>NC_143201.1:8341666-8976111 GCF_051530095.1 Phoenix dactylifera
CGGTATAGGTTTTTGTTAACCTCTAGTTGGGGGCCAAGTGAAGAGGGTCAGAGAATCTGTACCGCACATGAAGAATGATAACAGAAGAAAATTTAAACTTAGGGTTGGGGGAAATTGCATTCCTAAGTCATCCTCTCAAGGGTTGGAATCTACACTTATCCACTTATGAAAAGAAGTTCTTGGCTCTTGTCATTGCTGTCCAAAAGTGGCGACCTTACCTCCTTGGCCAATCCTTCAAAATTCACACAGATTAATAGGCTCTCAAGTTTCTTCTGGAGCAACGAATTGAAACGCCAATGCAACAAAAATGGGCATCAAAGTTATTGGGGTGTGATATGCATGTGGAGTATAAAGCAGGAAATGAAAATCGGATGGTAGACGCCCTTTCACGATGCCATGAAGATGACCCGGACAAAGCCACTCTTGTTGCTATCTCAAGTTCAATTGCAGCATGGGCAGATGAGCTAAAGTCTGAATATGACACGAATTTAGAGCTTCAAGAGCTTCTTTGGCAGTTAAGTCAAGGTATGTTGGACTCTTCCAAATATCAATTGTATAATGGATTTTTATATTACAACGGAAGGGTATGCGTGGGTTCTAGCATGCCATTTCGGTCCAAAATTCTCATCAAATACATTCTAGCCCACTTCGGGGCCACTCCGGTTTTCACAAAACACTGTAGCATGCCAAGCAGAAATTCTATTGGAAGAGAATGAGATCTGATATTAGGAATTTTATCCGTGAATGTGATAGCTGTCAACGCAACAAATCCGAGAATATCTCTCCTGCAGGTCTCCTCCAACCACTTCCAATTCCATCACATGTATAGACCGAAATTTCTATGGATTTTATCGAAGGTCTTCCTATGTCGCACGGCTGTGATGTCTATGTGGTTGTTGATCGTTTGAGCAAATATTCTCATTTTATTAAGTTATCACATCCTTATACCGTTGCCAACATAGCTCGCCTCTTCCTTGATAATGTTTTCAAGTTACATGGCATGCCCACTTCTATTGTAAGTGATAGGGACCCAATTTTCACAAGTCGGTTTTAGGAAGAATAGTTCTGCTTGTAAGGAACCGTGTTGCTCATAGCTCCGCATATCATCCCCAATCCGATGGACAATCTGAGATCGTGAACAAGAGTGTGGAACATTATCTTTGTTGTTTTGCTAGTTCACGCCCAAAAGATTGGTTTCAGTGGCTTTCCTTAACAGAGTTTTGGTACAATACCAACACTTACACGTGCACACAACTCATATATTTTGAAGCTGTTTATGGGGTTGCTCCACCTCGATTGGTTTCCTACATTCTAGAGATTACTAGGCGGTTGAAGATACCCTCAAGTCCCACGGCCATATCCTAAGCTTACTCAAGGAATACCTACATCAAGCACAGGAGCACATGAATTAGGCTGCTGATTTGCACAGAACAGATCGAGAATTCAATGATAGGGATTAGGTCTTTTTATGCCTCCAACCATATTGGCAATATTCAATGGCTGTCCGTCACAATTTCAAGCTTTCGCCCAGATTTTATAGACCGTTTTAGATAATACAATGCATTGGAGCAGTCGCGTGTAAACTAGCCCTTCCACTAGAGACTTGCTTGGACCATGTTTTCCATGTCTCCCTTATCAAGAAGAGGCTTGGGTCCGGCACCTTTATCTCTCCAACTCTTCCTCCCTTGACATTAGATTGGACTATCCATCCCGAGCCAGAGGCCATCCTTCCGCGTCGCATGGTTCAACATGGGAACAGAGTTGCCATCGAAGTTCTTCTCAAATGGGTAGGTGCTGATGAATCCGATACAACCTGGGAAGACTATCACCTACTGCGCCAGAAATTTTCTAACCGTAAGGACACGGTTGCTTAAAGAGGAGGGCAAAATGTTATGGTTTTCTTACGTGTTATGGGTTGCTATTGTGTTCCAATTATTTAGTGTTGTTGTTGACAATTTAGTTACATGTCAGTCGAGTCAACTGCAGGGTTAGTGTTTTGTTAGATAACCTGCAGTCGTGGGTAGATTAGTGTTCTGTTAGATGGTTGTTTATTTTTCAGCAAGTGTGTTTTAGTTATTTTCCATTATGTTGTATGTGGGTTCGTGGTAGTTATGCCAGTATTGTATTTAAGCTGTGTTATCAATGAAAAAAAAGGGAGACCTGATCACCCAAACAGTTGGCGTCCGACCGCACCGGAACCCACTCACACCGGCACTGCCCACCAACGTCGGAAAACAAAGAGAGAATAACTCTCTCGCTCCCTCGACACCGGACTCAAGGATCACCGCTTCGCTTATCCCTACGAAGGGCAAAAGATTACCCCGTGGTATCAATAGGGTAAAACACTTGAGCACCGCAGCGGATTATCAAACCAAAGGAAGAAGAAATAGGAAGAAGATAGCAAAGCAAACACAAAGATGTAACGAGGTTCGGCTACAAATAGCCTACGTCCTCCACCGCTCCAAATCTCAACTAGGATGAATAGATTACAGAGATGGCACACACCCGAACGATCACACGAGATCGCTCTACAAGAGATTCACACAGAATTCCCTTTGCACAAGAAGTAGGATCCCAATCCTCTTCTTCTCTAGAACCCTAGCCTCACAAACAAGAGTCTCTCTCAAATATACGGCCAATCGCTATACCCTAGGGCTCTCATGAGTCCTATATATAGTCTCAAGACCTTCAGATGATCATAGCCGTCGAAACGCCAACAAAACACCAAAAGAAAACTCATCCGTATGATTTCCGCGAGCTCGAGTCGACTCGGCTTTAGTTCGAGTCGACTCGGGCACGTCTGGACAACTTCCAGTATGACTGGCACGATCTCGAGTCGACTCGACTGTGGCTCGAGTCGACTCGACGATGCTTCGAGTCGACTCGACTGTAGCTCGAGTCGACTCTGACAGTCCAGACAGAAATATGGTTTTTCGGCCTTTCTTCTCCCGGGTCGACTCGATGGACCTCGAGTCGACTCGACTGTTCCCGAGTCGACTCGACTGAAGCTCGAGTCGACTCCGACAGTCCGCCAGACAGAAAATTATGCAGAATTGATTTTTCTTCAATTCTCTTCATCACCAAAGGTCTCTACATACCCCAACAATCTCCCACTTGGAGACCTTGGGTATATCCTCTTGTTACTTGGCTCTCCTCTGTGCTCCCACTGAAACTGAATCATCCTAGTGAAATAGGTACGATGCCTCCTCAACGTCTTCAAGCATGAAGACCAGCAGAAGCTGAACAACTCCTCAGCTTCTCCACCGTGACGACCTTCGTCAGCATATCTGCAGGATTCTGACTTGTATGAATCTTCTCCAACTTGACGAGTCCCTGCTCGAGCAATGACCTCACGAAGTGGTACCGTATGTCAATATGCTTCGTCCTCGAATGGAAAGCTGAATTCTTCGCCAGATGAATTGCACTTTGACTATCTGAATATAACATGCAATCCTTCTGCTCCTTCCCAAGCTCGTTCATCAAGCCTTGAAGCCATATTAGTTCCTTGCACGCCTCTGTGGCTGCCACATACTCCGCCTCCGTAGTAGACAATGCAACAACTGGTTGCAACCTGGAAATCCAACTGACGGCTCCACTGCCCAAGGTGAACAAGTACCCTGTCGTGCTTCTCCTGCCGTCCAAGTCCCCTGCCATGTCTGAGTCCACAAAGCCCTGTAACTGGATCTCAGAACCTCCATAGCACAATGACATGTGCTCCGTGCCCTTCAGATACCTCAGTATCCATTTGACCGCGCGCCAATGCTCCAAGCCTGGGCAGCTCATAAAGCGACTCACAACTCCCACTGCTTGAGCAATGTCTGGTCTTGTACACACCATAGCGTACATCAAGCTCCCCACCGCCGATGCATACGGGATTTTTGACATATTGAGCTTCTCCACCCGCGTCTTCGGACTTTGCCCTTTGGAAAGCTTTAAGTGGGCACCCAGCGGTGTGCCAACAGGTTTGGCACCCTCCATGCAGAATCTCCTGAGTACTCGGCTGATGTACTCCGCCTGAGATAGTCTGAGGATATGTTTAGACCTATCTCTGCTGATCCGCATTCCAAGGATCTGTTTCGCTGCTCCTAGATCCTTCATTGCAAATTTTCTTGACAGCTTCAGCTTCAATTTTGCAATCTCATGCATGCTAGCTCCTGCAACTAACATGTCATCAACATACAATAGTAAGATAATGTAAGATGTACCGAAGTCCCGGAAGTAGCAACAGTGATCCTCCTGACATCTCCTGTATCCTATCTTAAGCATGTAGCTATCGAACTTGAGATACCATTGCCTGGGCGCTTGTTTCAAACCATAGAGGCTTTTCTTTAATTTGCAAACCAAGTCACCCGTGCCAGCTGCAATGTATCCCTCCGGCTGCTGCATATATATCTCCTCATCGAGATCTCCGTGGAGAAAAGCCGTCTTCACATCAAGCTGCTCTAAGTGAAGATCCTCTTCTGCCACCATGCTCAGCACCGCCCGAATAGAACTCATCTTGACTACAGGAGAAAAGATCTCCGTGAAGTCGATACCTGCTCTCTGCTGAAACCCTTTTACAACCAGCCTGGCCTTGTATCGCTTCTTCCCATTCTGCTCTTCCTTCAGCCTGTAAACCCATTTGTTTGACAGTGCTTTCTTCCCCTTGGGCAGATCCACTAAATTCCACGTTTGATTCTGCTCCAATGACTTCATCTCATCATCCATGGCCAACTCCCACTCCTTCCTGGTATCAACCTCCAATGCCTCCGTGAAGCATTCAGGTTCGCCATTATCTGTGAGCAGCAAATAACTAAGAGTCCCATCATACCTTTGAGGAGGCTTCCCATGAGTACTACGAGTGGACCTTCTTAGTTGTGGAGGGGGTGCCAATACTTCAGGTTCTTGCTCTGACTGAGTCTTCTGACCAGAATTTGTAGACTCCTCTTCAGGATCCACAAAACACGGCTCAACAGGTTTTGTTTCTGATTCAGTGCTCTGCTGCATTTTCTCATTGAATACCACATCATTACTACGAATGATCTTCCTGTGTTCGGGATCCCAAAACCGATACCCAAACTGTTGACCTCCGTATCCAACGAAAATGCACTTCTTTGATTTGGCGTCTAGTTTGCTTCTTTGACTGGAATCAACATGGACATAACTGGTACAACCGAATACTCGTAAGTGCGCCAAATCAATCTTCTTTGCTGTCCATGCTTCCTCAGGAATCCCAAATTCAAGTTTCTTTGATGGCCCTCTGTTGATCAAATAGGCAGCAGTGTTAACTGCTTCCGCCCAAAACTGCTGTGGCAATCCAGCATGTATCCTCATACTCCTGGCACGCTCATTAATTGTTTTGTTCATCCTTTCAGCAACTCCATTTTGTTGTGGTGTCCCTGGAACTGTCCTCTGCCTGACGATCCCAGCCTCTGCACAGTAGTCCTCAAACTCCCTGCTACAATACTCACCACCATTGTCTGATCTCAGGCATTTTAACCTCCTTCCTGTCTCGAGTTCTACCATTGCCTGCCATCTCCTGAAGACCCCAAATACCTCTGACTTGTGCTTCAAGAAGAGCACCCAAAGCTTCCTGGTAGCATCATCAATAAAAGTAACATAGTACTGAGATCCACCAATGGAAGAAACCGGTGCAGGCCCCCACACGTCCGTGTGCACGAGATCTAGCTTTTCTTGCTTCCGAGGTTTACCTTCTTTGTTGAATGAAACACGCTTCTGCTTTCCGAGAATACAATCCTCACAGAAGTCCATCTCAACACTCCTGAGATCCTGCAGCTTTCCCAACTGGTGCATCACCTCCAGTCCCTGATAACTCATGTGCCCAAGTCTGCAATGCCATAACTTGGCGTCCACATCTGCTGCAGCAACTCCAATAGAGTTTTCTGTGTCATTGGCGACATAAAGTGTCCCAATCTTCTTGCCACTAGCCACCGTCAACGAACCTCTGGATACCTTCCACTGATCAGCTGTGAAAGTAGTCTTGTACCCTTTGCTCGCCAACTGTCCAACAGAGATCAGATTCCTCTGCAGTTGAGGCACGTGCCGTACGTCCTCAAGCTCAAGTGAAGATCCAGAAATCAACTTCACTTCCGTGCTTCCCCTTCCTTGTATAGTGCAAGGCTCTCCATCCCCTAGGTAGACTTTGCCGAAGTCTCCCTTCTCATATCCTCCAAGAAGCTTCCGTTGGGATGTAGCATGGAAGGACGCGCCCGAGTCTATCACCCAAGACTCGTCACCGGTAGATAAAGATAGAACGAGGGCATCCATGTCACCGTCTTCAGCAAGATTTGCCAGATCCTTGCTGACTCCTTCGGTGTGGTCGCCTTGCTTCCCTTTAGGAGATTTGCAGTCCCTCCTAAAGTGCCCCATCTTCCCGCAGTTCCAGCACTTCGCTCCCTTGTTCTGAGGTGCTCGAGACCTGCTGGATCTCGACTTCGAGTCGCTTTGAAATCGACCGTCCTTCTTTTGTCTTCCCCGGTCAGAGGTGTTTAGTGCACTTCCAGACGACTCCGCAGCTCCAGAAGATTTCCTTCTTGCTTCTTCACTCAGAAGCACTCCCACAACGTCATCAAAGATCAACTTCCCCGTTGCCGAAGAGTTGCTCACCGCCATCACCAGGCCCTCCCAGTTATCAGGTAATTCGGAGAGAATTAGCAATGCCCGAATCTCATCGTCAAAACTAATCTCCACTGACTCCAACTGGGCCGTGAGTCCATTGAACTCGTTGAGGTATTCTGCTACGCTGCCGCCATTTTTCATACGAAGATTAAACAACCTCTTCATGAGAAATACCTTGTTTGATGCTGAGGGTTTCTCGTACATCCGCGACAATGTTGCCATCAACTCCATCGTCGTCTTCTCGTTTTTGATGTTGAATGCCACTTGGGATGCAAGTGACAATCTTATGGTGCCGAGCGTCTTCCGATCGAGGACCTCCCAGTCTTCATCGGATATCTTCTCTGGTTTCTGAAGGATTTTAGCATGTTATAATGCGCAGCGGAAGTTAGGAATTTTAAAAATTTCTTGATAAAGTTCCTTAACATAAAACCCTTATAAGCCAAGATCACCTTAATGAAAGCAATCAAATAATATAATATAAATGCAGAAATAGAAGAATACCTCTAACGCTAATCCAATATGCAGAATTTCCACTAGGTGCCCAAGTGTTCACCCTCCAACGTTGATCCACACGAAAACTTGATTTAAGTCTTAAGCTCCAAAGACTTTGATCCTTAATGCAGAATTCTTAAAGAACTCTAATGGCTTGCTTTCCTTTCTTTCTATTTTTCTTTAACCTTCTAAAATCACTTCTAATCCTTTTGTCCTAAAGAAGACCACCTTGTCTTGGCTTAGGACACACTAGAAGCAATGCTAGAAAGAAAGAAACTAATGTAAGAAAGAAAGAAGAGAGGAGTGGGGTGGAGTTGGAATGATGAAACCCATGGAGTGCTAGCCTATTTATAATAGGTGTAGGGATGCATCTCCAAGGGATGCATCCCATCCACACATCCTTTCATGAAAGGACATCATCTAAGGGCCATATCAAATAAGAGGAGGTGCAGATCAAGTGAAGAGGTGTATCAAATGATATGTCCTTTCATGTGGTGCCATATTTTGACCAAGTCAACATCACATGCTAATCACATGTCCATCACGCCTCACCTCTTGATCTTTCATGATGATGATCCAAGGGCTCCAATGCAAGGCGCCATTCACTTGACCCATTATGTCTTCATCCAATGGTGGGATTAAGATCCAATGGTCAATTATGGTAGCCATCCTCTAACCCAATCCAATTGGGTTAAACCAACTCTCCATTATGTCTTCATCCAACGGTAGATCAAGATCTAACGGTCTAGATTGAATGATTTATTAAATCTAATCCAATTAGACTCAAACCAAGCCAATTAGGTGCCAACTCTTGGCTAACCCATATTAGAATATGATCTAATCAAATTAGATCAATTAAGAATCCGATTCGAATCCAATTCGAATCAGATTCGAATCCAATTCGAATTAGGAGCTAAGGTTTGCAACACCTGCTAGGATGTTTATCTTGCAAACATGATCTAATCCAATTAGACCCTTGATAAGTTTTCTTGTGTGTGACCCATTGGGTTCCATACTTAGCCAGCAATAGGTGTGAGTGCGAGTTGACCCAACTTGATTAGAACTCTTCTAATCGATTTAAGTCCAAACTGCGCGAACCCGAACTTAACAATTAGAATCCTTTCTAATTGGTGATCGAATTAACTCTTTAATTTGATCAAACCTATAAAACAAGATTGACGTCTAGCAACGTGTCATGTCTACCCGGAAAATATGGAATTTGGTGGAAATACCAAAAATACCCTTCAGTGGCAAGTTACCATGCAATTCAATCCTTTAATCAAACTGCATCCCAAATATGCATATGAGTATGAATATATGTCAAACTCAATTTCATATTCATATTTTTCTCAATCTTTTAATGATAATTCAAATAATGAAACATTAGAAACTCTTTCTAATTTTCATTCTACTTTGATCAAAGGTTTCCTGAATTATCATATGATTAGAATAAATAGGATGCTATCTTCTCTTACTAGAAGTGATTAATTCCTTGTTGACCTACTCATAATCTTCGTACACAATTCACCATATCCAGAAGACCTCGTACATAACTTATTGTCATGAATGAGTGTAAACCAAAATATGGGTTCATGTGCACAAGATACCATGGTGATCTCAGGTCATAGGATCAGTTGCACAACTCCCACTAAGAGAATCATCTTTTGACATGTAAGTAAGACTTCATAAGATTTCTCTTTGTAGGTCAATTCAGTGAACTCATTCCTCTAATGAGCACCCACATCTTTGTATTAGTGTCTCCACACAAATGATTGTGAGATCAATCATCCTCTGCATCGAGCATACATAAGACATGCCAGTCTTTCCGGTAATCATTGATCCCCGACTCAATGTACCAATGACTGGGAATATTTAAGATTAGGATTTTAGGATTTTAAGTCTCACTAGTATGATCTCATCATAGTCTTAAAACCATTGCCCTAAACTAAGGAGTTTATCATAAATATAATCAACAGCATATGATAAAACATAACGCCTTTATTCATATTTAAATATCATGTACATGATTTGGACAAATCAAAAGAAAAAACCTTTCGCAATACATATTGCGATTGGCTTGTAGGGCATCTACTCTTTCAATCTCCCACTTGCACTAAAGCCAATCGCTCTTATATTTTATCCCCATACAATCGAGGTGGCGATCGAACTGCTGTTGTGGTAGAGCTTTAGTGAACGGGTCTGCTAAGTTGTTCTTTGTGTCTACTCGTTCAATGACTATGTCTTGTCTCTCGACGATCTCTCGAACGAGGTGGAAGCGTCTTAGAATGTGCTTGGATTTGTGATGAGATCTTGGTTCCTTTGCTTGAGCAACAGCTCCAGTGTTGTCACAATAAACTGAAACTGGTCCAGCAATCTCAGAAACTACTCCCAACTCAGCGATGAACTTCTTCATCCAGACAGCTTCCTTAGCGGCTTCACTTACAGCGATGTATTCTGCCTCAGTAGTTGAGTCAGCTACAGTTTGCTGCTTGGAACTCTTCCAGCTCACTGCACCACCATTTAGGGTAAAGACATACCCTGAAGTGGACTTGCTATCATCTGGATCTGATTGAAAACTAGAATCAGAAAATCCTTCTAGTTTCAACTCAGATCCTCCATAAACTAGAAAAATATCTTTAGTCCTTCTTAAGTACTTAAGAATATTTTTCACAGCTATCCAATGATTTTCTCCTGGATCAGCCTGGAATCTGCTTGTTATGCCTAAGGCATAAGCAACATCAGGCCTAGTACATAGCATAGCATACATAATTGATCCTACTGCCGAAGCATAGGGAATAGAATTCATTCTATTCCTCTCTTCAGATGTCTTAGGAGACATCTTCTTAGAGAGACGTATGCCATGACTCATAGGTAAGTAACCTCTTTTACTTCCTTCCATGCTGAATCTTTTTAGCACACGATCTATGTACTTAGACTGGGACAAGCCTAGCATCCTTTTAGATCTATCCCTATAGATCTTTATACCAAGTATATAGGATGCTTCTCCCAAGTCTTTCATGGAAAAGCTTTTTGATAGCCAAGTCTTGACCGATTGTAACATTGGAATATCATTTCCAATGATTAGTATGTCATCTACATACAATATTAAGAAGACAACGGCACTCCCACTAGTCTTCTTGTACACACATGGTTCATCCACATTTTTGATAAAACCAAACTCTTTGACTGTTGTATCAAAACGGATGTTCCAACTCCTCGATGCTTGCTTTAATCCATAAATGGATCTCTTAAGCTTGCATACTTGATTTGCTCTCCCACTTGAGACAAATCCTTCTGGCTGTGTCATGTAAACCTCTTCCTCAAGATAACCATTAAGGAAGGCGGTTTTGACATCCATCTGCCAAATTTCATAATCATAGTATGCAGCTATTGCAAGCAAAATCCGAATAGATTTAAGCATGGCAACTGGTGAAAAAGTTTCATCATAGTCAATTCCTTGCTTTTGCCTGAAACCTTTTGCCACCAATCTAGCCTTGTAGGTTTCTACTTGGCCATCTGCTCCAATCTTCTTCTTATAGACCCATTTGCAACCTATAGGGTTAACACCTTCTGGTGCATCAACCAAAGTCCATACTTGGTTGGTATACATAGAGTCTATTTCGGATTTCATAGCTTCTAACCATTTGTTAGAGTCATTACTCATGATAGCTTCCGAATAGGTCAGAGGATCATCATTTTCGATGATGTGGGCTTCATCATTCTCAATGATAAACCCATACCTCTTAGGTGCATTTCGCACTCTATCTGACCTTTGGAGAGGAGATGTGTGTTGTGGTTGTACTTCATCAATGGGTACATTTGGTTGAAGAATTTCTTGTGTTTCTATTTGTAGGTCTTGAACTTCATTAAGTTCAATTCTTCTTTCACTGCCCTTTTCTAAGATAAACTCTTTTTCTAAGAAAGTGGCATGCCTACTAACAAATACCTTTTGTTCAGTAGGGTGATAGAAGAGATATCCAATACTTTCTTTGGAATAACCTATAAATGTACATTTATCTGATCTAGCACTTAGCTTATGTCCAAAATTTCTTTTGACATATGCTTGGCAGCCCCATATTTTAAAATATTTAAGATTGGGCTTTCTACCTCTCCATATCTCATATGGAGTACTAGATACAGATTTTGAAGGTATCCTGTTTGGCACATATGTAGCAGTTTCTAAGGCATAACCCCAGAAGGAAATAGGAAGATCTGTAAAGCACATCATAGATCTTACCATATCTAATAGAGTACGATTCCTCCGTTCAGCTACACCATTTAGTTGTGGCGTATACGGAGGTGTCCATTCAGAGAGAATGCCCTTTTCTTTAAGATGATTTAAAAATTCACTAGAAAGGTATTCACCTCCTCGATCAGATCGAAGGATTTTAATACACTTTCCGGTTTGTTTTTCAACCATACTTTGATACTCTTTAAACTTATCAAAGGCTTCGTATTTATGTTTCATAAGATACACAAATCCGAACCTTGATAAATCATCAGTGAATGTGATGAAGTAAGAGTATCCACCTCTAGCTGGAGTTGTCATAGGACCACATACATCTGTATGTATAAGTCCTAATAACTCACTTGCCCTTTCTCCATGTCCAGTGAATGGAGACTTGGTCATTTTTCCCATAAGACAAGATTCACAAGTTTCTAATGATTCATAATCATAAGGATCAAAGAACTCTTCTTTGTATAACTTGTTAATTCTTGATTCACTTATGTGACCAAGTCGGCAATGCCAAAGGAGGGTATTATTCACTTCCTCTCTCTTTCTTTTATTGCTTTTATTAATATGAAAGACATTGTCATTAAGTAATAAAACTAGAAGACCATTTTCCATAATGCCATTGCAAAGATGCTTATTAGAAAAATAAATAGAGCAACCATTGCCCTTTCCATTAATTTCAAAACCTTTCTTTAACAACAAAGGAATGGAAATTACATTTCTAATAATTTTGGGCATATAATAACAATCTTCTAATTGTAGGAGCTTTCCCGAAGGCAATTCCAAGTTGTAGGTTCCAACAGCTTCAGCCTGGATGGACTCTCCTCTAGCGCCATACAGCTCGAAGTCACCTTTCTTCAAAATTTTAATTTTCTGTAGTCCATGCAAAGATTTGCAAATGTGAAAACCACAGCCGGTATCCAATACCCATGAATTTGAATTTGAAGAACTTAATGACAAGTTGGCATGTAACATAAACATACCTTTTGATGCAACTCTTGCATCGGTCTTCATACTTGCAAGAAAACTCTTGCAATTCCTTTTCCAGTGGCCAGCTTTGCCGCAATGAAAACAGGTACTTGATCCGGAGTTTTTCTTTCCTTTTTTCTTTTTGATGCTACTCTTGGGGTTCAATCGTTTCTTAGAACCCTTATTTCCCGATTTCCTCATAGAGGTGCTATTTATAAGAAGGAGTGGACCTTTATCCTTCTTAATATGCCCTTCAGCTGTTTTGAGCATATTTAACAGCTCGGGCAGGGAGGTGTTCAGCTTGTTCATGTGAAAGTTCACAACAAACTGAGAGAATAAATCAGGCAGTGATTGCAGGATCAAATCCTGACTGAGCTCACTATCCATAGCAAAACCTAATTGACTTAATCTGGTGATCAAGTCTATAACCATAAGAACATGGTTTTGCACTGGAGTTCCTTCATTCATTCTAGCACGGAACAACTGCTTAGATATCTCATACCTAGCAGTCCTGCTTTGTTCTCCATACAACTCTTTTAAATTGAGAAGTATGGATTGAGTATCCATGCCTTCATGTTGCCTCTGTAATTCATTGTTCATAGAGGCAAGTATGATACATTTGACAGTCACACTGTCATTTTTCCACATCTTATGTGTGGCAACCTCCTCTTCTGTAGCATCATCCCCTAGATCTCCAAGATCAGGGGTTTCAAGTATATAGGAAATTTTCTCCTGAGTGAGTACTATCTTTAAATTCCTCAACCAGTCCACATAGTTTGGTCCGGTCAACTTGTTGGCATCTAAGATGCCTCTTAGTGAAAGTGAAGAAACCATTTAATAATTCTACATATGCAAAACAAAACTAATATAAGCAGACCAATCATGATGACATGTTTGCAACTAGATAAGGACTTTAATCTAATTTGTCTCCTACTATTTTTATCGAATATCATAGCCCTCTCCTATGATAAACGTGAAAATATAATTTTTCTTAGTAGGGTTGAGATCCTAATTCATCATAAAAAGCCTTGTGTTTACACAACAAACTCTTATGAGTTCAAAGGTAGGAAACTCTTTCCAATTGCATCTCATGCAATTCTCAACTTTATCTTGTCCTCTTAAAATACTTATTGCCTTGTGTTAGCACAACAAACAATAATATTTTAGTTAAGTCAAACCCTTCATTTCCATATAGTCATATTCGAATAATATTGCCCTTGTGGTTGCACAACAAGGCAATATATTAAAATATGCCATAAGCATCTTAATGCACCAAGACAGTATAACATCAGTCCCCATTGCAAGTCTTGTGTTAGCACAACAAACTAGCATGGATCTTGACATAATAATATCGAGGCATGAAGGAAGGCTATCAATAGTGTTATATCAATATTAAGCTTATCCATAATAGGCAATCAAACAATTGGCCAGGTAAGCAGGTGGGAGGCTCCCCTTACTCAGAGAGTAAGGTCCTAATTAAGTAACCACCTTTAGTGCTTTCCTTAGACACCAATTAGATTAATTGTTCTAGAATGGGTTAGCTCAAAGTTTTTCAACACTATGACTTAATATAATTTTTATTGAGGGCTTACTAGTCTCTAGCACATTCTTTAATTGTAACATACATTTAACATGTCTAAAATAAACTATTATGCATCATGGCTATCTCATAGCATGTATAAATCATAAGCAATTAATTAACATGCTTCAACATATTTTCATATGGAAAATTTCATATCATGATATTTTATTACATAACATATCATATATTAATCATACATTTCAGCATTTCTCTAAGCATATGACATTACTATCTCATAGTAAATTAATAATCATACATCATACATAATTATTTGATTGAACCAATTAAGGATGGCTCTGATACCACTGAAGGGGGAGTCTCTACTCCTACATGGGTTCGGTCCTATTAAAAATAGGGTGACACCCATGTATACCTATCAGAGCACGCATCTCTATACGCCTCCGGACG
Source organism: Phoenix dactylifera (assembly GCF_051530095.1). Classification (NCBI taxonomy): domain Eukaryota; kingdom Viridiplantae; phylum Streptophyta; class Magnoliopsida; order Arecales; family Arecaceae; genus Phoenix; species Phoenix dactylifera. The sequence continues at coordinate 8,355,970 of NC_143201.1, forward strand.
GAGAGCCACGCTTCGTCACACGATCACGCGTGAGAGTTTCCGGAGATCGGTCACAACTCTTGGACCTTTGCTCTGATACCACTTGAAGGATTTTAGCATGTTATAATGCGCAGCGAAAGTTAGGAATTTTAAAAATTTCTTGATAAAGTTCCTTAACATAAAACCCTTATAAGCCAAGATCACCTTAATGAAAGCAATCAAATAATATAATATAAATGCAGAAATAGAAGAATACCTCTAACGCTAATCCAATATGCAGAATTTCCACTAGGTGCCCAAGTGTTCACCCTCCAACGTTGATCCACACGAAAACTTGATTTAAGTCTTAAGCTCCAAAGACTTTGATCCTTAATGCAGAATTCTTAAAGAACTCTAATGGCTTGCTTTCCTTTCTTTCTATTTTTCTTTAACCTTCTAAAATCACTTCTAATCCTTTTGTCCTAAAGAAGACCACCTTGTCTTGGCTTAGGACACACTAGAAGCAATGCTAGAAAGAAAGAAACTAATGTAAGAAAGAAAGAAGAGAGGAGTGGGGTGGAGTTGGAATGATGAAACCCATGGAGTGCTAGCCTATTTATAATAGGTGTAGGGATGCATCTCCAAGGGATGCATCCCATCCACACATCCTTTCATGAAAGGACATCATCTAAGGGCCATATCAAATAAGAGGAGGTGCAGATCAAGTGAAGAGGTGTATCAAATGATATGTCCTTTCATGTGGTGCCATATTTTGACCAAGTCAACATCACATGCTAATCACATGTCCATCACGCCTCACCTCTTGATCTTTCATGATGATAATCCAAGGGCTCCAATGCAAGGCGCCATTCACTTGACCCATTATGTCTTCATCCAATGGTGGGATTAAGATCCAATGGTCAATTATGGTAGCCATCCTCTAACCCAATCCAATTGGGTTAAACCAACTCTCCATTATGTCTTCATCCAACGGTAGATCAAGATCTAACGGTCTAGATTGAATGATTTATTAAATCTAATCCAATTAGACTCAAACCAAGCCAATTAGGTGCCAACTCTTGGCTAACCCATATTAGAATATGATCTAATCAAATTAGATCAATTAAGAATCCGATTCGAATCCAATTCGAATCAGATTCGAATCCAATTCGAATTAGGAGCTAAGGTTTGCAACACCTGCTAGGATGTTTATCTTGCAAACATGATCTAATCCAATTAGACCCTTGATAAGTTTTCTTGTGTGTGACCCATTGGGTTCCATACTTAGCCAGCAATAGGTGTGAGTGCGAGTTGACCCAACTTGATTAGAACTCTTCTAATCGATTTAAGTCCAAACTGCGCGAACCCGAACTTAACAATTAGAATCCTTTCTAATTGGTGATCGAATTAACTCTTTAATTTGATCAAACCTATAAAACAAGATTGACGTCTAGCAACGTGTCATGTCTACCCGGAAAATATGGAATTTGGTGGAAATACCAAAAATACCCTTCAGTGGCAAGTTACCATGCAATTCAATCCTTTAATCAAACTGCATCCCAAATATGCATATGAGTATGAATATATGTCAAACTCAATTTCATATTCATATTTTTCTCAATCTTTTAATGATAATTCAAATAATGAAACATTAGAAACTCTTTCTAATTTTCATTCTACTTTGATCAAAGGTTTCCTGAATTATCATATGATTAGAATAAATAGGATGCTATCTTCTCTTACTAGAAGTGATTAATTCCTTGTTGACCTACTCATAATCTTCGTACACAATTCACCATATCCAGAAGACCTCGTACATAACTTATTGTCATGAATGAGTGTAAACCAAAATATGGGTTCATGTGCACAAGATACCATGGTGATCTCAGGTCATAGGATCAGTTGCACAACTCCCACTAAGAGAATCATCTTTTGACATGTAAGTAAGACTTCATAAGATTTCTCTTTGTAGGTCAATTCAGTGAACTCATTCCTCTAATGAGCACCCACATCTTTGTATTAGTGTCTCCACACAAATGATTGTGAGATCAATCATCCTCTGCATCGAGCATACATAAGACATGCCAGTCTTTCCGGTAATCATTGATCCCCGACTCAATGTACCAATGACTGGGAATATTTAAGATTAGGATTTTAGGATTTTAAGTCTCACTAGTATGATCTCATCATAGTCTTAAAACCATTGCCCTAAACTAAGGAGTTTATCATAAATATAATCAACAGCATATGATAAAACATAACGCCTTTATTCATATTTAAATATCATGTACATGATTTGGACAAATCAAAAGAAAAAACCTTTCGCAATACATATTGCGATTGGCTTGTAGGGCATCTACTCTTTCAGTTTCTTCGCTCTACCTCCAAGAGGTAAATAGAGATCCTTCTGGTAAAGGTAATCATCTATTTGCATCTTCCAAAACCCGAAGTTCGTTCCATTGAACTTCTCAATTCGCAACTTTCCTTCATCCGCCATTGCAGAAAACCAATAGCTCTGATACCAATTGTTGGCGTTCGACCGCACCGGAACCCACTCACACCGGCACTGCCCACCAACGTCGGAAAACAAAGAGAGAATAACTCTCTCGCTCCCTCGACACCGGACTCAAGGATCACCGCTTCGCTTATCCCTACGAAGGGCAAAAGATTACCCCGTGGTATCAATAGGGTAAAACACTTGAGCACCGCAGCGGATTATCAAACCAAAGGAAGAAGAAATAGGAAGAAGATAGCAAAGCAAACACAAAGATGTAACGAGGTTCGGCTACAAATAGCCTACGTCCTCCACCGCTCCAAATCTCAACTAGGATGAATAGATTACAGAGATGGCACACACCCGAACGATCACACGAGATCGCTCTACAAGAGATTCACACAAAATTCCCTTTGCACAAGAAGTAGGATCCCAATCCTCTTCTTCTCTAGAATCCTAGCCTCACAAACAAGAGTCTCTCTCAAATATACGGCCAATCGCTATACCCTAGGGCTCTCATGAGTCCTATATATAGTCTCAAGACCTTCAGATGATCATAGCCGTCGAAACGCCAACAAAACACCAAAAGAAAACTCATCCGTATGATTTCCGCGAGCTCGAGTCGACTCGGCTTTAGTTCGAGTCGACTCGGGCACGTCTGGACAACTTCCAGTATGACTGGCACGATCTCGAGTCGACTCGACTGTGGCTCGAGTCGACTCGACGATGCTTCGAGTCGACTCGACTGTAGCTCGAGTCGACTCTGACAGTCCAGACAGAAACATGGTTTTTCGGCCTTTCTTCTCCCGGGTCGACTCGATGGACCTCGAGTCGACTCGACTGTTCCCGAGTCGACTCGACTGAAGCTCGAGTCGACTCCGACAGTCCGCCAGACAGAAAACTATGCAGAATTGATTTTTCTTCAATTCTCTCCATCACCAAAGGTCTCCACATACCCCAACACAAACACTTGGCTTATTGTGGAGGTCGGGTTCCCTCGAAGAGACCCAAAGTTTGTTCGTCGTTTCTACTCTATTTTCTTTCTCTGATCCATATGACCAGGACACCGGTGGCGGCACCATCAATCGAAGAGAGGAAGCTGAGAGTTCTATTTTGGAAATCAATCCAGGTTGGCTCCGGACCTAAGCCAAATTCTCTCAAGCTTAGCTCGTAGCTCTACTCGAAGTCAGCCCAACTTGGTGTGCCTCGGGCTGACCCGGGCCCACTTCCAATCTAATATGCAATGAATGGAATCAATGTAGATTGCATGCTCTTTTCAACAAAGAGATGGATTCTCCTAGACTCTTAAGTAGAATGTTCCCGCTACTCAGATTCTATTGCTCATTCTAAGTGTCTGTCAAAGAATTAAATAACTTGGTTGCCATCGTATCACATGCTTAGCTATCATTATTAACTCACGAAACCAACAAGGATTGACTTCCAACTAGATTCTTAATATTCAGAACCATCAATGTTGCAGAGACACGATAATAACATAGAGGAGCTCATCTATGATATTGTAGAGGAATTTGTTTTGACCTCCCAACATCTTTTATTAAACTAAACTTTGGATTCCATGGAACATCAAAATTGATAATGCCCAGTTGACATGTAATATTTGATAAATTCGTTTGTCTAGTAATTAGCCTAAGCTTGAAACTCAAACCATATATATGCTCGAAGATCAGTGTGCATTTGATTTGCCAATCATATTAGCTTGTGATGGTTAACTTGAAATTTGCAATACAAGTATGTAAATCGGTTACATATTGTTCAAAATCACACGTATCATTCTCGTTTTATTGATCAAATTGAAACAATTATATCTCAATGTTATTACATATCTTTATCTCCATGCATCATTTTTGTTTGAGAAAAAAAATTATGAACATAAAAATAGCTTATTGAATAGAGAGAGAAAGATACGAAATAAAACACAACAAACAAACACAATTACTAACATTTATCTATAATTAAACTAGCACAACTAACTAGATATTCCATCCTACCATGATTTTTTTTTTTTTTAACTACCAAACAACAAGGATAGAGAATAAAATAATGTTACAATATTAAAATTAATTTTTATAAATTAGGATTCCTCCTTTTCCAAGTATCAAAACATAGAGCTCGTTTGGTTCGCGGAAAAAGAAGTGGGGAAAGTGTGGTCAACGGGAAAGTAATGAGATGTCTCTTATTTGGTTGGAGTTTTTGAAGGAGAAAGATGAAAAAGTTGTATTCCCATGGAAATATGATTCCCACATTTCATGGGAAAGTCTTTTCCATGAGAAACACGGAAAAGTTACTTTCCCATGAAGCGAAAATCACTCTATCTTTATTTTTTTCCAAAAAGGTCCTTTAGCATTAAAGAGGCATTAAAGATCTAATTTTTATTAACGGTATAATAGGAATTACACATAACTTTTTCAGAAAAATGGATGGTCAACCAAACATAAGCACTCTGTAAATCTGTCACTTTTCCATGTTTAACCAAAAATGCCAAAAGTATATTTCCAGACATTCTCTTCCTAGAAATCTTTTTTCCAGAAATCATATTTTTAGGAGGAATAATGCTTCCCGCGAGCCAAATGAGCCCATAATGAAAAATGTGGGGATGGAGAGGTGCAAATGGGTGATCCACTGTTCCTAGGGTCGTACACATGGCCATTGGATCATGTAGAGATGATTTGAATTTGATAGTGGAGTTGTTGGCAATAGGTAACAATTCTCCACCACCACTGCACGTATTGTTCACCAGGGAGGCGACGCACATGATGCAACATTTAACGACAGAGGACATATTTCAGTGGGACCAGCAGATGAACAGACAACTCTAGCACCATTGCTATACCACCAGCTTTCTATGGTAGTTGTCATAAAATTGATTGGTAGATACTTCTCATCACTATTGTTACCCCAGCCAGCAACCCAAAAAGAAAGGTGAATTTGATTTTTTATTAAAAAAAATAACTTAAACAAAGATAACTTTAAGTGCTATGGAAGTGAAGTGCTGTATAGAAAATAGAGCAAAAAATACAATATAAGATGCAAATCAATATAACAGTAACCACAAAGAAAGAAAAGAGCATATAGAACGTACAAAATTTTATAATGGTTTAGAGCAACTCACTCCTATGTTCACTCTCCAATACTCTTCTTGAAAATTTTACTATGTAATACTTAAGCTTACACAGCCAACCGACTTACGACTATGGTGCAACTTGTACACCAGAGTTTCGTCTTTGAAAATCTCAAACAAACTCCAGTTAACTTGTGAGCATTAGGCATTAGCCAAACCTTTCCCACAATATCCTTCCCGGATCTCACAATTTACGACATAGTAAAATTTTTTTTACAACACTAGAAACCTCTTTAGAGGTTAGTTACAACCAATACAACTCTGAATAAATGCTTGTCTGTAGAAGAGGAATGGAGATCTTCGGTCAATGTTTGTCTCTCTTTTTGGCTTTTAATCCTCTTGGAAGTATTTTTGTATTTTTGAACTTTTCTTGCTTGTTCCCCTTTGTTCTTCTTAATCTTTTCTCGTTTTTCATTATTTCTTAAATGCAGAGAACACTTGTGTGTATATAGAGAAGGTCCCGAAGTAGCTGTTGGAGTGCATAAATGCCGTTGCCGCACTTTAAATTTTCAGCCAACTATCCGTTGGAGAGGTCGGCGGACTGTAGAGGAGATAGCTCCAGCCGCTTGGGGAGCGACTCCTGTAGGATTGGAGAAGGCTGTTGGTTTTTTGTTCAGTACCCTAGAGATGATCCCTAGATTTATCTATTTTTGCTTAATCCCCAGGAGGTGACTCCTGGCTTTTGGGAGGTGGCTCCTGAACTTCGCTGTGTCAGCCCCTTCTAGCTCAAGTCAGCTCCTGGCTTTGCGCAGGTAGACTCATAAGCTTGAGAAGTGACACTTTTCTTTGTTTAGGTCGCTTCCTGAGTTCAGAAGACGACTCTTGAGCCTTTGCAGGTCAGCTCCTCTATCTAGAGATGACTCTTTGTATTATGTAGATTAACTCTTTTTCCCAGAGATGACTTTTGTGACTCTGCAGCTCAGCTTCCTTCACTAGAGACAACTTTTCTTGAGTTGGAGATGGCTTCTTGCCAAGCTGCTATCTTGCTCAGCGTTGGAAATGACTCCAACCTCCAAAAGATTTGGAGACGACTCTTGAGCCTCCTTTGCACCATTATACTTCAAGCATCCCACATTTCTTAATTTTGCTCCAATTTAAATTTATTAGTAACTGCTTAAATATTTCGTGATCATTAAAACCAATCTTTTGGAGTTAACAAGTATATTAAACTTAAAAATTATCTATAATATATTATTAAATGAGAGAATAATGTGTCATTATAGATTTTGTTTCAAATTTTGTGACCACAATCTTTCTGCGTGAATTCTGTGAAAAAAATATGATTAAGAAGTTAGATATATAATCCTGGTGTCTCTCTCACATAGATTCTCTTAAACATCTCAAATTAGTTGGAATTTGTTTAAAAAAATCTTTACTCAACTCTTATCTACATCTTTTACCCACTGAATTTTTTAAAATTTTAAAAATAAAAATATTATTACTTTTCTCTAATCCATATATTTTATCTCTCTTATCCTACAATGTTTTAAGCTCTTTTGCTATTTTATTTGTTTTAACATGCATGGCAGGTATTTGGTTGCCAGCGTAATAAAGAAAGAGGTATATGTGTGAGAAGTGTTTTTATGTTATTTTACTTTATTTTCTTCATCTCACTATTTTCTTGAGTTTTATTTCTTGTGTTTCCTGTAATATTGGTGATTGGTTTAAGCATTTAGTTTGCTCAGGTGTTTTTTCTTTTTCTTTTTTTTCTCAAGAGAAAATATATCTATTATCGCTAAAACTCGATCCAAAGATTTGAAGAGTGCCAATCAACACACAAAAAGGAAAAAATAAATCAGAGATCTTCGAAGTTGTATCTGATGGGGACTATCCGATCCTTAAGTTAGCACAAGGAGTCTTGAAGAACATAGAAGAATAAGACCTAGATAATGAATCAAAGAGAAGAGTCTCCTTTTTTTTTACTTGGAGCACCAGGCCCCTTTTTATGGATGCGGAGTTCTTTTCCCATAGGTATCGGGCTCCTAAGTCCTAAGTTTGGTGAAAAATAATCTCTTGGGGATCAGGTTCAACCCAAGAAGACTTTGTTGATCCTAAAGGGTTGATTTTGATGATGCAAAATAGTTGAGTAAAAAGTTAACTAACCTATTGCTTTGATTTTAATTAATTAATTTTAAAAAGTAAGAAGAAAGTCTTTAGCTATTTTCAGAAAAGATCATTTATCTGAAGCTCCATATCAAGAAGCTGAACTTCAAAAAGGCTATGAAAATATTCCTTAGAAGCTCACATACAGGACAAAAAATTTCATCCTAAGCTACCTTAAGAATTGATCCCAAGCTTGTAATGAGTCGACTACGGCACATTGTCACTGATTGATCGTCTTTCCGAGCCGACTCCAGCAAATCGCGAGTTGACCTCACAATAATCTCAGAGGATAGATAGAAAGCCAAAGAATTTATTACATTGACGAGTTGACCCATGAGAATAAGGAGTCGACCCATGAGAATAAGGAGTCGACTCTAGACAAACTAGAGTCGACCCTTGAATGGCCACAGAGAAAAGACAGAGAATTAAAAGATTCATCGTATTCGCGAGTCGACCCATGGAAATCACGAACTGACTCTAGACAAGCAAGAGTCGACTTTAGAAAACAGATGAGTTGACCTCTGAACGGCGACCATAAGAAGACAGAAAGAAGTAAAACTTAGTCCATTGAATAGTTGACTCCTGAAAGCAGCGAGTCGACTCTAATCATCTGATGAGTTGACCCCAAAATTGAGAAAGCCGACTTTATAATGGCCATAGTAAAAAGATAGAGCACAGCAAAGGCTACAACAAGTTCAAGATGACTCTTGAAGATTACGAGTCGACTCTTGAAAATCTTGAGTCGACTCCAGACAATGGCGAGTCGACTCTTAGAAATCTTGAGTCGACTCTAGACAACGGTGAGTCGACTTCTCTGTACTAACCAACAGTAACGACTAGTTTTTTTTTGAATAAGAATGGTTGTTTTTATCTCACAACGGCTCTATTACCTGTCTAATGATTAGTAAAGTGTTCTAACCATCTCCAAAGAGTATAAATACATGGGAACACAAAAAAAAATCAAGAGCTCAAGCAGTACAAAGATAAATCCAATGAGCAAGAAAAAAAAAAGCAGAAAAGGAGAGGATCAAAAAGAATATCATTTAAAAGCTTTCATTATGTGCTAAAAGATCATAACTTCAACATTTGACAAGTTGGTGAAGCACCTTCAAGAGCAATTAAAGTAAACCAACAGAGTTAAGCTCCATTTATTATTTTATATTTTTTTTAGGAGCTGCACTTTATTGTACTTAAATTCTTTCATACTTTATTGTAACAAGTTTCAGAGATTGAAACTTGGAATAAAGGTCCTTCCAAATGTGTAATTGGATTGTGACAATTTTGATTGATTTTCTAAACAAATCAACTGGATTGATTGTGAGCCTGAGTAAAACAATCGATTGTAGGTTCTGGTTGGTTGCTTAAAAAATTAACTGAGTTTGGTTGTGAAATCGAAAAACAAATATGTTATAATCTGGATTATAGATTATAGTAAAATTTCCAAGAAAGAAGTCTTGGAAAGTAGACGTAGGTACAGGGTTGGCATTGAACCACTATAAATTCTCTGTGTTTTTATTACTTGTTTTACTTTCGTTAATTTCTTGCATATCTACTTAAGTACTCATTTGTTGAAATCAATATTCATCTGTTAAGCATTTAATTCTGCTGCATTTAGTTAAAGTTTTTGAAAAATCAAATTCACCCCTCTCCCTTGTGGGCTACATAGCTGGGTAGCAAGTGGTTTTAGAGCCTAGTACTCAAGCCTCTCATTGACCTAACTGTCAATAAGTTAAAGATCTATGACAGCCCCTGTTGGAACCTCTTCTGTCGAGGGTCAATCAATAAATAGACCTCCACTTTTCAATAACTTAAATTATACTTATTGGAAAGCTCACATACGCATTTTTATTCAAGAATAAACTATGATATGTGGAGTAACATAGTTAATGGATCTCACATACCTACAAAGATTATTGATAGTGTATCTCTTCCCAAACCCGAAGAAGAATGGGATGAATTAGATAAAAAGATGGCTCGACTGAATCTAAGGCCATGAATAATTTATATTGTTCATTAGATGCAAATAAATTTAATCGCATTTCAACTTGTTTTTCTGCTAAAATAATTTGGAATTGGCTGGAAGTAACCCACGAAGGCACTAACTAGGTTAAAGAATCTAAAATCTTATGAGCTATTTAAATGAAGTCTAGTGAGTCTATATCTAATATGTTTACCCATTTTACTAATATTATTAATGGTCTTAAATGCTTTAGAAAGTCATATATTAATAATGATTTGGTAAAAAAAATTCTCAGGTCTTTACCAAGAACGTGGGATGCTAAAGTAACAGCAATCCAAGAAGCAAAGGATTTTAACGCCCTTCCTCTAGAAAAGCAGTTGGGTTCGTTGATGACTCACAAGCTATCCATGAAGCAAAACCAAGAAGAAGATGAATCAAAGAAAAGAAGGACCATTGCTCTCAAATTGACTGCACTATAAGAGGAAGAGAGCAAATATCTGACGATACAGAAGGTGATGAGAAAACAACCCTCATAACAAGAAGATTCAGAAGGTTTATGAGAGGATGACAAGGAATAAGAAGAAGGCCTTTGGCTAAGGGGAAGCAAAGCAAAGAAAAGAAAAAAGAGTAGCTGCTGGTTTGTTATGAATGCAGAAAACTAGGCCACTATAGAGCAGACTGCCCACTACCGAAGAAAACTCAGAAAAAAGCTAAAGAAGAAAGCAATGGTCGCTACTTGGAGCAATAGCTATGAATCGAGTATAGAAGGGAAAAAAACTCAAGAAATAACAAACTTATGCCTCATGGTTCATAAGAATGAGGTAAGGTCGGAACCTTTGAATGATTTTGCATTTGAGGAACTTTAGGAAGCCTTTTTATGATTTAATAGATGTGTTTAAAAAGCTTAGCCAAAAGAAGAAAGAATTAAAATTGAAAAATCAAACTCTTTCAAATGAAAATAAAAATATATCAAAAGAAAAATAAATATTACTAGAAGAAAATCAGAACTCGAGCAAAAAACTTAATAAGCTAAAACCAATTGTAGACAAATTTACTTTAAGTAATGAATAGTTGAAAATGATGTTAAATAGCCAACAAATTATTTTTGACAAAGCTAAACTTGATTATAATCCTTTACAAGAATAGAAATCTTTAAAGAACATGCTTGTCAAACCATCAAGCAATCAATCAAAAAGGGCATGTTATATCTATGGCAAAATTGGACATAAGTCTTTTTACCTACAGTAATAGAGCAAATATCTTAAATATTAAAGTACTATTAAGAAAATATGGACTTCAAAGAGAACCATTATAGCTAATCTGTAAGGACTCAAGAGAGTTTGGGTACCTAAAACAAAAGTTTAAATTCTGTGATGCAGGTGTGTTTAACAGCCCATGGAGCAAACAGAAAATGGTACTTAGACAGTGGTGTTCTAGACACATGACAAGGGATGAATTTTAATTTATTTTTCTTGAAAGAAAATAAGGAGGGGTGGTCACCTTTGGCGACAACACAAAGAAAAGAACATTGGAGTTAGTAAAATTTGTATCACTCCCTCTTTATTTATTGAAAATATTTTATTAATAGGTGGTCTTAAGAATAAATTTTTAAATATTAGTCAATTATGTGATAAAGGCTTTAAAGTCATTTTTGAGTCATCTATATACTTTGTGTCTAGTTCCAATGATAATGACATTAAGTTTACTGGGCATAGGTATGGTAATGTATACTAGGTTAATATTGACCATTTATTCATTAAAAAACATGCAATACTTGGTAGCCATGAATGCCAAAATCAGTGAGACTTGTTGATTATGGCATTCTAGATTAGCTTATGTAAGTATGGATCTGATTTCAAAATTATCCAAAAAGATCTAGTTATAGGTATACCAAAATTAGGTTTTGAAAAAAATAAAATTTGGGATGCATGCCAACTAAAAAGATAGATTTGATTTTTATTTAAATCTAAGAACATGGTTTTAACTTCTAAGCCATTAGAACTTTTGCATATAAATTTACTTGGACCAACAAAAACTTTTGGTTTTATTATAATTGATGATTTTTTTCAGATTTATATGGGTGTTATTTCTTTCACATTAAAATAAAGCATTTTTTATTTTTTCAAAATTATATAAAAAATTTAAATGAAAAAGGCTTACATGCTCTTAAGATAGTAGGTGATCATAGAATTGAATTTGAAAAATCATGGTTTTGAAAGATTTTGTAATGAAAATAAAATTGAACATAATTACTTTGCACCTAGGATATTTCAACAAAATTGGATGGTTGAAAGAAAGAAAAAATTCTGAAGAAATGGCTAGGATTATGTTGTGTGCAAGCCTTCTACCAAAATACTTTTGGGCTAAGGCATTCAATACAGCTTGTCACATTTTAAACAGAGTTTCTATTAGACGGTTGTTGAAGAAAATACCTTATGAGCTTTGAAAAAATAGAAAACCTAAAATTAGATATTTTCATATTTTTGGGTGTAAAAATTTTGTGCTTAATAATAAAAATGATAATTTTAAAAAAATGCCAAATCAGATGAAGTCATATTTTAGGATACTCTTCATCTTGCAAAGCATATAGAGTATTAAATAAAAGAACCTTAGTAGTTGAGGAGTCCATTTATGTTATATTTGATGAGCTAATGACTTTTTTTTCAAGAAGGAAAAAGAGTTTTGATGATGATGCAGATCAAGATATGAAGGACCTCACCTTGAAGGACATATCCATACAAGATACAATGAACCATGAAGAAAAAGATATTGATAATCAAGAAGAAGAGGATCAACCACAACAACAATCTCAATGTAGACATTACTTATCTAGAAAATAGAGATATGTTCATAGTCACCTAAAGAACTTATTATTGATGATCCTTTACATGGGGTAAGAACTAGATCATCTACTAGATATACATGCAATCATTTAGTTTTTGTTTCCCAAATTGAATCCAAATCAATAGAAGAACCTAAAAAAGATCGTAATTGGCTAAATGCTATGCAAGAAGAACTTAACCAATTTGAAAGAAATAATATCTAGAAACTTGTAAGTACACCCAAGGATTATCTAGTAATAAGAACAAAACAGGTCTATAGAAACAAACTAAATAAAAATAAAAATAAAAATGTAATAAGAAATAAATCTAGATTGTTTGCTAAAGAATATAATCAAGAAGAAGGTATTGATTTTGATAAAATTTTTGTACCTATAGAAAGACTAGAAGCTATTAGATTATTAATTGCATTTGCTTTCTATATGAACTTTAAATTTTTTAAATGAATGCTAAGAGTGCCTTTTTGAATGGTTTTATTGCTGAGAAAGTTTATGTGGAACAACTGCCTAGTTTTGAAATTCATAAATTTCCAAATCATTTATTTGAAGTAAATAAGGCTTTGTATGGTTTAAAGTAAGCTTATAGAACTTAGTATGAAAGACTAAGCAATTTTTTTTAGAAAATAATTGTTCGGAAAAAATATAGATAAAACTTTGTTTATAAAAAAAAGATAATGATACCTTAATTGTCCAAATTTATGTTGATGACATTATATTTGGAGTAACTAATGAAGTTTTATGTCAAAATTTTGTTAAGCTCATGCAAGAAGAATTCGAGATGAGCATGATGGGTGAACTTACAATTTTTTTGGGTCTCCAAATCAAGCAAACATGAGATGAGATCTTTATTTGCCAAAGCAAGTACACAAATTTTGAAGAAATTTGGCATGGAGAATGCAAATAATATCGGTACCCCTCTGTGCCCGTCTCATAAATTAGATAAAGATGAGCATGGTAAAAGTATTGATTTAAAATTTTATAGAGGCATGATAGGATCTTTATTATATTTAATTGCAAGTAGACCTGATATTATGTTTAGTGTTTGTATATGTGCTAGATATCAATCTAATCTTAAAGAATTACACTTAATTGCTATTAAAAAATAGTTAGATATTTAAATGGAACACATAACATAGGATTATGGTACTCAAAACAATGATCAATAAACCTAATTGGATATTCAGATGCTAATTTTGCTGGTTGTAAAATTGATAAAAAAGCACCAGTGGAACTTACCAATTCTTAGAAATTAACTTAATCTCCTAGTTTAACAAGAAATAAAATTTGGTAGCTTTGTCTATAGCTGAAGCTGAATACATAGCAACCAAAAATTGTTGTGCTCAAATCTTCTAGATTAAGCAATAACTTGAGAATTATGGCATTAAACTTAATAAAACAACTATAAAATATGATAATACAAGTGCAATTAATTTAACCAAAAATCCAATACAATACTCAAGAACAAAGCACATTGAAATAAGATATCATTTTGTAAGAGACCATGTGTAAAATAATGATGTAATGATTAAATTTGTATGTTTTAGAAAAACAATTTGCTGACATATTTACAAAACCTCTATATGAAGACATTCTTTTTTTATTAGGAATGAACTAGGAGTTTGCCCTCCCTTCTATTGAAATCCTTCTATTAAACTCCTGTTTATCTTTTTATGTTAATTCAATTTCAATTGCCATTCATTGAAAATTTTGAATTCTTTTCTCTTGTGAGTTGACACTTAATTTGAGGAGTCGACTTTGGATCATGAGGAGCCGACCCTAGGAATAAGGGGGAGCTTTGTATTGACTCGAAAGTTAATTTAAAGCTCTGTAGGCTGTTGGAGAGCTGACTCATGCATAATGACAAGTCAACTCTAAGACGGCGGTCAACCTCCCAGGTCGACACTTGCAAGACTTGATCTCATTAGTCAAAGCCAACCTTTCTCTTTCCTCTCTTGATCGCTTCAAAATTTCCCTTCTCGTTAGTTATTTTTTGTGCAAATCTTCTTCATCTTCTCTGGGATTTGTCTGCTCTCTTCCCTTCACCGAAGTTTGTCACCCTTAATTTCTCAATGGCCCCGAGAAAGATGTTTCCTTAGAGAAGAAAGAGGTTTGAAGCAGAACAAGGCAAGATGAAAGTCTCCAATTGAGCAGTAGTCAGAGGATTGTTCTTCTCTTCTCCACGTGTCAGCCTCCTCCGCAAGGATTCCAAGCATAATACCCTTCTTTACTCAAAAAATCACTTTTGGGAGAAACATCGATATTCAATTTTTGGAAAATGAGGGCTTCACTATAGGAGAGCTTATCAGAATCTAAGGATGAGGGTATTTCTGCAGGCTCAAGTGACCCATCTACCCAGACTTCGTTCGAGAATTCTATCAAAATATTAGGTTTGGATTGGAAAGCGTTTCCTCTATTGTAAAAATGTGGGTATTGAATTGAATTATGATGTGCTCAAGTGAGTTCTTCAGATGCCCAACCAAGGTGCTCTCATGGACAAGGTTGAGAATCTACTCTCTACCTTATAGTGCATTCTGGAAAAAGAAGAAATGAATAAAAATGCTAAGATTGAAGGAAGCCTACTTAGTGCGGAGAAGAGGCTGCAACATCACATAATCAACTTGATATTGTATCCAAAGTCTGAGAGGTTTGACATTGTGTCAGAGCCAGAGCTATGCTTAATGTTCCACATCAACAAAGAGATCCCCATAAACCTTTTAGCTCTGATAATTCAGAGGATGCATGAAGTTGTTTCAAGGACAAAGCCTCCACTATCTTATAGTTTGATGCTCGCTGAAGTCTTTACGATTAAAATAATTGCTTGAATGTTTTGGTTGATTGCCTAAAAAAATTAACTAGATTTAGTTATGAACCCATAAAGCAACTATGTTATAATATGAGTTATAGATTATAGTAAAATTTCTAAGAAGACAATTTCTAAGAAGAAAGTCTTGGAGAGTAAGCGTAGGTGTAGAATTGGTACCAAACCACTATAAATTCTGTGTTTGCATTGCTTTTTTTACTTGCATTAATTTTTTGCATATTTACTTAAGTACTCATTTGTTGAAATCAATATTCATCTATTAAGCATTTAATTCCACTGTATTTAGTTAAAATTTTTGAAAAATCTAATTCACTTCCCCCCTCTTGGGCTGCATAGTTGGGCAACATGCTTTTCCCTTTAGTGCCATGTGTTAGCTTGTGATTGGAGGTCAGATTTGAGCCACATCAATTTCTTAACTTTTGACTTAAAAGATTTGATTTTGATGATACAAAATATTCGAGTAAGAATTCTACTAATCACTTGCTTGAAATGTACTAGAATGCTCTCAAAAGGCTAATAAGTCAATCCATAACTCTCGTTGTGGAAGATTGAAACTCAGAATTATGGAATTCTGCACAAGAGGAGTCAGCCCTAGGAACACTATGAGCTGACCCGTGAACATCCATAGACAAAGATAGAAATCTTTAGGTAGTTTCAAGAGTCAACCCCAGGATATACACGAGTCGACTTTGGCATTTAGGAATGCTTTCACGAGTTAACCTCAGGATATACACAAGTCGAATTTGGCATTTGGGCATGCTTTCACAAGTCGACCCTTGAATCAAATGAGTTGATCTCAGAATAGTTTCAGAAGACAGACAGAGAGTAGTGAAAATCCGTGCTTTCACAAGTTGACTCCTGGATCACATGAGTCAACCCCAAAACAATCTCAAACAAAAGATAGAGAGTAGTTCAAATTTAGCATACTGGTGAGTTGAACCATAAAATTTATGAGCTTGACTCCTATTGAACAAGAGTTGACACTAAAAGAAAATGAGTCAACCCTAAAAGCAAATGAGTCGACTATAGAATGGCCGCCAATAGAAGACAAAAAGAAGCCAAATCCAGTATGCTAATGAATTGACCCTAGAGGACAATGAGTAGCCTCTGTCAATAGATGAGTCGACCCTAAAATAGAGAAGAGTCAATCCCATGATGACTACATGCCAAAGATAGAGTGCAACAAAACTAAGTGCAATCACGAGTTGACCCTTGAAGATCATGAGTCGACTCCTGAAGAAGTCAAGTCGACCTGTTTGCGCCTCACAATGGTAATGGCTAGCTTTTCTATAAATTAGAATGACCATTTTTGTTTCACAATGACTTTTTTCAGCCGTCTAATGGCTAGAAATATCTTCCAACCACTCTTTGATAGTATAAAGAGAAGAAAGAATATATTCAAGTACATTCATTAAAAGCTTAAAGATCACATCTTTCACTGTTAAGAGAGAGTTGGTGAAGAGCATTCAAGATTATTCAAGACCAACCAACTGTTGCTAGAGCTCCATTAATTCTTTGTCTATTTGTCTTTAAGGAGCTATAATTTTTTTTGTTACATATCTTTCTCATACTTTGTTGTAATAAGTTTTGGAAATTGAAAATTGAGAAAAAGGTCCATCCAAATCTGAAATTGGATTGTATTAAGCCTAGAAAAGGCTTGGTGGTGGTTTTGGTTGATTTCCAGAAAAAATCAACTAGGTTGGTTGTGAGCCCAATCAAAACAATCGTGTTATAATCTTAGAGAGATTATAGTAGAAATTTTCAAGAAAGGTGTCTTGTGGAGTGGATGTAGGTGCAGAGTTGGCACTGAACCACTATAAAATTTTGTATTTATGGTGATTATTTTGTGTGCTTCATTCTCTTGCATTCTTGCTTGCTTATAGCTCATATTTCCAATCGCACTTATTAAATCTTCATTCCACTACACTTTAGTTTATTTTTTTTGAAAAATCCAAGTCATCCCTCCTCTTGGGTTGCATAGCTGGGCAACAAGTGCTATCAGAGCTTCGGTATTCTATCTCCTTTTAATCTAACAGTCAAGAATTAAAGATTTATAGCAGCTCCAATTGAAACCTCTCTTGCCGAGGGACAGTCCATTAATTGACCTTCTCTTTTTAATGGCACAAGTTATATATATTGAAAAGCACACATGCATGTTTTTGTACAAGCATTAGATCATGACATGTAGAGTGTTATAACTAATGGTCCTCACATACCCACTAAAGTTATAGATGGTGTGTCTCTTTCCAAGCCCGAAAGAAAATGGAATATTTTTGATAAAAAAATGACTTAGCTAAATGCTAAAGTCATGAATATTTTATATTGCTCTTTGGTTGCTAGTGAGTTCAATCGTATTTCAACTTGTAATTTTGCTAAAGAGATTTGAAATAGGCTGGAGGTAACTTATGAAGGCACTAGCCAAGTTAAGATATCTAAAATCAATATGCTTGTGCTTGTGCGTAAATATGAACTATTTAAAATGAAATCAATTGAATTTATTACTGATATGTTTACTCACTTTACTGAGATTATAAATGGCCTTCTTGAAAAATCTTATACTAATAGTGATTTGGTAAAAAAAAGTTCACAACCAAGAGCATGGGAGGCCAAAGGTTGTCCGAGGTGCTTGGAACCTCGGCAAGACCACCAGCAATCTGTTAATAACCGCTACTATTGGACGATTATCAATTGGCTTTGGGGGTGGCAGATCAGAAGCTGAGGCAAGCCCTTCTCGATCACGTCGAGCATGTACATATCAGTTCAGTCATCCATGTCAGATGAGTGCCTCAATTTCAATCTTGAGTTGGATGCACTCCTCGGTGTCATGCCCATAGTCTCGATGGAAATGACAATACTTCTTCTTATCCTTTTTTCTTGCCGAAGCTTTCATTCGATGCAAAGGATGCAGGTAAGCTCAGCCTTCGATCTCCATGAGGATCTGAGGCCTTGGTGCAGTAAGTGGAGTATACTTTTCAAACTTCTAAGAAGGACTCTTGGGGCGCGTGAGCTCTTTTTGCCTCGAAGTGAAGTACTCCTCAATGCACCTCGTGAAAGCTCTACGCATCCCCTTTGCCTCCTCTGGGAAGTCTTCCCCCAATAGACACATGATTGGAGGCCATGGCTTTCTCTGCATTGGCATATTTTTTTTCTCGTGCTAATATTTCGATGAAGTCGATGGAGAAACGCTTCTCCAAAGAGAAGAGAAAATGAGACGGTTGTAAACCGCCCTTCATTTTGATGTCGCCGTGTTGAAGCGATTGACATAATCTCTTGAGGGACTCTCTCTCTACTTAAAATCGAGCAATGCATCAGAACCACAATGCTGTCTTCGGCTGGAGATGATGTGCGTCGTGTAAAGACGTTCGAGCTACTCGAAGGGATGGATAGATCTAGGTCGAAGCCCTGATAACCAAAATCGAGCCGCTTTGCAAAGAGTTGTAAGAAAAGCCTTACAAAGTATGGCATCGGTGGCTCCATGCACCATCATGAGAGCTTTGAAGCTCTCCAATTGGTCCAAAAGATCCAAGATGCTATCATATGGCTCCACTTGAGGCATCTTGAACCAAGGTGGGATTGGTTTCTCCATGATTTGCACAAAAAAGAGAGGTTCTATGGAGAAATTGAGGTCGTTATTTGCCCTCGAAGTTTGTCCTCTAAGGGCTTGAAGATGACAGCCCATCTTCTTGATTTTTCTATCGAGGTCAGCGTCCCGCTAAGGTAGGGGCTCCATATGACGAGGAGACGAGAGGGGAAGTAGAATCCTTGTCGGAATGAGGGCTTGGAGTATGTCGTTTTCCATTTTGACTAGAACTTCTTTGGGTGTGCCAACTCTGGGAAGATCGCTTCAGGCTTTGGCATCAAGAATGATGGCAAGTCTAGCACGTGTGGCGTGTTGGTTGTTGGGGGTAGTAACTAGGTTGCATAGGTTCTGGTCAGACTGGTTTCGGCCGTGCTATTGTTTGTTGTAAGCCCTGAACTTTTGCGGTCAAGGCCTGCACCTGTTGTACGAGTAAATTGAACTACTCAGTGTTCACAAATGCAAGGGGTTGTATCGGTGGAGCATGTTCCAGACTCTGCAATGATCCTTGTGAGGTAGGAGCATGGCGCTATGAGGCATGAGATGCACCGTGAGTCCTTCTCGACTTCATATTTGTATTCCTCCTTTCATTTGGTATCGGTATAGCTGGGGCCCTCCCTCTAGTGCCAATCTATTGATGTAGAATTCCAGACCGTGGTCTGAGCATAGGTTGGATGGCTCTGAGGTTGGTGAGAAATGAACTGATGGGTTGGCCGAGGTGTGAAAGAACTGGTCTCCTCCAGAGACAACCTACAAAATGTTTCATTGCTAGAAGATTTTCCGCGAGGAACTCTCTAATGCTTAAGTCACGATAGTGAAACAATAGTGTGGGAGGAAGAAATCTTTGCTAGGTAGAGTTCTTTGAATAAGCTTATCTGAGGACTCCTGGACTACTCTTTTTTATAGGGTAGTCTACCGGTTTTTTACCTGATTTGGCGCGACGTATTTTAATTGCAAGATAACGGTCAACAGCATATTTACAACGTGGAAAACATTTTGTGCGAGTAGCATACGATAGTGATCATGCTAATCATATTTTGACAGCAATGTTGCCATAACTACTGATCTTTATTAACACATACAGATTGGTTTCTTGACTTTTACCAAAGTTGTTCATCTCAATTTATATTGAGGTAAAGAAGGTTGGTCTAATTTGAGTCGAGATGCTTAATATTTCTTCTAACAGAAGATAATGTCGGCGACAACAGAATGAAAATATTGTAAAAAAAAAAAATAAAACAATATCAAATTTGTAAGAACTATAAATATGGTTTTAATAGAGCCATGGAGCTACCGGAAGGGTATTCACCCCAAAATAATAAAAAATAATAGTAATAATAATAGCCGCAATAGTAATAAAATGAAATATTTATAATAATAATAATAATAATGATTATGATAATGATAATAATGATAGTTTTATTTTTAAAATAGTAATAGTGATGAATGTGACAGTCTCACATGGCGTAACTTTCAGAAAATCAGCGTCCATTATAGTCTGTTTCGCTGTCCGGTGATTGCACGGAAACTGACGTGGATCCACCAGATCGATCCACCTCTTTTTGTTTGTTCCGCCAATTTTAATTTATTTCATTCTCTCCTTCTATTTTTCCTCCAATTTATTGGTTTATTCGGCGGAACCCACGCCGCTACCCGTGAGCTGCATTCCTCCACCGCCTCCTCCGCTTCCCCTCCCCCTCCCCCTCCCCCTCCCAGCCCTAACCCTAATAACTTCTCCCTTCTCCCATCTCTCGCTGCTCTTCCAACCGGTCTTCAGATCCGATTCGATCTCCGTAGCGGCGAGCTTGTTTCCGGTATGGCTCCCTTTCAACCCTCGCTTAAGGTTCTTCTTTAGTCCTCCAAATGCTGACATCTATGCTGGAATTGTCTTAGTTCCCTGCCATTCTTATCCATGTTTTATTAACCTTCTATTTGAGCATCGCTTTTGCTGTATAATTGATGAAAAGAATGTTCCTCTATCGAATTTAGTGCAGAGTATGATTTCAATTCTTCTGCCTTTCTTTCACAGTTTTCACCCCCGTCTTTTTTTTACACCTAATCCTGATAGTAACTTCTTGATTTTTTTTTCTTGGTTTTAGAAAATCTAAATCAAGAGTCTGCAATTTTAACCAGTTGTGTTGTTTGTAATAAATCAATCAGCTGCTCACACAATCTTACTGAATTGCATTTGCAGAGGAAAATCTTTCTTTCCAGTATTAGCTGCATTATCTTTATATTGGTTGAATTTGTGGAGCGCAAATATATGCTGACTGTAGTAGTCCTGAACATTTGCTATTTATAATGTTTTAAAGTGCAGCTGTATCATGAGTTAGTACAGAAATGCATTCACTATAAGTACAACTATTCAATTCTATCTTCAACTAAGACCAAAATTTTGTAATTTTAGCCGTTAATATCTCAAATGTCTAGAAGATTGGTTCGGTTGTTTACAATTTTCTGGGTTGACTTAACTTCAGAGGTGCTAGGATTGATAGCTCTTAGGATTTGAAGGACACTTGTTCCCTGTTCAAACTTCAAGAAATCAAATATGACCAAAATTTTTAGCTTTTTTCATGTCTCACCATCTACATTTTGTGCTTTTTTAGCCCTCTGGTACGATTTTTTATGCTTCAAAACTACATATATTTTTCATGAGGGAATTATTCACTTCATGTTGTAAATTAATGTAGAAGGGCGAGACTTTGCATCATAGTGATATCTAGCTTGGGCAGTTATCCATTGCCAATTTTTATATCTCAAGTTGAGCTTTAGAATCAATTCTTTTCTTTGAAGAGTAGGATATATACCATGGTACGCCGTCTGGTACCGGGCTCTATACCAGTGCCATCTTGTTACTTTGTCAGTATGTCTGGTATGGGAGTCAGTTCGGTGTACTGAGTGTCGGTACGTCTCCCATATTGCATATCGGTATCAAACCGGTACGATATAGTACGTCTCAAGCTGTCAGGTTCGGTACAGTATGGCATACCTTGGTTTATACATTGTCTATTTCAGAATGCAAAATTTAAAATTCATAGTCCTTCATTCATTTCATTATAAGCAACTACC
This sequence comes from Phoenix dactylifera, assembly GCF_051530095.1. Classification (NCBI taxonomy): domain Eukaryota; kingdom Viridiplantae; phylum Streptophyta; class Magnoliopsida; order Arecales; family Arecaceae; genus Phoenix; species Phoenix dactylifera. The sequence goes on from NC_143201.1 coordinate 8,377,930, forward strand.
TTTTTAATTTCCTAGTACTTATAAAGTAGTTGGTTGATCAGAAAGCATGTAACTCTTCAGTTGTGAGTTTGATTCGATTTACTTTTCGAATCATAGATTACCGAGTCATGAGTTGATATGGGTTGACTCTTTGAGATCTAGTTGACTCCCTTTGACCTTATAACTGTTACAAGAATATCAACTTATCATTTAGGAGCTTGCTTTGTGGAAAATTACAGTTGAATCATTTTCAGGATCATTCGTTGAATCATATACATCTTGCATTTACATCTTTCCCCCACTGCTGTGAGTCTGATTATCTGTAAATTTTTAATGCAGGCTATCACATTGTGTAATATAACATAATTTGCTGATTGTGCCAGGTTTGGCTATTGATCTGGGCAGAATTAATTATGCAAAGACCTTTCAGATCTTGGAATCAACAAGCTTGAAGATACAGACAAACATATGCATTTTCTTTTACACTTTAGTGCTTCAATATTCTCAAATTGCTTTGCCAGAGATGGGTTAGTTCTGCTTTGAAGCTAGTTGAGCTTGATAATTACTAATCATGGAAATGGGCTCAGATGCTGATACTTCCGAGATTATTGAATTGAAAGAAGAATTTGACCTGGTTCATCATTTTAATCAACCAAATCTATTACATATTAAGTTGAAAGTAGGTGAAAGGGATGGAAAGTCTCATGTTTTTCCTGTTGAAGACAACATCAACCGATTTATTGAGGCAATTGATCTCAGAACCACTCCTAGGGTTTTGAAATCTTCTCATCCCAAGGGTGTGGACTTGCTGCAGAAGAAAGTTGGCTTGTCTCAAGCATCAGGAATTGGAAATTCTGATTCTGTAACCCTGAAACAGGCACTAAGAAAGTTATGCATTTCTCAAGCATCAGAGATGGCTGCTCTAAAGAGGTCATCCAAGCCACTAGGCTTATCCAGCGTCTCTGAAGCTGGAAAAATTCAAAGGCTATATGCATCAGTGGTAATTGAAGCTAGCAAGCCTGGTCTTTCACAAGAAGTTGAGAAAACAAATTTGGTGGAAACATCCCTTATGCCTGTGAAAAATACCACAAATTCATCTAAAAATGTTACTAAACGATGCAATGTGGATCTATCATGTAAAAAGGTGGTTTCTTCATCACATAATGCAACTTCAAAACCAAAGCTCGGGAAGACAAGAATCAAGGATGTGTTGTCTCCTGGATCAGCTAAAGCTAAAAATGATTCATCTACTGTGAAGTCAAGAATAAAAGAAGTAAATGTTGAAACCTCTGTATCTGGTCATCAGACTTTTGCTGAATCAAGCAAGCATATCTGGAGTCCTCACCTGATCAAGCCATTATTTAGAGACAACGGATGCTCTAGAAGGCAAGTAAAGCAGGAACCAGTATCTGCTCCTGGGAGCTTTAGTAGATCTACTGAAGTTAATAAAATTGGTTCAATTACTCCTAAACCTAAATTGAGTTGCAAGAATGAGTCTATTTCTCCTACATCTTGCAGAAGGAGTCCTGATGTAATGTTCTGGAACCAAAACAAAGACGGGGGTAAAAGTGCTAATTTTAGTCTAGCAAGCTCTAGTGGTTCTAGAAGTGTGACCATAAAGATGACTGAAAGTTCAAAATCAAAAGAAAAGGGACAACTTTCCCAATGCTCCAAGAGTGGAAGTTCAAAATCAAGAGAGAAGGGACAGCTTTCCCAAAGCTCAAAGAGTGGCTCAAAGGGTAGCATAGGCAATTATGGCAGCAGCACAATCATCAGTGATGGAAGCAGCCAGAGTAGCTCTAGCAGTCACTGCAATAGGCCTCACATGTCTATGGATGTGAGATGGGAAGCTATCCGCCATGTCCTGGTGCAACAGGGAAGCATTGGATTGAAGAACTTTGAACTTCTCAGAAGACTTGGTTCTGGAGATATTGGAACTGTTTATCTTGCTGAGCTAAATGGCTCGGGATGCTTATTTGCCTTGAAAGTCATGGATGTTGATTTCTTGGCGAGTAGAAAGAAGATGTTGAGGGCACAGACTGAAAGAGAGATTCTGCAGATGCTGGATCATCCGTTTCTTCCAACACTCTACACCCATTTTACAACAGAAAATCTCTCATGTTTGGTAATGGAGTACTGTCCAGCTGGGGATTTGCATGTCCTCCGGCAGAAGCAACCTGGCAAAAGTTTTCCTGAATCAGCAGTTAGGTAGTTTCCAGATTTACAATAATCCATGAAAATCTACTTTTCAAAATTTCATTCAGAATTTGGCATGAACCCAAGTTTATCAATCTAAGTGTTGGTCCAAAGACTTATAGCGTGAAGAATAGGACATGTTTTTGAAAAATTAATTGCATTGAGAAACTTAAAAGCAGGGTCAGGTTCTTCTGTTCCTTAATACTTGTCTTTTGTTTATGAAAAAAACATATTTTAGATGTTACTTAAATCAGCAATTTGACTCTTTTCAACCTTTGTCTAGAATTTTTAGTATTCTAATGAAATTTGAACGACATTTGTTTCTGTTTAAACGTTGATAAAGTACCATGTTTAAGTTAATCAGTTCGGAACATTTTTTAGTATTCTTAGCAGAATGTAGAGCCTATTCTATCTATATCCATCCTTTTGATTGTTCTATATTTGGGCTGTTATTTTACAAACTAAATTCATTGCTAAGAAACCAGCAATATTTATCGAGTAAACTGATGTAAACTATATTTTTTTATATTTTTCTACTTCTTGAAAGAAATCACTCAGGGGCATGAAATCATGACCGATGAGCATTGTGTCTTTTGAAATATTTAGTTTTTCCAGCACATCTCTTACTTTAACAAGAGACTGGAGTAAGATAAAGACCTCTTGCAGTTTTGGCTGCTCCCAGTTGGCTCAAAATTTAACCGGATTAATCCAAAACAGGTTATGGTTTTCTTAGAAATGTGGGCAGTGGAACTTTAATTGAATGATTCCTGTAAAAGGCACCCAGTTGCTGATCCATTTCTCACCACTTCTTTTCTTTTTCCCTTTTTACCTGATGAACCAGTTAACATGATAAATATCATTGTTGCACCTCTTTAATTTAAAGGCTACGATTTAATATTCATAAAACATAGCATGAATAAAAAAGACATTGAAAATAAAACACTAATCATTAATTGCTTAGTAAGAAATGACTTTAGTTAATTTGTGGGTTTGTTGAATACTTTAAAACAGTCATGAAAAACTGGACTTTATTATAATCTGCCGACCTGGAAACCTACATCAGTTCTGGTGCCTCTTTATTAGTGGTTGTGCATGAAAAATAGTAAAGACTTGAGCATCTGTTTTGGTGCAGTATTTCAGCATAGATCTTCACATTTTAATTTTGAATACATGTATACTTCTATTGTGTTTGGTTACTCAAGTTTTTGCTGTTAATTGTACAGAATAATGGTTTTTCTATCATTGCTGCAGGTTTTATGCAGCAGAAGTACTCCTTGCTCTTGAATACTTGCACATGCTAGGGGTGGTGTACCGAGATCTCAAACCAGAAAACATTCTAGTTCGAGAAGATGGCCACATTATGCTCTCGGATTTTGACCTGTCCCTAAGGTGCGCAGTGAGTCCCATGATTCTCAGATCTTCATCGGGAGCATTTGAACCCGTGAAGAAGCAATCAGGACCTCGTGCTGAATCCGGCTGCACTGAACCACTCTGCCTTCAGCCATCTTGGGTTCATGCATCATGCTTCACACCTCGTTTGGTATCTCCCAACATGAAGAAAACCCAGAAGCTGAAGTCTGATATGGCCGACCGAGCTAGCCCAATTCCTCAGCTTGTTGTGGAGCCTACTGATGCACGTTCCAACTCTTTTGTTGGGACACACGAGTATCTGGCTCCTGAGATAATTAAAGCAGATGGACATGGGAGTTCTGTGGATTGGTGGACCTTTGGGATATTTCTATTTGAATTGCTCTTTGGCAGGACACCCTTCAAAGGATCAGGTAATGAAGAAACCTTGGTCAATGTGGTCAATCAGAGCCTAAAGTTCCCTAAGAGCCCAGCTGTTAGTTTTCATGCAAGGGACTTGATCAGAGGGTTGCTGATAAAGGAGCCAGAAAACAGGCTTGGATCTGTCAAGGGGGCAGCGGAGATGAAGCGGCACCCTTTCTTTGAGGGAATAAATTGGGCACTGATCCGTTGTGCAACGCCACCAGAGACACCACGATGCTATTTTCCTGGTACTTCATTGGAGATGGGCAGGAAAAAGGAAGGTAGATGTCTTAATTTTGGAGAGGATATTGAGTTTGAGTTATTTTAGCACAAATTCTGGTGTTGGGAGAAAGATCTTGGTCGGCTAATAGGTGCATGCCTGCTCTCCCCCACCTTCCTGTATTGTAACTGATAGCTGTTCATATAAATGTACATCATCTTTGAAGTAAGCTTTTATCCTAATATAGGTGGTAGAAAGAATTGAAAGCAATTCTTATGCTGAGCCTGGATCTTCCTCAATGGCAACAGAAAGATTAATAGTGTAGCATATTGGCTGATCGATTTCATGAGAAAGGAAGTTCAATATTAACTGTGGAATAGAGCTTCTTGTGAAATTTTTTCCTCTTAGCTTTGGGACATCCTTATAACGGATGTCTCTCGTGCAGAGAATTGACAAACCGTAATCAGATGTAAGTTATGCGGGCTTTCACCTTTCTGTCAACCAATTCAGATGGTCCCATCACCTGTATTTATCTCCATCTTCCACAGTAGCTGTGGAGCTCCCACTTGATGTTGCTTTATGGTCAATGTCTAAATGGTAGAATCCAATGGCAGAGAAGAACAATAGAAGAATAAGAAAAGAAGGTTTGGTATTCTAAAATATTTCAGGATGTGGTTGCTTCATCCGTTTTCTTCCACTGCACCTCTCCCCGCTGGTCCTCATTTTTGCATAGTTTTTTTGTTTGCTTACAAGCTAAATGTAATTCAAAAAATACTAGTTTTCTAGAAACCTCTTACTCATTTTTCTCATCAAAAGGTGCTTTGCATAAAGAAAGTTTCTTCAACAGATCTTCTGCCAATTCTAGCAAATATTCAAAAATATATATTCATTCACAAGGGTACTCGTAACAAGGATACTCGTAATGGGTTGAAGACCATATCAATAGGTGTTTCATCTTACAAATAGAGCCTAATTTATTTAAGCAATACTTTTGAAATGGCCCTGGCATCAAACAATACCTTCTTGCAAAATTGAATTCTTAGTAGATTTAACCATGTGATATCTTACATGCAAATGGGAATATCTGAAGACAGACATATATTCCATAAACACAGGATTATAGAAGAATAATGACCTTTGTTGGTCCCTTAAACCTAACAGTAGCATTTGGTCGCAGGAAAAAAATAATATATTTGGATAAGTTTGGAAGAATAAGATTTATTCCCTTGAATAAGAAACTTGGGTATTTGGATGGATGGGTAAGGTGAGGGGTTACTTGTTGCCATGGTGTTTGGTTCAATTTTTTTTTTTTGGCTAGAAGGTGTTTGGTTCAATTGATGAGGGGAGAGAATAAATTTTGTTTTTTATTAGACAGATTTGCCCTCATATCAGTTGTGGAAAATATGGCCAATCGCAGGTGTTTACATAACATCCCAATCCGTACTAGAAATCCAGAGGCTGATGATCTTAATAAAACGACTCCACCATAGGTAACGGGACTAGTGTAAGGCCTGGTTTGATTAGACCGCCTAGACCCTGAAAAAGCACCCAACTACTAGCTCAACTGAGCCAGTTCTCTGACATGTTATCCTTGCTTCAGTCCCTTGACCTGGTTTGGCCATCCTAGACCTATTCTTTGACCACCTCTGACATCCTATCCTTGTTATGATTGAACACCTATTTTTTTGATCCGACAAATATTAGTTGCACCATTCCGGTGCCTCGCGTGGTCATCCTTGTTTTTTTGTTACTCCTTTTCTGTCTTTTGTTATTGCTTTATTTTCTATGCAAATCTCTTTTGAAGGTGCCAAAAAAAAAAAAAAAAAAAATCTCTTTTGAAGGTTGGTCCTCAGTTCGCATAGGAGTGTAGTCATGGGAACAAGAAGTTGACAAGCTGAAAGTTTTACGACCTAGCCCAACCCTATTTCTTTTTCTTGAATTACACAAAAATAGAAAAATTAGAGCCCTGGAATGTTAGAAATTGGTAATTAAAAAAGTAGCAATAAATAGTTAACTAGTATTGCTAAAGATTGATAAAGGATCAAGTTCTATATTGATTTTAAATATATTAATTTTAAATTAACTGGATATGTTAGATATGGACTAGTAAATACTATATCTAAGTTGGTTCCACTGATGGAGGTAAGGATCCCCATGAATGAACACTTGTATGTATATTATGTATAATTTTTTATATCACGTATCAATGATATTGTTTTGCATGAGATATGATTATCGTTTATCGCATGATCACCAGCATGAATTATATATGTATATATAGTGTGTGTGTGTGTTTGTTTGTTATTTTATATATGTTTAGTGCATCGGTAATTTTGGTTGCATGGAATATATTACTCAGTTGAATTGTTTGCAAGGATTATAGTACTAAATTGAATTTTATTGACAAGTATAAGGTTGAATTTTGTATAAGTCGATAGCTATATAAGAGGATTTGGACTAGCCATATCGATATGAATTGCTAGCCATGGTCCGAAGCATGACACTTTAGTTTCCCACTATGAGCCGAAGCATGTATTATGGATTGCTGGTCATCGAACAAAGCATGATATTTTAGTTTTAAGTCATAGACTGAAGCATGACACTATAGTTTATTGCCATAGGTTGAAGTGTGAAATTATGGATTGCTAGTCAGAAAGATGAATATTGTTGAATCCAAATATCGCTAATTAGAAAATGGTAGATATATTATTATATCACTGTTGAATAAAATAGTTATTTTGATAACATATGATTTATCATAGTTATTTGATGATATACAATACATATATGTGTATACTGGTTCATTTGAGCCATGCTGGATAGTTGTTATGGGATTTCATGATATTTGCATTTATGTTGGTATTGTTTGCTTGCCAAAATTTATTTTTAAATTATTTATGACGGTGTGTGTGCATAGGGGATTCTTATTAGGTCATAAAGTTCATGCCATTTTGTTGTACTTCTTTCAATGCCACTGGATTCTTAGTCTCGAATAGGTTAGGTATGAAGGTTGAATGAAGGAGTAGTTAGTATATCTCTAATACCAATTGGATATTAGACTTATGTAGTGAATGATTTTTATTATTTATTATCGGTGGAATTATTTGTTGAATTTGGTAAGATAGTTAGTGGAACTATTTATTTTATTGCTTTTAAAAAGTTTATGCTTTTGACTTTTGGTTATTCTAAAAGTTTTGTATGCTCTTTAAGATCACGCCCTAGGAGATATGTGGCCGTATCATATGGCCGACCCAAGTGATAGATTTGGATGTGATGGAAATGGTATCAAAGCCTACATTTAAGATCACTAAGGATTATGATAGAAGTGGTATTAGAGCATAGGTTTAGGTATCCTAGGTTAAGCTAAAATGGGTGTAGAAGGGTAGATATCTAGGTTGGGGCGCATATTAGATCATTAATATACTTACAAGGAATATTCTTCATATCTAAGCAACCTAGACTAATGGTTATTTATGGATATTAATGATGATGATGAAACAAGAAAATGGACGTATATGTGCCAGGAGGCCTACCCAATTTGCTAATGGCTTTACATCTTGGGAGTCCTTAGGCCAACAAAGTTAAGCTGCACCCTCGTCAGTCGGTGACATTCACCAATAGGAGGTACTCAGTAAGTCCTCTAATAGTTTTAAAGACAGGGGCTCATGTGGGATCCAAGGTCAAACATCGAGAGCTAGTTAGTCGTTCTTAGTTGATGTAGGCAATAACAAGCTACTGCTTGGTCAGATATGGAAAGAATGATGGAGATGAAATATTAGCAATAGTAACAATTTATGCATCAACAATAACAATTCATGCAACAATAGTTGCAACAGCAGTAGTTATTGCCCATGCGATGCAAACGTGTGGCCATTACCTTTGGTTGAAGAAACAAAATTGGGGCGTGGAATTTCAGCAATTTGAGGCATTTGAAAAATCTATTAGACACCTAATCAAGGCCATAAATATGGTGTTGGGTACATCCTATCACCTTTTCAACCTTTGGCCGATGGGAGGTGAGGGGCATTGTTTACACCACAGACCAATTTGTATTGAAAACCCAATGGCTGATTAGATAGTGGCCATGTGGTAGTGTTAGAAACTAGGTGATAGTAATAAGAGGAATCCACACTTAATAATAGGAGTAGGTTGAGGGTTAGGGTATTATTTAACAAGATGAGTGCATAGGCTATTAACTAGGGTTGGGTTAAATAGAACTATTTACATCATATAATAGTCAGGGACATGAAGATTGGCTAAGATGATGCCGTATGGTGAGGCTTGAAGAAGGCCAAACAGTAACAAAAAAAATAAAAAAAAATGACCAAGTATATAGGTCGATCAAGTTACCATGTGATGCCATATAAGATAGGCCAAGTGACATATAAAGAGCACCAATTGAACCAGGCCATGTGGGTAGTCATTTGAGGCACATGATTAGTTCTAAATATAAGTTTCGCAATATACACTAATTGTGAAGATGGCCTACCTGGGATGCTAAGTGTTGGATGAGCGATGGATTATATTCTATGTCATTGGCATTGTAATAGAAATTAGTAACTGGTGTGATGTAATATATAAGGATTCGTCCTATACACAGCCCACACATATGAGATTCCTCCAGGGCATCTTCGCCCGATCTCCTCGACTGGGCATGAAGAGAAATTGAGTAGAGCTAAAGTGTCCGACTTTTGAGACCAGCATTTTCCTAGCTTGGTCCCACAACCTCGACTGCTGACCTTTGCCAAGCAAGGTCTTCTCACAAAAAGAGCAGCTCAGCTTTCACCACCTTAAAGACGTACTTCTCCTGCCATGTGCTAGATTATTACGGCACACCCAAGGTTGTTACACCATGTCAGCAATCTATTGCATCACGATTCCGAATTTGTTAGGATTTGATCCTGAAAGATTTAGACTCTATCTATAAATAAGTCTGAATGATTCTCCAAAAAAGGTAACAGAAAGTAATCTCATCTTAGGGGAGACTCTATCTCTCTATTCTATCTTTCTTTTTCATTTTCTATTCACAAAATCTTTACTGACTTAAGCATTGGAGGGCCTGACGAGAGTCAATTCAATGAATCTTCATCCTTTGTCCATTGTTTTGTAGGTCCACGGAGGCAGTCCACATTGACATCCAAGGATTGTAGCAAAGATTGGCTCCATTTGTAGAAATGAGGGTAGAAAATTCATAAGGCATAGAAGAAACAATGGCTTAGAGGCTATCCAATAGGAGTCCAACGACTTCCAGAGCGATGCCCGAAGGTCTCCACCACTACAATCGGGTGCAGAGGCCACCGATGCAAGGCAGCTTGGCCTGCTAACTCAGCAATTGCAAGCTTTCACTGTAATGGTGAAGGAGTTGTAGTGATAGATACTTTCCCTTGTGGCAAGACGATCGGACTAGCAGGATGATACTGTCAGGGCAACAACCATCTCCATCTTAAAGATCATGAGAGGATTTAGAAGTAAAGCACCCTCGCTCTCCTTTTGAGGTGAAATCTAGTTCTAGTGATCTCTCTATGGACTAGTCAAAGAGGGTCTCTAAGAAGGAGATGGATCTGGATTGTAGAATCAAGGAGATGCACAACTAGATCAGAACCCTACAGGAGTGGAAGGTCAAAGTTGGAGACGACTTCAAGGTGATGAGCGAGCCTTCCTTCACTAAAGAAATCATGGAAGAATCCTTGCCTAGGGAGTTTAAGGTACCTCAATTTGAACTCTATAATGGTACCACTGATCCGATACATCATGTTGAGAGTTTTAAAGTTCTCATATTGCTGCAAGAGGCTTTAGAGGCCATGAGGTGTCGCATTTTTCTGACATGCTTAGGAAGGCAGCACAGCTTTGATACTCAAGCTTGGTCGTCAGTTCGCTGGTCACCTCATTAGCAACAAAAGAGGAAGAAAAGATTTGACCAACCTGTTTGCCATCAAGTAGAGGAAAAATGAGTCCCTTCAAAGCTACATCTATTGATTCAATGTCAAGGTGCTAGAGGTGCATGAGCTGACCACCTCATCACCATAACTATACTGATGAACAGGCTAAGAAGCTCACACTTTAGCTTCTCCTTAGAGAAAAAACCCCTGAAGGATCCAGCCGAGTTCTTAACTCGGACAAACAAGTATATTAATGTCGAAGAGGCCATTACTACTCAGAAAGAGGGGGTGAGAAAGATAAGTGGCAAGTGCAAAGACCTCAAAAAGAAGGAGTCGAGAAGAAAGTGCAACCAAGAAGAGAGAGGCATTGTGAAACCTCAGACCCCATCGTAGAGGCCCAAGAGGCATACACCTCTTAATGCACCAAGAACCTAGATCCTAGTGAAGATTTAGGATTGAGGCTACTTATATTGGCCTCGAAAGCTGCAAATCTTCATAAAGAAATGAGACATGGGCAAGTACTGCCAACTTCATAAAGATCGTGGGCACGATACCAAGAAGCGACTTCAGCTAAAAGTTGAAATTGAAGCACTCGTTCAGCTTAGGATACCTCAATCAGTATGTCAATGCCACAAGAACCCTAGTCGGAACAGACGAACCCCCAAGAGGTAGGACAACAATCAGCCCCTCGCTGGGGTGATAGCCACCATCTCCTAATGATTTGCAGGAGGGGGCTTAGGCCCCTCGGCCTTAACGAGCTGATGAATGAACTTAAGGCATAGGTAGAATGCATCCATGCCTAATGATCGAGTTTGAGAAGTTCAAACTTTGGCAACTTTGGAGCCGACGATCTCATAAGATCTCATATTCGAAAATCCTAATGTAGCCTAGGACGCACACTCGGCCTAATTATCTGAAGTGTATGCTAAGTCAAGGTCCGTTGGCTTCCAAGGTTTGAGCAAACCTGCTAGCCCCTATACTTGTCTTATGAATTCTCAAGGCTTGTCAGCCTTCGAGGTATATGTAGGCCTGCTTGCCTTTATACTTGGCCTCGTATATTCTCAAGGCTCATTGGCCCCTAAGGTTCAAGCAAGCCAGCTGCCCCTATATCTGTCCTCATGTATTCCCAAGGCTCGTTGGCCCTTGAGGTGCAAGTAGGCCCATTGGTCTTTATACTAGCCCTCGTATATTCTCAAGATCCATTGGCCCCTGAGGTTTGAGCAGGCTTGTTGGCCCTTATACTCATTCTTGTATATTCTCAAGGCTCGTTGGCCCCCGAGGTGCAAGTAGGCTTGCTGGCCCTTATACTTGCCCTTGTATGTATTTAGGGCCTGTTAGCCCCCAAGGTTCGAGCAGGTCTGCTGTCTCCTATACTAGTTCTCGTGTATTCTCAAGACCCGTTGACCCCTAAAGTGCAAGCAGGTTCATTGGCCCTTGTACTTTCCCTCGTGTGTCCTCAAGGTCCATTGGCCTCCGAGGTTCGAGCAGGCCTGCTGGCCCTTATAGTCAACATATAGTAAAAAGTCTTCTATCATTGAAGCAATACTTTCCTCCGACAAGACAAGCCATAATTGTCTATTAAGTGTATTATGGACTCTTTGTCGGCTTCAAACACTTTGTTAAATTCTTATACCATTTGCTCAAAATTATTCCTTTGGTTCATATTATTACAGTTTCTCTCCATCATGATCTACTATTCGTCTTGGCTTGTCCCCAAGGATTATGATATAGCAACCTCATCTTATAGCACTCATCCGATCTTAAACACTTATGAATTTATCTATTTATAACTTATCTTGGCAATGGCAACCTCATTTTGCACCACTCATCCGATCTTAAACACTTATGGATTCATCTATTTATAACTTATCTTGGCCTTTTGGTCTTGTTCATCCGATCTTGGAAGATTATGTTTGGCCTAACCTGATCTATCTCGGCATCCTAAAGGCAACCTCGAGTCAACATTTCGGGCAATAGACAATAAGAGACATACATGCAAAATCTTTTACGTTTCATTTAAAATAACATGTGATTATAGCATATCAAAAATCAAATCAAATAACTACCAGAGAAAAGTGCTACGATTGGCCGAGCCCTAGTCGACAACCCCAAAAAAGTTATCCGATACAAGAGACTACCCTTAACCTCATCTTGTGCCTACATAGTAGTGCGAAGAAGCGAAAGAGGAAGATCTGCAGAAGCCTATTGCTTGGGGATCAACGGCTTCTTATTTTCCCCATCGTTGCTCTGCATCTCCTCGTCCTCCTTATCATTGCTCCCATCCAGGGTTTATTATCATTGTCCGTGGTTGGGTTGAGGTTGCCAAAATTTGCCTAGGGGAAGAGCCTCGACATTGGCTCCAACACTCGCCGAAGCCTTTACAAATGCTTTCACCATAGTTAGAGCAAGCCATGCATGGTAGCTTCTTGATGCCTTGAATCAATTTATCGAGCCTTTTTCTTAGCCCAAGTGACCTAGAACTGGATGACATTCAGCTCCTCCTCTGCAGTAGTCACTTGACGAATTACTTGTTAGGTTTGGTCTTTCTTGATTACCAGCCCACTCTTGAGAGACCCAAACTTGGCCTCTACTTCGACAACTTTTTTCCTAGCCTCTGCAAGACTAGTCGAAGTGTCTCTACCTAGTTCTGAAGGCACCGCTCTTTGGGGGAATCCATCCTATAGGACAAAAAAAGAGGAGATCAGTGAGGAAGCTATCTACTCTAGAGGAAAAAGGAGAAAAGAATAATAGAAATTCTTGAAGCAAACAGAGGGATCGGCTCCATAGAAATCTCCTAAAAGGTAGCAAAAGGAATGCTTGAAACCTTCTCAAATGTGGCAAGTTGGAAGGGATATCCACCTGTTTTCTATAAAGCCTTGACCGACCAAGATTGATTTACTCAATCATCACTCCACTTGGATCGACGGATACGTGTTGCTCCCCCACTACATAATAGTCAATGATGCCTAAGGGAATAGAGCATCCGGACTCATCATGTGATCCAATACCACTTTGAAGTTATTGTTTTTTTAAAGGGGCACAGATTCTGACAAAGTGGTTACTTGCTTCACTCGAATAGCAAGGGGCATTTTGAACTTGGAAGCAGGCCAGGAGGGGCAATATTGTGGTAATTAGTAGTATGTGTGATGTGATGTGTGATTCGTTCAACGCAAAGCCCATGTTGCGGTCTTTCTTATGTCTAAGGTTCCTCGACGGTGCCTCGGCCTGAAGTCCTCGGTTGGGCGTGAAGAACAGACCAAGCAGAGATAAAGCATCCAATTTCTAAGACCGGTATCCTTCCAGCTTGGCCGCGCAACCTCGACTGCTAACCCATGTCAAGCAAGGTCGTTCTATAGCAGGCAACTCGACTTCTATCATCTCAAAGGCGCACTTGTCAGCCATGCGCCAAGTTGTTAGGCACGACCTCAAGGTTGTTGTACGATATCAGCAATCTAGTGCAGTATAATTCTGAGTTTGTTAGGATGCAATCCTGAAAGATTTGGACTGTAGCTATAAATAGGTCCTAATAGTTCTCCGAAAAAGGTAACAAAAAGCAATGTCAACTTAGGGGGGACTTTGTCTCTTTGTTCTTTATTCTTTCTTTCTCTTTTATTTTTCATCTACAAAACTTCTACTGACTTAAGTATTAGAAAGCCCACCAGAAGCCAATCCGCAAGCCTTCACCCTTTGTCCATTATTTTGTAGGTCTACGAAGACAGTCTACATTGACATCCTAGGTTCAGCAGCAATAGGCTTGATGCAGGATAAGGAATTGAGACCGAAAAGCAAAAAGTGAAGACGGCTACCAAGAACTAGGATGTGAACAGACGAGATTGACAATTTAAAGACTAAAATTAATGGCAGCAATTGTGAAGTAGAAATAGTTGCAGTGACGCTAATAAAAAATAATAGGTGTCAATATGAGCAGAAAATAGTTGTCTGGCAGCTAAAAAACAATATATAAATACTAAATTGTAATTCCGAGCATAGGCCTTTCACCAACCAATGATCATCTATTGCTATTTTATGTTTCAATTATTTTCGATTATCTTTCTTTATCTCTTAGTTTGCAGTTTCTAGCCCCTAGTAAATAGCACCATGGTTACTATTCCCTTTTCTGAAAAGTTAGCACCTAGTTGAACGTCAAAGCAACGGAACCTACCTCCATCTATGCTTTCTAGTTCAGACAACAGCATCACATCCACAAATCTATCCAGCCCTACCATCAATTATTTCCACCTTTTCCACTAGAATTGCAGGGTTATTGTAATGCTTAATACCCTTCCTAGCCCCCTCCCCTCACCCTAGCTTTCCTGATGCTCGTGCCAGATCCATTAGCTAGCATTTCATTAAAGTAAATTAGAAAAAGTAAAAAAGTATATTTTTGGTTACATATATATAGAATTTGAAAGATTGTAAATACAACACAAATAATTGATTGCATATCCATAATTCATGGCTCAAGATACTGAAACTTTAGTCATAGAAATTGAACATTTGATACGTTTTAATACATAAACATGAATTATGACCAACGTGTATAAGCATGATGGCATGTGGCATTGAGATCTTTCCATCTTATAACTGGTGGGGTAGCTGCCCTATAAAAAATTAACAAGCTAGGTTAGTGCACTTATAACTAATATAGCACACTGAACAACAAAATTTGTAAAAGAATTGGACATAGCACCATCTTGATATTTTTGCTTTTCCATTGACTCCAATCACATGATGCATGACTAAACTCACCTTCACTTTTGATGATGGATGACTAAACTGATCCTTGAAGAAAATATAGGCTAGGAACCAAAAACATCAATATTTGGTCATCCAAGAGGCTTCATGGATAGACTGCACTATATTTTTCTATGTAGATCTTCTAACGTAGGCATGTTCTTATCACCATATAAGTAGATTGCAACTATTGTGAACCATTCGTGTATGCAACTCATTGTCATGTATTGGAGCCAACAAGCCAAAATTATCCATGGGATCCAATCGAGTCAAGATGAAAAGACTTAGATTGATGTATAATTATTGTGTCTACATAAACTACATGCCTTGTTAAATGCCTATCAATGAATCACAACAATGTTAATTGCATGTCGTACCTCGCAAATCCCTCATGGAGACTGGTGAATAATTAGTATCTCACATATGGAATACTTGCTAGTTGGGCATCTGATTGCATCCCCATTTAAAAGGTTAAGTAACACAAATTTATATGAAGTAAGTAACACAAATTTATATGAAGATAAGTAAAGCATTCAAAATCAAGGTAGAAAATTAGGGAAAGTAGGGAAGCATCTTGGGGCTTCTGATATTGTTGTACCATGTAGCAGGATTATATCAGTATAAACATGGGCAACCTAAATTGCCAACCATGATGATCAAATTGGCCATAGGTCTACATGAGAGCCGTTGAATACAAAAGACAAACTAAAGATCATGCAAGATAAATAGTAAATTTTACAGGAAAAATTGGAGGATGGAAGTAGTCCACAGACCGCTTTCACAACAAAGCATCAAAGAGTACCAGAAAAAAATCATAAAGAAAATTGAAAGGCCACAATTCGATCATAGAGGCACAAAAGGTTGCAATCCTCGGAAAATCACAATTCGATTATACCCTAATCCTGCAAAGAAACCAAAAAATAAGGGTAGAGAATTGGAGTACTAAGAGATTAGAAATGGACATACATGACATTGAGAACTTCTAAATGAAACCACGGATTTTCCCATAATCCAACCTATTTACCCCAAATCCACCCACAGCGGTGATCAAAATCATCACAGAGTACAAAGCCAAGAGAAAGAAAAATATAAACAAATCATCTCATCAATCCAATCACCCACCGAGCCAAACCACAAAAGCTAGAAAATGAGGAAACCATATTTGTGCTACGAGTCACACCCTAGACCAAAGATCACCGACCAAGACCACCAAACATCGCCCACAATGTCCCTCGATTCGATCTCTGTGAGCCCAAAGATCAGGTGATGCCCTGAAACTACCGTCGAGAAGGGAAAAACAATTGAATGGATGAAAAAAGGAAGAGAACAACAAGTTCTCTGCTATGCTAGTTGAAACCAAAGTGCCCAAGGCCAAATCTGGTCAACACTGGCTGGAATAGCTATGCTGCAGCCAATGCCTAATGAAATTTTCTCGTCTTATTTGCTGGAATAACAATTTAACCAATACCCCTTGGAATAGAGATATATTGCCTACGACAGATTTGTTCTATGTTGCTTGGAATAAGGTGATCCAGTGCCTAGAGTAGGCCCAATCATTCTATGACCATGATCCGGATGGATAGGGGTTGTATCTTTGGCGTGAAAGAAGGATTTACCTTCCTTTCTGCAAATTCTAGTTGGATCACTCACACATAGATCTCAAGGCACTCCAAACTTCATCATTCATTCGCCTGCGCAAATCTCAAAATGACCCATTGATGATTCAACGATGAATTCACACAGAGGAAGGCGAATCCTGCAAAAAATGTAACTAGAGACTAACTCAATGGGCGGGCTGGGCCTAGCTCACCCCAAGGTATCACTTAATTTAATCATGTTGCAGCTTGGCCCAACTTCGAGCCTACTTTTCCAGGTTTGAGTTTGCTATTTATCAGGCTTCGAGCTTCAAACTTGTACCGCCTAAGCTGCATGAAGTTTTCATGGTCTCGGATCAAAGCCTATTGCCGGTTAGAGAGTGCCATCAGATCTTGTCCTCGACAATGAAGATGCCAACGAGGCCTGAGCTCGATCTTGTGATGCATATCGGTGATCTTAGCAAGGCGGTCGACAGGTTGGGACATGAGGTTGTGGAGGTTGCTAAAGAGTCGGAGGAGGTGCGGTGGACTGAAGGAGGCCGACAGTGGACCGGAGGAGGATAGCGGCGGTGTGGAGGTTGGAGACCTAGAGGGTGTGGGACTGGATGAGGCGGCAGGGTCAGCAATCTCCTAGCAAATGTGGAGGGAGAACTAGAGGGCGGTGACGCCAGCGTTGATAGCGGCGAGGGAGGACTCAGTGTCACGAAGAGAGGAAGGAGAATGGCATGCGAAGGCCTCGGATGACTAGAGAAGTAGAGAGAGGAGATGTCATCAATCGGCATCCAAGACCTAATGGTGGGCTAAGGCATCCATTTGTGATATATATTATTTTTATATACATTTTAAGCTTGGGCGATATCGATGTAAATCCGAGCCCGAATCTATGAATCTATCTGGAATGCTTTGAGCTCGGACGGGCCAGACGTAGCGTCCGGGATTTGAATAGGCCTGTATACAACCCCGACCAAATTTGGACCTACCGGATGACAAGCATGAGGTATGAGATATTTGCTACCGGGCCCAAACAAAGCATCGGCGATTTGTGTGATTGCTATTCTCGACCACCGGATTTTGCATAGCGACGAAAATAACCATTCCCGACCCTTCTCTCCACTCTCGTCTTCTTTCCGATTGGTGGTCGGTGGGCAGAAGGGGGACATGAGAGACGCCTTAAGCTTCAGTGCAGCAGCAGCGGCAACTGTACCGAAATTACCATTCTGCCAACTTGGTTCATTCCCCTTTCTTGGTCTTACTAAACCCACTCTCCTCCCTTATAAAACCTTCTATTCACATCCCCTCCCCTCTTCTTCTCATCCTCCCCATCATCATCTGCCCTCTCGGAATCCCATTTCCGCCTCTCTCCGGTTCGCCGCCGCCGCCGCCGCCGTCGCCGCCGCCGCAGAGCAAGCAGCATCCATGGCGGCGCCATCCGCTGCAGAGTCCAAGCCCTTCTCCGTGCTTTTCGTTTGCCTCGGTGAGCCTTCCCAATCCCAGACCCTGGAAAGCTATAGCTCCATCCTTACCTCTTCCTCCTTACTTTGGGTCTCCTTAGCATTAATTCTCCATCTCTTCCTTCCAGGCAACATCTGCCGAAGCCCTGCCACGGAGGCCGTGTTCAGAGACCTTGTCCGCAAGAGGGGATTGGAGTCCAAATTCTGGATCGATTCCGCCGGCACCATCGGCTACCACGAAGTAACTCTCTGATAATTCCCTGCATTCCTTTATATATATAAATACGATCTGCGATTAACTGGTTTATTTCTCTTGGGGTTGAAGGGTAATCCAGCGGACTCAAGGATGAGGGCAGCATCCAAAAGGCGTGGGATCGAGGTGACTTCGATCTCGAGGCCGATTCGCCCCTCCGATTTCAAGGAGTTTGATCTCATACTAGCCATGGACATGCAAAACAGAGGTACGGAGTAGTAGAGGGGCCTTTTCTATGTTCTGTTTTCTGTTTTACTTGGAATGTAAGGGAAAAGCTCTGTTTGCTAGTCATATGGCTTTCTGATTCTGATCAATATCTCAGATGATATATTGAGTGCCTATGAGAGATGGAGATTCAAAGAGCCCCTCCCAGAAGATGCCCCGAAGAAGGTGAGCAAGTAACACCTTGTTATTATGTATGTGTTGAAATAAAATGATAGCAGAGTTAGTTGAATGTGAATTTTGCAAGCATGATGCTAAATTGAAGAGATGGTATTGTTGAAATTGCTAATACTCTTTGTCATGATTATTCTTCACCATTTTTTTTTTGTTCTGGTAGAAAGAAAAGGGGAAAATCAAAAATAAAGAAGAAAGAAATAAAGTTCTCTACATTTGTGCTCCTCATGGGCATTATCACTTTCTTCTTTTCCATTTTTTCTACTTTGATCTTTTCTGGGCATCTTAGACTGTTCTAAACTGTGTTCTTACTAAAGGAATGATTCAAACTGGTAATAGAAAACGATAAATGTCTTAAAAAGGTTACTGCAGGCTAGGCATAAGCTTAATGGATTTTGTTGGTGGAAAAGTTAAAATACCTGGAAAACACGAGAAAAATAAGCACCTTGGGGAATTGGATTACAGTGTCTGGACTACAATTTGTAAAATTCAGATGAGCGAAAATCTATCTTTCGATATTATATAAGGCTCTAATCATGAAGAAATGGATTGTAAAATATAGGAAACACTGTCTTACTGAAGTTAGGCAATTGAGTCCACACATGACATTGTAACATAAGTATGTAAAAGCATGGTTTCAAATCTAGCGGGATGGAGGTATCCAAGTTTCACCATGGAATGGGACGCCATGCTGTCGCACTCTGTCGTGGCAGCCATCCCAGTTGAGTGTGCTGTAGGTACCCTCTATCTCTCTCCTTTTCTTCTTTCCTTTATTATTTATTTATTTATTTTTCTTTCTTCCTTTTTTCCATTGTTCCTTTCTTTCTTTCTCATCTACCTTTCTTTCTTTCTTTCCTTTTTCTTTCTTTCCTTCTTTCCTTCTTTCCTTTCTTTCTTTTCTTTTTCTTCTTCTTTTCTTCCTTTCTTTTTTTTTTCCTTTTCTTCTTTCCTTTCTTTCTTTCCTCTTTCTTATTCTTTACCTACATAGATGGGTTTTGAAGTCCTATCATAGTTCTCGTTTCTCACATGAATGGGACGGGATGGTCGAGACAGCCCCTATCCCACCGGGATTCAAAACCCATGTGTAAAAGATCCTCACATGTCATTTTCCAATTGATGAAACTACCTTAAGGTCTCATATTGCAAAACTAAAATAAAATAAAATGTCTTTATTAACTTATACTTGTTTTGGAAATTATTAGACTAAGATATATGCCTACAATGAAGGATTAAACTAAGCATAATGTTACTTAACATCTTTTCTTCATGTAAACATCTGTACCTAATGTTGCATCTTAGTATGTTGCATCTTAATTGTGTTTAGTGCCGAAATTCATTATGGGATGGAGTCAAAAATACATATCGGTAAGCAAAAATAACAATAGTCCTTTTTTAAAAAAAAATAGAAAGAGAGAAAATTGTAAAATAGCTCGAGGAATGTTGTCTAGCAAACTTCTTGAAGACTTAATTTGCTCCACAGTGCAAGGTTCCTGGCGAATTAGTCCCCAGGATACAACAAGCTGTTGAACCTTAAGTTTACGCTCCTCCAGTCTTGTGGAACACCGCCTCTAGAAAAATCTTCTGCCACTCTTTTTCATGCTCTGTAGCACATGTTGAGAGTCATTCTTAAAACAATATTCAGGTAGGCTCAACCTAGTTGGAATGTTGCACAACTATTCAATCAGCGGATTAAAAAGCCTTGGTGCATCATCCAAGGATCACCACTTCATTATCCTTGCTAATTTTAAGCACAAAAGTGATGACTAAACAATAGGATATAAAATCAAGGATGCAAATCATCAAGCATTCATAGGGATGTGAGTACTCTTTCTGAGCCCGAACGTGAAGGAGGCTCATCAAATCTATTAGATCAGGGGGAAAATCTTCCATAAATAGAAAGATCTGGATAGAGGAGGCTGGCTTTAGAATGGAGCCCAGTTCCTAAGGCATAACACTGGGGCCGATTTTAGTAAAGAAACGTTCTGTAAGATCCCTCGGGATCTGAAAAAGGAGGGTGCAAATAGCACCTACTTTCATTTCTTCCACAAAGCTAACAAAACGGATGGAAAAAGCATATTATTTCAGCCTTGTAAAATGAAGCTTCGTTTGGTGTTGATTCTAGACTAGACTGGAAATAATCCGATGAAATTGACCTGCTTTCCTTTTCTTCATAGGTTCTATCTAATCCAATATATTTTGTGAATGGTCTCGAAGGGATATGAAACCTTACCCTCCCCCTCAATGTCTAGGATTCCTGTGCATGTTCCCAAGGCAGGTGGGGTAATCAATAGGTTTGGGTCATTCCCAAACCTCTAAGGGTGCATTGGCCTCCCAATCCATTTACCGACATAGCAACGGTCAAGTGCTTGGAAGGAAGATCTCAAAAAAACCACGTATGGTAAGATCGGTTCAACTCTGCATATATGTATCATATCGACTCCACCCGACGTCAATCTCTCGGGAATAGGGAGTTGTTATAGATTTTTGGAGTTTTAGCCCCTATCACGTAAGGCCCAGCTCCTGGATTGGTCCGCAAAGGGAAGGGCTTTGAATGCCGATTCCTACATACATACACCTCGATTTTTATACAGCTGGTCGGTCGTTACTATTATATATCTGGTTCACCAGTAGTATTCCAGTTCGAGACTTGGACTTGGGACCTTGTGATACTCAACGAGTGTCTATACAGAGAAAGTCAAGTTTTTTCGGTTTTTTATAAAGAAGCGAGACCACCAAACCCCTAAATCGTGGATTCTTGTGCTAGAGAGAGACTCCCCAACCTTAGCTTTTCCCTCCAATTCCTCTATCTTTTGTTTACTAACCATGGCCACGTGAAAAACACCCTTTCGATTCGAAAATCATTCTTTATCGCGAACATTCCTCTCTACAGATGCTTGTGCTTCCCCAACTATTGACCTCTTGCCGAGTGCCAAGGAAAGAAAATCTGTCAAGCTAACCATTAGCGGCTATCACTTGATTGTGGTACTGCCCTGCCTCTGACTCAAAAAATCAGCAATGAGGAGGACAATGTACTTTTTTTTCATCGGCTTTTCTTTGTCCTGACGACACATCTCTACTATGACAGGGCATAAGCTAATTGGAAAACTGAGACATCTGTAGAATCTATGCTCCGTCATTACCTTACTCTCGAATCAATATAGTAAGGCTAAAGACTCAAGCAGACTCCCTCTGGTGTAAAAACTTATCTTAAAAAACAAAGGTGGATAAAAGCTAAGCCAACCGAATGAAATAGTAAGCCATATGGTATGAATCACAGACCTACCCTTCTATCTGCTGCGGACTGTGAAGGAGCCAAGCTTTCAATCAATGGGTCACAGTTTCCTTCTAAGTCCAAGGCTTGACTTCGGATAACTGGTTTAGCAAAGCCAACAGAGTCTGATTTTCTCTTTTCGTGCACACTAACCTATGCTACTCTAACTCTATAGAAGAAGATGGATGAAGATTAGGGCATTCGAATTAGACGAATTTTTAAGCTCCTGCCTTTAGCTTGTTGTTGGGTGGTGGGTGGGTACAGAAAGACTAATCCAATCTTTTAATTCAACAAGAAGTACCGCCAGTGTGACCAGTGTGATAGAATGTGATTCCGAGTGATAAGACGTAGGATAGAAGGTATAGGATGGAACCGAATCGAGCCTATGCCAAGTACGGAGAAAAAATGCCATGAGTGGGGAAGCTTTTGTGAGAATGACTCCAACTTGGAAATCTCTACTTGTGGCATGCCCTCCTCTTTAAGACGGGCTGTCAGATTTTGTAGTTCCATTACTTGTGGATATAATGGCTTGCCTTCAACAATGGTGAAGTTGAAGTAATTGGTTGCCAACCAGGTTCTGTTCTTGTCCTCATCTTCTTTGTAATGTTCTTCAATCTTGTTCCATGTCTTTAGCACAATTTTCCTTGTGGTAACTTGGGGAGACTGTCTACCATAGCAACAGATGGCCCCTGCATTGTTTCCAAGTTTTATATGCAGCTCTTTTCTTTGGAATAGACTTTTCATTGCCCTTAGGATGCTCTGATATGGTCCAACTTGTGTCTCTAGCACAACACTCACCTCCCACCTCCAGGTAATGTAGTCAAAGTCTGGATCACAATCCATTTATGACAAAATCTGATGCATATTTGAGGACTCCATAATAGAATCAAGTCTTTGAGTTATTGGTGCCGAAATTCACTGTGTGGTAAGAGTGAAAAATACAGTAGGGGTAATCAAAAAATAAAATAACTCCTTTTCTTAAAGAAAAACAGCAAGAAAAAATCCGGTAGTAGCTTGAGGCATGCTGTCTAGCAGCACTTCCTTAAAGACTTAATTCACCCCACAGTGCAGGGTTTTTGGCGAATTAGTCCTCAGGATGCAACAATGTGTTGACCCTTAAGTGTGTACTCACTACTTGGGTCCCGTTGAACACTGGCCCTGAAAAGAACCTTCTGACATGCCTTTCACCTGCAGCACATGTCAAGATTCATCTTCAAAACAATATGCAGGCAGGTTCAATTTAATTGAACTCTTGCACAATTATTCAATCAGTGGTCCAAGAAGACTTGGTGCATAATCCAAGGATCACTGCTTGTTACCCATGCTAATTTTAAGCATATATGTCATGGCTCAACAATAGGACATAAAATGATGGAAAATCATCAAGCATTCATCAATAATTTTGCCAAAGTTCTGGCTTTATTTTGCAATTTGCAATAATTAAAGTCCAAATGGATTTAATCAAGAAGCCTTAACAAACTTTTATTTGAAGAAGCCTTGTAATACTTCTAAAGGAGGCATTGCCATGCTTGGCTTGGGCGAAGCCTGCATATGCTTCTAAAGGAAGCATTTGCCATCCTTGGCTTGGATGAACCCTTGATATGCTTCTAAAGGAAGCATTATCATGCTTGGCTTGAAGAAGCCTTGTTATGCTTCTAAATGAATCATTGCCATGCTTGGCTTAGATGAAGCCTTGATATGCTTCTAAACAAAGTGTAGCCATTCTTGGCTTGGATGAGGCCTTGATTAGCTTCTCTCGGAAGAAGCTTTGAAGAGCCTTGTTGAGAGGCTTAGCTTTGACTAAGCCTAGAGAATGGAGAATCGCAAACATCCTCCTCTTGCTTTTTTTTCTTCTTATCTTCTCTACTTTCTCCCTTTTTTCCTTTCCTCTATCTTTTCTTCCTTTCTCCTCTCTGCTTCTAAGCTCATGCCCATTGGAAATTATAGTGGGAACTCACAGATGGAAGGGAAAAACACCAATTTGGAGGCTGGCACAGTGGATGGGTTGGAGTGGGGTTTTGTCCTGATCTTTCACATTCCACCAGCAAATGGGATGGAGGGTTACATTTCCTCTCAACGTGTGAAGAATGAGAGCAGAACATGGAAAACAGAGGAGGTGAGGTGGCACCTCTCTCATCATGTAGAGACAAAAGAGTCAATTACAAAAATGCCCACTCCTTGCAAGTAAGGGGATGGAAAGAAGGGTAGTAACGGAATTAAACAAAGTAAGTCCAAATCAAATAGCCTGAGTCAAATACAAAATGGGTTCAAGCTTATACATGACAAGTTCTGTCCAGAACAGATTGGAGCATGTCCAATTGGGACCAATTTAAGCCATCAAGCTTGTGCCACACCCAATTCACACTAGCCTCAGCAGGACATCATGATGGAGCCAAGCCAAAACTTGGCTCAAATCAAGACTGCACTGAGCTTGAATTGTATGTTTACACACAAAACGAGCCACTCAAAAGAATCAATTAGCAAGAATCCCCCCATTTTAATTTTTTTTTTAAATTTTATTTTATCTTTTTGTTTTTTTTTTTTTGGGGGGGGGGGGGGGAATTTTAGAGTAAGCAATATTTTGGAAATATGCAATAAAATTCTTGTTATTTGGAGACACACTTTAAAATCCAAAAATATAAGCAAGTCAATGCAGACATGATGTTTTATTTTTGAAATATAAGTTAGGACAGGCCTAGACTATAAAGGATGTTACGTAGTTATTGCCCTGGCGATCTGGGGTTTGAAAGGGTTGAACTGAGGATAGTTCTCACCTATGGCTGTTTTTTGCACAAAGTGGCTGCTCTAGGAGTCGAACCGCACTATTGCACTTATCAAACCAAGACATTTACATTGCACCAGGCACAAGTCATATCTGCTTAAATAATGTACAAATTTGAACTCTGGTGCTTCTAGGAGAATCGAAAAATTATTTCATTTTTGAGTTTTAGTCGGAACCTTAGGCGGTTCGCTCGCTAGCATTCCTCTGTGCTATAGTTTCATTCAAGTCGATATTGTACTTCTCAGGAACAATTCTAGAAAGTGATCAAAGAGCGGGGAAAGGTGCATTTTGGGCTATATGTTATGCATACAGGAGGACAACTCCTTCGAACCTCGATGCATCCTTTTCAACCCGGAGGGTTTCTTTTCCCGAAGCCGAAGATTAGAAACCCGAAGGGTGGAATTCCTATCAATAGCAAAACTATTGTTAATCTGCATTACGCACAAAAAAACAACAAATCAAATAACAAATCCAAAAATAGGAAAGAGAAGATGAAAGAGGCCTGTACCGATCAACATAAAGAAAGACGGATGAGCCAACTTGATATTTTTGGCATTATCATCACAAAGAAGAGATTCCGGATTTTTGTTACTTCCTATCTTTGCATTTCATATTCATATTCTTTGCCATCATTTTTTTCAGGGGATATTCATGAATTTGTCTTGTGGGGCTTTTCTTTGGGTGATTTATATAGTTTGCCTTAATTTGATGGCCAGTTGTTGCCTCATGTATATATGCATGGCTAGTGTGGACTGATGTAACTGCGAGGCTTGCCTTCTTCTCACCTAGATTGCCCACATCATGGTCATGCCTGTATTCTTTTGCATCCATGAATGCCAATTTGATGATCACTAGTCCCAAGGGCCAAATTTGCCTTTATAGACTATGATTGTGCACTAATCTGTGACTACTTGCCTAGAATGCCAGTAAATCCTTTGACAAAACAATTGTAAAGTTTTGTAAAGTTATTATGACCTTTGGGATCATTTTCTGTAATTTGGAATTGAGTGATCATTTACTAGTGATCTTGATTTTTCCTTCTTGTTCAGGTGAAGCTGATGTGCTCCTACTGCAAGAAACACGAGGAAACTGAAGTCCCAGATCCTTACTATGGAGGCCCTCATGGATTTGAAGAAGTAAGTGTGAGAAGAATCACTGCTAATTATTCGCTAGAGAGAGAGAGAGAGAGAGAAGAGGAAGGAAGGGGGGGGGGGGGGGGGGGGGGGGGGGGAGGGGGCGGAGAAATCGTTGCTAATTGCGTAATCCATTTAATGCAGTCTCATATCTTAGCGATTTCCACATAGATATGCATTATAATATGGAAGGCCAAGATAGATAAGCAACATAATTCTGCAAGCTTTTTCTTGGATTTGAGTAAGCTCTAGAGATCCTTTGCCATGGTCTTGTTTTCAAGGCCTACTCAACCATTATAACTCCTTCATACTTTGGTGTCTCTTTAATGCCCTATAGCCAATGAATAAGAATTTTGTTTCCTGTATAACACCGGTTTTACATTTTGCATTCCAATTATTTTTAGTTCAACTACGAGCAGAAATTCCATCTTTTAGTATTTTAAGTGTCCTTTGGTTTATTACCTGTTACTACTATTAAGGTTCAACTTTTGTTTTGCTGTCATGCTTATTTGGCTTCAATTTACATTGTTTCAGGTCTTGGATCTTCTGGAAGATGCTTGTGAAGCTCTACTTGACAGCATCCTGGCAGAGAATACTCATATTTCTATTTCATAGTCCCTTATAAATGAATAGCCTGAAAGAATTCTTAGGGAGATGTTCTTTCAGTGAACCACGAGCCCATGCATTTGACCATCTTTTCAATTCTACTGCATTCATCCTTGTAAGTTGCTATGGCAAGTGAATTACACCTCTTGCGACTTATTATGATGTTTCTTTGAGATAGTAGGATTGAGTATTCTTGAGGATTATTAAAATATTTACAGAAAAAGACAAAAATAAAAGAAAAAGAGAGAGAAAAATGATTTTATTTCTCTGTCCTGTCATATTTGGTACATCTCAGGAGTTATATATACTTGTGTACATGCTCTATACTAAAAAAAAACCTGATAAAGGATTACACTAATAATGAAAAATATTATTGGCTGATACAAATTGTTATGTGATTCCTAAAATCACTTTAACAAGATCATGCTAATAAAGAAAAATAATATAGGTTGATATAAAATCACGTTAATAAAAAAAAATATTATATGCGATGCAGGTTGTTACGTGATTCCTAAAATTATGTAAACATCTCTTCTCAAACTCAAAATGGTACTATAGGTGTCAACTTGAGTTTGGAAACTAGATCACAAATGTATCGAAAAACTGACGTACTAGATGAGCTGGAGTAGTAGCTTAAAAGCTGATGTAGCAGATTAAGAATTGACATAACAACTTAGAAGTCGATATGGTAGATTGATGTGTCTGACTGATATGACAGACTGATGTGCTCGATTGACATGGTAGACTGACATGTCTGTCTATGTGGCTGATTGACTTGTCTAATATGTGGCCGCGAAAAGACACATAGAAAATGATAGTTGCAATGAGGATAGAGTTCAAAAAGATGGCAAATGAAGGTTGACGATCCTCGTAGGCAGAGGCACGATTGAAGAGGAGTAATTTGGCTTCGAATTGGATGGCGAAGGAGCTGAAGGCAACAAATAAAATCGGAGATGGAGAGAATGAGGTCGAACGACGGTGAGGAGAGACGACCGCAGATCTGAAGCTGAGAAGAAAAGCAGTGAAGAGGAGCTGCGGATCTATAGAAAATAAAGGATATTCGGGTAGCAATTTATCAAAAATAAAGGATATGCAGATCTATTAATGAGATCAATATTGATTCATTAGGAAATAGAGAATCTGTGAAGAAACAGAGGATATGCGGATCCACCAAAAAATAGAGAATTTTGGTGTTGATTCATTCGGGAATAAAAATTGATAGATCGGCAATGGAGGTCTTCAAAACTTTTAGATATGGCGATAATAGTTACAACAAAGGCAAAAGAGATGATAGCAGCAGGTTACGTTATTGGTGGTTCTCATACCATATTAAAATATTTGCAGAAGAAAAAAAATTAAAAAAAGAGAAAACTATTTTTATTTCTCTGTTTCGGTACATCTTCGGGGTTATATAAGTGTATATAAGCTCCATACAAAAAAAATAAGATAAGCTGATATAGGATCATACTAACAATGGAAAATGTTACTGACTAATACAAGTTGTTATGAGATCTGTAAAATCACTTTAACGAGATCATGTTAATAAAGAAAAATAATATAAGTTGATACAAAATCACGCTAATAAAAAAAAAATATTATGGGCGATGTAGGTTGTTACGTAACACCTAAAATTATGCTAATAAGGATGATGGAAATTTCTTTTCTCATGGTGGTCGAGGGAAATACAGAATCCTTGTATTTATGTCCAAATATAAGTAAACAGCTTTTAAGTTTTTATGTAAAGTTCCCATTCAATATAGATATTATGGTGCTTATGAACACTTGTATGATCATTGGTGGTGGCATATGGCTTCTGTAGAGTACATGCTGGCTGTGCAGGGGCCCAATTGCCCTGGGTGGAATGAGGGCTGATAAGCCATTGACTAGAGATGATACTGACATGAACTAGGATTCGATCTGACGATAGGCTCAGTAGTAACAGTTTGATCTTGGGTTATAGGATCAATCCCTAGTTCTATTTAGTTAGGTCTGAACATATAATGACTCGCTCAAAACCTGAAGTGTGCATTGATCATAGTGCAAGGCACGTTCTTCTCTTTATATTATGTGTATTGTTTCTCATCTTGCTCATCAGAAACAACTCCTAGGGCTCTTCCATTTTATCATGAATGTGGATGAGTGTCGATGACTAGTCATACACAAGAATGATACCAACGCAATGCGTGGGGAGATGGAAAATGGAAATATAATTTATGCAATAGAAGAAGAATAAGAGCTTAACAATAGAATGAAAAGATATTATAGGTGAAATATATTTAATAATTAGAGAACAATTTACTTTCAACATCTCATAGATGAAAAATGAAAAACTGAAGGTATAATCGGAAAAAAAATACAATACTAACTGTTCTTATTATAAGAAAAAATGAATAATTAAAGGAATACATGAAAAAAATGCAATACTAACTCTTCCAATTGTTTTGTACAAACTGGTTCAATACTAACCCAAAGACCCAATCCTTCCCAATTCAATTTCTCTATTCTTATAGGTCTTAGAATTCTGGAGTCTATGAATTTTAATGCGTGCAAGCTATTTATCCACGGAATCAAGTTAAAAGCCTCAGGCATTCCATATCACATTTCGGTTTTAAGTCCACAGATGGCAATGCCTACATGTCATCTAAGCAAGTAATCAGGGTAATAATCTTAAAATTTACATTTCCCATTCCAATCTTTCAAGTTTTTTTGTAGGTCTAGGAGCTTTGGAGTTCATAAATTACAATGCTTATGGGCCATCCGCTAGTTAGGTTGTAGTCTAAAGCGTAAAGAGTCCGAACCTTGATCCTCTCAAAGTGCTCTAAAGCCTCTTCTCTTGTTCCTTTGCTCATTTTCCACTCTTCATCATATATTCTACTAACCGCACATCGTAAAGGCACTGAGTCCTACCAAATGATGTCAGCCAAATTGAAGTAGTTCAACTCTCCTTTTAGCGTTATGGGCATCATGGTGGCTCGGAGTAGAATCCAATGAACCCATAAATACTTTCAGCGAATCCACATAAATCCGTATCCAATTTGGGGATGGATTAAGAGCTCGGGCCTTCATATTACGCGAAAGCAACTGTCACCTTCTGGAAGCGTGACGTTTGGAGGTATTTTGTCACATCTTTTCCACATACGTTAAGACTCAACCCCATCCTTCAGAATGAATCCTCCAGATTGGTTTCTGATTTGGTGAAACTTTTAACATCAAAACTGCCAAGTTACAAATGTATATATTGCTTTCTGAGCGGCCACCTCAGCAATAAAAAGCTAACAAATGGGTTTCTGAGAAAGTTGATGTTAATTTCTTATATTATATTTTTCTTTTTGTTATATGTGGCCAGCATTGCACTGCATAACCTAGAATCTTACCCAAAATAGCTAGATAGAAGATATTTTTACCGATGTGGGACTAAACACACGCACATATTCTCCTCTGGCGTCTTCGTCAGGTTAAGAGTTCAGATGTAGTGTCCTCTAGTTTATATAGGCTATGAGCCAAGTTAGCTCTAATATCATTTGTCACAACTCAGGACTTCAACCAAAATGGCTAGCCGGAAGGTTTCTTTTGGGTTCGTTAGTCCTGTATAAGCATTCAAGATCTTTTTGGTGAATAACCGAGTGAGACTAAACGCACGCCCGCACGGATCCTTACAAACAAGATTAAAAGTTCGAGAAAGAATTAATTCAAATCTACAAACCAAACAATGGCAAGGATGGTACATAGAAGTTAGCCACTTAATCAATTTGCAAAATTTGTTTTTTTAACAAATGCTAGGGATTTAACTGCAATGTCAAGGTAGTATAAAAAGCTTAGGAGATGTCAAAACCAACAAAATACATCTTTATCAATCCGTAGTTCTATATGTTTATTGAATTAGACATGAATCATTCATAACTTAATTGATACTATTTTTGATAAGGATATGAAGAATCATTCCAAGAATTCAAGAACAACTTGGAGAGCACAATAACTATGACACGTATATTTATTATAGTTGTTAAGAGAGAGAAAGATCTAGAGAGCACGGTGGATGAACCGGTTTTGCACTTATCTTTTGGACGTCACCGTGCAATGCTACTGCCACCTGCCGAAGGCCTACATAGTCTCTAACAACACCCTGCTGAGTGTTGGGCTGGCTTTGTTCGAGCTCCAACATGGACGGCTTCGCTCCTCTATTATTTCTTCTCTCGCTAAAGGCGTTGCCTAGTTGCATTCGCTCATCATTTCCTCGGGTCTGGATTCTTATATCTCTGTTAATGATGCTCTTATCAATGGGTATATATAGAAAGTGTGGCAACTTGGATGAAGTTGTGCTGGCTTTCGAAAAAATGGACTTCTTCGTGAGATGCGGAGCTTACCAATAGCATTCGCGAATATTAAAGATTTGTTGGGATGTCAACAATTTCACGCTCACTTGATTAAGAGCGCATTTTCGAGAAAGTCATATTTGAGTCATGGACTTATTCTCGGCAAGATCCTTGATGCGAGGAAGGTGTTTGAAGAGGTAGATTGAGCTTGAAAATTATAAGAAAAGGTAGATAGGGTTCAGGTTCTATCTTCCGCATGAAAGAATAATTTATCTTCTTTCACGACATCAATCGTTGAATCGCGCCCTGCACAAATCTTAAAGTACTATGAACTCCTTTATTCGTCCGTCTGCATAGATTTCGAGGTGGCCATTGGATGATCTAATGGTGGATTCGTGTGAAGGAAGGTGGATCCTTCTTTCGCATGAAAGATACAATGCCTGTCCGAGGTAGAGATGTAGCAGGTAGGATTTTGGCATGATGAATATAATTTTATGTGTGGAATTGGTGAACAAATGTTGAGTGATCAATATTTCAACATCTCCATGTGGTAGCTTCCTCGAATTGATTTATAGAGAATGTTATAGCTAAGTAAAACACAAAAAGTTGGTACTGCCCTAAACCTTGTGCATAATAACCCACTCTAGACAATATTAGTCTCCCAAGTGTGCTAAAGTTATTTCTCATGCTGAATGCTGAATGTATTGTCAAACATCATACATGTACGTTCTCTATGCTGTTGGTTTCTACCTACAGCAGTTTACTTCCAGCTCTAACTTTTCAAATAAGCAAGATATTTTTCAAAAACAAAAATTGAAATGAGTGATATTAACAGCTTATGAAAGAGCGTATTCTGCTTCTACCAAAAATAAAGAGCATATGCTGCTTGTACCAAAAATCAACAGCATATTCTGCAGCAATCATAATAGCTTTGAAACACCTGGATTTTTCATACATAGTGATCATTTGCTCACCATTATGATTAAATTAGCAACAAAAGTTGCAACCACGATATTGTTATTGAAATGTAGAAAAGGCCAAATAAAAATTTGAGCCTTCTTTTATGTAGTACAATGAGAACATGCTAGCAACTATATAATACAGACTGGTTATATTTGGTCTAAACCACTATTAATCTGCTCATGAAACTACTAACAACCTATGGCCTGCTCGAAATTAGAAAATTGCAATCACATCCATAGCCAATGACTGTTAGAAGCCTGTAGTCAAATATTTTAGACCATGGTAGTTATGTAGCTATGTTGTTATTCTCAAAGTTATGCATCAGCCAACATTAGTGTGGTGAGGAGGTTAACTGATCTTAGCGCGCCACTAGAAGCATATATGGAGCTTGGGGATTCAACATCCAGAGTATCATAAACAACAACAACTTACCAGCTTGTGCAGTAGATTTACCAGACAAAACTTTCTAGGTGACTTGTAATGTCCCACCAATGAAATTCATTTAAGCTTAAGCACTAGACCAAATTCAATTACATGCCTACATCCCATCAAATATAACCTACTTATTTATTTGCTTACAACTTAGTTGCACTCATGCCAAAAGAAGCATAAAGCTTTAAAGTTATGGAGTGTGAATGCGAGTTTTTCGTATTCGAAACATCTTTTTTAAGGGGGTTCTAACATTTTTCTCAAAAAAAATGTTGGATTTAAAGAACAAAATGCACAACAAAGTTATAGATAAGCAATCAATTTCCATAAGAACCAATTAAAAATGCAACTTTATAACTATGAAATATACTAGAGCAAAACAAAAAATAAGCAATGAAAGTATATATCTAAATGAGCAAAAGTATACCATATGAAATACAATTACATCCCTTCTGATGTGGGGTCGGAACCCCGACACCAGCCCGCACACCGGCCGAGCAGGGAAAGCATCTGCGTCCCTCCCGAGGTATTGTCCGCTTTGGGGCCCTGCTGGCGCGGAGCTCGCGCAGGGTGCACACCCACCCGCAGGCGCGAAGCTCGTACGGGCAGGCTTAGGCGCCCCCTCACGGTTTTGTCCCATAAAAGGGCCCTCGTGAGGAAAGGTTCGCACCTCCTCATTATAAGGCACAGACCTTTCCACTGATTAGCCGATGTGGGACTAAACTGGAACCCCATCCCACAACACAGCCCCCCCAGCGGGAAGGTCTGTGCGTGGCCGGGGCCCTTCCTCTAGCGCCATCTGATGTGGGGTCGGAACCCCGACACCAGCCCGCACACCGGCCGAGCAGGGAAAGCATCTGCGTCCCTCCCAAGGTATTGTCCGCTTTGGGGCCCTGCTGGCGCGGAGCTCGCGCAGGGTGCACACCCACCCGCAGGCGCGAAGCTCGTACGGGCAGGCTTAGGCGCCCCCTCACGGTTTTGTCCCATAAAAGGGCCCTCGTGAGGAAAACCATCTTTCTCAAGTTGGGACTTGGAATAAAACATTCCAACTTAATTTGGTGCTTATGTAGTCACCCTAAAAGCAACTTGTTATTATCCATTGAACTTTTATCATTCGGACGGTTACAACATATTCTACTATAGATATGGTATGATTCCTGGCTATTATAGCGTGATCCGAGGCGGTTAAAGCTGGATCTCATGAGGTTACAGCAGAATCTTCAACAATTACAGTACGACATCAGGCTGTTAAAATTTAATCTTCAAAAAATCCTTATCCTTTAGCTATAAATAAACTCAAAGACCCTCCATGAGAGATAAGCTGCTAAATCCTCATTCATTCCCATACAAAAACTCTCTCTAACTTAAGTATTGGCGGGCCGATCAGAGCAAAGCACCAGCGAGTTCTCCGATCCCTTTGTTGTCTTGCACATCGAGGGAAGCAATACATGCTGGCGATTTGGAGATCGGCAACAACAACATGCTTTCTTGTAGGTCCAATTATCAACTTTGCACCTTGCAAAATTCTAATCAATAACTTAGTTATATCGACTTAGTATACATTTCATATAAATTAGATAACCATCATATTTTTGAGAAAATAACCCCCACATGTTTGACTATCATTAATTGTCATCTACTCTTTAGCAGTTTCAATTACAAGATCATTTAGAGAGATCTTATCTAAATGATCTTGACACAGATCTTGAACACAGATATAAAACATATAATAAGAAATATAATCATATGCACTCATCAATGAACAGTTACACTCATTACACATGGGCATAATCATGGGGAGCACTACATGATTTGTCATGCCCTAATCCAACCACACGAGCTAGTCACTTGACATGATTGCTAAGGTAGAACCCCATGAAACATGTAGTGTCTAAATCTGTACAATAGCTTGCAAGAATGGAAGCAACATTATCATGTTTTTGAACAAGTTATGAACATAACATCAAAGTCAAATGTCAATATTCATTAATTAAACACTTCAAGCAGGAACCTCAAAACATGAACCTCCTGAAGGAAACATTTCCCGAGTTGTCCGATAAAATCGAACGCCAGGCATGAAAAATCAGTTTTAAAATTTTTTTATTTTATTTATAACAATTATAAATATTAAATTTAACTTTTATGTAAAATTACCTCAAGCCCGTAGCGGAAGTTGGTCGAGGTAATTTGAATCTGGATCTGAATCTAGATCCCTGAAGGTAGCTCTGCAAGGCCTGGATCTGCAAGCCCTCTACTTCGCACGCACGTCAAGCTTCGCAAGAAGGTTGGATGATGTCTTTACTCGTGCAAAACAATCTTTTGCAAAAGGACCCTTGGAAGAAAGGAAAACTAGAAAAAGGACCTTCCTATTTCTTTCTTTCTTCTCTTTCTTTCTTTCTTCGGTTTCTTTCTCCCGTTTGTTCACAGCACGCCTAGGCCGAAGAGACACCTGTCTCTTGATCCTGATCACAGAGGAATGGAAGGGAGGAGAGGATGCCGGACCTGGGCCGAACTCCAAACCACCAGAGAGAGAGAGGAACTCCTTCCTCACTCTTCTTCTTCTTCACAGAATCAACCTATCTCTCTGTCTCACGTTTTCTTCCCAAGAAAATTTTCTCTCTCACTCCATTCGAGAGGAAACGGTGGCCTACAAATAGGCCAACGCTGAGAGGAGTTAAGAGGCGTAAATGGTCTAGCGTTATTGAATTCATTCATTATCAAATATGAATGAATTTGATAACGATTGTTTCAAAAACAACCGTGGAATAAAACAGTGATTAATGCCAATTATTGCTGGATTTCAAAAATCAAACTGGACTGGAATGTTGGCGGTTCAAAACCGCACATTCCGGTCCAGTCGGCCGTCTGGCCGGAGGCCGGTTGGCCGCGCAATCGACGGTCGGAAGGGTTGCGGACGCGTGAAACAGAGAAGCTCTGTTTCATGCGTCCCAGGTGAGTCGCGGCTCACAAAAAAGGTGCTAAGGGTCCATGTGAAGGGAGTGGTCCACGGGTCCATGGGATTTATTCACGGTCAGCAACCACTTTAAATGGGAAAAGTCAACTTGTGATACAAATGGGTTAGCCCATTTGATCATAAGTTAGTCAATTTGGTTCTAAACCAAATTTGCAGCCCATTTGAATGAATTTTTGACCCGAAAAAATTCCACATGAGTCTGACTCATAGGAGATTCAATTGGGTATAGTTTCGGCTCGATCCAAGTCCGACTTAGATCAGAACAAATACGAAATTAAATCCCAATTAAATCATGATCGTGCCCAATTACACTAATTTAGACCCAATCAAATCCAATCTCAACAATTGAGTCCTGATCAAGTTCAATTATATTAATTAAAACTTGATTGACCCGAAATACAGACTTAATTAGTTGTTCATCCATGAAATTTAGCATGTACCTCATGTTCAGTGCTAGCTGAACATAGACAGAGCCAAATTCCAAATGACCCATAATTTAATTCTTAATTAAATTGGGTCAAGACCTTCCTACTTAGCTTGACTAATGTGCGTGACTCCGATAGGTTCGAACACTAAGCCGGTAGTACATGGACTACTCCATGCACTAATCGAGGTGACCATCTAGCAATGATACCCGACGTCCGGATAGGTCAAATATGCAAAGCAACATTCAAGAACATAGACGTATGGTTGTTGCATAATTCATCCCTATGACCTTCGATGCTCAAGATGACCTCAGAGTGGACTGTCGAACTCTGGGTCCGGTCATTCATAGTGTATTTCAATTAATCAAATCAAGTGACTTATCACTTGGTTTACCCTGGCCAAGGTTTTACTGAATTGAAATACAGTGAGACATCAACTCCTAAAATCTGAAGCGGTCAATCCCATCTTGACTCATACACAGACTTCGCGAGTACTTGACTGCACCCAGCATCCTTCCGATCCCTGAATTAGAAATTCAGGTCATCCAGTGCCTAAGTATAGTGAGTTGCTTGCAAGTCACCGTGACAGTCTCAGGTCTAAGGGGTACTTATGCCCATACGTTTTACGAGCTAACTCCCGACAGTGGAGTGCTACGCAGGTGAGTCACTATTCAGTGACGATGTACTCCTACATCTCACCTGTATGCCATACAGTGTCTCCACACTCCTTGATTTAAGAGGACAACCAACTAAATGGCACACAACGACTTATACTTGACATAGCTATCGTCCAATTGACAGCTCGTCATTTGGTCGCGAACTGGTTTAAGGACTAAATGATAAAACCTCTTTTATCCACTAAATTAGTCCTAAGAACTTCATCACAATACACAGGAGTTCAATTTGAAGATGCAACACTTGTGATGAATAGAAAATTGCCAGAATAAATTTTTATTCATTTTAATAAAACATATACATAATTCAATTTCTTACAACTAATAAATTGGCTTTGGGACACAATTCCCAACAACTCCCACTTGGACTAAAACCAATTTGTACAGTATCTTATACCCATCTTCGATTTGTGAT
The DNA here is from genome assembly GCF_051530095.1 of Phoenix dactylifera. Classification (NCBI taxonomy): domain Eukaryota; kingdom Viridiplantae; phylum Streptophyta; class Magnoliopsida; order Arecales; family Arecaceae; genus Phoenix; species Phoenix dactylifera. The sequence continues at coordinate 8,414,388 of NC_143201.1, forward strand.
AATTGAACTCCTTTACAGAAAGGGCTTTAGTGAATGGGTCAGCTAGGTTCTCCTTTCCATCGATCTTCTGAAGATTGACGTCACCTCGTTCCACGATCTCTCGTACAAGGTGGTAGCGACGCAGAATGTGCTTGGTCCTGTGGTGAGACTTTGGCTCCTTTGCTTGTGCAATAGCTCCAGTATTGTCACAATACAAAAGAACTAGACCGTTGATTGAGGGAGCAACACCAAGTTGATTTACAAACTTCTTGATCCAAACAGCTTCCTTTGCCGCATCTGATGCAGCAACATACTCTGCTTCGCATACGGAATCGGCTACTGAATGCTGCTTGGAACTTTTTCAGCAGACTGCTCCTCCATTCAGGGTAAACACAAATCCAGACATACTCTTACTGTCATCATGGTCTGACTGAAAACTAGAGTCTGTAAACCCCACAAGTTTTAAGTCAGATTCTCCATAGATTAACCATTGGTCCTTAGTATTTCTTAAATACTTAAGGATGGTTTTCACCACCTTCCAATGGTTCTCACCCGGATCAGATTGATACCTACTCGCTACTGCTAGTGAGTAAGCAACATCTGGTCTTGTACATGTCATGGCGTACATAATAGAACCTACTGCAGAAGCATATGGGATTCTACTCATACGCTCTCTCTCTTCGGAAGTTGTCGGACAATCTTTCTTAGAGAGAGAAATTCCTTGGCCTATCGGAAGATAGCCCTTCTTGGAATTCTCCATGTTGAACCGCTTCAACATAGTGTCGATGTACGTGGATTGGGACAATCCAAGCAACCTCTTAGATCTATCTCTATAGATCTTCATCCCTAGGATGTAGGATGCTTCTCCCAAATTCTTCATGGAGAACTGTGATGACAACCAGAGTTTCACATTCTGTAATGCAGGAATGTCATTTCCAATTAAGAGAATGTCATCCACATACAAGACAAGGAATGTGATCACTGAACCGTTAGTCCACTTGTAGACACAAGGTTCTTCTTCGTTCTTAACGAAGCCATACGTTTTGATAGTTTTATCGAAACGTATGTTCCAACTTCGAGAAGCTTGCTTAAGTCCATAAATAGACTTTTGTAGCTTGCATACTTTGGACTCGTCTGTGGATGTGAAACCCTCAGGTTGTATCATATACACCTCTTCTCCCAGCTCTCCATTTAGAAAAGCTATTTTTACATCCATTTGCTAGATTTCATAATCCATATATGCTGCAATAGCAAGCATGATCCGAATAGATTTTAGCATTGCCACAGGGGAAAAAGTCTCGTCATAGTCGATGCCATAACGTTGACGATACCCCTTGGCAACCAGACGGGCTTTATAGGTCTCCACCTTTCCGTCTGCGCCTCTCTTTCTTTTGAAGATCCATTTGCACCCTATGGGTTTTATCCCTTCGGGTGGATCAACTAGTGTCCATACACTATTGATTTCCATGGATTCCATTTCGGATCTCATGGCGTTAAGCCATAACTTAGAGTCGGACCTCTGTATAGCATCCATATAGGTGATCGGATCCTCATTGTTCTCATCGAGCTCAATGGGATCTGCGTCTTGGACCAAGAAACCATAGTATCTATCCACTTGACGCAGTACTCTACCTGATCGCCTTAATGGCGCTTCTACATTGGGCTCCGGGTTTGATCTAATTGAATCCGGTTCTGTGGGTTCAGTAGATTGTGTTAAATCTTCCACCTGCTGAACTTCACTAAGTTCAACCTTAGAGGCAACAATTCCTTCACTAAGGAATTCCCTTTCCAAAAAGGTTGCCTTAAGTCCTACGAACACCTTTTGTTCATTAGGAAGGTAGAAATAATAACCCCTAGTTTCCTTGGGGTACCCTACAAAATAACACTTATCGGACCTAGGACCAAGTTTGTCAGTTTGAGAACGTTTAACATAAGCCGGACATCCCCAAACCCTAAGGTATGAAAGTGTCGGCTTACGCCCAGTCCATATCTCATATGGAGTCTTCTCAACAGACTTACTTAGAACCTTATTTAGTATTATACACGCAGACTCTAAAGCATAACCCCAAAAAGATAGAGGCAGACTAGTAAACCCCATCATGGATCGAACCATGTCTAACAGAGTTCGATTCCTCCTTTTGGATACACCATTGTGCTGAGGTGTTCCTGGAGGGGTCCATTGTGAGAGAATCCCATTCTCCTCTAGATAAGTCAAGAAATCACCGGAAAGGTATTCTCCTCCTCGGTCTGACCGAAGGATCTTAATACTCTTTCCAGTCTGTTTTTCTACTTCATTACGAAATCGTTTGAACATTTCAAATGATTCCGACTTATGCTTCATCAGATAGACATACCCATACCTGGATAGGTCATCTGTGAAGGTTATGAAGTAGGCATAACCACCTTTGGCACTTACGTTCATAGGTCCACATACATCAGTATGTATGAGGCCAAGAACATCGCTAGCTCATTCACCCTTTCCAGAAAAAGGTGACTTGGTCATCTTACCCAGAAGACAGGATTCACAAGTTGGCAATGATTCACAATCATTGATTTCTAAAATGCCCTGTTGGGCTAACCTGTTTATCCTGTTTTTATTTATGTGACCTAGCCGGCAATGCCATAAATAGACTTCATTGACATTATCTAACTTAGGGCGTTTATTAGAGGTGTACATTACATTCACAGGCAGTGATAGAGTATAAATGCCATATTTCAATTGTCCACGAAAAATTTTAATACCATTCAAAATGATATCACAAAAATTTTCTTTTATTGATAAGCAATAACCATTTTTGGCCAAAAGGCCTACAGAGATGACATTCATTAAAAATGTTGGACAATAATGACAATCATCTAATATGACTACTCTAGAATTAAAAACAAGCTCAATGACTCCTAAAGCTAGGACTGGAACTGATCTTCCATCTCCAACGTTCAGGAATCTTTCGCCACTCTTGAATCTTCTACTAACTTGAAGTCCCTGTAATGAATTGCAAATATTAATTGGACTTCCGGTATCCAATACCCAAGCAGTAGAATCATAAATAGAAAAATTACAAGGTGTTATCATATAATTACCTTGTGCAGCAATTGTTTGCTGTTTTTTCTTCTTAGGCCTGTTTGGATCAAGGGACGCTATGTAAGCCGGACAGTTCCGCTTCCAATGACCCATCTTCTTACAGAAGAAGCACTCTGCCTTGCTCTTATCGGCTTTACGCTTCTTAGTCTGGCTGGGCTTAGAGACCCCAGCACGAGCTTTTTGCACCTTCTTCTTCTTTCCTTTCTTAAAGGAAGAAAGTCCTGCAGAAGTCCCACCTACCACATTCACCGACACCTTTTTGAGTTGGTGATCCTTCTCATAGGTCTGCAGTAAACCTAGCAAACCATGATAGGATACTTCAGGTTTAGTCATTCTATAATGACTAAGGAAGGTCAGGTAGGACTTGGGAAGTGAGTTCAAAATGGCGTCCTTGCCCAATTGCTCGTGCAAAGGAAAGCCAAGTTTACTTAGGCGATCGATTTGTTCGACCATATACAATACATGATCGGTGACCGATGCCCCTTCCCTCATGCGGGCATTGAATATAGCGCAGGAGATCTTATGTCGTTCAACATCATCAGGTGTGCCGAAAGACTCCTTCAACATTTGAAGGATTTCCACTGGCTACGCTTCCTCGAATTTACGACTAAACTCGTCATTCATCGAGGCCCTCATGATGCAACGCACTGTAGTGCGATCGTTGAGCCACTTCTGATAAGCGTCTCTGATTGCACGTGGTGCATTGGCTGCAGGTTCCTCAGGTGCAGGATCCGATATCACATACAGGATCCGCTCATGCTCTAATACTATTTTCATCTTTCGATACCAGCTATCGAAGTTAGGTCCATTAAGCTTATCATTGTCTAATAGTGTTCGGAGGGACAATGAGTTAGCCATATCTGAAAAATAAAGGAAAAACCCAACTAATTAGTATATGATTTATTTAATCCTAAAGACTTGGACTTTAGTCAAAAGTTTTCTCCCACTATTTTAATCGAATTAATAGCCTCTACCTTTAATTCGAGGAATTACTTTAATTCCCTAGTGAGTACTAGAATCCGCATAGACTGCATACGGGCCCGAGGAAGGCTCGGCCAACCCATTTGCATCTAAGGGTAGGTCTATTACCAATTGTTTCTCTAACCAATTTCTAGTAATCAATTTTGCCCCAGGTGGTAATCAGTAGGCGGAGGCCTCCACTGAAGATCCTGGTTAGGTCCAACCATTAATGAACTAACTCGATGACACTACCTAATGTATGATCAGGCCCGAGGAAGGCTCGGCCAACCTAATCACAATTAGATAGCTCAAAAAGCTATCATATAACGAAGGATAATTCCAGTATTCAGAGGAACACCAGACGGAAGCGTCCTGCATGTTCAACTGTAATATTGGACCCATTATCATTCACCTTAATGGGAGGCTATGATCTAGTTATCTATATAACTTTATCATTTTAAGGACCTAATAATTTAGAGGATTTTAAATGATATGTAACACTGACCGATAATTCTAAATCCTCCCACTGACTTCACCAAATTATATAGATGACTAGCTCTTATTGGTCTATTAGACACCTAAATCAGTCACACTGATTTTTCTTAATGGCATGGGTGAGTGCCAAGTCTCAAGGTACCTTAATCAAAACTTGATCGACCAAATTGGCCAGGTAAGAGAGATCATGGGAGGGTTACGCCATTAACCTCTTTCCTAGACACCAACTATGTTGGCCAGGTAAGAGGTAGCCCCAATTAAAAACCATGATCAAATGCCGACTTACCTTAGACACCAATTGGTTTATCAAGTTGATTTAGGTTATCCTTGGGAACTCGGGCTCGACCACTAAGCCACAATCAGATCCAATTGAAATGTTTGGATATGATAAACTACAACTATTGAGTTTGATCATTTTATAAACCTTGATTTAGTCTAGTTCAACTATTGATTAGATTAAATCATGTTTCTTAAGTTAGTCCATTTCAATTTGATTTCATGATTAGGTCTAACCTAGTCAACTAATCTGATTGTGCTAACCCATCCCCAAATCCCATGTTCAAATTTAAATTTTAATTCGAATTTCAAATTTTGAATTTTAAATCTTTATTTGAAATTCAAATTTTAAATTTTAAATTCAACATTTAATTCTTTATTAAATGCATTATGATCATGGATTCAAGGTGTCAATTTATTCCAAATATAAACAATTTATATTTAAATTTTGTGGCCATAATAAATTTAAAACTGAAATTTCATAAACATCAATTATGCATAATTTCACAAAAATAAACTATTTATTTTATGATACAAATTTATCTCAATTTTGTGCTAGGACAACCTTTTCACTATAAGGGGTTAACCTTATAGCAGGACAACCTTATAATTCAGCACAAGATTGATATTTTATCAATAAATCTAGATCTAATCTAAATTTAAAAATTAAATCATGCATAATTCTAGATATTATAGGCCAATTCCATCGGCCAACCTGGCTCTGATACCAGTTGAAGGAAACATTTCCCGAGTTGTCCGATAAAATCGAACGCCAGGCATGAAAAATCAGTTTTAAAATTTTTTTATTTTATTTATAACAATTATAAATATTAAATTTAACTTTTATGTAAAATTACCTCAAGCCCGTAGCGGAAGTTGGTCGAGGTAATTTGAATCTGGATCTGGATCTAGATCTCTGAAGGTAGCTCTGCAAGGCCTGGATCTGCAAGCCCTCTACTTCGCACGCACGTCAAGCTTCGCAAGAAGGTTGGATGATGTCTTTACTCGTGCAAAACAATCTTTTGCAAAAGGACCCTTGGAAGAAAGGAAAACTAAAAAAGGACCTTCCTATTTCTTTCTTTCTTCTCTTTCTTTCTTTCTTCGGTTTCTTTCTCCCGTTTGTTCACAGCACGCCTAGGCCGAAGAGACACCTGTCTCTTGATCCTGATCACAGAGGAATGGAAGGGAGGAGAGGATGCCGGACCTGGGCCGAACTCCAAACCACCAGAGAGAGAGAGGAACTCCTTCCTCACTCTTCTTCTTCTTCACAGAATCAACCTATCTCTCTGTCTCACGTTTTCTTCCCAAGAAAATTTTCTCTCTCACTCCATTCGAGAGGAAACGGTGGCCTACAAATAGGCCAACGCTGAGAGGAGTTAAGAGGCGTAAATGGTCTAGCGTTATTGAATTCATTCATTATCAAATATGAATGAATTTGATAACGATTGTTTCAAAAACAACCGTGGAATAAAACAGTGATTAATGTCAATTATTGCTGGATTTCAAAAATCAAACTGGACTGGAATGTTGGCGGTTCAAAACCGCACATTCCGGTCCAGTCGGCCGCCTGGCCGGAGGCCGGTTGGCCGCGCAATCGACGGTCGGAAGGGTTGCGGACGCGTGAAACAGAGAAGCTCTGTTTCATGCGTCCCAGGTGAGTCGCGGCTCACAAAAAAGGTGCTAAGGGTCCATGTGAAGGGAGTGGTCCACGGGTCCATGGGATTTATTCACGGTCAGCAACCACTCTAAATGAGAAAAGTCAACTTGTGATACAAATGGGTTAGCCCATTTGATCATAAGTTAGTCAATTTGGTTCTAAAACAAATTTGCAGCCCATTTGAATGAATTTTTGACCCGAAAAAATTCCACATGAGTCTGACTCATAGGAGATTCAATTGAGTCTAGTTTCGGCTCGATCCAAGTCCGACTTAGATCAGAACAAATACGAAATTAAATCCCAATTAAATCATGATCGAGCCCAATTACACTAATTTAGACCCAATCAAATCCAATCTCAACAATTGAGTCCTGATCAAGTTCAATTATATTAATTAAAACTTGATTGACCCGAAATACAGACTTAATTAGTTGTTCATCTATGAAATTTAGCATGTACCTCATGTTCAGTGCTAGCTGAACATAGACAGAGCCAAATTCCAAATGACCCATAATTTAATTCTTAATTAAATTGGGTCAAGACCTTCCTACTTAGCTGGACTAATGTGCGTGACTCCGATAGGTTCGAACACTAAGCCGGTAGTACATGGACTACTCCATGCACTAATCGAGGTGACCATCTAGCAATGATACCCGACGTCCGAATAGGTCAAATATGCAAAGCAACATTCAAGAACCTAGACGTATGGTTGTTGCATAATTCATCCCTATGACCTTTGATGCTCAAGATGACCTCAGAGTGGACTGTCGAACTCTGGGTCCGGTCATTCATAGTGTATTTCAATTAATCAAATCAAGTGACTTATCACTTGGTTTACCCTGGCCAAGGTTTTACTGAATTGAAATACAGTGAGACATCAACTTCTAAAATCTGAAGCGGTCAATCCCATCTTGACTCATACACAGACTTCGCGAGTACTTGACTGCACCCAGCATCCTTCCGATCCCTGAATTAGAAATTCAGGTCATCCAGTGCCTAAGTATAGTGAGTTGCTTGCAAGTCACCGTGACAGTCTCAGGTCTAAGGGGTACTTATGCCCATACGTTTTACGAGCTAACTCCCGACAGTGGAGTGCTACGCAGGTGAGATCACTATTCAGTGACGATGTACTCCTACATCTCACCTGTATGCCATACAGTGTCTCCACACTCCTTGATTTAAGAGGACAACCAACTAAATGGCACACAACGACCTATACTTGACATAGCTATCGTCCAATTGACAGCTCGTCATTTGGTCGCAAACTGGTTTAAGGACTAAATGATAAAACCTCTTTTATCCACTAAATTAGTCCTAAGGACTTCATCACAATACACAGGAGTTCAATTTGAAGATGCAACACTTGTGATGAATAGAAAATTGCCAGAATAAATTTTTATTCATTTTAATAAAACATATACATAATTCAATTTCTTACAACTAATAAATTGGCTTTGGGACACAATTTCCAACACCTCCAACATCACAAAGACTACAATTGACTAAAATTCCAAGTAATTAGTTGAATTACCAAGATTCGAAAATCTCAGAGAATATCTAATATGATTTTAATATTACATTAGTACTCAATATCCAAAGACTTCTCCATTCTTGAGCAACACCAAAGCCTGCTATAGCACAATGTATCCTATTACCCTGCAAATATTAAAAAGAAAATATATGAGCTCAACAACTCAATAAGAATCTTACCACGCATAGACACCTATAAAATAATATTATATTTGTCCATACAAATATGGACTATTGCATATGTACACTCCACAAACCGCTATTTGCTATATACTCCCCTAAATCATCTTGTTTCTTGCAACAATGCCCCTTATATTAGATTTTTTGTTTATGGTGTAAACAACTAACCACTTTAGGCTAAGAGAAAAATGTTACCCTTTTGCATTAATACCCCTAACAAAAACTTAAGATTTCATTTATAGCATAAAAAATTATATTTGTTATATAATTATTTTGAGTAATAATGCAAAAGGGTAATCTATTTTTAAAATAGTTTTTTATTAACACCATTATCCAAAAATCTAACTAGAGGGGTATCACTGCAAAAATGAAATGATCTTATGGGACATGCATGCAAATAATGATCTTCGAAGGGTATATATGCAATGACCCATATTTGTAAGGGTAAATATGTGAAAAACCTAACAATAATGTTATGCTTACCCTCATGATTGGGTATCAATATATCATGTTATGTTCCATGATTGGACATTCATAGGGCATGCTTACACCTGGTGACTAGGTATTAGCAGAAATGCAGCCAGTTGAAGCCTCATTACCAATCCATACACAAACACATCAATTTTCCAAACCAAAACCTAGGCATGATCTCAATACACATATAACCATCAAATAGGTTTTATGAATTAAAGATAGACAATGTTCAAGTTAGGGATGGCAATTTACTCCACCCCATCAGGTACCCAAATTGATTCGATTTGAATGGAGCGGGTTTTTTTCCGATCCGCAATAGTTCTAAGGTAGGTACGAGATATTGTAAAATCCGCCCTGAACTTGATCTGGATATATATATATATATATATATATATATATATATATATATATATATATATATATATATATATATATATATATATATTCACAAATCCTCTTTCTGAGGTAAAAATGATTTATATGTTAACAAAATTAATTTTTGTAATTTTATTCGACTTGATCTATCTAAAATGCCCTATTTAACTCTATCCGGCTCGATCCGCCCTGAGACTCTACCTGTCCTGCCCTACCCCGAGGCACGTGCAGGGTGGTGGGTATGGGTAATGGCATACCTGACTCATTGCCGTCCCTAGCTCAAGTTTAACATCAAATCTCATTCTTAACACAAACCCAAGCTACAAAGTATCATGTATGAATCTTATTTAAAGTAATTTGAACCAAATCAAGATTATCGTAAGTATCTAGACAAGACCATATTTAATCTTCATACACCATAAATTGATTCAATAAGAAAGTGCATAATTTTCATGTTGAGAGTTCCCGTTCCACCACAATAATTCCAAATAGAACTACTCATGGAAACATTCTTATTTAAGAAGAAATATGCCCAATCATAATTTTTGTTATGCATGCAATATAAAGTTTCATACAAACATGAAGAAAGCATGCGAGAGAGAAGAAACAAGATAGGGTGAGGAAAAGAGAGGCAGAAATTTTCCTAGTAGAGAGAGAGAGAACAAGAAAGGGTAGGAAGAAGGTGGACAAGGGGGTGGGCAAATAGGAGAAAGAATGAAGGGCAAGAGGGAGGGACTGGACATGATAGAGAGGGAGGAAGAGGGGGATAAGGGTCGTGCCTGGAGATCACCACCACCTCTACTAAAAAACCAAACCATCCAATAAAACAAAACCATCTGCGCAGTTGCAAATAATCTACACAACGAAATTGCTCAATAAAGGCAGACATGCAGAGGTATGTGTACTCATAGAGTTTTGTTTACACTCTATCGAGACAAGGCTAGAACAAGGCATTACACCTTTACATTAATTGGGACACCTTATACAAACATAGTTATAGCAATCGCAAAATACGGAAATCAACTATGGAGATAACACATCAACCACTACCGAGAGAGATACAAAGATACATAAGAGAAACCCTTTTGGTAGGGAAAACCATAGGACAAATAGAGTAGAAAGTCTGCTATAAATTAGAAAGAAGTGCAAAACTTCTCAAACCGCATATTGGATTCTCTCTTTAGGCTTTCAAAAGAGACTTTTTTACCACAAGACAATCTTGTTTCAGACGTAGAAGTCCTGAATTTGTTGGAATCACCATTCTTCAACCATATCTGAACTATGATGGCAACCAACCATCAGTTCTGAGAAAATTCTTGGAGAAACCTTCTATTCTTGCTCTTCATCATCTTGATTATTTATGCTCTCTAAAGAATCTTTTGAGAAAATCTCTTCTCAGGAACACCTTCTGTAAAACTCTTGCTGACAAAGACCACCTCTGCAAGTTCTCTTAACTTGGGTATGCTTCTCCAAGCTCCTACCAAAATCAAATCTCTCTATTTCTCTTCATCCAGACATTTCTTCCCCATTTTCTCGAGAAAAAGCTATAAGGATGCATGTGACCTATCTCACCAAGTAGGAAAACCTTCATGGGCTAAGCCCATGGCACAGCTACCCTCATGGGTCAAGCCCATGGCACGACTAACACCTAGACCTCCTTATGGGATTATATCCATTGTGTCTCTAGCCCAATAGGGTGGTGGCGGTACTTAATGGTGGTGGCTAGAGGCCAAGGTGGTGATCGTATGGTGCTCGAGAGGTAGAGATGGGCAACACAGGGTCAAGGTCCATTAGAGATGGGAGTGACAAAAGGGTGAGGTGTGCATGGGAGATAGGAGAATAAGGGCATAGGGTTTCCACAAGAATGTAAGAGAGAAAGAGGGGTTTCTAGGAAAGGTTTGGTAGGGCATTGTAGAACATCAAGACATTTTGAATAATAAAATCAAATTACTATAACTTGCATCAATTTTTCTCGATGTTATTTTAATCATCTTTTAAATAAGATACTTCACAATTAGTACAATAAATCCTGATGTAACTTAATCATCAAGTTTTAAATTGAAAGCGTAAGGTAAATTTTAAATGTAAAGTTGATTAAGTCACATAACAAAGGAGGTTAAAACGAACATACATTTTATGTGAAAGCAAACATGAACTTTTACAAATAATTTTAACATAGTTATTAAACTCAAACTAAAGACTAACTAGGCCAATGGTATAGGTCACTAGGTCACTAATCCAATATTGGGACAATCCTTCAAATTGGATTTACAACAAAATATATTTAAAAATTTAAAAAATGAAAAAATAATGTAAGAAAAATATTCATAGCTCCTCAATCTAAAATAGAAAATAATCATGAATTGGTTATTTTTTAAGAAATTATAAAATATATGATTTGAAAATAGGTGAAACTTATTGGTATTTTAATACTACTAGTGGTAAATATTTGAAACTATCAAAAATAAAATAAGTATATATATCCATATATATATATATATGTTATATTATATTTTTTACCAAAGGAAAAAGAATTGGTTAGGTTTTTTATGGAAACAATTGATTATAAAATATCAAAACCTATTTAAAATAGCTTTAACTAATGGCATAGAATATGCATAATAATAAAAAATCTTAGCAGAACAATTATAGGTGACGGCATAGTGGTCGAGAAGCTTCATATTATGCTATAGTTAAGCAGGATTGATGGTTTTTGATCAATTGATAAGTCCGAACTATTCAAATCCCATATAATAAAAGAATAACACAAAAAGTGAAACTTTAAGGCTACCTGTGATTCGTGAAAAAGAAAAATAGGAATTACAAAAGTTATGCCATGCCATTTTTTTCTGAAATAACTTTTTGCCAATAGCCTTTTGTTAGTATCTTCCTGGTGATGACGTTAATTTCATCCGTAAAAAAGTAAAAAAAGTAGGTATAAAAAGTGATGCTTCATCAATAAATAGTTTATGGACAACTTCTTTGGTCATGCCTTCTTCTTGAATACTATTGGGCAAGCATAAGTCTTCCTCCAAACTTGCCTTATGCCTTAACCAAATACATCCTAAAACTAAGTAACGAATTTATAATGAATTCTGACAATCTTCTCACTTTTATCGGGAGACACACTTTTTAAAAATTGTGATGTTTTCGAAACATCTCAAACTCTTTTATAAAGGGACAAACACTTTCATAAAGAAAAGCCTTGAAAGAATATTAGAGATATTTTTTGATAAAGCACCCTTTGAATAGCCATTATATACAAAAAGATGTCTCTTTAAGACATCCCTACATAAAGTTAACAAAAAATAAAATAAATTGTTTTTTTAATCTCAAAATAAAAAAAAGAAATGACTATAAAAGTCCAATAGAGAGAGATTAAAAATTAGGCTACAACCTAGTAATTACAAGTTTTCCTTTGGTGAAGGTTTTAGTTTCAAGCCATAAAAGGGGCTTCCCCAAATGCTAACCTATATATTTCTCCCATCATTTGGATTAATTAGTAGGGGAGGAATGTGATGTAATAAGATTTTCACAGTGAACCCACAAGATTAGGTTTCTTGTGCATTTACTTTGCTTAACAATATGATGTATGTCTTTCCTTTTTTAACTTTATGGCCATTAAACAAGCCTCTCCTTGCTTACACTTTACATTGCAATAAGATGAAACATATATAAAGATCTTTTTTTAGTTCAACATTTATGGTGGAACTATCACCTTATTAACCAAATTAATGGGTCAAAATAGAAAATTATGTTTATCATTTGTCCAATAATTTCCATATCATAAAATTTAATTATGTTTCTTTGCTATATGAAATTTTATTATTTTAGAATTTGGGAGAGTTATGAAACTAAATCTAAGTACATGGTAGTTTTATGTTAATACCACATCTTGAATAGTATTGCATATTCAGAGAGCTAGGATGAGAGAAAGTTTGATTGAAATCATGGTGAGGTTGGGTTGGGACAAATCTAGACCATGAGTGTCCAACATGCAATAATTTTACCAACGCAACCAATTAACACTGTCATGATATATTATATTAATGAGTTTGCCAGTTGTCTCTTTTTGCTTTAAATTATATACCATGGCATCACACAAATTCTTTGCTAATCAAAATCCTAACTCTAACCAAAATATCATAATTAGGATTGGTCAATTGCATATATAGGAATTACTAGATTAGGTTTTCCAAGATTTTGGGTTGATGTCCGTCATGAACAAATCAATGTTTGATGTATTTTTACAACTATATGTGTACAAGTATGTTGGTATTTTTCTTTGTTAATATAAATAAAGGTAGGGAGATCCTTTCTTTATACCCATTAAATAGATAGGAGAGGGAAGCTCTACCCTCTCCAAAATTTAGAAAAAATTCTAGAAAAATGGAGCATGATACATTATAAATTTTAAATCGAAACCAGATTCTTCTTAATAGACTTTGTATTCAAAAAAATCCCCTTTCCCCTACCTTATCTAAATATAGGGTTGGGAGACCTTGGGTCTTTGCCACTTATATCTAAACAAATTTTTCTGAAGGAAAGACTAGACATACTTCGGCTCTTGATGTCTTTTCCGAGCTCAGAAATTTAGAGCCATCATCGAAGGAATCTAGGTACCTGTATTCCGCCATCTCCAGCCCCTCCACTTATTCATAGATCTTAGATCCACCATTGGTGCAATCGGATTCACCAAACTTCATACCTTCATTAATGCCGGAGATCGATAAGTATCTCATGTAGGATAAGGAGAGGTGAAGAGGTTAATGGAAAAGAGGGAGGCTTGCATGGTGGTTGATATAGAGGAGATGTTCCTATCATCAAGAAAGAGAGAAGGTATGAGTAGTTAGAGTATTTGCTCAAGGATATTTTCAATATAGAATATTAGGATATATTCATAAATTGGTCAAAAGAAAAAAAAGAAAGAAATATAACACTTTTAAATTTTAACAACTACTAGAACAAGTTCAGGGATCTGAATGCTCGGTCTCTTCCCTCTTACATATTGCTTACCAAAAGAAAAAAAAATCTTGAAGAAAACCGGACTTAGAGTGCATGACCATGTGACTAGCTTTTGTTTCTTTCTCTTAAGAGTGCATTGTAACTAGCTTTTTTTTTTTTTTTCTTCGTTCAATTTGTGAGGCTTAGAAATATATCTATTATTCAATAACATTAGAGCACCATTTGTGATACTGTAATTACTCAGGTTGTTATATCATGTAGGATTCCATGGGCAAGACGACGACCAATAGGGCAATCCCCGCCACCAAGGTGGTAGCCCAGTTGGAACGGGACGTTTGCTTCCAACCAAGTGGTTTCAGATTCGAAACGCGCGGGCGTCGATTAAATTCGGGGACCGAATACCCCACGCCTGGACACGAGGTCTAAAAGTGCTACTGGTCGACTGGTAGCCTGGGTGGTGCCAGGTGTGACCGTACTCACACGGAGGGTCGGATCGGGTAACCGAGCCGGCCCACGGGTGGGGAGGGTATGAGTAAAATAGGTCGGGGTGCCCAACACACGACTCGGTCTACCCGCATCGAACATTCTCCTGGCGGGGTGGGGGCTCAGTAGTCGGGGCTGCTACGCGGGGGTGGGCTTGTCCCTTCCTCCCCCCCTCTTCAGCAAAAAAAAAAAAAAAAAAAGAAAAAAAAACGGGCAATCCCCGGATCACCTGGTCCGAAGCTTCTAGGCTTCGCCGGGTTCAACAAAGTTGGCGGGGCAAAGCTTTAAGTTCTGAGGGACCCGAGTCCGACGCGGAAACTGAATGCTGGGCTCGCGTTCCAGCGGAGGCACACGGGATAGTGGTCCATCGAGAAGCTTTCTCCCCATCCCGCAGGGCGTCTCACTGCCTCCGACGGCGGGCTTCCGGCTAGCGACCACTGCTTTCCCACCGGCGGCCACCAGTACCAGAGGTTCTTCTTGTACCCTTCTGTTCTTCTCCTCTTGACAGACCTTAGTTCTGGCCGTAATAGAGAAAGGGAATTACCTGAAGCCCTAAATTCAGGCCGAATTTATAGTTTCTAGATCGTTGGTTGTACTGCAAGTTAAAAAGCTAGGAAATTGGCACTACTTTCTTATTTTGATTGCGTGTGGATTTTATTGGTTTTGATGATGGTTTAGTTGGAGATGTTTGAGATTAATTTGGAGCATTTTAGGCGTCAGGCGTCAGTTTTTTAGTGTCGGAAGAAATTTTCTGAAGTAGAATAACAAGGAGGGTGGTTTTTGCTTTTTATGCCGACTGCTTCTATATGCATGTAAAATTCTGGATCTTGTTTGCTTTCTTTTTTTCCCAGTTATTTTAGGCCCCGTTGAGTCGTGCTCCTGTTTTCTGTTTTCCTTTTTAAGTAACCCAAGAAGAAAAATGAAAGACTGAAGAACACGCCTTTAAGCTGTTAGTGAAATCTTTAGAGCTTTTGATAGCAAAGTTTTATTGCTTTCATAAAAGAGTGGAAATGAAAGCAAGGAATGCTTCAATAACCATCTTTTGTTACTGTTATTTGTAGAAAAACCGAAAACACAACAACATCAACAATGCCAAGCTGGTCCTTAGTTCAGGATTTTTGCTTGCTTTCTCTCTAGACATTTTCTACTTTTAGCTTCTTTTTATATTAGGCTAGCACTCTTATGCAGGATAACTTTTTTTTTGAAAGTATGGGTTACTTCTTGACATTTTTGCTTTCAGCAACTTGTCAAATGGCTTGGGGAATCACAATGCCGAATGGTTGTGCGTCTGTTTGTATAAATCAAGATTTTATCCTATTTTTATAGGAATCAGGCTTTCAGGAGGAATTCTAGAAGCATTATTCATAGGAATTGATAAAATTTGCACCAAAAGTTTAAGCGGTTGGGATGATGGCTCCGGGCTAATAAACTGATGTGGCACTTCTTTTATTAGTCAATTTGGGATTTTGATAATCTCTCCCACCCAATATCGTGACACCCTCATCATGGTTGGCTCCTACTCGAGAGAGGGGTGCTCACCCATAGCCTGGGTCCGACTTGATCCTATTGGATCCTTGTTGAGCCTAATATCTCAAAATGAGGAGCCCATATGACTAATAAAGGTTGTGACGCACAATGGGCTTGGCTCTGATGCTAGTTGTCACAAAATCACATCCCAAAAGCTTAAGTTTTTGGAGTATATTTTATCATGAGTTCTACTACTTTAAGAAGCAACAAAGAGATGACCTTTTCTATGGTACTAGATAATTTGCATCTATTAGACATGGTTATATTTTGTGGGTTGTCTGAATCATATCCTGGTGTAGTCCATGATGAATGTCAAATATCTGATATCCTGTCATTACTTGTTTCTCTTCATATGTTCGGTGGAAAATATGCCAACATTTAACTTTCATGCTAATGTGATACTGCTTGTTGTAACACAATCATGTACTTACCCCAATCTTATTCTTCTAGAATTTGGTAATCTCCACATGGTATTGCTGGATTTTGCGATTCAAAAATATAACTAGGGTTTCAAAATAATTAGCTTTTTGGAACATTTTTTAGTTGGATAATTTTCCAAAATTTGCATAATCTGAATTTCATGAAATGGGTTCAAAACCTTTCCCTTATGGAATTTTTGCCAATTAATTCTTTTTAGGTGGCTTGTTTGGATCTACCTATGTGTCACTTAGATCTAATTATGAATGGGTTCAAAAATGGATGACTATATTATTAAAGATTGGTTAAATTTCTTTACTTTTATTTGAGTCTAGTTGATTTTTATGTCCTATCTTGAAATCCTAAATTGAAGCTGACATTTTACTGAAATTGTTGGTGAAATATATGCTACAAATTCAGCGACTAGCTATGATTTGATGTAGCCCTGTCAATGAACAAATGCTACACAGTAATAAAGATGGCTGCTTTGTTTCAGATATAGAATAATCTAAATGAAATCTTTGCTTTTTGATATGACTTCAAGTGAAGAGAAGAATAGGAGAAATAGAAGTGGGAGGAAGTGGAGAAGAGGAAAAGGGATGCATGTGGGCTTTCTTTCTTTCAAATTTCTTTTGCATGCAATTCCAAGACCACCTGGTTGATGACCTTTTATATAGACTCAATATGTTGTTACTTACCCAAAGTAGGACTCTTTTAAAGAGAAAAGAGATAAAGTCAAATCAGCCAGCTAAGACCTTTCTAAATTAGAGCTTCTCAAATGGAAAATAGCCAGCTAAATACCTACAATGTATGGACTGTTTGGACTTGACTTTGACCAGAAATAGGACTCTAGTAAACCTTGGAAAATAATTTTAGAAAAAATAATATAAAAATATATCGAAATAGAAACTAATATCTACAATTGAAAATAAATTCAATCATATATGTCCTTAAATTCCCAAGTACAGGATGATGCCTTGGTCATTGTTAACCTATGCGTTGTGTGTTAGGATATAGCATGTTTTTGGACTAGTGATCCATAGAGGATTCACCTAGACACCTATAATTGAATGTTGAGGCAAAGGTGTAGTTTAGCTAAATATAGTAGAACAAAGTTTTGTCATTGTACTTTGACACATTCTTAAGAGGGTGAAAAAGTGTGATGAAGTACTTTTTGTAGCTAATGGTGAACACTTAAGATCAACTATTTTTAAAATCCTAATAACTAGTTTGCTTAAACCCTTTGCAATGTGGAAGCCATTGACTATGCTTAATCAGGGTCATCGCTAGTGCCTCAGGCACTACCTTGACACTATTGTAGCTGGCATCTCCTTGACGCCTGTCGCCTTATCAGGCAGCATCTCACCATGGTGCTCCTTGCCATCCATTCTCGTTGTTGGGGTGGAAGAAGAAAGAAAAAGAGAAAAACCTCAGCCTCAGTCATCCTTGGATTGAAAGAAAGGAAGGAAGAAGAAAGGACCGTGATGATTTTGAAAGATTTAAGAAATTGGATGGTAGGACTTTGTTGTCTAAAGCCTTCAGATAAAGAGGTTGCACCATCCGAAGTTGGGTCACTTAATTGTGCAGTTGAATCCAGAGGCAGGCATCATTTTGGGCAAATTGTTGCTATTTTTAAATGGTGGTCTCTTGCCATTGGAAATTTCAAATGCCTGAGTCTTATTTGAAATTGATATAATCAAATGTCCAACTCAATATTCAGATGGCAGGTTTGGGCATTCAGAATTTGGAAGGCAGTCACCAAACATTTGATTTCAAAGGTTATAAAACTTTTAACCTAATAGTAACATCGATTCAGTATATCATTGATATGCATAAGGTACAAATGTTGATTCACATATGATCATTTAGGCCATCATTAGTGCTCTCGACTATACTAACTAATTTTTATATTACTCAAATCAATGCTTTCTTTGGTGCTTTTAAGAGTGTAGAATCAAATTCTTTCCGTAGGCAGTGCTTGTCGGAGTGGGGTAGGTTAAGATCATCCAATTCTACTTTGGCAGGAGGTGTGGTAGGCACTTTTATTAAAACTTTTGCCTGGCAACATATCAGATAAGTATTCTTCTTTAGTGATTGCCGCTTCTCTTAATTGAGAGCATAACTGCATCACAATACGATGGTCCTCCCAATGACTTAACATGTCCTGGATATGCTGAACGTCCATGTTATTCTCCATTAGCATTGGGGCTTCATCCGAGGCATGTAACTTAGGATTGGGGTTTTGGCATTGGGGCTTCGCCCAAGGGCTGCTTCCATATTACAATCCTAATGTAGCTGGGACATGTGATGGGTGGCAGTAGGGGGCAGCCACTAACCCAAGGGCCTTCAATCTTTTTAAGGGTGCTTTAGGGGGGGGTGGTATGTTAGAGAGAGGATGCTGGCCTAGAGGTTTCATCTCCAAAGAAAGAGGAAAAGAAAAGCTCGATGAGATTTAGAGATATACAGCATTAGATCATCACTCTTTGAAAAGCAGCCCTTGGATGAGCATTTGCTAGAGATATGAGGCTAAGAAAGGCCTCAATGGTCACAGACGTGGGTAGACATGGCTACAGATAGTAAATTTTGGAGGTTCATGTGCCTTCACAATCTTAGCATTTCTTGGGAAGATAAATCAATTCCAGAATCGCACTATGGCTATGTAAAAATTTATCAAACCCCTTGTGTTTGGTTTTTTCGTAGAAAAATATCATGAACAGGATCTTATCATTCTGCTACAATCTATGTTGGATAGCATACATGCCCATCATAGTGGCATTAGAGCCCCAGTTCAGATTTGGTTTCAGATATATGCTTTAGGAGCGATGCATACTAGATTAACTTTCTATGGTATTTTCTAGTGTGCGTCTGGATGTTATGCATATTAAATTAGGGACAAGGTGTTGACTGCACGCAATAAATGAGATAAGCATCCATTTCTTTTGCTTCCATACTGCAAGTCTATAAATTTTCTGCTATTACAAATATTAGAAGGTTAATTTTTAGATTTGTGTTATCTTTGATAAGATATGCGGATAAGCTGTAAATGAAGTTTACACATAAAACTGCTTATTGAAAGGAGAAAATAAATCATACAATATGGCACGCCATACCATACCGAATCGAGCTGTACTGGGCATACCGTACTATATTGGTTTGGTTTCAGTACATGGTATGGGTGGCATTCCGAGTGTCAGTATGTTGAACCAGCCCCCGTACCGGACGTGCTGACACGATGACAAGGTAGCACCGTAGTACTAAGACGGCGTACCTTGCCATGCAATACATATTGATGCATTGAAGTTCTTGTTTTCTTACTTACTGGCATTTGAAGAATGAAAAGAATCCTATCAATCTGAACATGTCTTGCTTGGCTTTATTTCTGTTATGTTTCTGTAGAAAGGTTGGGAGCTGGTGTTGAAAATTGCCCTTGAAGGATGCCTAAGATAAAGACAAGCCGTGTCAAATATCCTGAGGGATGGGAGCTTATTGAGCCCACACTTCATGAACTAGAGGCAAAGATGAGGGAAGGTTGGTGATTTTTGTAATTTTATGCATGCATTTTTGTTTTATTACTTCTAGCCATGCTGGTAAGAAAGTTTTAATAATGAGCAGCTGAAAATGATCCACATGATGGAAAGAGAAAGTGCGAATCACTTTGGCCTATCTTCAAAATAGCACATCAAAAGAGCCGTTACATATATGATCTCTACTATCGGAGGAAGGAGATATCGAAGGAGCTGTATGAGTTCTGTTTGGATCAGGGCTATGCAGATCACAATCTTATTGCGAAATGGAAAAAGGTTCGTCTTCTTCTTCTGCTGCTTCTTTCTTTGCCCCCTCCAGTATTTGATTGTTTTGAAAATATTTATGGTGATTAATTTTTTGATCATATTTATACACATAGCATAATACCCCAAAATATTAGTTCCTTATTACCAACTAATGGTGTGCAAATAGGATTACCATGGAAGTGATTCCTTTATATGGGAATTATATTAGTAAGGACTCATGTAATGGCAAACAAGACCCTAAGATTGAACAAGAAATCTTCAAGGATTAAATTGAAATTCTAGAGAATTATGGCCACCTCATCCTTTATAGTAAGCCACCATCTTGTGCTTTCTTTAAGCAACTGGCACCTCATGCTCATGCAACATCATGCTTACCTAGCTCATGCTTTGTAGTCATCTGATACTTGTGCCACCGCATGTTTTATGTTGCCACCTCCTTATTAAGTTGACATCCCATGTTGTTTTACATTAAGCTGTCACCTACTACTTGTTCCTCCTTGTGCTTGTACTGCTACCTTTTATTAGAAACTGCCACTTCATGCTAATTTCCTTTTAGCTGCCACCTCATGCTTGTCACACCTTATGGTAAAGCAACCACCTCATGGTAGAAATTCAGCCACCTAGTTGAACACAGAGTTGACACCTAGCTACAAAGTTATGATGGCTGGACACCTCATGACATGAAGCCATGTATAAATAGGAGAGTGCTGCCCTCTTTCTACTGTATTGCAACTCAAGAAATCTCAGCCACTTATTGGAGGTAGATAGTGAAGAAAGGAAATAAAGAGTGAAAGCAAGCTAGAAGAAAAGGAATTATGCAATGAAGATTTTGAACATTATCTTGTAGAATAAGTGTGTCCACATAGTTGACTATCTATGTTTTAGCAAATAATGATGAATTTTATATGGATTTAGAATTTTATTTTCTACCCATTAATATCTATGGCTGGTCTAGCATCCTTGTTGCTAAGCGAAGACAACTTATGGATTCTAATTTTGGCAATGTGTTGGGTTATATGAATATTTTTGTGCTATATATACATGTTATATGTAAATGACCAAAGCAAGGAATACGGAACTGTCCCAAATTGCTTGGTTCGGAGAGTACCGAACCAAAATGAGAAATAGATAGAGGAAGGGGAGAGGGAGAAGAAAAGAGAGGAAAAAAGAGGGGGGAGGAGGGAGGGAGACAGATGAAGGGTGATAAATCGCCAGCAGAGGCTGTTGGAGTGCTGCTGGAGGGTTGGGGATGGGTGGAGGAGGGGCTTCGCCCTCCAGACCCCTATTAAGTTCGAAACAGGGGTCTCGAACATGCCCTTTTTTGGTTGTCGATTTTACGTAAAATTTTCAAAATAAAGAAAAGGACCTCGTCCAAGATCCCTATTTCAGACGAAATAGGGGTTCGGAGGGCAGAGCCCCTCCTCTGCCCCTCCACGCCCCTTCTCGGCCTTTTGCAGCCATCGGCAGCCTCCGCCGGCGTTCGCCACCCTCCATCTCCCTCCCTCCCTCCCCCTCTCTCTGTCTCTCTCGTTCTTCCTCTCCCCTACCCTCTTTGCCGTGTCGGATTGTGCTTCGCCGGCCTCCCTCTCTTCCTCCCTTCCTCTCCCTCCCTGCCCCCTCTCTTTTTCTCTCCCGTTCTCCCTCTCCTCCACCCTCTCTGCTGTGTCGATATGGGCCTAGCAAGGAACCACATAGGGGTATACCGAACCATGCCACTAGCCAATTGGTTTGGGTCTCGGTACCGGCCAACGATCCTTGGACTAAAGTTTTTATAATTTTCTAATCTTTAATATTCGATGGCAAATAAATTTTGAAAATGTGTTATGAATAACTATTTGGCATTTGAGTTTGTCGAGTGTTATCGTGATTTCAATTTATGTCATTGTATCAAAGAAATTGCTTTTGATTCCAGTCATTTAAAATGTTCAGTAATCATTATATTGCCTAAAAGTGGAATATTTTGTTTATTGTGAATTGAAATGTGAACTTCTGGTCAGTCATATTATGATAGGCGACCTTGGCCAACAAGAGATAAGTTGTTAACCTTCATGTTCTTAAAAGAGACACGGTGTAGTGACCTTGGCCAATGGGGGCTAAGCTGTCGGCGCTCGTGTTCTTAGTAGAGACAGTGCAATGACCCTAGTAGCAAGGGATAAGTTGTTGGCCTTAGTGTTCTATTACATGATGTAGTGGCTTTGGCCAATAGGGTGTAAGTTGTTGGTCTTCATGTTCTTAGTAGAGACATGATACAATGAACCCTAGCCAGCGAGTATAATAGTTGGCATCAATGCACCCCTGGGAGCAAGTATAATAGTTTGTTATTGATTAGTTAATACTGAAAATGATTGTCATGAGTGTTTTAAAGTGTTTCGTGAATTTAAGTGCTTCCAAGGGTATTCTTGTTTGTTCAAGTGTTTCTAAGTGTATTTCAGTGTTTTTAAGTGAGTATTTTAAAGAACTTTGCAAAAAAGGATGTATCATGATGATACTAATTGTTTCCAATATTTCAGTGTTTCAAAGCGAAGTTACATTTATACTCATCTCAACTCACTCAACTAAGCCTTAATCTCAAACTAGTTAGAATCGGTTACATGAATCCTCTTCCTTCATAGTACTTTATTTAGGGTCATTTTTTTGAAAGAGGTAGTGATATCAAATCCTTTCTTACTACTTCATCTCATTTGATTTTCAGTCTATATCTACCCTTCTTTCTTTCTACATATATCAAATCACTCTTTCTTACTGCTGCATCCCTTGGCCTATGCTATACATATCCCAACCATCTAAATAGTCTTCCCAATTTGTCCTCAATTGGTACTACCTTTGTCTTTTAACGAATAACTTCATTTTTAATTCCCTTTTTTCTTATATTACTACAAATCCATCTCAACATTCTCATTTCGGCCATACTCATCTTGTGTTTATGTTCTCTATCTGTCTAATATTCTGAACCATAAAATATATCTGGTTGTGCAGCTATCTTATAAAATCTTCCTTTGAACTTGGCAGGTATTCTACAATCATATAATATTTTGGTTGTACTTCTCCATTTTATCCATCTTGCTTATTTCTATATATGCCATCCTCTTCAATCTCCCCATTCTTATGAATAATCAATCTTAAATACTGAAAATGATAATTCTTAAAATGTTCACGTTCCTCAATTTTTACTCTATATTCATCTCTATTTCTAATTCTACTAAAGCTACATTTCATGTGCTTTATTTTGGTCCTACTTAACTTGAAATCCTTAAATTCTTATAAACTTATCCATAATTCGATCTTATGATTAACTCCAATCTTAGTTTCATTCACTGAGACTATATTATTGGCAAGGAGCACGCACCAATAAATATTGTCCTAAATATGTTTAATAGGCTCATCATAACTAGGGCAAAAACGTAACGACTTAAGCAAATCCTTGGTGTAAACTTATTGTGATTAGAAACTCACTAATATTACGATCAGTAGTTCTTACATTAATAATCGCTCCATTATACATGTCCTTAATCACGTTAGTATAACTAATGGAAGCTTCTTTCTTTTCTAACACCCACCATAATATTTCTCTAGGAATTTTATCATATGCTCTCTAAATCAAAGAAAACCATATGAAAATTTTATTTTTTCTCTATATTTTTGTATTAACCTCCAAAGAGAGAAATAGCTTTTGTAGTTGACCTTCCTGGCATAAAACCAAATCTATTCTCTGATTTTTTGTGTCGCACCTCAATTTGTACTTAATCATCCTCTCCCAAAGTTTTATAGTTTGGCTCATGAATTTAAAACCACGATAGTTTAAATAACATACACTTTTTCGATATGGGAATCATTATCTAATAAATTCAACGGTTCCAGAATAAGTGAAAGAGATGGGTGGAATTCTAACTGGATCTTGGTCTCAAATCAAAAGGGGATATGGCGAAATTGGTAGACTCTGCGGACTTGATTAGATTGAGCCTTGGTATGGAAACCTACTATGTGGTAACTTCCAAATTTAGAGAAATTCTGGAATTCAAAATGGGCAATTCTGAGCCAAATCTTTATTTTGAGAAAACAAGGGTTTATAAAACTAGAATAAAAAAGGATAGGTGCAGAGGCTCAATGGAAGTTGTTCTAATGAATGAAGTTCTTTATAAACTCTACTCGACATTCGATCAATTCTGAATATTGTCTTTATTCTTATCAAGGTTGGTAGTACCATCCCGAACCGGGCGGTTTGGAAAGTACTGAGCCGTACTGGCGGCGGATCGGAATGGTTCCGGCAACCGAAACGAAAAGCATCCAATGAAGGAGGAGGAGAAGGAAAGAGAGGAAGAGAGAGAGAGAGAGAGAGAGAGAGAGCCGGAGGGGAGGGAGAGGGAGAGGAAGAGCAAAGGCCGACAGAGGTTGGCGAGCGCGCGAAGGGCTTGCCGACTTCACTTAAAAATTGCAAATTTAAAAAGGAGCTCCGGGGTTTCGAACGAAACAAGAGACCAGAGGTGGAGCCCCTCCTCCGCAGTCCTCTGTGCGCTCGCCGGTCTTCGCCGACCCTCTTTCTCTCTCTCCCCCTTCTCTATCTCTTTTTCTCTCTCCCGTTCTCCCTCTCCCCCACCTCCTATACTGTGTCGGTATGGGCCGGTACGGAACGATATGGAGGCGTACCGACCCATGCCGTCGGGCAACAAGTCCGAGCCCCGATTTTGACATAGTAGACCTTGATTTTTATAAATGAGTACTGTAGTAATCTTCCTCCATTCATCAGGAATCTTATTTCATTAAAATTTTATTGAACAAATTAGTGAACCAAGTTATTCCCACATCACCTAGGCACTTCCTAACCTTTTATAAGGATTTCATCAGATCCAATCACTTCTCTAATTTTTATCTTTTCATTGCTTCTGTTCTTCATATACACTAATTCTACTTTTATAATTAACTTTTGTATCTGAAATAGACTGACAAAGGTCTCATAAATTGTTTACATGACTCTCATTAAATAGCTTATCAAAATAATCCCTCCATCTTTCTTTGATCTCATCTTACTTAACCAAGACTTTTTTGATTTTCAATTTTGATGCATTTATGGATTCTTTAGAGTTTCGTAAGTGGAGCCTCATGTAGTTCAAGTTACAGGTGCAGGCCAATCCATTTATTTGGATGCCTGCAACTCAAATTACATAGTAAATTGAGTTGCTTATTGGGCTATAACTCAAGTCTATCTTGTGATAGGTCGGCTTGCAATCAAAATGGGTGCTTAACAAGTTGCAGCCGCTCGTGTGGATATCTTCATTTAAAAGAAAAGAAGATTTTCTCTATTCTTTTCCCCTCTCCTCCACTCCACCACCACCACTATCGCTATTGACCCCCTTCGCCTTTATGTTGCTATATGCTACTTCTACCCCCGCGCTTCGCCTCTCTTCTTCACCTTTTCTGCCTTCCTCAAGGCTTGCATCGCCATCCATTTCCTCTCCATGGGCACTCAGGTCCACACCTAGACCCTCGCCACCTGTGGCTTTGATGCTAAATTCTTTGTCCATAACAACCTCATCTCCATGAACTAGCATCTGCTTGCAAGATGTTTGATGAAATGTTTATCAGAGGCGCCCCTCTTTTTCGTAAAGCCTCTTTCAAACACAAGTAGTGAGTTTTCTTGTAAGTCAACTATTGCAACTTAAGATGCAATGAGACTTGAGTTGCAATGCAACTTGAACTATAAGGTTCTAAACAATCTCTTAACCTGAGTCAAGTCTCGAGTTTTGCAATTATTATAGTTTTCTCTCCATCATTACTTTTTAACTTGTGATATAACTCTTCATATGCTTTGGATTTAGCCTTTTGTATCATTTTCTTAACTTCCTTCTTGGCCATTTTATAGTTTTCATGTGCTTCTCTATTCGTACATTTTGATAGTTTTCTATAATACTCTCTTTTAGCCTTAATTGCAAGCTGAACTTCGCATTCCACTACCAAAATTCCTTACCGAATGGTTCTTTTTGTCTTTGATTCCCTAATATCTCTGTAGCCACTTTCTTAATACCATTAGCCATCTCTTCTTATATGGTATTGATTTTCCTATCTAGACTTCATTTTCTTTCCTTCAACATCCTATCCTTGAGAGTCATTTATTTCTCTGATTATAAATACCACTATCAGATAATCAGTTTCCTATTTTCTTCAGTCCTCTTTCATTCCTTGATACACATATCCAAAACTAATAATCTATGTCTGTTGGCTGGTTAAACTCTCACCGTTATTACTTTACAATCTTTACATAAATTTTGATCAATCTTTCTAGTAAGGAGGAAATATATTTAGCTAGTATCATGCCTTCTTTTAAAAGTTATCAAGCTAGAGTCTTTTTTAAAGCAAGTATTAGCTAATACTAGATCATATGCCATTGTGAATTCCTAAATGGCATTTTCCACCTTGTTTCTATTTCTGAAACTGTAACATCCATGGGCTCTTTCAAAAGTATTGCTTTATGGTATCTTCCTACTTGAGGAGCATAAGCACTAATGATATTAGTAGACTCATCTTCTAACACTAAGTTTATCAAGATTATTCTATCTCCTACTCTCTTGATATCTACAACCTGATCTTATAAACTCTTACCTACTATAATTTTACTTTCATTTTTATTCCTATCTTTTCCAGCATATGAAAGTTTATAATCTGTCTTGTCAACTTTCTTTGCGTTTTATTCTATCTTCTTAGTCTCTTGTAGGCAAGCTATATTAATTCTCCTCCCATTCATCGTATCTATTAGTTCTGTGAATTTTCCTGTCAACGAGCCTATATTTTAAGTTGCTAAATGTATCCCATTTTTCTGAACTAACCTCTTTACCCATACTCGTCCATTGAAGTGTGAGAACCCTTGCCTACTTTCTATCACATTCAGGCGACAATATTGCACGTTGCTTCTAGTGAATACCCTAGTTAATTCTTGCTCATTTTCCACTACACTTGGGGCTCAGTGCAGTGCATTGTTAGTAGGGAATTACCCAACGGTTTTTTTATAAGAATTTATATTTATAGGATGTGACTACAGCTTTATGCTGGTTGTCAACCTACCACAACCCTCCTTTATCCGGATTTGGGACTGGCTACCTGCAAAACGTGGGCAGAGTTAAAGCTACATTTTTAAATGCACTTATTTAATGTCTTTAATAAGACATGGTTGATTAACTATATGGGCGATAATAAGTATGGATTCTTATTGCTTCTATTGCTTTATATTTCCTGACATTATATTATCATTATGCTTGGCTACTTAGTGGTGTAGCTAGCTCACTCATTTTTTATATTTCAAAGTAAGAAGCCTGCTGACTTAACTTGGTAAAAGATCTGAAGTTCTTTTGGGGTATATTGAAAGGCTGCTGCTTCAAAAGAGGGGTTTAGAAACATTTTGTGTATCTTGAGGTGAGACTTTTGAGTGAGTTGTTGAACATTTGTGTGCGAGGAGAGTATTGTATCGTAGTTCTAGTAAAGAATGTAAGGTATGGCTCTCCTGTAAGGTAGTTTGTGTTTTCAAGACCAATAGGATGAAGTGAATCTTGGGTTGATTTCAAGGTTATGCATTGTAAAAGTTTAATTTGGATGATTTCTTAGTTTGCTCTGTCTAATCAAATGATCATTTAATTTATAATTTCATGTCTCAAGGTTTAAATTGATACTTATATGCTTCCGTGAAAATTAATTGAGTTGACTCAGGCCATTGATTCATTGAAACTGTAGTCACACTTGGGACTTGGCAGACAGGTTTCCGATCGTAACACATAGTGCCCACTTATTTATGCTTAACTTATGATAGGCACGGAAAAAATATTGTGGAAAGCATGCTGCTTTTAAAACCTTGTGATGGCTTTTTTCTAGCTTCCATAATAAGCATGATCTGCTAGCTAACATGGTTGGGGATTAGTTTTTTCCTTGGTTCACATGGTGTCATATGTGACAACAATATATTGCTGTGTGAATCACTGTGCAGTCTATGGATTGGGTTGGTCCATAGAAGCTTGATAATCCGATAATTCGATTAGGTCAGTGGAGCTAGTATCTTGGTGACTCATCTTTCCTTTGCTGTTGCAGATTTTCTGCCTTGTTGCTAACTAATGCTGTTCGCTTCTTTTGCTTTCTGTCGGTAGATTCGGTGTTCTCTTCCTTTTGCCTATATAGTATATCTTTTCATTATATTTATCCCTTTCCAATATACATGTGTAGTGGATTGTGGGTTTCTTTTGAGTCCTTTACTATGTGTTATCTGAATTGTGATATTAATGCCCTTGAATGTGGCTGGTTTTGTGCTTGAGCCTGTGCAGCCAGGTTATGAGCGCCTTTGTTGCCTTCAGTGCATGCAGACACGAGATCACAATTTCACCACCACTTGTGTCTGCAGGGTCCCTAAACACTTGAGGGAAGAAAGGGTTATAGAATGCGTCCACTGTGGTTGCAAGGGTTGTGCTAGTGGAGATTAATGATTCTGTTTGAGATATATTTTACTTGGTTTAACCATAAACCACTGCTTTGATATAAACCAGCCACTGAAACTTTCGGCTTGTGTCATCTATTGCGAATTAACTCTTATCTTGTATTGCCCCAAGGATGATCCATGTGAATGTAGTGTTAAGCCCTAACACCGTCAGCTTCTTGATATTATACTAAGGGATTGGAGGGCATGCTCCATTGTCAGTTGCTGATTCCGGAATTCATGTTGAGCCTTGCTGCTAAATCACAATATCTGAGTTATTTAGCTATATTGGTGAATTATTTCCTATGCATTCAATGACTTGTCAATTATAACTTATGAAGGCTCATCCCAATCATTTTGTGACATGTTAAAATAATAGATGTTGCTTATTTTTCTTTTCCCTCCTTATGTAGTTCAAGCCTAAAATCTCGGTCATCCAGTAAGATCTCGATTCCATATACATCATATTAAATGGTAGTCTTGGGGTATCATCTAGTTTTGTGAACCATGAGTACATATGGACAATGTACTGTCTTATACCATACATGAACAATAAAAGACAGGTAATTTAGTATACAAGGTTTCAACATTGACATAGTTGTTTCTGTAAGTATCTTTAATCAAGTGTTATTAGATTAAATTGTTCTTCGGTTGCATCCCCAAGTCGTGTTTTTTTTTTTTTTTTTTTTTTGACTTTCAGACTTGTTCCTGAATTTAACAGGCTAATACCTTCTAAATTGTTTGTGCAGTGTTATTTTTTATTTTTTTTCATAGCAATAGCAGGATAAATCCAATCCTTGCAAGTTCATTTATAAAAAAAGCTAATTGAACTGATGCATCAGGCAGCTCGTTTTTCATCAGGGTTTCTATTCTTTCAATAGCTGTTTGGAGGCACCAGTTCCTCATATAAGGCAGGTTCTCAGTTAGTATCCAAATTGACTTGCAAATGCAGCTAGAACGAATGGTGGAAGCTATGTATGGGATATAAAGCAAACATCTTGCGCTTTAAGTTCCTCTTATGGAAGATTATCATTTAATTTTGTGATGGTGTTGTTTTTTTTTTCGCTAAAATAGTAATATCATACGTAACGTGTATGGATACAGTCAAAAAAATCAAAAAGCAACACATTGCGGAGAGCACTAGGCAACTCCGCTTCTCCCATCCAGAGGTGGTTTCCTAAGTGGTTGGCAACAAAACAAACCATCAAATCTGCAGTCCCATTGGCCTTTTTGAACATATGCTTCGCTTGAAGCAGCATCCCATCACAAATCATGACCCGAAAAATCTCTCAACAGCGGGCTTGCCGATACCTGCAGAATCCAGCCAATGACCTTAGCGAAGTCGCCCTCCAGAAGGATCTCTTTCTTCTGCAAGGTACACCGTACGTAGCACAATTCAGACTAGGCCATTCTTAGCTCCGCTCCTGGCACAGAGGTATCGACCAAGTGGGCATCTCTTGCTGCGATGACCCTAGAGTCTGGGCCCCTAACAATGAAGCCTGTACCTATCCTCCTACTATCCTACAGAAAACATCCATCGAAATTGACCTTGAGGAAGCTCGGAGGTGGGGGCTCCTAGGTGAAAAACACCAAGCAAGGCGCTCCACGAGCAGAAGAGGAGCCCTAGATATTTCAAGCTGTCAAAGGTCTATCCAACCAGATCGCCTGAGAGGCCTCCATCGTCAACAACCGCGCCCTCTCTATCACCACCCTAGGTGGGGGGCATCTCTTCCCAAATGTCCATGCGTTCCTTGCAAGCCAAATCTGATAAGTAGTATAGGTCGCCTGCACTGCCTCCAGTCTACACTGCAAGGCCCCAGCCAGTCGACGAATAACCTAGAGAAAGGCCGTCGCATGGCACTAGAGCAACATGAGAAATCTCGCCTGCCTCCAAACCTTCCTCGACCAGTGGCACTAGAAGATAGCATGATCTAGCTACTCATCAATCTGACACTTAGGGCACTAAGGGTGGATACCCATGCCCCTCCTGAATAGCAGAAGTTTGGCCGGTAGCCTACCTCAAGCGACCTTTCAGAAAAATAAGGCCACTCTGGGATGCAACCCAAACTGCCAAATCCATCCGAGGTCCACCCCCAACTGCCCACCATCCTGGACTGTGCTACAAACGTCAGCAACTCTGACTCTAGAGCTGCAGGAAGAGCTCCACACCCTGACATCGAGGCAAGGGTGCCCTGGAACTAGGAGTGACCAAATCCGCTCCGCAAGTGGCTTCTCGAACAACTGCTCAATGCAGTAGGTATCCCACCCCCACCACCAGGTAGAAGAAGGTTACAAACTCGGAGTCCGACACCAGCCTTCGAACTAACTAGGGTAGGCCACCTCTGAAGCGGAAGCTCATCCACCCAAGCATCCTCCACCTCATCTACCCTCTGGCCGTCACCGATCAACCCTCTGCATCTCGAAAGAACCATAGGCACGTACCTGCTGATCTCACGCCGCATAGGAGAAGTCTTCCAACCCCTAGATGGGGTCACACTGCTCCCAACGGAGCCATACCGGGCAACGATCATCCGACTCCAAAGAGACTGCGGCTCCAAGATACGCCTAGCAGCATGCCGAGCAATCAATGCTTCCTTACCGTTCAGCAAAGACGGGATGTCCAACCCCCTGCCCTGGTCGGTCGGCAAACCAGTCCCCCCGGCCACCTCCCTGCGACCCCCAAATGAAACTCCGAGTCAGCCTCTCAATTCTCGTCAACACCGTCTTGGGGACCGCGGTGTTCGACATCAGGTAGACAGGCATAGAACAGAGAATAGACTTATAGACCTGACCAGGATGACCCTACCTATCATGGAGAGTAAAGCCACCCTCCAACCCTCCAACCTCTGCTGCACCTGGTGCACTACATTCTGACAGTCCAAGATCCGCAACCTCCTCCTAGTGATGGGACACCCAGATATCTCCACAAACCCTCCAGCTCCCTCATGTCGAGTAGACCCCTGATGGGTACTGTTTGCCCGAGCCTTTTGTTGGAGATTGGGAGCAAGGATGTTCTACGGTCTTTTGATTCTGGGCCAGTGGGCACGGGCGCCACACCTGGATGGAGTCGACATAGGCCCAACTTTGTGATCGGGTCTGCCATTTTGCTGTGTATTCGAGCCCATCTAAGGTCCAGTACGCAGGTATTTAGGAAAGTTAGCTGGGAGGCACTTGGTAGCAACATGTTAGGTTCGCTATAGCCAGATCTAAATCACATGTGGAAATTGAGCTCACACCTTATTGTGTTTTGGTTTGGATAAATTGTAGTTATTGGGCTGTGTTAGGCCTCTTGAGATAGATAGATAGATAGATAGATAGAGAGGGAGAGAGACTACATATACTTTACATCTAATGTAAATGTTTATGTAATTATATGCGAGTGGCGGCTCCACCGTTTACTTCTTTTCTGACAAAAAAAGTAAATTTCAATGATGAAAAGAATGATTGATTTGTACAATAGTCTAGCAACTGGTGCTAAAATTTGTATCTTTAGGAGATGCTTAATTGTTCTTTGAGGGGATGGACCTCATCTTTTATTTTGCAATTTTTATACGGACATCTAGGGAGAAATTATATCCACACTGCGTGCACCATGTGGTCGTGTATGCAGTCAATCATAGCTGCTCGTTTTTATAAGAGTGCATCGAGACGAGCGCTTGATGAATGGGATTTATAGAAACGAGTTGCTGTGATTGTGTGCGTGCATAGTTTTATGGTGCATAGTGTAGAGTATAATATCTCATATCTATGAAGGTGCAGAATTGATGTTTGAAGCCTTTCTTTATGATTTCGGTTACGGCATGGACCATTGAATGCAACGCTTAGGTTCGCTTTCAATGATAAAAACTTCTTATCTTCTAGATATTCTCTGTGAATAAACTGAAGTCCATGTAACACGGTCTTTAAGATAATCCATCACTGCATGGGACTTGTTGGTCCCAGTTCTTTGCCGGTGCTCGTGAAAAGGAACAAAATAATATTCGACATTGAAACAATCTCTCACTTCTAATGCATCAACAATAGCTGATTTCACAATCACTTGCAATTAATGGGTCCATTAACCTGACATGCTTCTGATACAGAAAAATGGGGATGTCAAACATCTTGGTTTGGCATTAGGTAACCGTTCCATCTCATTCCCTGGAATAATATCTATCTAAACTTTTCAAAGATTGGATAGCAGAAGAAGAAAAGAGATTACACCTCTCTTTCGTTGAATGGTTTGCTCTGACCTCACACCTTATTCTGTTTTTTTGGATATATTGTAGGTATTGGGCTGTTCTAGTGTGGTTCTGTCCTCGTTCGGTGTACGTGTATGGGGTATGGGCTCGGTTCGGTATATGTGTATGGGTTCGCATATGTCGGTTGATATATTCAAGATAATTAATTATTTTCAAAATACCGTCTCAATTCATCCTATTTCATCAGATCTGGGATGTGATATGGTTCCGAAGGATGAACTGGATATGGACAGTTCCAATAAGATTTCATTCTTAAAAAAAATTCATTTTTTGATTTATTTCCTCTATTCCATGACCGGAAGAAAAGGGGATACACGTTACCCATTGAGAGAGAGAGAGAGAGAGAGAGATTGTGTACCAAAAAGAGAGAGAGATAAGGAGAGATTACATATACTTTACATCTATGTTTATGTAGCTGTAAGTAGGAGCTCCACCGTTTACTTCTTTTCTGACAAATAAAGTAAATTTCAATGATGAAAAAAAATGAGAGATTTGTACAATAGGCTAGCAAATGCTAAAATATGTATCTTTTGGAGATGCTCAATTGTTCCGAGGAATGAGCTGAAGAATTAGCTTGAGGGGATGGACCTTACACTGTATATACTATGTGGCCATGCATGCAGCTTATCACAGCCGCTCATATCTATAAGAGTGCACATTTGCTTGATGAATAGGGCTGATAGAAATAAGCGGATGTAATTTCTCAGATACATGAAGGTGCACAAATTGATGTTTGAAGCCTTTCTTTATAATTTCTCACATCCATGATGGTGCATAAATTGATGTTACGGTGTGGACCACACAATTTATGGTGGATCACACTCTACGGCGGCTACTAGATCTTTGACTCACTCTTAGACTCGCTTTCAATGACAAGAACTTCTATCTTCTAAATATTTTGTGTGAATCAACTGAAGTCCATGTAACACGGTCCTTAAGAAGAGAATTTCTTTTCCTCTCAGAATGAAAGAACAAAGAAAGCTTGAACTTGAAGGATCAATTGTGGATTAACAGTTCGACTCCTGGAATCTCGGTGAAATTCCTGCAGGTCATCATTAATAAAAAGATAAGTCATCACTGCATGGGACTCTTTGGTCTCGGTTGTTTGCTGGTGCTCGTGGAAAGGAAAGGAACAAAAAGATCTTCAACATTGAAGCAAGCTCTCACAACTTTGCTGTGAGGATCCAGGTATGTATTTAGTCCCATATTAGCTGTATGCTGAGTAGATTTTGGATACTTATATCGTATCAAAAAACTCAAATAATATATTCTGGCTAGCCTTTTGAGCGAGGTCTTCAGTTGGAACAATTCGTGCTCGCTATTTCACAATCACTTGCAATTGACGGGTCCATTAACCTGACATTAGGTATTTCACAATCACTTGCTTCTGATACAGAAAAAATGGGGATGTCGATCGGACATCTTGGTTTGACGTTAGGTAACCATTCCAGTTCATCCTCTGGAACAATATCTATCGGAACTTCAAAGATTGGATAGCAGAAGAAGAAAATTCAACCAGCTACTTTTCTTTCGTTGAATGGTTTGCTCTGACCTCCACCTTTCATTCTACACTCCTCATATTGCATGAATGACAAAACTTTATCTCGTCATCTAATTTTCAGCAACCAATCATAAGGTCACGGTTCAAGCATTCCACTGTTTTTAGTACAAAAGTTGGAAATTTTCGAAACAAACAATTATTTAAGCTGTCCGTTAATACACTGCTGAGGTATCATGGATGTTCTTCAAGCTTATCATTATTCCAGTCAACATCACTGATGACAACTATTGTGGTCCGTAGTCTAAGAAGTCACAAGCACAAGAAGCGGAACGAGCAAAATTCAACTTCACATGTGAATTGAAAGCCCATTATGCGCAGCAATGTTTCATTTTTTAAACTTTTCTGTGGTTCATGAGAATAATATTTTCAAAAACATCAGAACCTGCTCATCAACATGGAGCCCTACTAACCTCTTCAACTTAGTTATCCAGTCCCATTGGGCAATCCAGCCTAGAGTGGTTCAGCCATTCTGCTAGCACCAAATCAGCGCAGGAAATGGAGCAAGCATCAGAACAAGTAGGTTTAGTTTTTTTCCATTAACATCATCCTCCCACCCCCATTCTGAATCATTCCCAAAACCTCTTCCAAACACATTGATGTGTGAGGTTCATCAAAGAACCTTTTAAAACAGATGTCTTGGCTCAATAAAGGAATGCAAATATGTCAAAAGTACTCAAGTTTGAGCATAATATATCAAATTTTTTTAATAAAGCTGTCAAGCCCACTCCATGATATATATATATATATATATATATATATATATATATATATATATATATAATATAATCAACTAATTGAACTGTGGGTCAGCCTATTTGCAGCTCTATAGATTTGCCCACATGCTACAAGATCTGAAGAACCTATTAGTATTTCATCTAATAGATATCAGAGAACAGGTTTGCACATGCGCTCACAGAATTGAGGTCTCTACATACAATTGTAATTTGTTGGAGAAACAAGTGAAAAACGCATAACCCAGCATCGGAAAGATCGTTTGAAATCTTTTCTTCCATTGACTTTTTGGACATAGGGAACCCTTCCTTCTTTGGACACAGCAGATGCCATACCATACAAGGAGTAAACAAGATCCCAAAGATGTCGGCATGTCTCCGTAGGAATTAGAGCTAGAACATTGGTTAGAGGCCGCTGATTTATAACAAGATAGCATCGGAGCTTGGGTTGCCTCGTTGTTTGTTTATTTATTTATAAACTTGCTAGTCTGTATGATATGACCAAAGTATGGGATTTGTCAGAAACAAACAACTTATTTGGAACACAAGTTAACCGAAGAAGACGTGCAGGCCAATGAACAGGCTAAGTTCCTTATTTTTTAGTAAAAAAGACAGAATATCTTTAAGATGATCTGAACGATACTACCGATAACAAAGTATTATACAATCAGTTTGCGATAAAAGAGCCAGTACTCTAACCAATGAGCTAACAGAAGAAGGCATGCAGGCTAATAAATAGGCTAAGTTTTTATTTTATTGTTTACGTAAAAAGGCCGAAGAATATTTTTAAAACGATCTCAGCGAGACAGCTGATAACAAAGTCTCGTGCTGTCAGTTTGTGATAAAAGAGCCAACTTCAGATGCACAGCAGCATTTATTCAATACTTCATATTTCTGTGGTGTGGCCTGCTTGTTTCTATAGCTAAACCTAGCGTTATTGAAACGTCGTGGTTTGTGTCCGCTGGTCAGTGAGAGCAGCTAGAATTATGCTGGCAGCATAAAAATATTAAACAAAGTTGGAGTCATTGAAACCTCGTTTATTTATTAGTTTGAAATGGAGAGAGATTCAAGCTGCGCGATTTAGGTGAGCTCTTTATAATAATAAGCAGGACTGTTGTGGGTAGGAGATTATATATTAATGATATGCAAAAGAAAGGATTATTGGATTATTCTGCTTAGGTTGCGGTTGCATGAGGAAGATACAGACAGAGAAAAACTAAACAAGTAGGAAAAATTATCTCCTGGATTCTATAGTTAATTTGTTTAGCCATCTAGGGTCAACAAACGGCCGACATGTGTTAACAGCTTCACCACACTTGCAAAGCAAGAATGGCGTGCTAATGTGATCTGAAAGAAAATAATTTGAAATGGAAATGCAAGATTGATGATGGGCTTTGGTGTGAGTTATATGATAAAACTTAGCTGTCAGGCACATGTTTAGAGCCTATGAACCAAGGCTTCTTTTATACTTTAGTAGATTCACTTTGCTGGTCGTAACAACAACTACTGCACCCAGATTTCATAACTTTTTATATCTTTTGACAAAACTTCATGATATATGGAGGCAATGATTCTGAAAAGGAGAGAGATTGACTGTTGTGTTGAACTACAAACCGAAATATTTTTCTTGCAGATATCTTGGTTTGCCTCTTAAACCAGATTCTTTAAAAAGAAATGATTAGCTTCGCAATAACCTAAGACCTCATCCAGTTAAAAAAGCTAGCCGAAAGATATTATTTAAGTTTCTTGGCTCTGTATAAATACCCAAGATCTAAGATTTATTTAGTATGTGGCCGATGTGGAACAAAGACATACCCGCATGGACTTTCACATATTCTCTCCTTTAAAGTCTTGGCTTTCTCGCTAGACTAAGAGTTCAAATCCATTTGAATCTAATTATAAGTACCATAAATTCAATTATAAACATCATGATCATCATGTGATTAATCCAAATGGACTTATACTGTAGTGTCCCCTAGTCAACATGGTTTGTGGGCCGGATCCGATCTAATACTATTTGTAACAACCTAGGGCCTCACTTTAAAAGGCTAGCTGGAAGATATTACTTAGATTTCTTTCCACTCAGCCCTAATCCAATTTACTTCTCAACATTTGAAACATGTAGGAAAAAAAATGAGTTTATGGGCTCAGTAAGTTATCTTTATCTTTAGTTGGATCAAGCATAATATGCATAAAACATTAATTTTTATAATATAAAATTTCCAACAACATTTTACCAAATACAGAATATACTTATCAATGTAAATTTCAAAATAATCGATACATTTGATTAAGAAATAAGTTTCCAAACCAATGTAGATAAATCATCAATTCTCTCTTAGCTTTTGCTACTACAACCATGACTAGCCCTATGATAAGGTCTAGCAGAGATTAGCCCCTAAATACGGAGCATGTTGTCCATTAGCATATGCTACCGATTAGTCTCAAGTGGCTAGGCCTGAAAGAACTAGCTCTGATTCACATGGCCATAATTCACCTCATGACAAAGCAAAGAGACTAACTTCTGAAAGTACTAGCTTTCACTCACATGGCCATATTTCACCTCATGACAAAGCAAAGAGACTAGTTTCTAAGTATGGAATATGCTATCAGCATGTACCAGTGATCAATGTTGACTAATTGACCCGAAAGGAACTGGCTCTACCTGTAACAATCCAAAATCTCACCTAAAATGGCTAGCTGAAATGTATTATTTGGATTTTTTGATCCTGTATAAGTACCCAAGATCTACCCAGCGAAACACCAATGTGGGACTAAACATGCCCGCACAAGTTCTCACATACTCCTTCCATTCAGGCCCTAATATCCTCATCAGGCTAAGGGTTCAAATCCATTCAAATCCAATCACAAACACTACGATCAGCTCATGGTCAGCCTCAATGGATCTGTGTTGTAGTGTCCCCTAGTCCATATAGGTTATAGGCCAGGTCTGCTCTGATACCATCTGTAACAACCTAAGACCTCACCCAAAATGGCTAGCCGAAAGATATTATTTGGGTTCCTTGATCTTATATAAGTACCCAACATCTATCCAGCGAAAAACCGATATGAGACTAAACATATGCTCGCACAAGTCCTCACACTAGCAGCAATCAATCCTAACTGGTTAGGCCTAGAAGGAACTAGTTTATGATATATGGCTAACGATTAGTTTTTTTGGCTAGACCCGCATCATAGTCAAACTACAGAATATTAAATAAATCCATTTCAAACTGGTTTTCTTAGACATGTGAAAAGTATATGTGTTTTTGACATGTGGAACTATTTAGATGCTAGCCTGATAATTGTTATTATACACAAACTCTACTAAAAGTAAATGCTTCTCTTAGGATCTATACAAATCCAATACACATGCTCTCAATCT
Source organism: Phoenix dactylifera (assembly GCF_051530095.1). Lineage (NCBI taxonomy): Eukaryota > Viridiplantae > Streptophyta > Magnoliopsida > Arecales > Arecaceae > Phoenix > Phoenix dactylifera. The sequence continues at coordinate 8,452,943 of NC_143201.1, forward strand.
TCCCAGGTCAGAATTGTGCTTTCAATTGTCCATCTGTCTGAGGGTGAAAGATTGTATGGAGTTCCAATTTAGTTTCATGGCTCGATATAAACTCCTCCGAGAAGAGAGATAAATCTTGTATCCCTATCAGATACAATAAACATTGGAGCATCATGGAGCCTTAAAATTTCATCAATGCATAGTTTGACGAGCCTTTCCAAAGTGAAATTGATTTTGTTGGGCAAGAAATGTGCTAAATCTATTTGTCGTCCCACAATCATCTAGATAGCATCATTCCATCTATGAGTCCTTGGTAGTCCGAAAACAAAATTCATCATTACATGCTCTCACTTCTAGATATGGGTGCAAATAAGTTGGGTCAGACTAGGTCCTGAGTGACCCCGATGCAATAATGTTGGACCCAAAACTAACCCAATAGAAAATAGGATCGGGTCAGGTCGGATCAAGTCGGGTTCATGGCTAAATTTCTAAGCCAATGGGTCATTTGGATCGAGTTGGATCTAGATATAACTTAGTCCCAACCCAAAAAATTTAGATTTGGATCAAGTCTGAGTTGGGTTTGGATCGGATCGAGGTTGGATCCCTATACTTGTCATTCTCTATGCATAATTTCTTTTGCAATGAATGTAAACTATAGAAAACGGGTTGTGCAGGACCATACAAGTGAAAGTGCCAAAGCATCAAGGATTGATGCTATTACAAACTAATCTAATAATGATAGGCTCAACCTTGTTAGCTACAAGAAAAATTTTCTATTCATGTATGCAATACTTTTTTTTTTGAGTAGAAAAGAATTGCATCTATGCTAATCCTTTTTACTCAACAGTGATATCCCCTGGATTTGTTAGAATGCATCTACTATAATTTTTCCTAAACATACTACTAGAAAAGCATACATAGGCTAAGATGAGAAATATAGTTTTAATAATGATACATGATAAAGTTCAACAGCTACAAAGGACTTATCATGAACCCATCTTCTTCCACAAAGCAAAGTTATACTCTATTTTTTCTTCATTAGTTTGAACTTTCTACTTAAGAGAACAATGTTTCCATTTAATGTAACCAAAATAAGCCTTAATGTAAAATTCATGTCATTCGACAATACATAAAAATAGTCTCTTTCATTCTTCTCATCCTCAAACACAAAAGGAGATTAGAATAATATAGAGTTAGAGACCCTTAAGCACCCCTATGGGCCCTAATGGTGTATTTGGTTCGGGTTGGGTCATAGGGTAGGAAATTCAAAATTACTCAAAAAATCTAGGTTGGGTTGGGTCGGGTTAGGTCGAATTAGAATTTAGTAAATCCAGACTTGATCCGAAAAATAAAACGGGTCCAATTAGAACCCAACCTGGCCCCATGGGTTTTTAAATCGGGTCGGATCAGGTTTAATGGGTCGGATCATAGATCATCCGATCTATTTTCAGCCTTACTTCCTGATTCGAATAGAGAGGAGTTGCAGTGGTCTGGCTAGCCTTTGTTATTTAGCATTTACCTACTGATAAGTCGAACACTAAGCTACATACTAAGCTATTTTCCCATTCATTCTACTCAACCAAAACTTTTCTCTTAAATCTTTATATATTCTAGTACTTCCAGGATGCACGGTGTAGGAAGAATTGTGAGCTTCTAACAAAATTTCTTTCTTTAGAGAAGCATTCTTCAGGATATACAACCTATTGCCAAACCTTAAGGATCCATCGATATGAATTCTGAATTCGAATACCATACCAGATTGTACCCTTTCTTTGATCCTCTACAACTCTGGATCGTCTCCATGGGATGCTTTGATTCTCTCAATCAAGGTTGGTTGCAACTTTAGAGTATTGAGAAGAGCTTTTGAATTGTATAGCCGTACCTTAATTTTGAGTCTTACTGAATCTTGGAGAGTATGCCTCCATTGAGTGATCAAAGCTGCTATACTATCCAAGAATTTTCTGCTCAAGGTATCTACCACTACATTTGCTTTTATTGGATGGTAACAAATTATCAAGTCATAATTGTTTAACAACTCTAACCATCTCCTCTACCTCAAATTTAGCTCCTTCCATGTGAAGATGTACTTGAGGCCCTTGTGGTCCATGAAAATTTTGCATGGTACTCCATACAAATAATGTCACCAAATCTTTAGAGCAAAGACAATTACAACCAACTCTAAAGTATAGGTTGGATAGTTTTTCTTATATGGCTTCAAATGTCTGAAGGTGTATACCACTACCTTTCTATTCCATAATAGAACATATCCAAGCCCCTTTTTGGAGGCATCACTATAGACAGTGAAACCCTCACTTCCAAATGGCAAAGTAAAAAAAGGGATTGATACAGGCGCCTCCTCAACTCTTGAAAACTTTTCTCACATTCCTCTATCCTTTCAAATTTGGCCCCCCTATGAGTCAATTAGGTCATAGACACTACCATGTGAGAAAGTGCTTCCACAAATCTTCTATAGTATCCAGCGAGCCCAAGGAAGTTACAGACCTTAGTCACATTAGTCGGTCAGGCCCAATCCATGATTGCCTCCACCTTCGTTGAATCCACAATGATGCCTTCCTTAGAGATTGTATGGCCAAAAAAAGAGATGCTTCCCAACCAAACTTAATATTTATTAAACTTTACATACACTTTCTACTCCCTTAGCATTTGCAATACTATTCTCAAATATCTTTCATGTTCCTAATGGGCCTTGGAATATACTAGAATATCATCAATAAAAACTAATACATACTAGAATATCTCTTAAGTGGTGGTAAAGAAATTTTTTGTTCAGTTATGTACACCTACTTAAAAAAGAACTTGCAGAAGTCTCACTGCCGTTAGCACCTTTTTAGTACTCCTTGAGCTAATCTCTCATTATTAGCTGCTAACGGGACGCCCACCACAACGGTAGCAGATGAGGGGCAGGGCTTTTTCAACTCATTCCTTCATGAAAGCCCTTCCCCATCCATTTAAGAGTAATCACGAACAACAAGAAAAGAATCTCGGGCATCTACCATTATTTTCACAATGATTGGCCATACAATTGCTATTCATAATGGAAAGAAACATTGAGAAAAGTTCCGCTGCAAAATCAAATTGAGCATTCTTGTAGCTTGTTATACTGTTAAAAACTGTAACAAAAGAAAACAGTATTTTGAGTGAACAAAAGTCTTATCCATTTGTAGATGGACTTCGACAGCATCTAGGTCTAGAGAAAAGTTGGGAGTATTACGTTCATGCATTACTTCCATACCAAGGTTAGCACGATTAATGATATTAGCCCAAGTGTTGATAACACGACCCTAACTGCCAACTACAGATTGGTTGAGGTGGGTTAGATATGTCTTCTTTCGAACTGATCCAAGAAGCAGGCATGCCGAACTGGTCTAATCCAGTTCAGATGTCGTGCCTTATAGGTCCGGGTAGTTTATTCCATCAGGTTAGCGGAGGGGGATTCGAGGGGGTAATCCCTCCTGACACCGGGGGTTTGGGAGCAGTCTTCTAGACTATTTGAGTCATCCTTGGAACGGCCGAAATGATCCCTTCTGTAGTGCGTCAGCCTCCCAATGGCTAGTTGACTATAAATTAATGATGCTATTGTCACGCCCTGAACCGATCATCCAGGTCGGACATGTGACACGACCACATAATTCATAAAGGAAAGCCCTAGAGATCATGTAAGGCCTAAGATGAACAATATCCACATAAAACCAATAATAATCAAATCAATCCAATAAAACTACTAATATTAAATAATTAGTAAAATAAAAGAGATAATGAGCCAACTAACTACTAGCTGCACAAACTCCTTGTCCCTCCCATTCCAAACTATGCCCCCTATGGCTCTGAAAAAAATGCAAGGATATGAGTTTTTTAGCCCAGTAAGAATCTCAAATCGCTACACCATAAGTAATAATTTTAAATGAACAATAACAAATAAAATGATTACTATATCAATACTCAGAAATCTCATACAAATAACATGCATATAAGCCCTTATTATCATCTTACCAAAGAAGTATTTATATACATACACATATATATATATATCTCAAATTTAACCAACCGTTCAACAATAGTTTCTTATGTCATATCATTCTTTTCTCATTAACTTGATTTTTAGATTTCATAACAATATTCTTTTGGCTTTGGACTAACCAAAATTATGACCCAGTCCAAGATTGATACAAAATCTTTAATATAAGCATGTGGAGGCTATCCGATATATAAGCTTGTTGAGGCTATCCCCCGCATAAGCCGGTAGAGGCTATCCTATATATAAGCTCATGGAGGCCATTACAAGCGTAAGCCTGTAGAGGCTATCCGATGCATAAGCTCGTAGGAGCTATTCCATGACAAGGTTAGTCTAAACCATATCTTATCCGTCTAATTTATATGTACTCTTGTCAAATCAATTTCTACTTATACAATCAACTTCTCTCAAATTCAAGGTATCATTGTTCACATAATCATATTGTCAATATCTAATACATATGATAACCATACAAGTACTGGAAATCATATAAAACATACTATCACATAGCAAATCTATTGATGCAAAACTCATGATGCAAATCTAGAAGTACAAATCAATAACATGTATATATATTTATAATGGTAACCAAGTACAGGAATCCCTACCTCCATCGAAAAATGATTGAGCACAGCAATCACACTAACCCACTTCATGATCTACGAGTTGGGGTGCAAAGTACTCCGATCAGAACCTTCTTGCATAGATAACTCTCCTGCAGAATCAAACTCGATTATTAGAAGAAAATCAAATAGTAGACTAGTAACCTAGACTGCCTACTAGCATCCACTAGGGGTCCATCACTAGGTCCTTTAAGTCCCTTTTACCACTTACCTGGGTCAACTAGAGAGAGACAAAGAAACCATGATAGGGAAAAGAGGAAGAAAGGCAAAAGAGAGGAAGAAAGAAGAAATAAGAGAGAGAAAACAAGAGAGCTGTAGAAGCTCTCCCTCTCCCACTCTCCCTGTCTCACGATGGTGAGAACAGAGGATCTAGCGGGCAGTGGCCAAGGACGATCCAGCCCTAGTGGTGGCGACCACGGCGGCCCACAGCAATGATCATTGCCAGCGACGGTAGCCAGCCAATACAAGAAAAAGAGAGGAAGATGTGAGAACCCGTGCGGGCGTGTGTTTAGTCCCACATCGGTTATTTGCTGGGTAGATCTTGGGTACTTATACAGGATCAAGGAACTCAAATAATACCTTCCGGGTAGCCATTTTGGGTGAGGTCCTGGGTTGTTACAAATGGTATCAGAGCGGACCCGGCCTTTAATCTATGTGTACTAGGGGACACTGCAGCACAGATCCATTGGGGCTGACCACGGGCCAATCGTGGTGTTTGTGATTAAATTTGAATAGATTTGAACCCTTAGCTTGATGAGGACGTCAGGGCTTGAACATGGGGAGTATGTGAGGACCCGTGCGGGCGTGTGTTTAGTCCCACATCGGTTATTTGCTAGGTAAATCTTGGGTACTTATACAGGATTAAGAAACCCAAATAATACCTTCCGGCTAGCCATTTTGGGTGAGGTCCTGGGTTGTTACAGAAGAAATAGAAAAAATAAAGATGAGATCCACACCAATCTCGACCAAGATCACAACCGATCACCTAGGCCAACACCTGCACGGTCACAGGGGACCAACCGAGTTGAAGCCCAGTCTAATCTAGCGGTCGGTGCCGACGAGCATGGAAAGAAGAGATTGAAATAAGACACCCCTATTTTGGACAGTTTTTAGGCAATTCATCGGTCCAAATTAAGGTGAACGAGGTCTAATACCCTAAAGAAGAAAGGGAAGAAGATGTAGAATACTTACCTCGGTCCGGCGAGGTGGTTTAACATCTTTTTCCGACAATGAATTGAGGGAGAAAATAGGGAAAAAGAACTTGAAACCGGCGACTTGCTTCAAGGGATTTGCGATGGATTCATCTAAGGAGAAGGGGATCTTAAATAGAAGGGATCTCGATCTTATCCGGCTGGTGGTTGGATCACCTCATTGGACTCTTAGAGTCCGACAAGATCGGGGATGTTGGGAGTTTTCTTCTCCACCTTCCATGATCGGCCAACCACGATCGGTCGATTGCGATCAAAGGCCAAATGTGTCTAGCCTTTTCAGACCGGCCCATTAGCCTAGAGAGTTGGGTTACTACATCTATTGAAGAATTAAATGCCATCTAATGGCTATTTCAAATTCTTCCATATAAATACAAGTGTTTGTTGCATTTGCAAAGCAGAGAATAAGAAAGAAAAAAAAAATGAAACACTCAAATCAAGAACACAATCTCAACAGTATTAACGGCAAAGAAAAAAAAGTAATAACTGCGTATACATATAATTTGGGTTAATAAAAAGTAGATTGGCCTTACCAAATCTAACCAGACCTGAAAATCGAAATTATATAAAACTCCTTTTCCACCAATAATTACATAAATCTTATTACTTTTTCCATTATATAAAACCTGAAAATAATTACATATAATTATTTTTTCCATTCGTCAACTAAATCTTATTCAAACCAATGCTTCCTTATTCATCTCAATGATCCTCCCATCTCCTTTGATCTACTGTCACTCAATTTTATTTAAACATTCATTGATTAATTTGATGACTTTTATTTATGATATTCCTAGGTATATCAATATTTATTTTGAAGTTACAATTTGTAAACCTGTACCTTAGAGAATGATCAATTTCTTGGATCAAACTAAAAAAGTTTTTTGAATAAAAAATCATTTTAAACTAACTCTTTAGTTTATTTAAAAATTTTAAATAATTTTGTAAGTATTTATCACTATTGTTATAGTTTTAGCTATAAAATAGTAGTTTAATGTTTTTATAGACCAATCCCGACCTAGTCCAATATTTAGGATTAGGTCTTGGTTAACCTGACCTTGACTTAGTGCAAATAGTTTGTTGAGTTTAGAATCTTTTCATTAGGCCCAACTTTGACCTGATCAAGTAATAAGCTGTGTCCAAGATTCGAACACGAAATTGAGTCAGGTTAGGGTTAAGTATGCCCCAATCCAACCTGGCCCACTTGCAACCCTAATGTTAACGAAGCAAGATTTATGATGAACTATATAATATTCAGCATTCTCATTTGGGACATTTTTTTACTGATGGTATGAGCTCAATGAGTTTGTTGTGCTGCAAGAACTTTATGCAAATCACAAGGGGTGGGTACATCGTGTCATGGCACACTAGTGCTACAGATCACCACAAGGAACTAACATGGTGATTGAGGGGAAACCTATAGCATTTTTCATTCAAAAAGGAAAAATTGGACCCAGCAGATTCAAGCTCAGTAGATTTCTAATTCCACAAGCAAGACTCTCCAACTACAAGGGATGTGCTTTTAAGTTTGATTTAGTCAGTGATGGAGGCATGATCTCTAGATGACCAAAAGGTACCCAGCTGGGTCAGGCGCCCCGCTAGGCCACTACAAGTGGTTATCTATCATGTTGCGTTCACGCCTCTCGACCTTGAGGCTCATGGAAAGGTAAGGAGGAGGAAAAAGACACTTCAGTCAATTGGCTCCCCAAGCACTCTAGCATGACTGGAAATTTACTTCGAAAATAACTGCAGCAAAGAAATATATTGTATTATGGACTTCCAAGTGGATGACTTTGACAAGTTCACCAGAGTTATGACACAGTTCTTTACTTACCTACCAGGCATCCAGGAGGGACCAGATATTCCAAGTTGATGCAGCCACTAGTATCATCCTTTTTTTTTTTGAAAAAAAAAAAAGAAGAAAAAGGAGATAGAAACCTACCTACTTCATCAGATATGAAGTGAAACATCCAGAAGAACTCAAGAGGAGGTCATCCAAGAGGCAAATACAAAGTTGAGAATATAGAGGAAAGAGGAGGCAAAGCATGCAGCAGGTTCTATTAGAAATGAAGGGATCGATTTGGGAGGAAACTATGTGTTTCCAGGAGCAGAAGAAAAAGGAGAGCTGGCTTCAGAGTCATCTTGCTATTTCTCTCTGCCAATGAAAATCTTGCTGTTACGTTCTTTCCTAATAGAGTTGAAAATTTAGGACATCTATGCATCTTGTCAATAAAATCCATTGCAGTTAGGATAATAGTTAACTACTACTTTTCTTTACTAAGTGATCTACTTTTCTCTGGTTGAACCTTTCGTTAGAATTCTTTGCTTCTGTCCAAGAACTCTCTTTTGTTTGACTATGCTGGGCACTGAACGGGATTCATTATTTCCTCATTTGCTATGGCTGAACCTGTCATGACTGCCATGTCAATTGTCCATTTTCAGTATATTGTCATATTGTCAAGCATGCAGGACAAAAGCTCTTTGTGGGGAAGCAATATGATAGGTATTTAATGGTAGAATTGCTCCTTGAACCTATATTTTATTAATCAACTTTCTTCACCATTTTACATCTAGCTAGATCTAGTTAATTTAAAAAACAGGTCAATTCTGAAGAAGCCTATGACATCATGTATTTTATTAGGAGTGAGAAAACTTGTCCAACTCTAAATAAGCCCATGACATTATGCATTTTATTAGGATTGAGAAAATTAGCATCTGAGGTCAATATTTAAAACAAAGCACCTCGGGTGGAATTGTGGTGGGTTACCCAACTCGAGGAAAAAAAAGGAGGAGCAGTTTTCTTGGTTGCACTCCGAAATTGTAAGCCAAAAGTTTAGTGACTTACAAGTAGATTCTTGCTACTTTAATTCTTTACCATTTGCAACACTTTCATTCACATCTTGATGCCCATTTTTCATCATGTCCTACTACTGGATCATGAATAGCAATTTTGCATCGAACCTTGTGTCCTTTTTTATAGATATTTCAATTATGTGCATGCATGTTTCGCAGCCAAATCTTATAGGACCACATTACATGTAAAAAGTTATCATAGAAAATATCAAGGAAAAAGAAAAGAAAATTACGGACACAAGCTTCAAAAGAAGACGAGTTTGTGGTGTAGGACTGTTCTAAGTTTCTAACGATGGCTTGTGACCCATTTGAAAGGTTCACATGAAGTGGATGGTTGGCCCACTTCTAGAAGCTGATGACAAAAATATGGTGGTATTAATTCTAAATGAATGAATACGTTGGCCCTGCACCATAACAACGACTTTTACCGTTCATGGGATTCTTGCACTGATTTCTAGACACTTATGGGTGGAAAAATCATTCACCAATTGCTCAAGACAGACACTTTGTCACTTGGCTCCAACCAATCCTACTAAATTTACGCCAAAACTTAAGAGGGGATGACCTCATGAATGAGCTCTTCATGTTAACATTGAAACTGCTACAAATTTTTTTTTTAAATTTTTTTTGGACAATTAGGGAGACAACTAAAATGCTTTGGGGCATCTGTTCTTGTAAATGAAATATTTTCTTAGACCCGTTCAATTTTGGTTTGACAATTTATTATTTAACCAGCTCCCATGCATCACATCAATTAATTTCTCCAAGTTATGCATCGATCTCACTACCCTGCATAATTTTCGTTCATAAGCACTAACTAGCATTACTTGAGCCAAACGTAAATGGAGAAAGTCCATGGAAGACAACCTGAGCACGACATTCTAGATGGCGTATGTTTCAGGGATTAAATGTTCGATCCCACTGAGACTGACCCTTGCTGACTTACTACTATTGTGTTTTTCTCTGAAAAAAATCTCTATCATAGAAACTGACAAAAGAGCATTCCTTTCAAAACCACGTTTTCTTGTTGGACGATAACACGTTAATTTTGACAGATTGGGCGATAGTTCAATGGTTCCACCCATCTTATTATTTTGAGTTTAAATCTTGCTTGTATTGCTTCTCAAGCATTAATTAAGTTGATGAATAATTTAATGATGCTGCCGCTGCAAAGAAGAAGAACTTATCTTTTAACCTAAAATAGTGTGTATTTCCATTTCTTGGGTTCCAAGTTATGCCATTGTTCGTTATGAAATGTTACTGAAAAATTGTATGCCATGAAATAAAGCATCCAAGTTTTGCGGATGCTCATGAAGTATTTTCTTGGGTTCCAGGCCCCCTTTTTATCCAAAAAAAAAGGAAAAAAACCAAGTTCAGAAGTGACTAATCTTTCGTTTAGGTGAAATGAAGGAAGTGAGAGAACACTTCCCCAAATTTACTAGAAAAAGAATTTGAGTACAGAAAAAAAATGCAGAAATTGCCAAACTAAAAGTACAAAAGGATGATGATATTGGAGGCGAAAGAGTATACAAGAGCTTCTTAGGGCTATCCAGCCACTTGATTGGATAGATATTTTTTAGAAGCTCAAAAGTATGAAGTGTTTTGCGTAGTATCGTATGAATAGTTGAATTTCTTTTGAGCAAGATATGAAAAAGTTTTTTTTATGCAAAATCTGCCAAGAAAGTGCGATCATCAACTGATCCCAAGCTCTTCTGCGGAATTTTGTTGATTCTCCAATAAGTCCAAAATGACTAATCTAATAACAAAATTTATGGTTTTGTAGATATTTACTTTTTAATTTATTTATTTTTTCCCCTCCACATGATTTACGTATGAAACCTCCAAAATATCATATAAAAAAGTCAAAATTTGGAATATCTAGATCATAAGAAGACCGATATGTACGTCTAACGGCCAGTAGATCTTGCAATTCTACGAGAACCAAACGTTCTATGTGGAGGAAACCACAGTCGTACCAAAGTAGTTTTTTTATTCTTCCCTGGTATTTAAAGCTTTAATTGATTAGGCTAGGTACTATCACATTACACGGTCCACTTTGAATTTGGTCCTCAAAATTGATGATTTGGATTATTTGCAAAGCATCACTAGAGATAGACACATCATCTGTCTCCTCCCTATAATAGGTTGATTAGATCAACTTATTTACAATATGACCCTCCCTATAACAAATCTACTCTTTTTTTTTTTTTTTTTTTTTTTTTTTGCTAGTAAAAAGGGATAGGGGAAGGAAGGGACAAGCCCACCCCCGCGTAGCAGCCCCCACTGGGCCCCCGCCCCGCCAGGAGAATGTTCAATGCGGGCAGAAATGGCTGTGTTGGGCACCCCGACCGGTTTTACTCATACCCTCCCCACCCGTAAGTCCCGCTCAGCTACTCCTCTGAGCTCTGGCTCGAGTCCCACGTGTGAGTACGTCACATCCGGCACCACCCCGGCTACTAGCGGTTCAAGAGCGGTCCTACACCATAAGTCCAAACAGTGGCCAAAGTAGTGAACTCCGGTCCACAATTTAATCATCGCCGCAGCGATTCGAACTTGGAACCTTGTGGTTAGAATTGCTGCCCAGTACCACTAGGCTACCACCTTGGTGGCACAAATCTACCCTTTTTATGAAAAAAAAGAAGAAAAGAGAAGAAGAGAGAGAGAGAGAGAGAGAGAGAGAGAGAGAGAGAGAGAGAGAGAGAGAGAGAGAGGGAGAGAGGGAGAGGGAGAGTTAGCTTAGACCTACTTACGTTGGTCAACAAGTCAGGCCACGGGCGGCGACCTGTTCCTGCGAGTACTGTTTCCACTCAATTCTTGAGCATTTCCCCATAATTTGCAATTTTATTAGCTTGCACATATTTCCTTTTAATAAAGATTTTTGAAATACTCTTGCAATATTTCAAGTTCACTCTCCCCCCTAAAAAAAATGAAATACTTCAAGTTCACCGGGACTGCTCGGGTTCAAACCTGTGGAAATTAAATACTTGTGGACATGGTACAAGCATATATATGAAATTATTCTAATCTTCCAACTACTAGTTTGAAATCCTAAACAATAACAAAAAACTCCATGTCTCATGGCCCTCATCCACTTCCCTTCTCTCAAATGAGCCAAGTGTTTCAGATGGAGAAGCATTGGAGGACACTCAATCGATCATTCTCGGGAACATAAAGGCTTTGAGCAGCTGCTCCCCATGGCAACACCACCCTCCCACAATTTTTATATCCGAACTACCCGCAATTTTTATATTCAAATTAACAAGGCATGATACTGTTAGCAAACCACCATTACCCCTTATTTCTAGATGCAGCTACAAGTAGAAAATGTTGTATTTGCATTTGCAAGGTACGTCAGTCGAATTTGTTTACATCTGAAAACTAAATTTGTAATTTATATCATATCATATCATATTGTATAGTATAAAATACTGTAATCTAGTATTATATTATGTAATATAATGAATATTATAATATAATATATTATAATGTTTATTTTCATAATATTATAACAACAGTTATTATGTTTGTATATCTTTATATTGAAATTATGTTATATTTTATTATTGCAATGTATATTATACTTTAGTGTTATATATTGATATATGATATTATGATTAATTTTAATTATTATTTCATCATATTAAAACTACTAGAATAGGAATTATGATAATATTTTATTATTGTGATAAAAGATGTTATTATCATACGATTATTCGAGAGAATTGGTGGTGATGGTAGCAAGAAGGTAGAGAAGAAATCAGCCTTTTTTTCACTTATTCGTTACGCTGTAAGTGTTTATTGCCTCAACATTAGTGTTTAGTACTAAAAACCAAGTTTTTATTACATGATAGCTAATCTTGTTACCCTTCTTCCTTTTTGTTCACTCTCAAACAGCCTGGGCTAGTCAGTCATGTTACCGAACATTGATCGTCAACTTTGTTCATGTTAGTATTTACTTCTCCGGAATTAGTGTTTATTCGCAAGGATTTCTTTAATTTATTCTATAAATATTTGTCCTTTGTTATTGCACCTTAAGTGTACATCTGGCAAGCAAGAAATCAGAGCATATCTCCCTTTTTCTGCTTATCCGGTAAATTGTAAGTGTTCATTATTTCAATTTTAATGCCTACTATTTGACATTAGGTGTTTATATTGTACTAAATTTATCTTGTTACCCTTCTTTCATGCTATTTACTTGGAGACAACTTTGTCTAAACCATCATGTTACCAGAAATTTCATGTTTGCTCAGGCAATGTTAGTCTTCATTGTACTAGATTTAGTGTTTATGCTTCATAGTTTATATTTATCGTAGCAAAATTAGTCATTATTATTGCATGTTGAGTATTTACTCTCGTCTAACAGCCAAGAAGTCAGCGAGCAAATCCCCCTTCTAAGTGTTTAATCTTCAACATTAGTGTTTACCTTTAACCCTAGGTATTTATTCCGCACTAAATTATGTTGTACCATTCTTTTTTGTTGTTTATCTCGGATATAAGTTTGTTAATCCTACTTAGGTACTTATAAATATAGATCAAGAAGTGATATTTCTACTTTCTAGTCTCAGTCAAAGGAGGAGGAATATAAGTCTATAAGATGACCTATCTAAATTGCTAGCCTCACAATGAATGAGAGAGAGAGAGAGAGAGAGAGAGAGAGAGAGAGAGAGAGAGAGAGAGAGAGAGAGAGAGAGAGAGAGAGAGAGAGAGAGAGGTGCCGTGATTCTCTTATGGTCAACTCGCTTGTGTCAGTCAAAGGAGGAGGAATATTAAACCAATCCCCATGTTTGGCAATACTTTTCATGAGTTCCACAAACTCGCTTGTGTCATGTCATATAAAAAACTTTTTTATGCATAAAAAAGGTTTTTCAACAAATAATAAGTCAAACAACAAATGTAAGAAAGAGCTTCTCACAACATTACTAAGGGCAAATAGCAAATAACAAGTCAACAACAAAAGTTTTACCTTAGATGTCAAAACACTTCATCCTACTAGAGTAAAAATATCATTTATCCTTTTCTTAAACTAGGACCAACAAAAATTGTTAAATTTGGGTGGCTTTGGAGTTGGGCTAGGTTTTTAAGCTAGATTTAGATGGGGAGAAATTCTCATTGTAGCTTTAGTTAGATTAACCTTACAAACATGCTAGACCAGGGTGCCTATCGTTTAACTCTACTTGGTTGAGTTTCACTTAACCAAAATTTTCTAGATAGCCTAATTTCTTGTGAGCAAATTGGTGAACTTGGCGGTTCTAAAATGGTATCACCACCCCAAACTTTCACTGTGAAATAGTAATTCCTAACCATAGTCACCGAATTTTTAGAAGTTAATAATTCATGATATAGAAACTCGTGGAACTATTCAGCTATCTATCTATTGATTTGCTAATGGCTCCCAGTTTATTTGAAAATTTATGGATATCACAAATAAATTGCGATTCAAGCAAACTATGTGGCGTTCTCTCCTAGTAAATTGGCGAAGAAAAGGATATGAAGGGCCTTAGAGGGAAGGGAAAAAAAAATTTAGTAAAATGATAAAAATATTATTTTAAAAAAATTTAGAGCGATTATTTCTCATTCTTTACTCTATATCCACTCCAACCCTACTAAAAATCTCACCTAGAATGATTGAGGCCAAATAGTGCCACCATTCGTGGAGCTGAAGATTTATATATAGAAGAGTTGGAATATTGGCTAATACTCTTCATAATCGAATACTCGTCTCTTGCAACAGTTTGGGTTGTATCTTTTATGTGAAAGAATGATTAATATTTTTTTACGACGTCGACTGTTAGATCATGTTCTGTGTAGATCTCAAAGCACTCTGAATTCTTCATTCATCCGCCTGCATAGATTTTTAAGTTGCCATTGCATGATCCGATGGTGGATTCACATCTGCATGAAGGAACATGAATCCTTCTTTTGCAGCAATGATACAACCTTGGACTGTAGCATGCGAAACAAAATTCGATGGTAAAATGGTAAAATAAAAGTAATTAGGGCAATAATCATGAGTCTCCTAATCTATTCTTCAACACCAGAGCAGGTTTTTCTTTTAACCACTGAAGGGTACCAAAGTCTTTCCACAAAAAACTTATGGCCACCCTTGTTTGACTACGAAAATTCAGATGTGTGAAGAATTTTTCTTTTTTTTCGTACTTTTTAGCTACGCATCGCTTTAGCGTTTAAAAGATATCTTTTGTTAAAAGAATCCATTTAACCGGCCAAACTAGATTATAGTCAAATAAACTTTCTTATCAGCAATAATATAAAATAAAATTATATATTTATAAATCTATCATTCTCTTCCATTAGAAATTATTTATATTTATATTTATATTTTCTACCTATTTATATACCATATATTTTTTATAACTATTTTAACTTGTGGGTACGGAAATATGCACACGATTTAGGAACATCTGCGGTATGCCGCTTACAATATTAATATCGTCCAAAGATAGATGATCATAAAACAAAATAAATTATACAACATATACAAGATCACCGTATTTGACAATTGTATATCATTTGTTGGGTGCAAATCATAGGCCACTCCATGCTCGTACGTACACACCTATGGATTAACTATATCTCAACTCAAATTAGATTCGGGGCCGGTGGACTTTCGACGTATCTGTGGTTGGTGCTGAGCTCAGGGCGACATGATAGGAATTACTTATACGAGATAAGTACTGGGTGCGGACCGTATTCTGCTTGAGAGGTACTCGGATATGGTGATAGAGTGGATATAGGGCCGGAATCTCGATGCGAGTTCGAGCCTGCTGCTACGCAATGTTCACATACTCTTAGATGTGAATGGTCTCTCGTAGGCCACACTGTCTTAGTCCTCATGTTATTTTTTTTAAAATTATTTTTATATTTTTTTTAATTTTATTAATTGTACTCTGGGGTCTGGGATGTGTGAGTTGCTTGGAAAGGAAAAGAAAAAAAAAATCTTTTTGTTTTTCCACCTCCCTCCACGGGACCTGTCAGCGTGCCAAGCTTTGCAAACCCGAGAGTTCCGGAGAGACGGAGCGCCACCGCATCATGGAAGGAAACATCAAGGAGATGGAGAAAGAAAGAAAAAATAAAAATCTTGGACTAAGCTCCAACGGCAGCCTCACGTTTCCATCTCAATATTTTATGACATTTTCCCTCCACCGCTTTGCGCCCTCTCCCTCTACTCCCTCTATATAAGCCTTCCACTAGTTCCGTCTCTCTCCTCTCTTCTCCAGGAGTTCCTCCTCCTCCTTTTTCTTCCCTCTCCCACTCCTCACCTTTGGAATCTAGAGTTCAATGGCGACTCCTCCCGCCCCCTGCTGTGCTTGAAACATAAGCACTCCGCAGCGCCGTCGGTAACTCCGGCGGCAGCCTCCAGCAGGTGGCAGAGTGGAAGAGGAGGAGAGGTAGCTGAATGCTAGTGTTTTTTTTTTCTTTTTTGGCTGCTTCATATCGACTCCGAAATGGAGGGAAACGTCGCCAACACTGATTCAAATGTTGGAGAATGAGTTCTTACGTCAAAATTTTTTTATCTCCTGATTTGGTTAGGGAATTTGGGAGGATTTTGGCAATGGCGGACAATTTGAGCAGGTCGAGCAGCAAGAACAGCAGCCGGAGGAGCAGTGGCCGGAGAAACTGGCTGGCGTCGAGCTTCCGGGACCCGTCGGACGCCTTCCGGCGGGACCTCAATGAGGGAGACGACGAGGAGAACCTGAAATGGGCCGCGCTGGAGAAGCTCCCCACCTACGACCGGATGAGAAAAGCCATCATCCGGCAGGTGATCGAGAACGGCAAGATCGTCAGCAATGAGGTCGATGTCGGCGAGCTCGGAATTCAGGACAGGAAGCTCCTTGTGGAGCACGTCCTCAAGGTGGTGGAGGATGACAACGAGCGGTTCCTTCTCCGGCTTAGAGACCGGATCGACCGGTAATGGAAAATTCTACCTCTTGTCCGTTTCCATCTGTTCTTTCTCTCTGCTTCTAATTTAACTGGCCGTTCTTAATTTTGAATTTTGAATTTGTTCTAATGATGTGTTAGTTTTCGATGTTAAATGAATCAGGGTCGGGCTCGAACTTCCTAAAATCGAAGTCCGGTATGAGAATTTGTCAGTGGAGGCAGATGTTTATGTAGGCAGCAGAGCGCTCCCTACTCTGCTGAATGGCACCATGAACATCATAGAGGTATTCCATGTATCTAATGTCTGTAAATCTTTTGTTCTTCCAAACTTTAGTTTCATTTGAAGGCTGCCTGCATTCCACTTCACAGCTATTAATTTGTATTTGCCATTTTTCGCTCTTTGGCTAGAAGAAATTTCATCTGTTTTCAGTTGTTTAGGCAATGAAAACTAAAATTCTGTTCCCCAACAAACCTCTGAATGGCTCTGCAAGTTAGTGTTCAAAATTTTTGACTCCATCTATGTAATATAATTTCTTCATCAGAGCCATGATCATGTCCAAGGGATGCAATATTGATTTCGTTTTACTTTTCGGTAGTACTGTATTGGCATAATTAAGAAAGATATTGTACATGAGGTATGGAAAACAAGCTTCTTTATTTAATCCAAAAGTAAATGAAAATCTTTGTTTCTGTGATGATGTATCCTTCATTTCAGTTTTTATTTTTAATGCAGGAAATTATTGGTTTCATGCGGCTTTCTAAATCCAAGAAAAGGACAATGAAGATACTTAATGATGTGAGTGGAATCCTGAAGCCTTCGAGGTATGTTTACATAAGTTTATAGATCACATTTTTGTATTAGATCCTTATCTGTTTCTTTTGGTAAAAATGCTAAAACTATTATTTGTAAAGGCAAGGTAAAAGGATTGAAGACAAAGGACATGTATTCGGTCTCTGTTTCCTATCTATTATACTTTGCTTGATGAACCATGTAAAAGATTCCCAAAGAGGTTTAACACTTTGGAAGTCATTTTTGTCCATGCTTTAATGCTTGTGTGGTCAATCCTCTCATAGATGTTACCTCCAAGTCCAATTTTTTCCCCTTTTATTTCATTTATTCCTTCTTTTTTGTTTCTCTGGAAAGATACTTTCTAGCAGACAAGCGCATGGGAAAACTAAATAGCAGCAGATTCTCTTATGATTTAGGTGAAAAGGATCTGATGCTCAACAATACCCATTTTCTTCCCTTCTGCTGGTAGAAAGAGATAAGAAGTCCGTATCCATATTGAGTTAACATGAAAAGTCTTATATCATAGGAAGCATAAAAAAATTATTTTGTTTTATTTTCTAAATGAAGCATCAGTGTGGTTCGCATGCTGATGACTAATCATTAGAACAAATGTACAATTTTTTGTTGATAAGATAGGACCGTTGTGTACTTATCAGAAAATATCTCAGTAAAACATATTTTGGTATTCAATATATATCCAGGATGACACTGCTTCTTGGACCTCCGGCCTCAGGGAAAACAACACTTTTGCTGGCCCTTGCTGGGAAGCTTGATAAAAAGCTAAGGGTATGTCTCATTTGTATTTGCCTATATGCAAGGTTATGCAAGTGATTGTAATCATGTATGCATATATACATTCATATGTATGTTCTCAAATGTGCTTATTATTACTGCTTTGTTAACAGGTATCTGGTAAAATCACATATTGTGGTCATGAGTTATCAGAGTTTGTCCCCCAGAGAACAAGTGCATACATTAGTCAGCAAGACCTTCACAATGGTGAGCTGACAGTTCGAGAGACCATAGATTTCTCAGGACGGTGTTTAGGTGTGGGAACCAGATATGAGATGCTTTCAGAATTGTCAAGACGAGAGAGGGCTGCAGGTATTAAACCAGATCCTGAAATTGATGCTTTCATGAAGGCAACTGCAGTGGAAGGGCAGGAAACCAATGTTGTAACAGATTACATTCTTAAGGTTTGGTCCTCCATCTTGTGCATGTACAAATTAAATTTAGCTCCGTATTGTAATTGTATGAGTCATGTCCGGTGATTCTAATTATTTAAAGTACTATGATCCAGGTACTTGGTTTGGATATCTGTGCAGATATCCTAGTTGGTGATGAGATGAGAAGAGGCATATCTGGTGGACAAAAGAAGCGTGTGACAACCGGTACTTCTCTTTATGCATATTAAATAAAGAATAACCACTTATCCTTTCGGGAAAACTATATTTCCTGATTCTGTTAATACATTTGTAGGTGACCAGTCAATCTTTAATTTTGCTATCAAGAAAAAAGTTTAATGTTAACCAGCATATGCTCTTCTGTTTCATTGATGTACTTAGAAGTGCTATATGCAATTAAGAGCATATTCTCATTGAATTTGTAGGATGGAACCATATCCATTTGCCAGAAAACAAAATGTTTCATGCAAGTTTTAATTGTTAATTACCTTGTCATCACAATGAAAAATTACTACTACTACTACTATTTGTTGTTGTTAGCGTATGTGTGCATCCAAAAGTCAAGCACTTCCAGACATAATAGTTTATCTATTACTTGAAATTTTGAATGCCACACTATTGTTGTTGTTTTTGTCATTGTTGGTGTCATTAGTGCATGCGTGCATCCAGAAGTCAAGCACTTCCGGACATAATAGTTTATCTGTTACTTAAAAATTTGAATCCCATGGTTGTTTGAAATTTCTACTTCTTCCACACACAGCTGATTGTAAGGATGGGGCTTACACTTTTGGAACTTACATCTCTTACATTAAAAGCTCATAAATTTGTATCCATACCGACAACATATGCTTATATGTTGAATTAACTTTATGCAAAATTTGTGAGTGTTGACAGGTAATGCTGATGCAACCATCGATCACCATATCTATCAGCTTTCTGAACCAAGGATCCAGATACCCAGGAATAGATATCTTCATAGCAACCCATATAAGGATAGCTGAAGCTCAAAAGGCTAATATTTTGAAGTTCATATCCAGCTGCATTAGGAAAGGCAATCCAGCATACATCAGTCCAGAAGGAAGCTTCATTAGCATCAACATAATTCAAATTTTCATTTAAATGCACTTCCATGATATGTGGCATCAAGTTAGCTTTCCAACGCATTTGAATCACTTAAAATAGAGGTTGGATGAGGAAGTTATGAATGATTTATTGAAGATGTGTCAATGGCGGCAATCTTCCAGATAATTATGAAAATATCATCCTATGGCTCATAATTTATAGGATGATTCTTCTTTTATTTTTTTCCAAACTTTTATGTTTATTTCTTCTAGAAACTTATGTTAGATGAGTTATAAGTCCTGCAGGAGCTAGAAATTTATCTTTGGCTATTTATGTAATATTTATATCTATTTTTTAAGGAAATTTATATCCCATAGGAACTAGGAAAACCTATTAACTTTAGGAGATCTCTCCTATACATAGATACCTAGTTGTACTCTATTGACATCAAGTAATCATCAATAAAGTTTTGAAGCTTTTCTTCAATTCCATGCTTGATGTGGTGTGAGACCACGATTGCGTGAGTGATGACCAGTGCAAGGCTGGAAGCTTTAAGCATTTCGTTCCTTGAAGAGGTTGGAGGTGAGAGACCAAAGACCCTCAAGGATTTGGCGTGAGGCCATCAACTATCCCTTCTTCAAGTTTATTTTCTACTTCTAGTTTAAGTTTCTCCTGTGCTACTAATCTTGTGCAAGCTTGCCTGTATCAGATTTGGTATCAGATCCCAATCTTTCCCTTTCAGTTTAGAATTTTAAAATGTAAAATAAAGGAGTTTATTTTCAACTTTGACTCCAACCTTGATTCTATCAAACTTGTTACTAATGCAAGTCTTCTTGCTGCGTAGTATTTGAATTTTTGTATAATTCCTAAGAGCATCAGAACTTCCTTTTCTGATCTAAAAATTTTTTGATTTAAAAGTCCTAGTTTCTTTCAAATTTCTAGTCGATTTCTAGTTGGTTCAAAAAAAATAGAACCAAATCTTTTGTTCCCTCATCTTCTTCATCTTTGGCATCATCTCTGGTTTTTGCCCTTATACCATCCAATACCTAGGCCCAATCCAAGCCAGTTAGGGATAAGATTCAGATGGCGTACCTATTGCCATCTGATCTTGATTCTGAATTGCTTTAGGTATGGGGCCATATACTACAAGTCAGACTCGGTTTCCCTAGTAGGTTTGACTTGGAAATTCTTAGGTTAAGCCGAAGTCAACTTCCAATACCTTTGGAGCATTGTTTTTACTGAAAATTTACCATCTTAGGCCGAACTAAGAGAATGAATACTTGATCCAACATGAGCAACCAAATAGGAGTTAGTCTCAAACCTAGAGTAGATTCATGGGAACAAGAAGTAGAAAAGCTCAAAAATTGATCCTACCATAGACAATTCACTTCTTGACAAATTGAGTCCACTCTCTGACAATATTTCATCCTAGCTCAAAGATCTCAATTTGCACTAGAAACTTATCTTAATTTAAGAAAACCTGATGGAACGCGGTCTCATCACAACACTTAAAGAGCTCTTTCTGGACATAAGGAACTGGAGCAAGTCCTACTTGCTGAATTGTATTCAACCCTCTTATCGTTTGGCTAGATCTTGCTGGTATCAAAAATGAGAAAGAACAACCAAATCAAAATAGAAACAAACTATGGCTCTTGGCCTAGACAACATCCTTGGTGTAGGGGAGTTCAGAGCAACGAGAAAGGCCTAGATGACAATGCCCATCCTGGAATAAACTAGATTGAGAGGTCGTTCCACCCCTATAATCATGGTCTGCAGTGTCAGTGCATACCGCGGTTGTATTACCGCCCCATACGGGGTGGACTATACCGTACCTTTACTGAACCGAAACTCAATATGAGGCACATACTGAGTCTTGCTATGTCGAACTGATCTCGAAACTAGGCATATCGACGCTGTACTAGCATGGTACTGATAAAGTGTCTGGTACGGAGATGGCAAACATTAAAATCAATCAGACAACTAATAACTCATACCATAGTTAGACTCAAAGTAGAAGACTTCTAGGAGAATTGGATCTAGATGCCTTTCTTGATTAGCTCCTTTCTATTAAAGATTACTTTCTTCCTATCACATGAATGGATCAATTTGTTTGGAATTTGCTAAGAGCAAGTTCAAAGTTGAAGCCAAGATTTCATGGAGAACACTTGAAGACCATTGTTGGAATTGTAAGATAACCATCAGAAAATGGGATATGATGAGAAGTGAAATAATAAAGAAATACCATCCTAGAAGCTGCAATATCGAGACTTACAAGAAGCTCCTCGAAGCAAGGTAAGAGACATACATAGAAGGAAATCATTAAGATTCTGAAATTATCTTGGAAGATCCAAAGCCTTGATTGATGCATCATGGACTTATTGAAGATTCATGAGATTTCCACTCAAGAGCATATTTGCGAAAGTTACGAAGATAATAAGATTGTTTATGCTGGGTCTGAAGTATTATTTACAAGTATAGATCGTTTATGTTGGGTCTGAAGTATTATTTACAAGTATAGCAGTCAAGGAGCTTCTTGTTCCCATCAAGAAGAAAGTTAAGCTGATCCAAAGAAGCCTGTAGTCGAGAAGAAGCCTCCAGCTCCTACCATCATATGGCCTTCCGTCTTTAAAGTAAGACAATTTGAGAAAGAAGACCATTATATCTTACCCCATGTCAATTCATCTAGAGCTGAATTTTTCAAGCTGAGGGATTTGATGCAACCATGGATCGCCATATTTATTAGTTGTCTAAACCAAGGATCCAGATGCCCAAAAAGAAGTCTTATTAGTGCAACATATATGATGGAAGATCGTCAAAGATGAAAAGTCAATATTTTGAAGTACATATCCAGCCATATAGGAAAAGGCAATCTACTGCATATTAGTCCAAATGGAAGCTTCACTAGCATCAACATAATTCCAATTTTCATATAAAGCCACTTCCAAGCTGTCCAGGATCGAGTTAACTTTCCAACACATGTTGATCACTCAAAATGGAGGCTAGATAAGGAAGTTATGAATGATTTTATCGAAGATGTGTCAGTGTTGGTGAACTTCTAGAAAATTATGAAAACACCATTCTCCATCTGTATTGGAAAAGGCAATCTGACACATTCTCAGTCCAAATGCAAGCTTCACTAGCATCAACATAATTCGAAGTTTTGTATAAAGTCACTTCCATGATGTCTATCATTGAGTTAGCTTTCCAACGCATGTTGAATCATGCAAAATGGTGGTTAGAAGATTTTATCAAAGATGTGCTAGTGCTGGTGAACTTCTAGAAAGTTATGAAAATGTCGTTTTGTGGCCCATAATTTATAGGATGATTCTTCTTTTATTTGTGCAAATTTTTAATTTGGCTTTCGTTTATTTTTAGCTGGTTATTTAATATTTGTCTCTTTAACTTTTTAGGACATTTATATCCCATGGGAACCAGTAAAGCTTATCGGCTTTAGGAGATTTCTCCTATAGACAGACTTGGAATTATACTCTTTAGACATCAAATAACCTTCAATAACGTTTTGAAGTTTTTTCTTCAATTTGTTGCTTGGATTGATTCCTTGCTTGCCATGGTGTGAGACTGTGATAACATTAGAGGTGACCGGTGTGAGGCTAGAAGCTTCGAGCATTCGATGGAGAACTTGGAGGTCAAAGACCGAGGATCCTTAAGGAGTTGGCATGAGGCCATCAATTATCCCTTCTTTAGGTTTATTTTCTGCTTTTAGTTCAAGTTTCTGACGTGCTAGTTTAATTTCATGCAGGCTTGCTTGCATCAAATGTTGGATAACTAACCATTGTTTAATGGGTTCAATTACAATTATGAGGACATCTGGACAATGTTTGACTCACTTTTGAAATATATAGAAGAAGAGCCATAGCTAAAGATTTACCGATAAAGATGATGTGCAGCATAAGCATCATAATATAACTTTTTGTTCTAATACAATATGTTGTGCCCTCATCTGAAGAAAATAATATGTTACTTCCGCACATTGGTTGATTCCTATCTCTCTGAGACAACCATTGCTCTTTTAACATTTTGAATATGAGAAGGACCAAAAGAATCATATATCTGATGAAAGAAATAGTTCAAGAAGATACTGTTAACATGTTGATAAACATGAGAACTTTATCCATGATTGTTCCTTTTCTGTTTAGTACACATAGTGCATGAGTCTCAGCTCCAGTATTCTTGTTACTTTCATTAACATGTTTCTTCCATTTTCAGGGCATCAGGTTTCCATAATTTGTCATTAACGTTATTGAATAATCTTTCTCATGAATTCCTTTCCATGACATAATCTTTCAGTGAAGTTAATGATTTTATTTCCTTTTCAGTTTTGCATGGGGATTCTTGATGTACGCTTGTCTTTGATCTATCTCAATGAGCTCACTCTGAAGCTCTCTGTTGTTTACTTGCAGGAGAAATGTTGGCTGGTCCTGCAAGGGCACTATTCATGGATGAAATATCTACTGGACTTGATAGTTCTACCACTTTTCAGATTGTTAAGTTCCTTAGGCAGATGGTTCATGTCATGGATGGAACAGTGATCATTTCTCTTCTTCAACCTGCACCTGAGACATTTGAACTTTTTGATGACGTTGTGCTTTTATCTGAGGGACAAATGGTCTACCAAGGTCCTTGTGACAACATTCTTGAGTTCTTTGAGTCTGTTGGTTTCAAATGTCCTGAAAGAAAAGGAGTCGCAGACTTTCTTCAAGAGGTAACGTCAAAAAAGGATCAAGAACAGTACTGGTTTAACAAGAACCAAACTTACCGGTATATCTCAGTTGCTGAGTTTGCACAGTTGTTCAAGTCATTTCATATGGGGCAGAAGCTTTCAGAAGATCTCAAAATTCCTTATGATAAATCTAAAACACATCCTGCTGCATTGGCAACAGAAAGATATGGCATCTCTAATTGGGAGCTCTTCAAAGCATGTTTAGCAAGGGAATGGTTACTTATGAAACGCAATTCATTTATCTATGTATTTAAGACTACACAGATAACTGTCCTGTCACTGATAGCTATGACTGTGTTTCTGAGAACAGAAATGCACCATGAAGCAATTTCTGATGGTAACAAGTACTTTGGTGTACTATTTTACAGTTTGATTACTGTGATGTTCAATGGATTTGCAGAGCTGGCAATGACTGTTATGAAGCTCCCAGTGTTCTATAAACAAAGAGATTTCTTGTTTTTCCCTCCCTGGGCTTTCGGATTATCATATTGGTTCCTCAAGATTCCTCTCTCACTATTAGAATCGGGAATATGGGTTATTCTCACATATTATGTGATTGGTTTTGCGCCTGCTGCCAGCCGGTAAGCACTTCTAAGTTTCTCCCTGAGTTCTATCACAGGTTGTCATCTTTTGCGTTGTACAGGAAGATTTAGTCTTCAGCTTTTTGTGATGATGCAGTGTATAAGTTATAGTAGACAATATGTTGACAGTTTTCCAACTTCCTCAGGTTCTTTCGACAATTATTGGCATTCTTCTTTATTCATCAAATGGCACTCTCTCTGTTTCGCTTTCTTGGTGCTGTTGGAAGAACAATGGTTATATCCAATACATTTGGGACTTTTGCTTTGCTCATTGTTTTTGTGCTTGGAGGATTTGTCATCTCAAAAGGTGTATATCATTTGTAACAAATAAGTCTCTGTTTGGATTCCCTTTTTAACTGTATTTTTTTCAGTATATTTGTAAGAAACATTTTCATTTCTCATCACCTACAGCAGAGCTTAACATTTGATGTTATGCCACTGATTTGGTTCTTTTACTAGTAAGCTTGATGGTGGATTGTATTCTGCTTCATTCTTTTTCTGTCTGTGAGCAGATGATATCCAATCATGGTGGATATGGGGCTACTGGATTTCTCCTATGATGTATGGGCAGAATGCTGTAGCTATCAATGAATTTCTTGCACACAGATGGAGCAAGGTAATTTTTTTCCTTTTCCTATTATGTAGTCCTTTTTGTCTGAATGCTATAGTTATGCTTGTGTCATTATCTACTTGTAGGATGCTGATGTACCTACAGTATGTAAACTAAGATTTCATTCTCAATGCCAGGCCATATTCCAATTTTACATGCTTTTGCTTTTCTCTTTTACAGCCAAACACTGATTCCAGTATTGATGCATCAACAGTAGGACAGGCAATTCTTAAATCTAGAGGCATGTTTGTGAATGGCTATTGGTATTGGCTTGCTGTTGCTGCCCTTTTTGGGTTTTCTCTTCTGTTCAATGCATTGTTTATTCTAGCACTAACTTACTTGAATCGTAAGTCATCACTTTTTTATTTATTATTCTAAGTTTTCTGATGCCTGGTTAAGACTCTCACGTCTACAATATTTTCGCTATGTAGCTATTGGAAATTCTCAAACTGTCACAATTGATGACGATTCAGATAGTAAAAATAAAAAGGGCTCAACATCAATCGCACAAGAGATGTCTGAATTTACAGAGAGTGGTAGAGCATCTACTATGCCTGTTATTGCAGGTTTGCTGATCACACTTTGATTTAGATAGCAGCTTCATTCTTTATAGTATCTTGGATGTGCAGTTTAAAGTTAATGTTTCCTGATCAAATGCCAGATGAAGTTGGCATGAAGCAAATATTGATGTACACAAACAATAATAATTTAAGTCATTTGAGTAATATGAGTACAAAAATAACAAATATTTGTTCCATATGGCTAGAGGGCAGGCCTTGGTGTAATGGTAAGGTTGTTCTATTCTGACTTGCGTTTTAGGGGTTTGAATTATGGAAATAGCCTCTTTGCACAATGGGGTAAGGTTGTGTATGCCTGACCCTTTCGAGACCCCGTAGTTGTAGGAGCTTCATGTGCCAGGATATCCTTTTTAGAGGGCAGGCCTTGGTGCAATGGTAAGGTCTCTCCACTATATTCTAGGTTTTTAATCAATCCACACGTGGGGTAAGGCTGCATACATCTGTCCCTCTCCAAACCCTGCAGTGGTCGGAGTCTCGTGTCCTGTTTTTGTTCCATATGGCTGATGAGACCAAGTCTAGCATAGAGATAAGTCAGTCCCTTATTGGGTTCATTCATGTAATGGTCCCTTTTGCTTTGTAGTTATCTGTAGTTACTTAAGAGTTTACATGGATACGTATGTCATTTTTCAACTGGATGTTTTTTACCATCTATTAGTTTTATATATTCTGCTGTTGTTACTGCAGATGGTACTAACGTAGCTACGTCTGTAAGGAGGAACAGTTCTGAGATTGCAAATAATGCAGACCATCCAGCTAGGAGAGGAATGGTTTTGCCTTTCCAGCCTCTTTCTCTTACTTTCAACCATGTGAATTACTATGTGGACATGCCTGCTGTAAGTCAGTAATCCTAACACACTACCAAATATTCTTCAAGGGCTCTGTTTGTTTGCTTTGAGTTAGTTTGTTTTGTTTTTTCCATCTCCTCACCCCAACTCATGGGTGATCGATTTACATATCAAATCTGACTAATTTTCATTTCCCTGTGCTGCTGCCTACATTTCCACTTCCATGTCTTATAAATCTGTTGATTTGTGATTATTTCTAAGTACTTTTCCAAACTGTTTTTCTTTTCTACATGTGCAAGAGGACCCTTTTATTTTTCACAATAAGAGCGTAGTTTTTGAGAAAAGGTTGTTCATCTACAAGGTTTAAATACCAGTTCCAATTGTTCCCATTGTCGGGACAAGACAAGTTGAGAAATGGACTAGGATGGGATGGGAATCCACCATCCTGAGTGTCATGATGCAGGGCGTGTCATTTCATGGATACACCGGGATGACCCTATCCCATGGTATTTAAAATCTTGCATGACTACGTGAACAAAAACATAAAGAAACAAGCATTGTAAAATTTGTAAATTTTGTTTAAGAAGTTATGCCTTGCTTACTGCTCTATATTAGACATCAAGGCCACTGAATTGTCAATTGATTTCCAATAGGTTATATTCTTATATATCTTTTCGTGTGTAAAGGGATTTGAGAACAATCAATTCACTCAACCAGAAAAACCCTACTCCTGTCATTTATGTGCTCAATTCTGACTATTGTGGTTGGAAAATTGCAATGCGAAAAAGGAAATCTCATGCTTATCTTTCTCTACTCTATCAGGAGATGAAGAGTCAAGGAGTTGAAGAAAATCGTTTGCAATTACTATGTGATGTGAGTGGTGCTTTCAGACCTGGTGTTCTGACAGCATTAGTTGGTGTCAGTGGAGCTGGAAAGACTACGTTGATGGACGTCTTGGCGGGAAGGAAAACTGGCGGTTATATTGAAGGAAGTATCATCATTTCTGGTTACCCTAAAAAGCAAGAGACGTTTGCTCGGGTTAGTGGGTACTGTGAACAGAATGATATTCATTCACCACATGTCACCGTTTATGAATCACTTGTTTACTCAGCTTGGCTGCGTCTTTCCCCAGATATCGACCAACAACAAAGGAAGGCACGTTTTTTACTACCTGGATTTTGCGATTATCTTTCTTCTCAAAGTTGGCAGATAGTCCATTTTATGCTTTATCTAAATATCACATCAATCTTTTCTTTCATGAATGGAAATTTCCAATTTGTGCCCAATTTATATATACATTCTGTACTCGCGATGTTATAATTCCTACCATCATTGTGTTCATTCATGGATATACAATTTGCATTTTTATACTTCTTTGATCATTGTCTAAATTTGTGGAGAGTGCATATTCGCTATCTATCACATGTATTTTTTAGCAACAATTAGTTTAAATCTTGTTTTACAACATCAACGTTGATAAAGCATGATAAGGGATATGAATATATCTTGAAAAAGTAGGATACAGTACAGATAGAACACATCACGGCATATATGTGTGTGTGTTGTCTGTATGCATATGTATGTATGTTATATCTATACATATGTATATATGTACGTGCATACATATAAAATACATACACGCAAAGATACACACAAATACATGCACATGTATATACATAAACATTCATAAAGCATAGTAGGCAATCAAAATAATATAGTCCATACTTTTTACGATAGCAAACTTTTACAAGCTTCTCATTTAGTCATTATTCTCTATACTATAATCCATACCTTCTATTTTAAAATTAATATGATAGACTCCATATGTCACCTTCCCTCGCTTTTGGATCTAGCAGGAAGTGTCTAAAGTGTATTCGGGAAGTAACCCTTTTTTTTATTTTGAAAGTAGGATACTTAGCTCAAAGTACTGGACATGTCTCTGAGAAGTATTTGACGACCATCGATATCCAATATGAATACAAAATGGACATGACATATGATTTGAAGTATCTGTATTTCCAAGATCAACATCATGTTTAATTAACATTTGACTAGGTCTGAGGGTGGTACAAGAGGTTCTATTGACTTAGGAGATATGGTAAAAAATACTTGCAGAATTTCCCTTCTCATATTTCCCCTATGATA
Source organism: Phoenix dactylifera (assembly GCF_051530095.1). Taxonomy (NCBI): domain Eukaryota; kingdom Viridiplantae; phylum Streptophyta; class Magnoliopsida; order Arecales; family Arecaceae; genus Phoenix; species Phoenix dactylifera. Next base: position 8,482,011 of record NC_143201.1, read on the forward strand.
CTCAATATCTTGCCCTTGGCAGGGAGAACTTAGATGAAGATGTAATTTCCTTGCTTCATGCAGCGACCTAGGGAAAGGACCATCCTGGCTATACCATAAATTGGGAGATTAATGCTTATGGATTATCTGAACTTTCTATTCATACAGAGTAGGTTGATAATCGATTTATTTATTTCGATCATGCATCACTATCTGAACACTACCACAGATATTCTTTCTCGTAGTGGTCTAGAAAAAGAATTTCTTCATGCTGATGTTACCCATTAAATCATAAATATGTAATTAAACTTCTAGTTATCTTACTATATCCTTTTCTTTCCTCCTTTCTCAGATAAGATTAACTCCAAAGTTTTTGTTGTCTCAAAATGTAGATGTTTGTCGAGGAGGTAATGGAGTTAGTTGAGCTTAATCTATTGAGAGATGCATTGGTGGGCCTTCCTGGGGTTGATGGTTTATCTACTGAACAGCGAAAGAGGCTTACTATTGCTGTAGAATTGGTCTCTAATCCATCCATTATCTTCATGGATGAGCCAACATCTGGCCTTGATGCTAGAGCTGCAGCTATTGTTATGCGGACAGTCAGGAATACAGTGGATACGGGACGAACTGTTGTGTGCACAATCCACCAACCAAGCATAGATATATTTGAGTCTTTTGATGAGGTTCCTGATACTTATAACTTCATGCAAAATCTGGTCCTTCTTACTGTTGTGGAACCAAAAAACATTCTGGAGAAGCCTGATATTGTTCTTTTTTCCAGTTACTGTTGATGAAGAGGGGAGGACAAGTCATATATGCTGGAGAACTTGGTCGCTATTCTCACAAGCTTATAGAATATTTTGAAGTGAGTTTCATTTTCCATAGTACACAATAATTAAACCTAGATTTCTAATGATGAATTAAACTTAGTTTTCTAATGATGTCTCATTTGATGAGGGATTGCAGAAATACACAAGTCATATTTTGCAGTTTTAGGCAATTTTAATTTTCTGGTATTTTCTGCACCTAGGACCTCAGGTTACTTCATTGTTGAAGTTTTGGAAAAAGGAAAACCATATATTACCCAATTTTGTTATAATTGCATTCCATGATTCATTGTTTTTATTGTTATAACACTACAGAGCATGGTCTGCCGTACCGGTCCGTACCGGCCGGTATGGGCCGGTACGTACCGGTCCGGCCTGGGACCGGTACCGGATCAGCGTGAAATCCGGTACCGGTAATTTATTGTTGAAGAACCGGTACGGGGCCGGTACGGGATCGGTACGGACCGGTACGGGACCGGTTCGGACCAGTACGCCATCGGTACGGACCGGTACGCCACCGGTACGGGACCGGTTTCGTACCAGTTCGGGACGCCACCGGTACGCCGACCGGTACCGGTACGGCGGACCTTGCTACAGAGTTTTATGTTGGAACAGGCTCTACTTTAATTAAATTATGATTTATTTATGGGCTAAATTCTTGGGAACTTTAAGAATGCTAAAATAGGCTCCTTATAGCCCAAGGAAAAAGTCCAGCATCATATTCTTGAAAAATAGCCTTTCATATAATAGTAGAGTTTAGTTTGATTAGGGCTCAGTTTTCGAGGTTCAATCTCTCTGTTACAAATTCACCTCACTGAAAGTATATTTTCTCTTTTATTCTGGAGTTCTGCTGCTGCTTTTTTTCCCTACTATGTTCAAGTTAATATATTTTCTTCTTCCATTCTTCTTACTTTGCTTTCTATTATCTTTTTCAAAGCATTCTAGAAAATCCAGTTGCATCACATTATATGTGCAACTCTGAGCTGAAATAAAGTGGTAAATTGATTGGTTTGTCTAGGTCTCCAGTTTCTTTCTCTGGCTTGTTGGGTTTCTCATTTCCAGTTAGGGAGTATGCATGGATTGTGTTTTTGATCTTCGAGTTGCTCTTGATATATGGAATGGTACACAATGAGGACATAACTATATGCCTTGAATCTAGTGATGCTCTCGTCTCCTTTAAAAACGACAGTGGCATACACAGTCCGAATGACTGTAATTCCATAGAGTTCAGATCCAATTTGCTTCAACTAACCAAGAAAATTCTCCTATAGGCAATCCCAGGTGTTCCCAAAATTACTGAAGGTTATAATCCTGCAACATGGATGCTGGAAGTAAGTTCCCCTTCAGTTGAGGCTCGCATGAACGTGGACTTTGCTGAAATTTATTCCAGTTCCTCTCTTTATCAGTAAGTGGATGTTTTATTATTTGTTGTAAGCAAACTTATACCAAAGTCAGCCGTTCACATTCCTTTTCTTGATATTATTCAGGAGAAATCAGGAACTTATCAAGCAACTGAGCATTCCTACACCAGGTTCCAAGGATCTTTCCTTTCCTACCAAGTACTCCCAGAACTTTACTACTCAGTGTATGGCTTGCTTCTGGAAGCAGCACTGGTCTTACTGGAGAAACCCACAATATAATGCCATCCGGTTCTTCTTGACACTTGTAATTGGCCTTCTGTTTGGCACAATGTTTTGGAACAAGGGTGAAAAAACGTAAGTTGTGAAGCTCTCTCTCTTTTATCAATGTTGATGCAGCTTCTTAACAGTTTTCTTTGATAAACAATGTTAATAGGAAATGCTATATATTGCAGAACAATGACTATTTCGAACAAATGAGATCCATCTGTTTCAATTTTAAATACACATATTTTTAATTGCAATTGTAAGCATAATAAAATGCAAATGATTACCCTATTTATTGAGCTGCCAGTTAGCATTTGTGAGCGACTGGTTCTCATTTTCTGAAACTAAATATGAATCTGTTATCTTTCTTGTTGAAGAAAATTAAGGAAGACCATTCTAGAATGTCTTGGCCTATAAAATCGAAATGTGACCGAACCCTTCAGTTCTAGTATTTGCAAAAATTTTCCTTCAAAGGTTCATATCTACTTGCATAGGTTACTCTCATAATGGCCTTGCTTTGACTAATCCTTTTCTAGAACATCCTTTCAAAATTTTATCTCCCTGTTCTCTCAGACCTTCAACTAAACTCTTATTACCATCACTGAGTTTAGCATTGATTGCATGTGCAGAAACCTAGTTGTTCATCCTTCAGTTTTAACCAGCTGGTTACAGCGCAATTCTGAAGTCAACCACGTCAACACTATTTCTTTTAACTTCTACAGTGTAATTTGTATCTGTAATGTGTCATCTTCTGTGCAGTGTTAGAATTATGCATACTCTCTGATTCTAAGTGCGATCTTCTTTTCACATAAACAGAAGCATGCAACAAGACGTGCTCAATCTACTTGGAGCCATATATGCCGCTGTTTTCTTCCTGGGAGCCTCCAACGCTACCACAGTGCAGCCTGTTGTGGCCATTGAGAGGACAGTATTCTACCGTGAAAGAGCAGCAGGCATGTACTCACCGTTGTCCTATGCATTTGCTCAAGTATGTCCACAACCCTTGTTAATTTCTTGATTACATGATATATTATGGTGAAGTAAATGTGTCTTACTCTTTCTGATTGTTGTTTCAAATTTTACTACTCTATCGTAGTTTGAACTTCATATAGAAAGAAATAAGGGAAGCAATTTCGTAGCCTAAAATCTTGTGGGTGAATAATTTAATATAAGAATATATTTCATTTCAATATTTTTAATTTCCATCTAATTTTATTTACAGTATAGTGCTTGCAAAGCCTATTGAAATTACAAGAGTTAGGTCTAAGATTTCAAAAAATAGGAGATTTAGAACACATTTTAGAAGTGCACAAAGAAACTATCAACAAAAAGTATAATGGGACTTCCCTCTTGAACATGCATTATCCCTGCAAACTTACCTTTATACTTAAAAGGACTTTAGTGCTCTCTTCCTTAAGCACAGTACCAAGGAAGGCCAAATCAACCCAAACTGGACAGTTTGGGCCATACCGAGTCGAACTAATCAAGAATCGGAATGGATTGGGTGGTTGGGTCAGTTCGGCCCTTTAAATTCTCCCAACACCCCCTCCTGCGTTCGGCCCCTCCCATGCCTCGTTTGGCCCTTTAAAGCATCTTGAGGCCACCCCGCACCCCCCCCCCCCACCCCACCGAAGCCCTAGGTTGTCCTCTCTCTCTCTCTGTCTGCCCTTCATGTTCATTGCCTGGCTGCTGCTACTAGCATCACCACAAATAAAAAGTGGAGCCGCTTGAGGTTTATGGTTGTAGACGACCTCGTCAATAAGGTAGACACCGAAGGATAGACAAGGGTAGTGCCAAGGCCTGAGAGGGTGTGGCACATTTGTTTGCCAACCATGGAATGCTTTCTCTACTCATTCCTCCATTGGAAGAACTCTCCCGACCTAGGAAGTCCTCTCTCTCCCTCTCTCCCTCCCTCCCTCGCTTCCTCCCTCTCTCTCCCCCTCCTCTCCCTCCCGCGTATCTCTCCCCTTCTCCCTCTCCCCCTCCCTCTCGCTGTTTCGGTATATCCTATAATGGCATAGTACAGATTCATACCATACTGTGTTGATTGCCGACTGGTGTGAGCCTTGATATCGGTTTGGAGGCTCATAGCGGGCGGCAAATCTTGCACCATACCTTCTAAGGTTACTAATAACGCCTTCCATTGGCATTCATGGTTGAAGTCCTTGTTATAGGCCTCGTTTGGGAGAGCATTTGGAGGGCCAAAAAGCACTTTCTGTCCCTCTAAAAGCACTTTTAGATGAAACAGGAGTTTGGTAAAAATTTTGGAATGCTGTTTTAGCTTATCCAGAAAGCTAAATGCAGCTTTTTGGGAGAAGCTCCATTTTGGAGTTTTTCGGCAAATCACTTTTAGGCCCTATTGGGAAGCTGTATTTTTACCAAAATACTCGTGATAAAATATAACAATTACACAAATTGTCCCTTTATAATTCTGAAAAACTGTAGAAGGGTGAAAAATTAATTTACACTAATAATTATAATATTTTATATCTTTATTATTGTATTATACTATAAATATAATATAATATTATATTATATCAGAATACATTAATATGTTATGTTAAATAATTTAATATTATGTTATATTATGAAAAATTAATTTATGCCAATAATTATAATATTTTATACCTTTATTATTGTATTAAACTATAAATATAATATTATATTACATTATAGTAATATTATACTATATCATATATTTATGTATTAATACATATTATATTTTGTTATGCTCTATTGTATAATACTTTGCAATATTTTTTATGGTCATTTTGTCATACCAAAAGTACTTTCTCAATTTGTTTACCAAACACATATTAAAGTGCCACAGTACTTTAAAAATATTCCACAGTACTTTAAAAATATAGTTACCAAATAGAAAATATTTTTTTATAAAAGCTCTACTTCAGAAAGCTTTACTTTCAAAAGCTCTACTGTCCATAGCTCCCCCAAACGGGGCCATAGTCATTGCATTTTCTTGCACATAATCCCTTCAAGCATGTTATGAGTGCCCTCCATGTGGTTGGAGTTGAAGTTTTCATCATGTTCATAGATTTACCCATTCTTCTTTTGTGCATCTATTAGTATTAATATTTTCGATAAGTTTATATTGGAATTATAATGCATTCAAGGGACCCTATAGGATTCCTTATCCCACATGAGATCAAAGTAGCATAGTAGAAACTTGAACTAGAAGCAGAAAATTAATTAAAGATGGGATAATTGATATCCTCATGCCAAGTCCTTGAGAGGACAACCGAATCGATACTGTGACTTGTATCGGTTGGCTACAGGATGGTACCGTATGGGTCCATACCGTGCCATGCTAGAGCGTATTGAAACAGGGGGAGAGAGAAGCAGAGAGAGGGAAGGAGAGGGAGAAGGGGGTGAGGACGAAGGAGAGGGGGGAGTGGGGGATCGAGAGAGAGAAAGAGATCTTATGGGACCCACCTTCCAATGTTGTGACCTGCTACCGCAAAGACCCTCCTAGATAGGTAGTAGTGATGATGATGCCAATACTAGCACCACGCAAGTGTCGTGTATTCCCAACATCATCAAAGACGGTCGAGATCGTGGCCTGTGGAACATGGATTTGGCGGCAGAGGCCATGGATGATGGAAAACTTATTGGAGGAGGGTGTGATGGTGAGCCTCTTTCTTTCTTTCTTAACCTTTCTTCCTTGTTCACTAGGTGGAGCCCATCATTGAAGAAAGCTGCAGAGATAGAGAGATCGCACAAGAGAGGGAGAGAAATAATCGATGATCTGGACTGCAAGGGGGCTTAGGGGTTTATTAAGGGCTGAACCATCCTAGCCACCTGAAGCATTTTGGCTTTTGACTGGTTCGGTTCGATATGGCCCGAATCACTCAGCTCGGGATGGTCCGGCTAACTTTGCTTGAGAGTCTTTGGCCTCCAACCTCTCCAGGGAATGCTCGCAGTTTCCAACCTCACAACAGTTAACTCTCATAAAGTATGGTCTCACACTGTAGCAAAAAGGGAATTAGTCCAAGCTAGAAATTGCAGAAGAACTTAAAAAACTTTATTGATGATTACTTGATATCAAAGAATACAACTAAGGCCTATTTATAAGGCATAGGTCAATCCTTATACTAGTTCTAATCAATTAAGAAAAAGGGTCCTAAAACAGGATCCAGGGTAGTCCTAAAATAATTATAACTAAGATCTAGGGTATAGGTCAACCTTTTATGAATTCTAATTGAAAAAGAATTCTAAAACTGTTCTAAAACTATGAATTTCCTTAACTAGCCACAGCATTGCTTGTTCAATTTGGAATCTTCCATGCTGCATCAATTCCTCCAAGCTTGGAAAATTCAGCTCCTAATGTCGCCCTAGATCCGGAACATGACATGGTCGTGCTACCAAGGGGTACAACCTACGAGAACACGAAGCCAATATTACTTTTAGCTTTCAAATTCATCACAAACACTATGTAATAATTAAAAGCCTAATTTCATTATCCATTAAATAAAACCAATATTGGTTCAGAGAGTCTAAATTCAAACATAAAACCCAAACCATAATCTTTACAATTAAGAAAATCACTAACTTCAAATTCATAATCAACTGAAGAACTAAAGTTCTGCTCTGCTCTATAAATTGTCAAGCTTGCTAACACGAACCTCAAGCCTAGACCATCCTTCGTTTCTATCATTCTTATTCATTTGGAGAGAGAAAAAAATAGAGGTATATGAGCGACAAGTGTAAAGTAAGTCTTACCAGATCAAGTATATGTTTTTCATGTCAATGCATCATTTAAGAAAAATACAGATATTCCAAAAGCATTTCATAATACAGTATATTAAAAATAGGTCATAAAGCAAATCATGCATGAACAAATCATCCATCTTTCATAAACATAGTACCAAGTTCGTTATTGCAAATAAATCGTAATCGTTCTTTGTCATATAAACCTATCATAGATATTTGTACTGTGGTCACTTTAACCCATTATAGGGCCATCATCGTAATCGACAAGATATCATAGTTCATATTCATTACCAATTTTAACCTATTGGTAGAGAACTGTTTTTGTTGGATGCTAGCTCCAAGGTGTCGATTGACCTCTATTTCTAGAGGCGGTCATAGCAATGTAAGAGCTTTTAGAAAATTTATATCTTTTTCTTTCAAACATACACATATATAGATAAAAAATACTAAATGGTATGATCAGATTTATATTTCATAACAAAGTTGTTTTCATCAAATCATTCATGAAACTATTTTTCATAATAAAGCATGATTTTCATAACACATATGCTGATCTATAATTTTAAGAAAAGCATGATATTTCCACAAGCAAATTTTATGCACGAAAGACATGATCATTTAAAAGATGATAAGGAGTGCAAGATCTACTTATTTCTTTTGTCTTCGACCATCAAACTTCACTAGGCAATTCAATTAACTCTATAAAAATATTAAAAGCAAAATCAATTTCCGTTTGAAGGTTTTATCAAATTAAAATAGTAATAAACAAAAATAATTGTCCGACGATTTGGGTGGGTCAGGCTCGAGCGATTCGATCAAATAAATCATAGGGCATGGACTCGATCGGGGCCAAGGTCGTTTAACATTGTTCATCATCAGTGGGTTCCATGGACACTTGACAAGGCTGGATGATCGGTCCAGTAGACAACTTTGGCACCAGGACAATTTAGGGCATCTTTTCAGAGGTCAACTTAAGTTTGCTGGTCAGGTCAATAGGACCCAATTCTGGGTTCCTTAGATCTCCTAGAAAGAAAAAGACTCTCTTCTCCTTTCTCAAAAGAGGGGAGAGCCCATCTCTCTCTTTTTCTTCTCGAATCAAGGGGGTGGCGCGGCCACCAAGACGATCCAACCCTGATGATGACGGCTAGCCTAGTGACGGCCCTCAGCCGCAGTCATTGCTAGTGACGGCGGCCATGCAATGATGGCCGAAGAAAGAGAAGCTCTGCTCGGGTGTTACGGGTCCACAAGGAGATGAAAAGAGGGAGAGGGAGGCTTGGGCAGTGGGGTTGTTGTCATGGAGGCCGTGGCCTTTGTTGTGTGATGGCACCCTGCGGCGAGGTGGCCGGCAATGGCAAAACCCGAAAGAAGAAACCAAAATAGGGCATCTCTGTTTCGGAAGGTAATCTGGTGATTCACTAGTCCAAATCACCAAGAACAGTGGCAATAAACCTAAGAAAAGGAGAGAAAGGCAGGAGACACTCACCTCGGTCCAGTGAGGTTCTCGGGGCCCTTTCCGGCGATGAATCAAAGAGAAGATTCGGAGAAGAATCATTGAGATCGGCATCGATTCTTGGAGAAACCAGTGATAGCTTTCAATGGTGGAGTTAAATAGGTGAAATCCTAGAGTTCTACTCGAACTCAGATTGCCTAGATATCTTCGATTTTTGCTGGAATCGAAGGAAGAAGACTCTGATCGGGAATCTTCTCCTTCATCCATCGTGAGCAACAGGGCTCGCTTCAATTGGGCCTAGCCTCTTCAGGACGGCCCACTAGCCCAATTCGAAAACGGGCTGGGTTATTACACCTAATGAATCCATATACTCTTCATAAAGGTTTGGATTGAGCTTTTGCAAGTAGGTGATCCACATGTTGTGTTCATAGAGCTTGTTCTTCCATTGAACTAGAAATTTCTATAGCCATGTTTGTGAGCGGAGGCAACAACATCATCAAGGATGTCATCGACTTCTAATGGTGAAGGGACATGGGTGAAAGTTGAAGATCAATCTCCTCATAAAACGTCTTCATGGTGGCCAAAGTAGGCTGTTAATTCGGACAAATTGATGATTAGGCTCATCTACATGTCAGTTGGTAGCTCAAGAATGCAGGCATTGTCACCAATCTTCTTCAGGATTTTGAATAGTCCTATCTTCTTAGGCTGCAACTTATGAAATGCCCCTGGAACTAATACCTTGGGATGTATTCGAACCATCACCTTGTCTCCTTAATTAAAATGCACATCTCATCTAGTTATATCCACTTGAAGCTTGTATTTGTGTGCTTGCTCATCTAACTTCTTCCATACATTAGCATGGATGTCATGGATGTGTTTGGCAAAATTGTCAGCCTCCTGACCAAAAACTTTAATGTTAAGGCAGAGGAAAAAGATCCATGAGCATTCATAAAGTTATACCTGCAACCATGGTATGCTGTACCGGTCGGTACAGGTCGGTATCAGGCGTACAGTAACCGTACCGATGGGTACCGGTATCGGTACGCCAATGTCGGTACGTCTGGCGTACCGCATACCGTACTGTACCGACACTCGGTACTGTTAGCAATATATCATATAAATAAACAATAAATCTATTAATTCAATTAATGGAAAATCTTAAAGGGAATAATATACATGCATATTATTCGGCATCCAAATAATTCTATTTTAATGCAAAATAAATCTATTCTAGCACAAAATAAATCTATGCATTTATAAATTTATATTATAGAAATTCAAATCCTACAAATCTACTAATATTAAATTAAAAATAAAAGTAGAAGAAAGTAGCCTGATTGAAGGCAGGTCGAAGCGCGTAGACGCTGTCCCAAAGAAGTATTTGCCCCTACGTACGGGTCACCCGGCAATCCTTCTCGGAGATACGACGACCCTACAACTTCTTCTTCGGCACGTCTCGGAAGAAGTCAAAGCGAACCCGATCGGACTTGCAGATCCAGCAAAGAACGGAATGAAAAGAACTAAATAAACTAAATAAAAATGTAAAAATAAAATTTGGAAGTGGCTAAGAGGGAGAAGAATTTTTCCAGAATTTTTCCACTATTTTTCTGAAATTTTTCGTACTTGAATAGGATGAAATAGGGGGGGTTTATATAGGGATTTATAACAGGGGCAATATGGTCTTTTCGGCGGACACGTCCGCGTCCGCGTCCGCGCTCTTCGCGCGAACGTGGGCAACGTGCGCCAGCTGGCGCCCGCTGGCGTGTTCCCATTTAAACCAAAAACGCCCGTTGGGCGTTTCCAATTCAAACGGGCACGCCCGTTTTATTTCTCAAACGCGCACGCGGCCCGAGACCGGCCGCGTGCGCATTTAAATCCTTCTTTAAAAGCGCGGTTGTTTCCAAAACCAAACGCGCACGCGGACCGAGACTCGGCCGCGTGCGCATTTAATTTTTCCTACAATCCCCCACAAAAATTAATTTTTTTTTTAAAAATAATTTTTAAAATCAAAACAAAATGCTGGATATCTTATATTATGTAATAGGTGTAGGTACCTTTCGGTTTGAACCTTCACTTAGTGACAATTGATTACATCTATGGAGCCAAGGCGGTCTTAACCTTGAACCTCGGTCCATGGCTCAGATTAAATCAACAACACACATAATATAGCCCGATCTGGGTTCTAAGCGGGTTGCGCTGTTATGGCCATGCGCAGATATCTATCATGTGCTTTTTAGGGAATCGCCCATTTTCCATAATCGCGGCCTCACGACTGCACATATAGGTGAGTCCTAATAAGGAAGCTAGCAAGGAAGCTCCTGCCTCTTGGGTCTCGGACTCATTAAGAGTTATACAAACGAACTCATCCTACCGCTTGCTTTTATGAGCACTAGCGCCATAGGGATGAGGAAAACATGAAATAGTGCTCCTCTTAGTCACACTCCGGTTTGTTTCTACCCATTGAACCTTTTAAGGTTGGGTTTCCACCGTGGTGATCTATCTTTATGGGCTAAGCCCCATCCCCCTCGACGACTCTAGAACTACTGTTCTAGACAAGCCTTTAGTAAGCTGATCAGCCAAGTTATTTTCTGATTTAACAAAATTTAAGGCAATAACATTATTTTTCAATTTATATCTTAATGATTTATGACGCACTTTTAAGTGCCTGTTCATTTTTACATTGGCATTTTCTTGGTTGCACTTATCTCTTGCAGATTTACAGTCACAATGTAAGGAGACAGGTGGTAAAGGTGACTCATCTACAGGAAGGTCTATTAGTAGATCTCTGAGCCACTCAGCCTCAGTGCTAGTAGTGTCTAAAGCTATCAGTTCAGACTCCATGGTACTCCTAGATATTAAGGTTTGTTTGGTGGATTTCCAAGACACAGCAGCACCTCCTAGAAGAAAGACGTATCCTATGGTGGATTTAACATCTAAGGTATCGCTGATCCAGTTGGCATCACTATAGCCTTCTAGAACAGCAGGAAACCCACTAAAGTGCAAACTATAGGACTTGGTACTCTTAAGATACCTAAGAATTCTCTCTAATGCTGTCCAGTGATCTTTATTTGGATTAATAGTATATCTACTAAGTCTATTTACAGCATATGCTATGTCTGGCCCGGTGTAGTTTGTTAGGAATCCTAGTGAGCCTATGATTTGAGCATATAGGCTTTGAAGGACAGGAGTTCCTAAGTTCTTCTTAAGATAAGTAGAGGGATCAAATGGAGTAGAGACAGGCTGACAATCGGAATAATTAAATTTATTAAGTATCTTGTCAACATAATGACTTTGGGATAACTCAATACTTTTTGCACTTCTAATTATTTTGGTATTTAAAATTAAGTCAGCTTGTCCCAAGTTTTCATATCAAACTTATGACTTAAAAATTGTTTTACTTCATCAATTATCTGAAGATCTGTCCCAAAGATCAGTATATCATCTACATAAAGGCACAAGATCACAAATTTGTGTCCAACTCTCTTCTGATATACACATTCGTCTGTGCTATTGATTTCAAATCCAAATGTCATTATGGTTTCATCAAATTTCAAGTGCCATTGCTTGGGTGCTTGTTTAAGACCATAAAGAGATCTGACTAGTCTGCAAACTTTATTTTCTTGGCCTGGGGTTTTAAATCCCTCTGGTTGGTCCATATAAATTTCTTCATTTAAGTCTCCATTTAGAAAAGCTGTCTTAACATCCATCTGATGAATCACTAATCTATGAATGGAGGCTAATGTTATAAGGACCCTAATAGTAGTTATCCTAGCTACAGGTGCATAAACATCAAAGAAATCTACCCCAAGTCTCTGAGTAAAGCCCTTGGCAACTAATCTAGCCTTAAATTTATCTACAGAGCCATCAGGCCTAAGTTTCTTCTTAAAGATCCATTTGCACCTTATAGTTTTACAACCAGGAGGAAGATCAGTCAATTCCCAAGTATGATTTTGGATAATTGACTGCATCTCATTGTCCATAGCTTCTCTCCAAAAAGGTGAATCTAAGGATTTCATTGCGTCCTCAAAGGTAGTTGGAGAGTCCTCTATAAGAAAAGTATAGAAGTCATCTCCAAATGTTTTCTCTACCCTGGATCTCTTACTCCTTCTAGGTTCTGCTTCTACTTCTACTTCACTTGTCCTTATTCTACTAGAGCTACTAGCTATACCACTATCTACTCTAGTCTTAAGTGAAAAGGTGTCTTCAAAATATGTTGCATCTCTGGCTTCTATGATGGTGTTGTTACTAATATCACTTTCTTCTGAATTTATCACTAGAAATATATTGGCATTACTATTGGCTGCATAACCTATGAATATGGCATCCACTGTTTTAGGCCCTATTTTCTTTCTCTTAAAATCAGGTATTTTAACTTTTGCCAAGCACCCCCACACTTTCAAATAGCTAAGATTAGGTTTTCTATGTTTCCAAACTTCATATGGTGTTAGATCATTATTTTTAGAGGGAATCCTATTAAGGATATAACAGGCTGAAAATAAAGCTTCCCCCCACAAATTCTCTGGTACTCCTGAGCTTATAAGCATGGAGTTAACCATATCCATTAAAGTCCTATTCTTCCTTTGTGCTACTCCATTTGATTGGGGAGAATAGGGAGCAGTCACTTCATGAATGATTCCATGATCTTCACAAAATTGAGTTATGTCATTTGATGTATATTCACCTTCCCGATCTGATCTAAGGATTTTAATTTTCTTTTCCTGTTGGTTCTCAGCTTCGATCTTAAAAATTTTAAATTTGCTGAGCACCTCATCCTTGGTTTTAATTAGGTAGATGTAACAGAACTTCGATAGATCATCTATAAATGTTACAAAGTATTTGTTACCTCCCCTAGAAGTTTTACCAGAGTCACAAACATCACTATGGATCAACTCTAATAGATCAGATCCCTATTAACAGATTTAAAAGGCTTCCTAGGGAGTTTGGCTTCTACACAAGTTTGACATTTCTCGTGGTTCTTGAGATTACTTTTTGGTATTAGATTTAGGTTCATAAGTTGCTTAATTGAATTATAATTTACATGACCTAATCTACCATGCCAAATAGAAAGGGGTTCTATATTCATAATCAAAGGATTTTCATTTATTGAAGGAGCTATTACATTCAACTTGAACAATCCTTCACTAAGGAATCTTTTTCCAATAAACATTACACCATGAGAAATTACAACCTTATTGGACTCAAAAACAAGACGAAAGCCTTGCTGGACAAGCAAAGAACCACTAATGAGATTTCTCCTAACAACTGGAACATGTTGGACGCCGTGCAGGGACAGGACTTTCCCAGATGTAAGCTTTAAGTCCACACGTCTACTCCTAACACACGCGCCTCCGAGCTGTTTGCCATGATCACAGCTCCTCTACTTGAGATCTGGTAAGAAGAAAACCAGGAGCGATCCGAACAAATATGAATACCAGCTCCGGTATCAATCCACCAATCAAGTGCTTGTAAAGTCATGTTAACTTCAGGAGTAAAGGAAACAGACCTGAAAGCTGTCTCAGAGGAGCCAGCGCCGGAAGTCACCATGTTGACTTGAGCACTGGATGTGTGTGGACCCTTCTTCTTAGATTGAAGAGGTGCAGTCTTCTTATAGAAGCACTGGGGAGACAAATGGTTGGTCCGACCACACACATAACAGAAACGAGCACCACCTTCCTCTTTCTTCTTCTTCTGCTCCTGGGATTGAGTAGGCTTCCCATTGTAGTGGTGGTTAGAGTTTCTAGGGTTGTAGGGTTTCTTCTTGAAATTCTTACGGAAGGGTCGGTTCTGATTTTTCTTAGGAGGAGCCTCTACATTATATGCATTATTTTTGGGTCCAGTAGAGATATTATTTCTGAGCCTATGCTGCTCTTCAATCCTAATAGAGTTTAAGACTTGGGTTAGGGTGAGAACTTGGGTATGGCTCAGGGTCTTGGCAAAATCAGACCAGGAAGTAGGTAGTTTATTTATCAGACAGGCTACCTGGAATGATTCATCCAAATTGGTTCCATTAGCCCTAAGCTGGTAGATCAGGGTTTCAAATTCATGAATTTGGTCATTCATAGGCTTTGAGTCCACCATCCTAAACTTATTGAAATCGGAGGCCGTGAACCTCTTTATCCCAGCATCATCAAGACCATATTTGCTATCTAGGGTGTTCCAGAGTTCTTTAGCACTCTTAGCTGTGTAATAGATATCATACAGCCTCTCAGAAAGAGCACCTAGGATTCTATGGATACAATGATAATCTATCTCATCAGGTGTCCTAGAGGGTGTGCCAGTGGAGGCAGAATGTTCAGTGTTGGAAGAGGTAGTTGGGTTGGACCCATTATCAACTTCGGTAGTACTTTCACCTAGATTAACCCTAATGTGGTGAGCCAGAACCGCATTTGGTTCTGCCACCTTCTAAAGTTATGGCCATCAAATTTTTCAGGTTTGGCACTAAGGTGGTCACTAGTGTTTGAGGCCATAGGATCAGGGTTACAGAATAGAGACAGAAACCTGATTGAAGGCAAAAAAATCTATATCAAAAGATTGCACTAATATTTATATTGAACTTTGGATGTCTAATTGATATATCCAAAAAACTAATAGCCAGATCAGCTCCAGATCGGTGGTGGAGCTCTAGGCTCACTTAAGTACCAGCCTTTCTTAGGCACGTATGCCTTTTTGACAAGCTTTTCTTAGACACTATTAGTTAGTGGATATAATCACTAGAAATCACACAAATTCAATATTTAAAATAACCTAAATGTAAATTTAAACGGATTAACTAATTTTTGATTTTTTTTTGTTTGACCTTTCCGAATTAGTAACAATTGATTACTAAATTTAATTCTAGCAAACAATTATTGTAATTAAAATCTAATTTATCAATTCAATGAATTATATATATTAGAATTGATTTATTTACTTATTAGAATAATTAATTACTAATTTTGTAGCAAATCAATTATTGTAATTAAGATGTCAATTCAATGAATTAAAAGATTTATTTCTTTATTAGAATAATTGATTGAGATCTAATAAGTCAATTCAATGAATTATAAGATTTATTCCTTTATTAAAATAATTGATTGAGATCTAATAAGTCAATTCAATAGATTAATTATTATGTATCAACCAATTTCCGAATTTTCTGTTTGAATAGGATCTGGAAATTACTCCTTGAGGAGTCCAAATGGAGGTATAATAAACCTCTTGGAGGTTAACCAAATTATTATCTCTTTAGAATAATTTATTATTAATGATGTGCTAGCAAAAACAATTATTGCAATTAAAATCTAATATGCCACAATTGTAATAAAGAATTTAATTAATTATATATTACTAACAAAAGGCATATACTTCTTTGGATTGTTAGCAATATATCATATAAATAAACAATAAATCTATTAATTCAATTAATGGAAAATCTTAAAGGGAATAATATACATGCATATTATTCGGCATCCAAATAATTCTATTTTAATGCAAAATAAATCTATTCTAGCACAAAATAAATCTATGCATTTAATAAATTTATATTATAGAAATTCAAATCCTACAAATCTACTAATATTAAATTAAAAATAAAAGTAGAAGAAAGTAGCCTGATTGAAGGCAGGTCGAAGCGCGTAGACGCTGTCCCAAAGAAGTATTTGCCCCTACGTACGGGTCACCCGGCAATCCTTCTCGGAGATACGACGACCCTACAACTTTTTCTTCGACACGTCTCGGAAAAAGTCAAAGCGAACCCGATCAGACTTGCAGATCCAGCAAAGAACGGAATGAAAAGAACTAAATAAACTGAATAAAAATGTAAAAATAAAATTTGGAAGTGGCTAAGAGGGAGAAGAATTTTTTCAAAATTTTTCCACTATTTTTCTGAAATTTTTCGTACTTGAATAGGATGAAATAGGGGGGTTTATATAGGAATTTATAATAGGGGCAATATGGTCTTTTTGGCGGACACGTCCGCGTCCGCGTCCGCGCTCTTCGCGCGAACGTGGGCAACGTGCGCCAGTTGGCGCCCGCTGGCGTGTTCCCATTTAAACCAAAAACGCTTGTTGGGCGTTTCTAATTCAAACGGGCACGCCCGTTTTATTTCTCAAACGCGCACGCGGCCCGAGACCGGCCGCGTGCGCATTTAAATCCTTCTTTAAAAGCGCGGTTGTTTCCAAAACCAAACGCGCACGCGGACCGAGACTCGGCCGCGTGCGCATTTAATTTTTTCTACAGGTACGCCTATACTAGTGCGGCACCGGTACAGGGTTCGGTACCAGTACGGCGAACCTTGCCTGCAACCATTTGAAAAGGAGAACAACCGGTAAAATAGTTGATGGAATTGTTGTAGGCAAACTGGGCAAGAGGAAATGAGAATCCCATGATTCTTGATGGTCAGCAATGCGACATCTTAAGAGATTGCCTAGCCTTCAATTCACAAATTCGATTTGGCTAGTAGTTTGAGATGATATCCAGTAAGGCCTATACTAGTTCTAATCAAATAAGAAAAAGAGTCCTAAAACCATGTGTAACAACCCAGGACCTCACCCAAAATGGCTAGCTGGAAGGTATTATTTGGGTTCCTTGATCCTGTATAAGTATCCAAGATCTACCCAGTGAATAACCGATGTGGGACTAAACACACGTCCGCACGGGTTCTCACATACTCCCTCCATTCAAGCCCTGACGTCCTCGTCAGGCTACTTCAAATTCATTCAAATCTAATCAAAAACACCACGATCAGCCCGTGGTCAGCCCCAATAGATCCATGCTGCAGTGTCCCCTAGTTCACATAGGTTATAGGCCGGATCCGCTCTGATACCATTTGTAAGAACCCAAGACCTCATCCAAAATGACTAGCTAGAAGGTATTATTTGGATTTCTTGATCCTGTATAAGTATCCAAGATCTACCCAGGGAATAACCAATGTGGGACTAAACACACGCCCGCACGGGTCTTCACAATTATGGTGGTAGGCTTAGGAATTTCAAGGACTTTCCACAAGAGGGTTGAACAAGCTAATACAACCAAGGTGACCAATTGTTTGAGAGATGGCAACTCAAGGCTTCTAGTGATTCTTTAGGTTGTTTGGAAATAGAAGGCTAGGTAAAGCATGTTGAAAATAGTGGCTCTTATTGTCACTAGCAAAGCACGGCATGAGTGCAAAAGGAACTCATACACAAGGTACAACTAAGAAGTAGAGAGGCGCTGCCTCTCTACTTTATAAGAGAGAGTACAGTCCACATTATCATGAGATGGTGTGCAAGGCCCCAAGGCCCATGATGTGACATTAGGGGCATGACTAAATGGAAGAGTAATAGAGAAAGAAAATGAAAATGAAAGAGGGATAGGGAATGGAAGATAAAAAGAAAGTGAGCAGGAGAGAAAAGAAGAGTGACTTGCTCTTATGTGAATCTCCCCATCTTCTGGGTTGGTTTTTCAATTCACATGGCTTGAGTTCTCATATTTTTCAGATTGGACTTCTCTTGTATTGCTAGTTCTCGCAAGGTCCCTTGGTGTCGGTCTCTCTTCTGGTTCTCTCAAGTAAACATGATGAAATATGGTAGTAATAGAGGTTGTTAGTAAAAGGTGATTTTTCTTGGTTTAACCTTTATGAAAACTTTGTATTTCTATTATTATATTACATCGTAGATTTCCAACTTGCCCTATGGATGTAACCTAGTTTCCATGATTTTCTTATGGTTTATTATTTTCTTGTTCTCCTATTGAATTATGCATAAAATATGTGCTTGTTGTCACTTGATCTCCACCTTGAAGAATCCTGCAGGCAGCATTAGGTCTTTCATAACCCTAGGGTATTCCAACACCAACATTCTTATTGATAAAGATCGGTGCTCTATAAATTTTTATTGAGGCAAAGGCAAAGATATTATTTCTCAATAAGGTTCTAATATACAGCACATATATTATTGTTCAAGATAGAAATAGTGGATAGATGGAGATCACTTGTCATAATCATTACATGGTCACTATGGCAATAGCTATTGAGCAGATATATCTAGGTAGATGAAGTGGATGGAAGCTTTAGATCTTATATAAAATTTGATATCCTCATATCTTTAGTCTATTTGCTGTTTAGCTACACAATCAATTGAGAACCTATTCAATGCCTTGCAGTTTGGCACCTGCATCCTTAATGCTTTCTTAATTGTTCTTTTCTAAGTGTTCCCCTTCCTTGCTCACACCTAAATTTGCACCTACACTTGCTCATAATTCAGGTACCTAAAGTTGGACTTGAATCTGAAATTCAAGATGAGGAATTTTATAGTGTGTGGTGGATATAAATTTTATGTCTCTACTGCTAGAACTTCTTTACCCATTAGTTGTGCTATTAAACTTTTTCTGATAAGACCATCCTTAACTCTAGACTTCCAAGTTTTATGTCTCTAGTGCTAGAATTACACAGATTGGCTCTAGAGGACAAAGAGAGTAGGAGTTTAGGATTACAACCGTTGGCAAAGTTATAGTGTATAAAGGGTGAGGAGCATGGCAAGTAGATCAATGGTAGA
The DNA here is from genome assembly GCF_051530095.1 of Phoenix dactylifera. Taxonomy (NCBI): domain Eukaryota; kingdom Viridiplantae; phylum Streptophyta; class Magnoliopsida; order Arecales; family Arecaceae; genus Phoenix; species Phoenix dactylifera. The sequence goes on from NC_143201.1 coordinate 8,501,131, forward strand.
TTTGACATACAACTTAGAGCAAGGTTTGTCGAACGAGTACCAGAGCTTGTATTGACCGGTGACCGGTTTGGTACGGTATGGATCCATACCGTGCCATTCTAGGATGTACTAAAACAGAGAGAGGGAGGACGGAGGGAGGAGAGGGAGGAAGAGAGAGAGAGGGAGGAAGGAAGGGAGGGGGAGAGAAAATCCTAACCTTATTCGGAGAGAAGGGGAGAAAATGAGACGGGGGGGAGAGGGAGAGAGAGATTGAGATAAAGAGAGGCGAAGAGACAGACTCACCATCTATCATCATCGTCACTTGTCGTCCATCATCATTGTTGACGGATGGCTTCAAATGCAGAACAGAAAGAGGGAGAGAGTGAGGGCGGATGGATTCGACAAATAGCTAGGGTTCTTAGGGGCCTAAGATGGATGAGGACGAAGCATGCCGATTGAGTGGGAGAAGGAGACATCAATAAGGAAGGCCACCGCTGATGCCAGCCAGCTACAGATCTTGTATGAGAGAGAGAGAGAGCCTCAAAAGCTCTCAAAGCGTCGAACTGCAGGGGGGCGAGCCTAGAAGGCTTTTTGAGGCATTGACCCATGGGTGGAGAGCCTCAAAGCATCGAATAGGAGGAGGTGGTGGAGGTTATTATGAGCAAACCCAAGGAGCCTGTGAACCATTCCGACTTGGTGTCGGTTCAGTTCGGTATGGACCGAACTACCCGATTTAGATCGATTCGGCAATTCATGACCTAGGCTAATATGGTGAAAATGTGGAGACTGAAATATCTGAGAGCCAGATTTATTGGAGTTGTTTTTGATTTCTCTAATGATAAAGCTTCGAGATTTAGAAATTATGGTAGCTCTCTGCAACTATAAAGGACAAATCATCAATCTTTTCAAAGCTTAGAGGGAGAATAAAGAGAAATAATAAGTATAATTTAAAGAACAAAGTGAATAAGAAAGAGTGAATAGAAGAGTGTACACGAACACAAAGAGAGAGAGAGAGGTCAAACCACTATTATCGGAATATGAACATTTTAATGCCTGGGATCCTTTCTCTTTCCAATATAGAGACTTGTCCACTAGACCTAATAAACTTATTGAGTTAGGCGTGTATAAGTCTAGATTGTCCTTGTAACGTGGTAATTAATTTATAATAACATACAGTGTATATGCACAGATTGGTTTATTACAAATACCATCTTCTAGATTTAGATAAAAGAATTAAATTCAAGATGATCAAAATTTGGCGTCTGTGCAAAAGGTCATGGGAAACTACTTGGAGTCACGAAAAAAGCAAAATATACTATCGACTATGAGCAGCAATAATGGATCATCCAAGTCACAAATGAACCATCCAAGGTTTGGCAATTCTGAATGTTGGATAGCGTGCGTGAGCAACTTTTGATATCAAATCCTTCAATTGGACTAATTGATTGATGGTGAATTCTCATACTGATGCTAAACAATGATATTGTTGGAAGTATGTTTTGAGTATTATTTTTGGATTAAGAATAAGTTTGATGAATCTAATCCATCTAATGAAATGTACTTAGGAGGTAACATTCTATGCCCATATCCCCAGATTTCATCTCCTGAAATTCTATTAGTTATTGTAGAAAATCGTTTTAACATCTCTTTCATGCTTATATATGATTTATGACTGACATAACTTCTAGTAAATTCATGAAATACAAATGCTCTACTAATCAGAAGATCAGAACTAGGCAAGATGTTCTCTATCACTGAAGACCCATTAAAAATAGGCGGAGTTGTCAACCGCTTGACATTCAGAATTTCCTACTCTCTCTCAAATTATACTGATATGGTTTTAGTTTTAGCACTTATTTTGAAAAGCTTATTTGTTCATCGACGTGTGCCAGTATTTCAGCTTGGAATGGTTATGGTTCCTATATGTGACAGACACAAAATGCATTCTTTTCTTTGGTTCACAGGTGAGCATTGAGGTCATATACATAGCAGCACAGAGTCTTCTGTATACCCTGCTCCTCTTCTCAATGATTGGCTTTACTTGGCGAGCCAGCAATTTCTTTTGGTTCCTCTACTTCATTTTCATGTGCTTTATCTACTTTACACTCTACGGTATGATGGTCGTAGCACTCACTCCCAACCACCAAGTTGCTGGCATTGTATCCTCCTTTTTCCTCACCTTCTGGAACTTGTTCTCAGGATTCCTTATATTTAGACCAGTAAGTGATAGTTCAAAACAAGGATTACTGATGCTTACCCAACTATTTACTACTGAAATCTGATAATATCTTGCCTTATGTAGTTGATTCCGGTATGGTGGAGGTGGTACTACTGGGCTTCTCCCGTCGCTTGGACGATTTATGGTGTTGTAACATCACAGCTTGGGGACAAGGAAAACAAAATGGGGATACCTGGTGAGCATAGTTCAACCGTGAAAGCTTTCCTGAAGGACAATCTAGGCTTCAAGCACGACTTCCTTGGTTATGTCGCTCTAGCCCATCTTGGTTTCGTCCTTGCGTTCTTTTTGGTCTTCGGCTATTCTATCAAATTTCTCAACTTCCAGAAGCGGTAGGGAGCAACGATGAAGAACCATGAATGGAGTAAGCAGTCCTCAAGTTTTGTTCATCGGTTGATGAAGGAAGTGCCTCATGACTGATTTGCATAGCAGTTGAATCGCCATTTCCTTTCATGGTGTTTTGGCTGATCACTTGTATTCTTCATCTAAGGGACAACTAGATTTTAGGCAACCTCGCTAGCTCGGTACGTGATGCGAGTATTACTCTACATTACAAACGCAATCATTGTAAGATGTGTATATTTACGGTTTAGAGTCATTTGAGTTGGATGGCTTCTTATTCTCTTTAGAAATTTTAGCCTGTTAAAGAGATACGTGGAGATTATTGATATTATTGGACTGGTGATTTTATATTAATAGAAAGATCAGTTGGAGCCTAATCGCTTTAATTAATCAAATGAAAGCAGTGCAAAAGTACAAGAAACACAATGGAACACTAACAGCAGTACAGTTAAATAAAATCATATGGAAAAAGGAATATATAAAAAGAAGAGAGGAAATAAACGAAACCATTACTTTAAAATCACAGAAAAATGAAGAGAGAGATTTTAACTTCAATAAGATCTAATGAGAAGAAAAAAAACAATCATCTGATCCACCTTCTTATGAACTCAGGCTGGTTGTCGGACAACCTGTTATTTTCTTTCCAGCCAAAGGGTCCGACGTACAACTGCAGCAAGAGTAAAACAATCCATTCGCCATTCCTTTCTGAGCTTAGAAACCTGCCAGCCAAACCATATTTGTTGAAGAGATTCTAGCTTGGGTATGTATTCCCAATGTAGAGCAACTAGCAAACAGATGATCCATGGTTTTGTCCTCAGCATTGCAAAGAGCACAACATACAGTTGTAGGCCAATACCTTTTCCCCAGAATTTCTGCTGTCAGGTTCTTCCTTTTACTCGAGAACTACCAGTACCTTGATCTTGTATTGGAGAAATCCAGACAAATTTTGCAATGAAGGTACCAAACTTAACAGTTATTGAGCTTTGAAAAGTTCAATTCTTTCTCCACGTACAAACCAGTTGATGCTGGCTGTCATATGAAGAAACATGAGAAATAACCCTCAGTAAATTAATTGATCATGCATGTAGAATAGCACCAGTAGAATCGCTAAACCTTGGCCTCTAGCTAGAAAGATTCCATGGGTTAGTGAGCTCCGCAAGAACCTTCTGATCTAAAGAGGCCCCGAAATGACTGGGAAAGCAGCGCAGAAGGGGAGTATCCTAAAACCAGGTATCAATCCAAAAATAAGTTTAATTCTCTGCCATCACTGGTGACTAGATTTGGCCATTTGAGGATCTAAATCCGGGTACTGCAACACTACATTGACTGGACTCCTAGAATAATGAAACTCTTTCCGGCTTCGGACCTATTTCGTTGAACAGTTTCTCAGGTCCAGGCCTTCTCTTGATAACTCATTTGATTGGAGATTCTCAGTCTGCTTTCATGAAAGGGAGGTTGATTCATGAAAGCTTCATACTAGCTCAAGTCCTCAATCATTGCAAGTAGCATAACCAAACGGGCATTTTGTATAACTTTATTTCAAAAAGGCTTCAGAGAGTTGATTCAAGTTTTCTATTCAACATCAAGGAAGCAAGGGGATTAAATATTAAAGTGGAGGTTCATAGAGAAAAGCATGAGATTGAATGACATAATGAGTATGGGTCCTCGCAACACCATTAGAGGGGTTAGGAGCGTGTTTAGTTCGCGACCGAAATTGAAATAGGCATGGATTGGAATGAAAATCGAAAGAGCGACATTCTCCGATGCATTTGGTTCGTGACTAGAATCAGAATTGGAATGGGATCTGAATACTAGAAGAGAGTCAATATTAAGGTTTTGAGGATTAGGGTATTTCCATTCTCGTCTGAAATCGGAAAAGGAATGGAATTCCTCCCAACCAAATGGTTGGAATAAGAATTACTCATTCTCATTCCAGAGCTCAACTCCTCCCAACCAAACATGTTTGAAAAGTCTAAAATATGACGATTGTATTTTGCGAGGCAGATCACTCACCTTAAATCATCTCGTATAGCTTTGAGCAGATTCCTAGCTTTCTAAAATAATTTCTACAAGAGACAACATTGAACATACTAGGTGGTTGGTGATTGTACCTGTGCTTACAAGATGTTTAACAACGGCAGGATAACTTTGGTACACAATTTTTATGGAAATGCCCCTTGCCTACAAAAATTTTAATCTTTGTTTAGCTCACCATTAAGGATGGAATTCTTATAGGAGAAAATCTCAAAAAGATGGAGTGCATAAGTCCTACATCACGCTGCCTCTACAGTGCAGAAGCAAAGACTATGGATCTGGTTAGAACCCAACTGTAGGATAGTCTCTAATAAATATTCTTGGCATGAAGACCTCTTACTCAATGCCCTTTTCCTCATGAAAGACTGGACATCATCTGCTCTTAGAAGGTCAGAGAGCAGCCGTTAACTATTTTTTATCTAGATGAATCTTTTGTAATGTTGATCGGTTTATTATGGGATGTACCCTCTGGTCTAGAGGATGCACATTTTATTATGAGTTCTTTTTTATGTATACCCTCCGAAATATAAAAAATTGTATCAATACCTTCGTAAAATTACTATTTGCACATATACTCTCATAAAATACTTATTTTGCATGTATACCCATATATTTCTTTTTTTTTATATATATATATGCCTATACCAACTAACGCCGTTAAAAAATAAATAATTTAAATTTGAAATGACTGAAATACCCTTACAGATAGGTCGCAAAAGGCAAACTTTCTAAATATATACATGCAAATAGCATCTTTGCAAGAGTATTTATGCAATTATGCATATTTAGGAGGGTATACACTTAAAAAAATTCAATAAAAAAATGATCAAAATTCAGTAATAATAATTTAGTTGTTTTTAATAAAAAAATAGAAAAAAAGATTAATATTATCATATCACATGATCCCATGTTAATATTAACTCTTATAGAATGAATTATATTACTTTTATAAAATTCTTGCCTCAAAAACAAACAACTCAACATTTATAAATCACTAAAAAATATTTTACTAATCTAAGCATCTATAATTAATTTAAATTTGATATGCTTTAATCTTTTAAAAATAATGAAGAATATATAGATGTTATAAATTCAATAATGATAATTATATCAAAATTAAATAGAGAATAACATTACCAAAATGATCACCTAATATTCTAACTTGACCGAGTTATGATATTAAAAAAGAAAATTGACAATGTAGCTCAATTTTTTTTCACTTGTCGATCCAACTCAATTATAAAAGACGTAGCAAGTTCTAGCCGGATTTTGTTTTTTTTTCGATAAATTTTTTGAGTGTACACTCTTTTAAATATGAGAAATTACATGAATATTATCGTAAAATTGCTATTTACGTGTATACCCTTATAACTTTTTTTTTTGCATATCTACCAGTAAAGGTATTTCAGTTATTTTAGTTTTTAAGCCATTTATTTTTTAACAACGTTAGATGGTATGAGTACATATATAAAAAGTAAAAAAAAAAAAGATATACATGTTAATAGTAATTTTACAAGAATATTTATGCAATTTTATATATTTAGGACGATATACATGTAAAAAATCCTTTAATTATTTAAATGAATCTTTGTGCTCTGGCTCATTTTCTCTCTCAGGGGAGAAAGAAACGCTTTTGGGGCATCCCTTTTAAGCTGTTTAATATGCAATTCTAGTCTTGCAATTTCATTAATATGTTTAAGAAAACATTATGGAAGTTTTAGACCTTTTTGCTTGTATATAGGGTTTGATTTCAGTTTTCAAGGACATGCAAGATTTTTAAAATTAAGTCTTCAGCACCCTTTTAATTGCCTGTAATTATTGCATAGTTTTAGTTTCACTAATTATATATAATGAGATCACCATAAATGGCGATAATATATGTGGCACGATGGTGAGGCTTGACTCAAGTTCATGAGGTGCCTCTTTAAGGAGAACGGGATAAGGAGTGGAACTAATAGTAGAGCTGCTCATTAGGCCCATGAAATGTTCTATGAAGGGTTGGCTGGCCAAGTGGGGCTGGACTTGAGCTGAGCTTTTTTACCCGAAGGTTAACATTTACATATATCACACCCCTAATCTAGAAAATGATATGACCATGCTACTAAAGGGTACCCGCTCATAATAATATGAAGCCAACAATAGTAAAAATTTGGAAAATAATACACCATACTACCAAAGAGTACTACTCATGATAATATGAAGCCAACAATAATAACTTTGTATGAAAATCCATCTCAAATAAAATATAAGAAAAAGGGTCCAAAGTCTCCCATCAATTAAATAAAGAGACAAGTGCTGGTACGAAGCTTTTAAATCCAAAATTCAAATATTCAAAAGTTCTTAACTTCGAAAATCCATAAATTAACCAACTACAAATCTATAGTCAACTAGTAAATTAAAATTCTATCATAAAAATTTCTTAGCATGTACTCCGAGCATAAATTATTTCCTACTCCTAGCAACCTTATTTATCAGAAAAGAATTAAAAAAAGTGAGCTACATAACTTAGTAAGTAAGCATTACACTTTACCAGAACAAGCATAAGTTCTTATATGAATCAATGCATCATTTAGAAAAAATAACTTCAATTGCAAAATAGAATATTTCATAGTACAGTACGACAAAACAAGTCATAAAACCAATCATGCTATTGAATATGCATAAATCACGCAAATTTCATAACTATGGTTTTAAGTGTATGGCATTAATAAAGTTAGAAATTATTTGCCATTTAGCCATTATGCTTGAAAATATTACTTTCAAACTAAATGCTAATGTCACTTTATATCTGCAATAGGGACATAATTATGATCCATAGTTCGTATGCCAACTGTATATGTGCCAACGGGGCCCTAATTCATAGCCATAATCCATAGTGGTAATCCATAACTATAATTTGTTTGCCAACATTATACTCGCTCGCGGGGCCATAATTCATAGCCATAATCCATAGCTATAATTCGTATGCCAACTTCACACCCGCTGGCAGGGTCGTATATAGCTATCTAAGAGCCTTTAGCCATATTTTTTTAAAACAAATTTTCTTAAATCATATTTTCTTTCAAATACATAAATAATTTGGCTAAAAAGTACTAAATTGTATTGTAGAGTTCATAATTCATAAACAAGTCATTAGCAGTAAAATAGCCATGAAATCTTTCTACTTATAACCAGATACAAATATCCATAAACAAGTCATTAACATTAAATCATCCATGGAACTATTTCTTTTATGATAAAATATGATTTCACAATATCATATGCCCAATTCTTAATTTTTAAAAAATATAGAATCATTCATATCACATAACATTTATAATTTTTATAAAGTTTAAAACATCAAAAATGATCGGTAGTTTGAAGACTAGTAAAGAGTATAACGATTATTTGTCTCTTTTCTCCTTAAAATCTCATAATTCAACTAAACGAATTACTCGAACCTATTTAAAGCCATTTGAAGCCTAATTAATCCATAATTACCAACTTTGAAACCCAAATATATACCGGACTCGTGTGGAAGATAAAGTTCTCCTTGTTCTTGAGATGTGATCATACATGAAGGAAAATTTATAAAAAAAGGACCAAGATCGCAGACTGACGAGATTTATCCTTGTAAATTTTCTCACGGAAGCAAAGGCGTGTTCACACCGGTGTGGAATAAACTATTGATGGTTGTTGGTGGGCTTCATAGCCCGCATCCTGGTCAAATTTAGCTGGGTAGGTGGGAGCTGTAATGTGACGTGAGGCAATTATAAATAACACCAAACCAGCCTTTGGTTGCTACGTGGCGTTTCTATACCTACCTTCATGGCCACGTGGCAAAAACAAAAATGGCCAGTGCTCGTGGGTGTGCGCAACCTCGCATAGGGAGATCTGGAGTTTCTTGTTTTGAAGGACAGCGGCCTTTGGGTGCGGCCAACCTTTACCAACCACTCTAGGAGTTGGGAAATCGAACAGGGGAGTAATGGGAATCACACGTGATATTTAAGCTAAATAGAATAATTAATGACAGATGGACTGACTGATATAAATGATTGGATCCAATAATTAGGAACTTAACTCTCCATTTTCTTTCTTTTTTTTTCCTGGTAGAGTCGATAATTGACGATCTTAGACAATCTTAAAGCTATAAAGATATAGAAATAGGTAGCTGTTTTTGCCTATCCTTGAATTGCTGATGTGGATAGTCTTTGTTGATTTGGAAAACAGGAACAAATTAGAGGACTCGTCGAAGCTGGCAGTTAGGCCCTCCGATGCTTCAGCCAAAAAGAGTATAGCAATGATGTGGAAGAAGAGGTGGATAAAAATCTCAGTCTAGTAGGATTGTACATTTCATGGAGGGATGCTGAGTCTATATGTGGCCACAAGATCCAGAATCTCCTAAGGATCGTGTTATAACCGTCTGTAATTGTGCCACAACCATCTTAGGGTTCGATGTGATCATACAAGGACGTGATGTAGCCTTTTAGGGCCATTATGATAATTTTTATCTCTTGGCGTGATAGGAGTGCATTCCCATATAAAGTGGAAAGCTATCACTCGAGGTAAAAGGAGTCAGGTATGTTTGGAATGGATGTCGAGATGAATAACTATCTGTTGGAACTACAAGATTTTTGCACCGGGCAATGCATGACGTTGGAAGTTAGTTGCTTCTGATCCACTTATCCCAACTCCTAGATAGGTCAAGGTAGACCTGGTTTAACTATGCAGAGTGCTATATTAGCTGAGTTTGATAAGTCCAGTCATGCCAAATCACTAGGCTCATTTTCTGCCACATCAGTAACTTTTGTGAAGAGTGGTAACATAAGATGATAAATGGAGTCGAGGGGTCCATGGATGTGTTGAATGGTATGACAAGTAGATTCAATGGAGTAAAGCATGCTAGGTTTGAGCACGAACTTTGACATAGTTCTTACAAGAGCGAACTCTTATACGGGATTTGGTGAAAATACGGCTCTTTGAGAATGGGTGACTTTTGGACTTGAGTGCTAATACATCGATGAAGTGTGATTCTTGGAAAATAGGTTTTTGGGCTGGAGTGATAACATGTGGCATAGTCAAGAAGGGGAATTGGATGCAAAGCTTGACGAGAGAGTGGTGGATTGGATTTAAGAAGGAATTGAAATTGGCTCACACATGAAGGGACAATATTGAGGATTATGTATGAGGTTTTAGTCGGTGTAGATTAATTAATATGATGGCCGTTGGTGTGCTGAGTAGTGTGACAAGTGGACTTGATGAAGCAATGTTGGCTTGGTTTAAGCACAGGCTTGGGTATGATTCTTTGAAGAACAAACTTTTATATGAGTATGGTGAAAATGTGGTTCTTGGAGAGTGAGCTTTGGCTAGAATGGTAACATATTATGCACTCAAGAATTGTAATCGGATATAAAGCTTGATTGGGGAGTGGAAGATTGCACTCGAGGGAGAATTGAAATTGGCTCACATGTGAAGGAGGAGAATATTGAAGATTTGCATGGTGAAGTTTAGTTTTACATAAATTAATTAGTGGAGGGTAAATGAATTGATGATTGGGTTTGAAACTTTATAACTTAAGCTTTTAAGTTGAATTAGATATCAAGTTATATATGGAGCTATTCTGGTTGTACTTGAACTCTCCATTTTTTTTTTCCAACAAGGAAGATGTTTAGACCATAATATATTGCAATAACCGCAACCATCTTCTATTCTATTTTCTACCATGCATCCAGATTTAAATTGAAAACATTTTAGGTCACAGAGGCCTAACAAACGGAGTGGTTCAAATTGAGGGCAATTATTTGATGAAATGGAAGATTATGTATGTATCAAATTATAAAAAAGGTTATGTAAAACCTTAGAAGCCGGCGAACGCAGAAGCATTTGGTGTATCTAATTGTGAAGAAGTACAACCAAGAAAATTAATAATAACGATATCAAAAAAAGAAAAGATTTCGATGCTTCAGCATTTGGTGCATTTAATAGTGAACGGAACGGCTCTTTTTGTTAGTCCTTCGAGAGCTAAAAGTGTATTTGACTCCATAATCTTGATGGGTGTTAGAGGAGAGCGGCAAATGACCGGCGATAGCAGTATTGCAATCAAAACCGCTTCCACCTACTACCGCTTGCCGAGGAGAAGGGTGTCTCATTCCAAATAATAATAATTGCGGCGGACAAGTGCGAAGAAGCGCGGCAGATCCCACCACGATCCCTTCCACCTACTACTCCGCGTGGACTGGTTGTTTCTCTTTGTTGAGTGCCGGCGCCCAACTCGGACTCGGTCAGCCATGATTCTGCCCTTCGCTTACTCTTTCTCGTTGGCTATCTCACCAAAACATTTTCTACAAATTTTTTACATGAATATCCTCCTAAATATTAAATTTTGCATGAATACCTTTCCAAAATTGATATTTGCATGTATACTCTCATAAAACACTTATTTTACCATTCTACCTTTTTTTTATTTTTATTTTTGTACATGTACCCATACTATCTGACGACGTTAAAAAATTAATGGTTTCAAATTAAAATGACTAAAATATTCTTAACGGGCAGACATGCAAATAGATCGCGATCCCATGGCAGAAAAAGAAGACAGGAATAATAGCGTAATTTTATAATTTTATTTTATTTTTAATTAATGTAAATATGATTTTTTTTAATACCGTTAGAACAACCGTTATATTACGGATATTTGTACTATAACAGAGTTTTATGAGGGTATATATGTAAATATCAATTTTAGAAGGATATCTATATAAAATTTGATATTTAGAAGGATATTAATGCAAAAAAATTTCATTTTCTACCCTCAAATGCTGTACGTCGCCGCAAAGAAAACGGTTTAATTGCCAAACGAAGGGGGGTTTACGCTTGTCAGGGGGACGGTAGCGAATCATCACGGGTCCAAGCCCTAACATCGATAGCCCGTATAGAAATTATATGCGCCTGCACTTGAATTCCGTAACTACGAGGCCGGCCAATGAGCACCCGTATTATTTTTTATTTTTATTTGTTTGGTACAGCAGCAGGGCTGAATATCCACGTAGATAATACTTTTCCACATCCTTTTGAGGTCTACTCCTAAGACCGTGCGCTGCCAGCAGGACCAGAGGAGAAGTGTCGGTTAAACCTCCTCCGGATTAAGGCAAAAATAAGAGCAAAGGAGAGAGAAAGGAGAAGGGGGGAGGGAAGGGGCTGTGAGTTTTGTGGTAGGTGCGAGATTGACCAAACCAAACACTTCCTTCTCTTCCCTCATCTCCTCTCTTCTCTTCGTCCCCACCAACCCCTCCATTTACCCCAACCATATAAAATCCCCACCTTCCCACCCCCACCCTTTTCTTCTCAGCTTGAAAGGATCTCTCTTCTCAAGCTGTACTCCGAATCCCCTCCATCCCCTCTCTTCTTCCCTCCCTTCTTATCTCTATCCTTCTTCTCCCTCTACGATCCTTATATTAGTTGTAGTTGTTATCATTAGCGAGGCTAGAAGATTAGGATCTAAAATAATTAGTGTATCCAAGGACACTAGATTAACCTAATGTGTTCCATGGCGGCTATTCTATCCCCAACTACCAATCCGACGGTCCAGATTGGATCCAGAGTAGCCACGCCGATCATCCGAATCCCCTCGGCTGCCCTCCGCACGGTCCGGTCCGTCTACCGGCACGACGCCTCCGGCGGCTTCAACCCTTCGGCCTCCTTCTTCCCCGGCGCCGTCGGATCTAGCCGCTCCGACTGGCAGACCTCCTGCGCCATCCTCGCCAGCAAGGCTGCCGACGACAACAAGCCCTCATCCGACGCCGTCTCCGGCGGCGATGCTGCTCCCGACGCCGGGGAAGCCAATGGAAAGCATCACCTGTCCTCCGCCCCCGCCGCCGTGAACGGCCACAAGCCGCCCACCAATGCTTCGACTACACTGGATCTGGTCCCGATCGCTAATCTCCCACGGCCGCTGACCATCGCCGACCTCTCCCCGGCGCCAATGCACGGGTCCCAGCTCCGCGTGGCCTATCAGGGCGTCCCGGGGGCCTACAGCGAGGCGGCCGCTGGCAAGGCCTACCCCAACTGCGAGGCCATCCCCTGCGACCAGTTCGAGGTGGCCTTCCAGGCGGTGGAGCTCTGGATCGCGGACCGCGCCGTCCTCCCCGTCGAGAACTCCCTCGGCGGCAGCATCCACCGGAACTACGACCTCCTCCTCCGCCATCGCCTCCACATCGTCGGAGAGGTCCAGCTCCCCGTCCACCACTGCCTCCTCGCCCTCCCGGGCGTCCGCAAGGAGTACCTCACCCGCGTCATCAGCCATCCCCAGGCCCTCTCCCAGTGCGAGCTCACTCTCACGGGCATGGGCCTCAACGTCGCCCGCGAGGCCTTCGACGACACCGCCGGCGCCGCCGAGTACGTCGCCGCCAACGGCCTCCGCGACACAGCCGCCATCGCCTCCGCCCGTGCCGCCGAGCTTTACGGTCTCCAGATCCTCGCCGACGGGATCCAGGACGATTCCGGCAACGTGACCCGCTTCGTGATGCTGGCCCGGGAGCCCATCATCCCGAGGACCGACAGGCCCTTCAAGACCAGCATCGTCTTCGCCCACGACCGCGAAGGGACCTCCGTTCTCTTCAAGGTGCTCTCGGCCTTTGCCTTCAGGGACATCAGCCTGACCAAGATCGAGAGCCGGCCGCACCGCCACCGCCCGATCCGGCTGGTGGACGACGCCAACGTCGGCACGGCCAAGCACTTCGAGTACATGTTCTACGTCGACTTCGAGGCCTCCATGGCGGAGGTCCGCGCACAGAACGCCCTCGCCGAGATCCAGGAATTCACCTCCTTCCTCCGCGTCCTGGGGAGCTACCCCATGGACATGACTCCATGGACCGCCAACTCTTCGCCACCCCCATCCACCTCCTGCTCGTCGTCTTCCTCCTCCTCGTCGTCTTCTCCGCCTCGCCGGGATTGATTGATTGTTTGATTGGTTCGTCGCCGGATCGCCGTCCGTCCATTTAGCTCCTCCACTGGATCGCCGGTCCATCATCAGTCAATTAATTCGACTTTTGGTGGGCGTGGTTGGTGGTGGGCCAGTCATGCTGCTCGTGTCGCGCTAGCTCCACCGGACTACCTCCCCATCTGAATCTTTTTTTTAAAAAAAATCTTTTATTTTTTTTGTTTCTGCGATGAATGAACAAATCAAAACTGATCCACCAATACAATGGGTGAGATTGGTCAAACGGGATTTGGCAAATGCGTTAGTTTTTTTTATACTCGGATCTGTTATTATCATCACCAACCGTCTGTGTTTTTTTTATATAGTACAGTTTATCATGATGTATAGTTTGCATAATTGTATGATCTGGTGCTAAAAAAAAAAAAAAAACACTTTTCGTTAGATTTCATAGGATCCAGAGTTATCAATCTCGTTGCATGCTTCTCTTAGCTCATTTACAAACAAACATTGTGGACGAAAGATTAAACCCCACAACTTACCGTGTTTGTAGGCATGCAGTCTATGGGAATGCAAGCGTGACGCCTAAACTCTGAATGCAGGAAAATTGGTGAACCTTGTGATGTAAAACTAAACTTGCATATTTTGTGCCTACTAACCTAATGAGAGAGTCCATGGATCTTTTCTTTATAAAAATAGTAATCGATTGTGTTTGGACTGTGTTGCTGCTGGAAATCGGTATGACCTAGGCATTAAGTTGGTGACCGTCATTAGAGCTTTTGGAACCTCCTAATCTCCCAAAGCATAGGGTTGGGTCGGAACCCATCACCAATACTGTGTTTGTTAGAAAATAGCTAGTTATATGATCGAGTTGTTACTAATTGTGAGAAGAGTTTGAGATGCAGAGAACTCTCCGCACGCCCTTTGCATGGGCCATATGCCAAGTTTTGAATGGTCACCCCATCACTTGGTGACAAGCTTTTATTGGTTGGTTCACCTTATGGCATGGCCGATTCGGAGATATGTTAAGTTGGATAGGTCATTATGAATATCTTTGCTATATTTGTCTCGGAGTGGGGTAGGGCGATTAGGGTTTCCGAACGAAAGGGGATTGGTAGTGTTAGATCAAGTTGGTTGGACAAATCGGATATGATAAAGCTATAAAAATATTTTTCTATATAATTTTTTTTCTTGCATTGGTAAAAGAGATTTGCAAAAAGATTTATATTCGATGGGATTCGAGATAGATTTTACCATCATTTCTATCTATTTTGGAACCATTGCAGGGTAGGTGTGGCACGTTTTGGTGTGAAGTTTCCTTAACGCATTTGATTCCTACCTAAATGCAAAACCTTGTCGGTGGTAGTTGAGGAAGAAGAGAAAAAGAAGTGGGAACGGAACGGTGGGTTCTGCATCAATAAACGCGTGGTGTTAGGTAGGCCGGGGAAATGACCCCAAGAGTCAACAGGAGTACTTATATTAAACCCTGCCAAAGCTAAATAATAAAAAGTATGGTGCCAACGTCAGACGTGACGTAATTATAACTTTGATTTTTATCCGTACGTCGTTGGTGGGCAAAGCGTGAGTCATTAAAGTTTGCAGAGTAATGCTATGGGGCTGTGTATGGGTAAAGTTGAACATACCTTCAATTTCTATAATTTTTTAACTTTTTGCAAGAGCTGTCTAGTTACCCCACAAGCTGGTGTTCATGCTGCGAAGTGTAGAACAATTTCTGAGGAAACTTATTGGCGCTCTTTAATTATCACAGAACTTGTTGGTGGGATCCCATTCTCAAATAAAAGAGAAGAGCGGTAACAAGCCAAACATCCAAAATAGGTATGTATATTTATGTCACTAGCATTGGATTAGCCGAAAAAATAATGATAGAAAACAAAGGATAGAGAGTAGTATGGATTTAGATACCTTAATGTCTAAGAATTTTTGCTACCATCAACCACTTTTTAAAGGAGTTGGAGAAGAGGTATCGTACTGGGATATGATAGTAATAATTAAATTACAACTACTCCTAGAGTAAACCTATAAGTAGACAAAACTAAGATAAGATAAAATTCATTGAATTGGATGTTGTGAGGTCATTCATAGAGTATAATTCTATCTATTTATACTAAAGTATAATAATTGCCTACTCTGATAGTTTCTATCTATGTTGGGCTTCCGCCTCTAGTAGTTCTAGCAACTGTTTACACCACATTTTAACAATCTAGCTAACGGTCAAGAACAAGTGCCTTGTGGATTAGGTTGATCGAATCAAAGTAGGCGCAAATTGCATGACTTTTGTTAAGATTAAATAGAGTTCGCTTGTGAAATCACATATGGGTGAAGACCGGGGCCGAAAAGATAAAATTTGGTCATAAGGTGGAAAACTAGGCTGACTGATTAAGTCCTGAGTCGGTCTAACAAAAGACCGAAGTGAATATACCAGTCTTAGATTTTCAAGAACTAAAAACTATATTGTAGGCTGAAGGAAGACAGCCAACACAAATTATATTAGGATAAGTGAAAGGCCAACTATTAGCTTAATAGCTGCAGAATGATCCTACTTGTTCGTAGTCAGAAGACGATTGGCAGCAATTACCATAACTATTAGGGGCAGAGATCCAACATGGGAAGCAACTATTAAAGAGGACAGTTCTTGTATTTATGGATAGTTATTGTGTATTAGTATAAATAAATAGAATTGTACTCTGAATAGGCCTTTTTATGATCAATCCTTATCAGTTTGTTAACCTTTATCATAGTTGTTTACACTACACTGGTTTATTGAAACAACAACAGGGTTTTACCAGCATATGTAAAAAATGCTGGCAATTTAAACTTTGTCCAGTATTTTATATTCTTTTTTTTTGCTATAATTGATCATCTAGTGTCATTATGATAAGAAGTTTAATAGATACAATTAAACTTCTATTTATGGGTCAGACGGTCTACTTGAGCCCAAAGCATTTCGAATGGCCATAAGCTCCGATTTTAAGCCTGGTGGGTCAGGACAGGCTTGAAACACTACAAGAAATTTGAACATTAGCGACGCTTTTTTTGGCTATTAGCGACGCTTTTAAGTGTCGGTAGAAACCATTCTGACGCTTTACAAAGCGTCGGTAAAGCGTCGCCTATGCTACAGTGGAAAAAACATTTTCCGACGCTTTCAAAAGCGTCGCTAATTACAATTTAGCGACGCTTTTAAGCGTCGCTCTTTCCCGACGCTTTAAAGCGTCGCTAATTACCATTTGCCAAGAAAATTACCATTGGTGGTCTGCATCTTCTCCTCCATTCCATGGTGCTGATAGAACACAAAGAGAAATATAAACAACCTTCCCGATCGGTACCTTCATTCCATCCATGCAGAGTGGTTGGGTTTGGCTATATAAACAGTTTTTTTTTTCAGATCCGCCGATGTGGGACTAAAATGAGGTGGTTTTTTGGCTTCCGACGACGCTTAAAAGCGTCGTTATTTAACAACGCTAAAAAGCGTCGTTATTTAAGCGTCGTCATTAGCCGACGTTTTTTATGTTGACGGGGGAAAAATTTTTGCCGACGCTTGGAATAAGATAAGAGTCGGAAATTTACTTTTTTGGCGTAGCGAAATATGAGCCTACTTAGTAAAACAGTTAGGGCTCGGGTTTATTTCAGCCCAGACCGAGCCTGATTCCACCTGAATTTTATAAAATATATAATTTATTTTTATGCCTTAGAAATTCAGTTTTGGTAACTAAAAAAATATTAATAGCTCTTTCCCATGCTACAGTATTCCTTATGAACCATCATAAACAAAAGTCCATGCGCCTTATCAATCCATTCAAATTGTTAATTTTTGCAACTATTTCTTTTTATAGTTTTGAAACTAAAAAAAGAGCCTGGAAGAGGCCTGACTCGAAAGCTTGAACGCCAAGCACCAGGCTTGTGCTCGGAAACTAGCCCTAAAGGCCAAGCCTAGGCCCGACAAATTTCAATTACACCATTGGTTGAGCCCCTCTTAGCCTAATAGGTCTAGACACGATGCTGTTGCAACGGCATATAGTAGATATATGCCGACAATCACCAACCATCAGTTTCCTTTCTTCATTAAAAAACCGTTCCCGTGTGCTCCTTTTTGCCAACCTTTATATTAAAGATTTTTATGTTATAAAGGTAATCACCTTTATATTATATTAAATCTTATGTGAACTTACTGAACTTTAAATTAAATTCCCAACGAATAGCATGGATGAGTGTTTGAGAATCTTCAGGGTTCAAAATTAAATGAAGAATCTTTAGAAACTTGTAACTGAAACCATCAAACCCACCTAGTCTGACCCAGCTTGATGTGCTAATTTACTAGAATGCGGAAAATAACTCTTCAAAATGGCTGGCTGGCTACTTCAAAGTTTTCAAGTCAAAAATAACATGTTGGATTATGTGTTTTATGTTGAATTACCAAGATACTTTGTAAAATATTTAAATCACATAAAAAAGGAAATCTAACAATTATAATAAAATAGTGGTAAGAAAATATCTGGCTTGTGAGGTGTGAGAGGCACGCCAAGAGACGCACTGTCCTAAAGCCGTTGTTGCCTCCCCACGTGCAGGTATTGGCGGTCAACGACGGCTCCAAGATACAACCCAAACGGCTCACAGCGGGCCTAATCTACAGTGCACGTCTGTAGTAGGCAGATTACCTAGTCTATATCGGTTGCCCAAAAATATAAAATAATATAGAAAATTGTAAAAGAGAGAATAGTGGTAGAGAGAAACAATGAGAGCAAGAAGAAGACTCTTGTATTGTATATATGTTGTTATGCAAGGAATGGCTCCTTTATAGGCCTTTTGCAATTCAACCATAATGATTGAATACTTATGGCCTCATTAAGGCCATAATGAGAGATAATGGAAAGTTTTGAAACTTCCAAATGGAATTAAAATACTTAAAGGTTGCAACAACTCTTTTACAAATTTGGGGGTTACAAATCTTTTAATTTACACCTCTTTAAAACTTTTCAAAATTCATTGAAATTCCAACATTTTATACATATATTTGTAGGCAAAAAACTATCTACATGTAGCACGAAACAACATCGTTAATCACTTGGGCTATACTGCAGGTATACATATGCAGTATGCTGCAGGTACATATGGAGCCTGCATACTAGGGAGGTGATTGTTGGTTCTATCACTCTCCAAATCTAGAACATGACATAGCCACGATACCATAGGGTATCACCCATGATAACGCAAAGCTAACTACAACAATCTTTATAAAAGTCTAACTAATACGAAATAATAAAAACAGGTCCAAAATCTTCCATCAATGAAAAAAAAAAAAAAAAACAAGGTGATGATATAGAGTTTAGCATTGTGAATGATAAATGTGAATGCTACAATAAGACAAAAATTACAAGCAACAAACTCATACCTACGTCTACTCCTCAAGACACTTTTATTGGAAATTTTCACTATAATATCTTTAAGATCCCAACAAGATTGTTTTGAACGGTTCACAATCAACCTAATTGATTTTTTACATAAAATCAACCAAAACCACCTCCCCTAAGCTTGATATAGTCCATTTCAAATTTTGGATGGACTTTTTTTCTGAAGTTTCAACTTTTGAAACTTGTTACAACAAAGTATAAAAATCTGCAATAAAAATAAACTAAAGCTCCTTAAAAACAATTTGACTAAGGGTCTGTTTAAAGAAGCTGTTGGTAGTAGAACTTTTAGAAGTAGAGCTTTTGGAAATAGAGCTTTTATGAAAAGTTGTTTGTTATTTGGTAACTACATTTCTAAAGTGCTGTGCCACTTTAACATGTATTTGGTAAACAAATTAAGAAAGTACTTTTGGTATGACAAAATGACCATAAAGAACATTGCATAGTATTATACAACAGAGCACAAAAAAATATAATATATATTAATACATAAATATATGATATAGTGTAATATTTGTCACACCCCGGATTCGGATCTGTGACACGGCTATGCTATTGCCGACTATCGCCCACAATAGCACGAAGCCTCATACATGGATAACAGGGTAGTCAAACCAACCAAACCTTTATATATGAAAGCATTCTTAGTACAACATGCTGGTCAGTATCCAAATACAGAGCTTCTATGTAGTTTATGTACACAAAGTATACTTATTTTACCCCAAAGGAAAGAAGCCCTGATACCAAATTAAAGTGTCTCTGACACCTATCAGTGGTGAGGATCTAAAAGAAAAATGTAAATGAACGGATATGAGCTACACGGCTCAGTAAGTAATCATACATAATCTTATTGGATCAAACATAATAATTCATGCGATTAGCATCATTTAAAGGAGATAGCAGTTATAGCAAAATACAACATTTCATAGAGGATATATTCAAAAACCCGTCGTAAAATAATGTATGCTTTGGCCAGGCACGTTCATAAATGTCACGGCCCGCCTGCGCAGGGCACGTGACTATCGGGCCCACATGAGGAGAAAACATGGGGCTTCCCTGCCAGATGTTGGCCGGTTCCGGAGTCCATACGTGCGCGCATGCGCCGCACTTAACCCCTCACCGATTTTGCTTCTCCCCAAAATGCATCTGCAGGATTTGGAAACACCCGCCTCATATACCCAGGCTCTGGATCGAGCCTCATGATCATGCTTCAAATATCATTTTCATGCAATATATCATAATCATAATTCATACCCAATCATATATTCATAAAGAAATACCATTTAACCAAATTCATGAATCACATACAATCATATGCTTGATCCTAATTTTGAGAATACACCATATCAAATATTATTTCATCATTTCATACTTATAACTTAAACAGTAATTTGCAATCAATAAGATTTGTGCAGGGTCACTTACATCAAATATGATAGCCATGTTTATGCAGGATTTGAGAGGCTAACCTATACATCAAATGTCCGTTGTTCCATATATAATGATACACTTGAACCATGCTAACCTTGGTAAATCATGCACATCTACTAGCATATGCTTGGTCATGCAAAAATACTAAACATGTCTTAATAGGGTTTGAGAAGCTGACATGTATACTATATAACAAATCATCATGATAAAATATTCATGCTGAGTAAACAATTCAGTGTTTTATATCAATCAAGAATTTTCATGAAATGCACATATATAACCGTGCCTCCGGCATGCCGTGGTCATACTCTCAGATGCTACTGCGAAGTCATTCTCGGCCACTGGCGGGGCCAGCTCAGTTATTAGGCAGCTACTGGCGGGGCTGGCTCAGTCATTCTCGGCCACTGGCAAGGCCGGCTCAGTTGCATTCGATCAGTAGCTCTTAAGAGTCCGTAAACATTACTTCTTGTAGGTAGTACCTCATGGATGCTACGGCGAATTCATTATCGGTCACTGGCGAGGCCTGCTCAGTTATTAGTCGGCCACTGACGGGGCTGGCTCAGTCATTATCGGCCACTGGCAAGGCCGGCTCAGTTGCATTCGGCCCGTACCAATAAGAACCCTTAGGTACCCTTTGCAAGCAGTGCACACAACTAGATGCAGTTCATCATCTTATTTCATATGGATATCACAATTACATAGCAATGTAACCCAATTCATCTTGCATGCATAATAAAATCTGCATAAGCTCAATACATGCATAATCATACATTATATGGCTAAAACATACCACTCATATACATGATGCATAATTCATAACACAAGATACATAATTCACAATAAAGTTGGGACAGGTTAATTACATGCGTGATCCATAGAAGATTAGGACAGGTTACTTACTTTTTATAATACACCCATTCATGAAATATATATACAAATAACACTTTAAAATCTTAATAAACTTAGTACTCACAAGATCCACAATAAGATTAAAATAGATTACTTACCTCAATTCGCTTTCCAAATTCCTCAAGTCCTGGTGATAAATCTTTAATCACCTAAAACAACATCATAGGGATCACATTATTCTCCATTTATTTATTATAAAATTTCTTAGTTCATCATACTATAAACTTACTTGCTTGGATCCCATCCAAGGATCCAGCCTAAGTCCAATTTATCCAATTTAGAGCCTTTGGGGCTCAATTTAAAACCAGATTGGG
Source organism: Phoenix dactylifera (assembly GCF_051530095.1). Classification (NCBI taxonomy): domain Eukaryota; kingdom Viridiplantae; phylum Streptophyta; class Magnoliopsida; order Arecales; family Arecaceae; genus Phoenix; species Phoenix dactylifera. Next base: position 8,522,713 of record NC_143201.1, read on the forward strand.
TCCACATAGGTTAATTTTTAATTAAAGGATTGGGCCTGGTTCATGATTGAGTCCAGCCTTTTCTAGCCAATTCGGTCTTCTGATCTAGTCAATAGGCTTAGTCCTAAGTTTACTTGGGTTTAATTTTGGTTCAGGGCCAATGTGGCTCATTTGGGCCTGAGTCAAGGTCAGCCCAGGGTCAATTTGGCCTCAAATTAGTTGAATTGAGTCTAAATTGGGCCTGATTCATATTCAATTGGGTCTGCTGGAACTAACTCAACTTAATTGGATTCGGACCCAAATTAATTTGGGCTTAATTCGGTTTGGATTTGACCTAATTTGCAGTTTGGGCTCGTCCAGACTTAGCCCAATCTGATTGTGCTCGGGTTTAGGTTCACTTGGCTAAACCAATTTCTAATTATTGGGCTTAACGGATTTCGGACCCGAACCCGGATCCGTCCCGTTAGGCCGGACCCGTTAAGGGTCTCTTCTCTTCTTTTTTTTTTCTTTTCCTTTTCCCTCTCCTTTTTTTTTCTTTTTCTTTTTCTTTCTCTCTCTTTTCTTTTCTTTTTCTTCTCTTCTCCGGAACCTTCCTGACTCCCTCCTCTCTTCACCCTTTCTCCTCCTCTCTTCTCCGACGAAGGAAGGACGGCGAGCGGAAGGGGGTCCGGGCCACGACCGGCGGCGTCCGCGGCCAGGCCCGCGACGCCTTCGGCCGCGCCTGCGGCCGATGCCCGCGGCCAAGCCCCGCGGCGTCCCCGGCCGAGCCCGCGGCGCTCTCGGCCGTGCCTGCGGTCGACGCTCGTGCCGACAGTGCTCGCGGCCGAAGCCGGCGGCCACTGCACATGACAATGAGCCGGTGAGTCCCCTCTTCCTCTTTTCTTCTTTCTTTCCTTCTTTCCTTCTTTCTTTTCTTCTTCTTTTCTTTGTTATCCCGAGGCTTCCATCTCTGTTTTCTTACGGGATGGAGAAGAGAAACCTAGGACAGCAGTGCTCTCCAGCCCTCAAGGTGGCCGCCACCGAGAGCCGGTGATGCCTGTGGTCGATGGCCTGCCGACGGCCACAGGTGCCTCCCCTTCTCTTTCCAACTCCATTGGTTCCTCCCCTTTCCCTCTCCCTCTTCTTCTTCCTTTCTTTCTTTTAAATTTTGAATAAATTAGAAGACATGGAGGAAGGGGGCTTACCTAGCTTCCAGGGCGCCGACGACGCTCGCGGCCGCACGCGGTGAGTCTTCTTCCTTCCCTTTCCTTTCTCTCTTTGTTTCTTTCTTTCTTTGTTATCTCGAATACATCAAGAGGAGAGAAGGCAGGGGGGTTTTGGGATTTCTTAAGCGGTAGTCACCGTTTTAGTAGCACTGCTTCAGCTGCACCCGGTGCCGACAGCTGGACTCCTCTGTCCTCTCAATTAAATGAGGTGGCAGCCCTCAAATGGGCTGCCAACCATGGGCCCAAAAGGATATTGGGCTCAGATTGGGCCCGGATATTACAATATTATTGTAATGTAATATAATATTATTATAATATAGTAATATAATATTATATTTATAGTCAAATGCAATAACAAAGATATAAAATATTATAATTATTGGCGTAAATTAATTTTCTACAATATAACAAATTTTCTAGGTAGGTGATGAAATTGGTTAAACAATTATTAAAGGGACAATTTGTGTAATTGTTATATTTTATCATTGATATTTTGGTTAAAAAACAGCTTTCCGACCGGCCCTAAAAGTATTTTTCTGGAAAGTTCCAAAATGAAGCTTCTCTCAAAAAGCCGTTTTAGCTTTCCAAAAAACTATTTTTAGCTTTCTAGGCAAGCTAAAACAACTTTTCGAAATTTTTACCAAACATCCCTATTTTATCTAAAAGTACTTTTGAAGGGCTAGAAAGTATTTTTTAGCCCTCCAAAAGTTCTCGTAAATAGGGCCTAAGAATTGATGGACCTCTTGGAATTAGTGGTTGGACTTAAATTGACTTGAATGCTTTACACTAGCTCTCCTTGATAGCAGAAGATATGATCTTCAAACCTATCACTTAATGGACTTGATTTTTTCTTGTTTTTCTTTTTCTTTGTATGTCCCTTGTCTTCCTTAAGTGTTTCCTTGCATTTATAGCTTCAAAAAGTAGTTGGAAGACTTTTTTAGCCATTAGACAGACTAAAAGAGCAATTATGAGGCGAAACAACCATTTTGATTTTGCAGAAAAATTAGTTGTTACTATTGTTAGGGGCAAACGGGTCGACTCGGCTTCCTCAGGGGTCGACTCGTGATCTTTAGGGGTCGACTCGAGAAAACACTTATTTTTGTTACGCTCTATCTTTTGCCTGTGGTCACTGTGGGATCAGCTCTTCTAGTCTTTATGGTCGACTAGTCCATGACCGGGGTTGACTCATTGTCCCCCAGGGTCAACTTGTTAAAAGCTAATTTTGGTTGCTTTTTGTCTTTTGTCTGTGGCCATTATTAAGTCGTTTCGTTAGATTTTGGGGTTGACTCTTGTTCTACATGAGTCAACTTATGGTCTTCATGGATTGACTCAAAAATATGTAATGTTTCACCTCTTTCTATCTTTCGTTTGAACTGTGCTCAGGTTGACTCGGCTGATCTAGGGGCGACTCGAGGAAGTGTGCCATTCTTTGTTAATGTTTTGGGGTGGACTCGTGTTGTCCTGGGGTCGACTCCTAAAATTGCCCAAAATTGAAGTTTTCTGTTTTAGCCCGTAGACATTTAGGGGTCAGCTCCTGGCATTCTTGAGGTTGACTCCTCTACTATAGAGCGTCATAAACTTGAGTTTCATTCTTCCATTTCAAGTGTTTGAACCGATATATTGTTGGCTTCCTGCGGACATTCTTGTACACTCTAAACAAGTGATTAGTAAATTTTTTAATTTAAATATTTTGTATCATCAAAATCAAATATTTTGTGTCAACAATCTCCTCCTTTTTGATGATGACAAAACCTTTGAGTATCAAAAGAAAATAGTATTGATAAAAATAACATTTTTTTTGATACTAAAGTAATTTATGAAATGTCACTTTTACCCTTAATTGAATCATGCATAAATAGTGCTTCAATTTCTATTGACTTGTATTTCCTTAAAACTTTGTATCTTATTAATCTTTTTGATTGTGTTCATATAAACTCTTATCTACATGTTATTTTACTTTTGCTCTTTCTTATTTGATTATAACCATAATTCTTCTCCTTTTTGTCATAATCAAAAAGATAAGATGATGAAAAGTAAGTACTTGAAGTAAATCTATGCAAAGAGACATACACACAAAAAAGATAACTTCATTGCATTCTGAATTTAAAGATACATCAATAAGTCCTACATCTGAAATATCTTGGAATCTATACAGAACAAGAAGATGAAGGTTTTCTAGGTGACTAATCAGAGGATGAAGATAAAGATGAAGATAAACTTTGATAGGGATGGTAAATAGTAGAGTGCCTTGATCTATAGGAAGATGGTCTAGAGGGGCCAGGCTGAGTAGATGAGGGATGAATGGGTCAACCGGCTCCCATTTCCTAAGGAAGAGACTAATCATCTCAATGAGAGTAGATGATGGGGACATCAGATCTATTCATCCGGATTGAGTCGGGCCCCAGATTGGGTCCAATCTAGTCCGCATCATGTTTCTTTTATTGCCTTATTAGTTGCTTTTATTTGAGTCGATTTGGTTGTGTTTCTGTTATTTTAGAATCAATTTGGTTGTTGAGTTAAGTGATTGGATAAATTGATCAATGTAAGACCTAATTATAAAGGTCCAATTTTGGGTGTGTTCAATTAGTTTAATGTCTAATATTAGCAAGGTTTAATTTGGTATGTAATCAATTAATTGACTTAGTCAATTAATTGAAGGGTTCAAGTTTGGTTAGTTGTTAATTGTTTGACTTGGTCACTTTATGATATAAGACTAGGGGTGGCAAAATATGACCCGCGTGTTCGACCCGCCATAAACAGGTTTGGGTTTGGCCTAAACAGGTTCGGGTCGTAAACAGGTCGACCTGTTTAACCTGTTTATTAATTGGGTCGGATACGGGTTTTAAATGTCTGGCCCGTTTAACCCATTTAACCCGTTTAATATATGGGCCAGGCTTTTTTTATTATCCGGGAACAAATGCCTCATGCCCTCAGCCCAACGGATCCTTGAAGAACCAAAACAAAGGCAAAACCCTAGGTGGAAATAAAACCCTTCTCGGCTTCTCCCCTCGTTCCCCTCGCTCCTCGCGCTGGCCTCCTCCGGACCCCCAGCCATCAAAATCTCCAAATCCTCTTGCCCTCCACCATGGACGACGTCTGCGAGGGGAGGGAGTTCTCCTTCCCTCACTAGGAGGAGCGCATCCTCCAATGGTGGAAGGAAGTCGCCGCCTTCGAGACCCAGCTGAAGCGCACTGAGTCCATGCTCGAGTACATCTTCTATGACGCCCCCCCCCTTCGCCACCGGCCTCCCACACTACGGCCACATTCTCGCTGGCACCTTGAATCGACAACTCTCCAAAGTTCTTTTTATTGCGGCGCCCTCCTCCTAAATCGAAGAAATCTATCTTCAAAACCCTACCCCAAAGAAATCCCCAACCCCTTGCTCTCGCGCGGTGATTCCTTTCGTCTTCTTTCACTGCGATCGTTGTTTTGAGATGGCGGTGAAGATCGGAATGATGGATTCGACCCATCGCCGAGGACGAGGCCACCTCCTTCGCGGGCTCCTCTCTCGGCCCCTTCAAGGACCGCAACAAGGCCGCGCTCCGTGGCTTGACTTCTTCGGCTCACGCCCAATTCCACCACCACCGACTTTTCTGCGGCCGCCATTCCGGATTTCCGCCACCGTAGAGATCCCTGCGTCGTCGATAACGCTTCCTCCAACTCCCCCAGCCCTCCGATCTGAGTGGTGAGACTTCTTTGCCTTATTAACTTTTATTTTTTTTATTAAATAGGTTAAACAGGTCGAGTCGGATTACCCGTTTAATAAACATGTCGAATTTAGGTTGTAATTTTCTGATTTGTTTAATAAACAGGTCGGATTCAGGTTTATAATTTTCTAACCCGACCTGCATCTGACCCGACCCATTTATGTCTGATCCGATCCGATTGCTATCCCTATGTAAGGCCTATATAAGAGTCACTCCGCTTATGAATTAAGAATGGAATGATTAAATCAAAAAAACCTAGCCTCTTTTTTACTTCTTCTTCTTCTTCCTACGTCTCTATAACCTCTTCTTCCTACGTCTTTATAACCTCTTCTTCCTCCTCATTCCCTTCTTCTTTCTCTTTCTCTCTTTTTCTTACAGTGGTCCTCCATCAGCTTGGTATCAGAGCCACGCCTTTGCCTCCGTCGCCAAAGCTCTTTGATCTTGTGGCCCTACACTTCCCGCTGTTACTCCGGTCTCCGGATCTTCCCCGCCCCTTAGGCTGTGCCCACGCATGCATCCCCGTCGCCGCCATCTTCCACCCCTTTTCCCTTCCCACTCGATTTCGTTCCCCCTCCTCGGTTTGCCCTGTTCGTGCGCCCTTTTCTCCCCACCGAGAACACCGCACAACGCTTGGCTGGAACCGCACGAGAAGGAAGAGAAGGGGAGAACCCATGTTCCGCCGCCCTTCATTCAGAACTGAGGGAGGAGCACTGCCACTCCCGAGCACCCCCGACGCCATGCTGCCGTCCCATGTCGCCACCCGCTCCCGAGCGCCCCGTCGCCCTGCATTCAGCCGCCACCGCAGGCGCCGCTCCGCCCTCGCCGCCTCTGCCTTCGCCGCGACTGCCTCTGCCTCACCACCGTCCTGAAGCTCCGTCGCCAAGCCGCCTGCCCGAGCTCCGCCACCACCTCTCCTCCTTTTTTTCGTGTCCGCTTCCGCCGAGCCGCCCAAGCCCTAGTTCTTTTTCCCTTGCCGCTCCGCCTCGCCGCCTCCCGCCTCCGCCGAGTTCCGCCACCCTTCGCAGACCCGCCCCCTTCCGCCGCGCCCCGCTTCCCCCCGTTCCGCACCCCCCGCCGTGCGCTACCACTGTCGTCTTCCCCTTCCTCCCCCCCCAGGCCACTTCCTTCTCATTTGCAGGCCCTCGGGCCCAACACAACAGATCGCCCCACCCTCCCTTCTCACGGGCCATGCCCACGCGCCACCAACCCTTGACACTGACCCAATCCGCCCCTTGTCCCCCTCTTTAATTTGAGGGCCCAATAGGCCTTCTGTTATACAGATCCACATCACCCCTTCTTCAATTCAAGGCCTAGCAGGCCCTCTTCTTCAACAGATCCACAATCCCCCCCCCCCCCCCCCCCTCCCCTCCCTCTTCAGGTCCACGACCCTTACGCATTTTCACGGCTTCATCTACCATCCGGCTTCATCTTTCATCACCAGACCTGTACTCGACAGGATCGAGTTTTTTCTACCTGTGAGGAGTTGATGGGAACATCAGAGCTCTTCATTCAGATGATGGAGTCAATAAGTTGTTTTTATTATTAGTCGAATCGATTTGGTTAATTGTTTTTGTTATTGGTCAAGTCAGTTTGGTTAACTGCTTTTGTTTAAGTCAAGTTAATTGGGTTAGCTGTTAACTCGTGTAATTGGATCGAGTGATTGAATCGATTTTAGTATGTAATCAATTCATTGACTTAATCAACTGATTGAGGGTCCAATTTTGGTATGTCGTCAATTATTTGACCTGATGTAAGGCATATATAAAGGCCACCCCTCTCATAAATTAGAAATAGAATGATTGAATAAAAAAAAACCCTAGCCTCCTTTCTACTTCTTCTTCTTCCTCCTTCTTTTCTCTTCTTCCTGCGTCTCTATAGCCTCTTCTTCCTCATTTCCTTCTCCTTCCTCTTTCTTTCTTCTCCCTACAGTGGTCTGTCATCAATGAGTGTGGGTGGGTAGACACTAGAGATATTGGGATGTAAATCTTTATCAATTGCATTGTAAACTACTTTAAAGATTTTCTGTTAAGCCTTTGTGATTATGTATGAAAAGGTTACTAGAGAATTATGATAAAATTTATTTATAAGGTTTGATGCATAATGGAAGGTTGAGAAATTTGGGAATCAATATATAATTAGTTAGAATTGGATCTAAATTAAGTATAAGATGATTGACCATGAAATATTATCATGCATTGTGATTATTTATTATTTAAGTGAACCTGGAAACTCAAAAATTGATAGGGAGGTATACTGTGATATTGCTTAATTTTGAAGATAATTTTTAGAGGTAAATTAAGCTCTATTCATACAAAGTTGTTTAAGATTTGGTCTATGAAATATTTTTATGGTACTTGATTGGAATATTCTTTGAGCTTTGAACCTATATGTAAATTATGAATGAAAACTAGCATGTAGAAATAAAATATGCAAGGTGATACTGCAAAAAGGTTATTTTCTTATTAAGGAATTGATTTTATTTTGAGATCATAAAGTATTCAACTTAGTGGAATTATTAATAATCATTATCCCCATCTTTGGATCAAAATAATAGATCTGATTTATGTCTATCAGAGACTACGTGGTGTGTAATAAACTTCATTTCAAAGTTTGGGTTTATAAGTTGATCTAGAGATTTTTTTACCAATGTTGTTGAGATTCCTCGAGAAATCTAGTTTTGCATTAAGAATTTGAATTTTCAAGGCTTACATGATTATTATAGAAGTTCTAGATATATGCTAAATATCTTGATGAAGAAAACTCTAGGAGAGATGATTAAGTCAGTTTTACTCATGTCTATTGATTTCAAACCTTCTAGCTTGGTGGAGCATTGAAAATTTCTACTGATTGTTTTTCCTCACAGGGGTTTGATTTGGACTCATTTAGTTAAATTGCCAAGAGAATTAAGGTAAATTTATGTTTGAATTATAGTAATTGGCCTATATGATGATTCTGAATGTATTAATTGACTCGATCTAGATGGATGTGCCCGAAGTAAATTAGGGGACGGGAATCAAAGGTTCCTTTTTAGGCTTTATCTGGAAATTAAAATTTTGGATATTTTTAATTTATAATATAAAGTAGTATTTTGATCAAAAGTTACTAGTGAATCTAAAGAATTTTGGTGGTTTGAATTCGAGTATGTAGCGAAAACATAGTAGTATAAATTATTTTTCTAAGTTAGTTAGAAATATTATATCTTTGATTCGACAAGTTTTAATAATAAAAGACAATCTGTTTCATTGTACAGTAGGATTTTCTTGATAAACGAAAGAAAAATATTTTGATTCTTAGATGTTGTTGTGCTATCTTAGGTTCTTCGATTTTATGTCGTTGTGCTATCTTAGCATCTTGAGACTAGAATTAATGGATCATAGATTTTGGATTTTGGATCTGAAATATTTTGGTGTATATCTTTTTCCTCCTAAATCTGAAGCTTACACTACTTCAATTTGATTGAAAGAGATTGAGGTTATCTATCGACCTTAATAAATATTCTACTAAGGGTGGATTGGAGTTGTTTATAATCTAATATTATGGTAGATCGAATAATCAAGAGCACTTGATATGTTGACAAAGAAACTTGATATTCTTATTCAGAATTAACATATTGATTCTCATTTATAAGAGAGAAGTTTGATTTGCATCATCTATAATGATGAAGTTGTATTGATAAATAAAATTATTAGAAACTTGATGATGAGATCAGACTTGTGTATCCCTAACATTTTACAGGCACAACTAAGAAAATTTGCGGCACGAAATTTTTAAAGTAGGGGAGAATGTGAGCCCAACCTCATTGGGCGGGCTTGGTGGCATGGCCAGCATCCAAATCGCAGCTCGAAGGCCCATGTAAACCAAAAATAGGGCAGAGCCCTAGTTGAGCATAGTGGAGGAAGACGAGTCCTCATCCTCTTCGGACTCTGCCGGAGACTAGAAAATCCTAGTCTCCGCTCTATATAAGGTCCTCCCAACTCCCCTTCAAGCACCACTGATGATTGCCGACCACCGTCGCCTCTTTCCTCTCTTTCTTCTTCTTGTGCGTCGTCTACCTAAGGTCACTGTGCTTGCCGAAATCGCAGTCATAGTGCCCATCTAGGTTGATGTAAGGACTTGAATAATTAGAGCGACCTTCTTCTCCCTCTTCCATGACCCTTGGAAATCCGATTTCGACCGATGATCACCAGAATTTGGCCAAAAAAAGGCCAAGCCCCTATTTCCCCTATTTTTGTTTAAAACTCGGTCTTTTTCTTCTATTTTTCGGCTGGTTCCATCGCTTACGCTTGTCGCTGGGGGCTCTCTCTAGTGCCCTGTGGTGGCTTATGGCCATGGTTGAGGTACCAACTGTCGGGATGCTTTTTTCCGCCATTTAAGGGGTCAGAATCTCTATTTTTTTTGATAGATTTGTTGCCGCCAGTTGCCGTTGGTTGGCCATGGGTCTCCTGACCCCAGGCATCACCTGCAACCACCCTCTTCCTTTTCTCTTCCTTGGTTAGAGAGAGAAGCTTCCTTTCTCTTTTCTCTTTTTTCATCCTTTCTCTCTTTTATTTCTCTCTACTGAATTTTCTCTCTCTACTCTCTCTAGAGATGATAGATCCAGTATGATACTCCTCTTCGTGATTCTGGATCGACTCTGATAAAGAGCTTTGATCTATGTTCGGCGAGTGGCTCGCCAACCCCATCTTGGCCCTTTTTGGATATTATTAGATTTGATCACCTTTCATCTCTGTTGAACTATTTGTGCCCTAATCCAAGAAAGATTTGATGAAATCATTTTGATCGGATCGACCCATCGGGCACCCCTGCTTAGTTAGCCCTGTGAGAATGTTGGATTTAAGATTTTTTTTAAAAAAAATATAATAAAATTTTAATGAAAAATATATATTTTGAAAAATTAGGCTCCGAGAAGGATTTTTGAAATTAATTGGATTTATTAGTTGGATTGCATTCGCAAGATAAGTAATGAAACTCTTTTTTTTTAGATCCCTGACAAATTATATATATTTTTTTAATCAAATTATTTTTGATTTATGAAGTTGATGTATAATATTTTATTATTATATGTGCCTCTTTCTAGAATATTGTATGATTATTAATTGAATGTATTGATTTCGATATAGTTTATTTTCGATTAATTTTGATTTCGTATAAATTTATGTATCTTATGATTTGGAATACTGAATATAAAAAAAAGAGTTTTTGATTTGAAATGAATTTAGACTCGCAGCCAGACTATGTATCGATACTCTACTAATGAAGGTTATTCGTTAGTATATCGACACCCTGATAGTGAAAGTTATTCGCTGGTACATCGACACCCTGCCAGTGGAGATTATTTGCCAGTATATTGACACTCTGCCATAGAAGGATGAATCTTACATCACTCGTCAAAGTAAACTTTCTTAGCGTATGTTTCATTGATGACATGTGAGGTCTCACTATTTTTTTGGAAGACATCTAAGCTAATCAAGAGAAACTAATTTTAAAATTTGCAATGGGTGACCACTTTGATTATGTGTGGTATGATGAGCTTACACAGTACACTGTTGACAAGAGTACTTTTAATGTCATGACGAGTGTTGGTGGTGATAAGAGAGAGGCCGCTCCATGATCAAAAAGCGGAGGTGAGAAAACCAACACTGACCACTATCAACAGTATGAGTTGCTAGCATGGTAAGTAACCACATATCAAAGTAGAGGCTAATCCCATTTTTGTTAGTATATGTTGACCTTGGGATTAATTTTGATGATGACAAAACCTTCGAGTAGGTTATTAATGCTTATATGTTTTGGAGCAGTTAAAGTTGTTTTTCAAGAAAGTCTTAGAAGCTTGAGCATCCAGCAAAGCATAAAGAAGCTCAAAAGATAAAATTTTTAAGTTAGAGATAGGTTTTGAGGTGTTCAAAAGTTTCTGAAGCATGAGAGTGGACTCTAGTTGGCCAAGAAACGATCTCATGGTGTCACTGGTAATGAAGATTTAGCACTTTGGGCATCATGAGTTAACCTTAGGGGTCTGGGCGGTGACCTCCAAGTCGACTCCTGCACCCTGGAGCCGAGTGGCACTTTTGGCACAAACCTAGAGTCAACCTATAGGTCAACCCCTGGGCCATGTGTTGACCTGCAGGTCAACCCCTAACATACCACAGGCGAGAAACAAAGCAATGCACTTTCTGACTTCTTTAGAAGTCGACCTTGCAGTCAACCCCTAAGATAGGTGTCAGACCTATAGGTCGACCCCTCTATTTGCATAGGCTATAATGACTAGTTGTTTGATATGAAGATGGTGCATTTAATGACTTCTAACCACTCTCCAAAAGTCACCAACGGCTAGTAATCATTCTCTAGAAACTTTTTGTCGTAAATGGGCTTCCAAAAGGTGGAAAACAAGAACAAGAATAAGAGACATTAAGAGGGAAAAACACATTCAAAGCTGAAGAGCATTCATTGAGTGAGAAACATTCAATACAACTTCAACATCTACTCCAAGAGTATTCACTAAGTATTTCCAGCTGAAGTGGACATCGAAATGCTTCTCCTAGAAATTCTAAAGTGTTTCAATTGATTTTATTTCTGCTCATTAAGGACTTTTTTATTGTGTTATTCACTATTTTATCAATTGTATCTCTTTATATTTAGGGGAACAAGTTTTAGTTGTGCTGAAACTTAGGAAAAGATTGATCCATACCTCAAAACAATGCGTGCAAGGCTTTCTTGTGCTTGAAAAATGAGTGACTAGCTTAGAAAAAGCTAGGGTTATTGGTCAGTAGTATCCGATGTGCTATCATTTGGGAACTAGTGGTTTGAAATTTTCAAGTAGGAAGCTTGGGGAGTAGATGCTAGGTTCGGCACCGAACTACTATAAATCTTTTGTGTTTGTAGTGCCTTGATTATTTGCATTGCGCATCTCTTTCGTTACTTTACTTATTTCTCTTTAGTGTTTGCATATGTGCTAGATTTCAAGCTAATCCAAATGAATCTCACTTAATTGTTGTTTAAAGAATCCTAAGATACTTAAATGACACTCAAAACTTATGTTTATAGTATTGTTGAGTGTACCGAGCCATCTGCCTCCACAGAGATGCCTTCAGACATAGAGATTAGAGCCTCAAATATATTTACTGACACAGATAGTAGCAAAATTGAGGCACCACATCTCGGGCCTGCGCTTCTTGGTGACCAGTCAACTCAGAAAGATTGAAGATATTGAGAGGGAGACGAGGACCTTATAGACCTCTGTGGAGAAGGACGTCAAGCATTTTTACTTCTCAAGCACAGAGGATTGGAGCAGAGATTCAGGGAATGCTCAAGGAGGTTCGGGATGAGTTAAGGCAACTAATCAAGTCTCTTGTTTCATCTGCATCTACTGATGGCGGACCACTGTAGGGAGAAGAGAGAAAGAGGAAGAAGAAGGGAAGGAAGAGGAAGAAGAGGTAATAGAGACGCAGGAAGAAGAGAAGAGGAGAAAGAAGAAGAAGAAGAAGAAGAATCAGAAAGAAGGCTAGGGTTTTTTTGATTCAATCATTCCATTCCTAATTCACAAGCGGGGGTGGCCCTTATATAGGCCTTACATTATGAATTGACCAAGTCAAATATTTAACAACTAACCAAACTTGGACCCTTCAATTAATTGACTAAGTCAATTAATTGATTACATACCAAATTAAATCTTACTAATATTAGAACATTAAACCAATTGATCATACCGAAAATTGGACCTTTATAACTAGGTATTACATTGACCAATTGATCCAATCACTTGACTCAACAACCAAATCGACTCCAAAATAATAGAAACACAACCAAATCGACTCAAACAAAAGCAACTAATAAGGCAATAAAAAAAACATGATGCAGACTAGATTGGACCCAATATGGGCCCGACTCAATCTGGATGAATAGCTCTGATGTCCCCATCAACTCCTTCCAGGTGGAAAAAACTTGACCTCGCCGAGTGCAGATCTGGTTGGAAAAATTTCTGCAGGCATGACGAAGGTGGTGCTGTTGGGACCAAAGTTGGTGAAGAAGAAGGTAAACGCATCCATAACAAGGAAGCCGAAGTGGTTGCCTGGCGTGGTCCAATGGTCGTAGGGGATGGCGAAGTCGAGCAGGTACACCGTCATCATGAAGAACTCGATCGCCTGGATCGTGAACTGGCTGATGATGTCAATGTGGACCACGATGAACCAGTACCCCGAGACGGTGTCGCAGAGCGTCAATTAGAGTCTGGGCCCTTGTGATCCTGAACACTTCTTCGACATGCCTTGGGAACCATCCGAGCACAGGCCTGATGGGCCCGTGGAAGACCAGGGGGCGGGCTGTTGAAAATGGGCCCGAAGGCCTGCAGGCTAGAAGGCCTGCCACAGAAGGTTTGTGGAGGGAGGGCCTGATGGCCCGCTGGGTTAGAAGTGGAGGGCGAGGATTGGGGGGCCTATTGGGCCCGATGTTTCGGGAGGGGGGGTTTGATGACCCGTTGTGAAGGGGAAAGAAGAAGGTTGGGAGAAGAGACCGGAGGTGGTGAGAAAGGAAGTTGGCCGAAAGAGAGAATGCAGGGGAAAAGGATGAGAGGAAAGAGGGGAGGCGGAGCGAGGGAGACGACGGCGGAGGCGATGGAGCGCGGGCGGAGCAGCGGATGGGAGGGGTGAAGATGGGACTCGGCGGCGGCAGGGAAGGCCGAGGAGGCGATAGAGGAAATGCTTAGGAAGGAGGCGCTCGACGGCGAGGGCCCACGGCTTGCAGGTGTGGTGGTACAAGCGGCGTGGCTCGGCGGAGACGCAGCGAGGGGCGGCCGATCGATGAAGATGAATAGGTAAGGGTTTTTTTTATCTGGCACGTGCGGTCACATGCGTACCCCTCTTTTTTTTGGGGAACTTTTACGAGTTCGGCTTATCAAGTTCGGGTTTTTAGCCACAACCCGCTCCGATACCTGTAACGGGTTTGTCACGTGTAAATCATGTGCGCTCCTTTTTTTTTTTTTGAAACAGACTCGGGCTAGTGGGTAACGAGCTAATGTGTTTGGCTCTTACTCGTTAACGCCGATCTTCTTCAACCTCCCGACGGATTCGGACAAGAACACGGTGGCGGCCATGCATTCCTCTGGGTGGTGCAGCCTTGAACAGGGAAGGGGGAAGGGCGGGGCGGAGCGGCAGGTTTTGGTGACGGTGATGGAAGACCTGGAAAAGGTGGTGGGATAGGGGTTTGGTGACGGTAAAGTCGAAGTCGGACGCGAACGGGCCGACGCTAGGTGATGCGGCAGTCGTGGGCTTGATGGTTGGTGGGGAGGAAATGCCAATGGGGTTTTCCCCTTTTTTTTTCTAGTGCAATCGGGAAAGAAAGAGAAGCTAGATCCCAGGACTTTAGCAGATAACTTGGATTGGGACTCTAGCAACAGGGGCAAAGCCAGCCTGCTCTAATACCAAGCTGATGACGGACCACTACAGGGAGAAGAGAGAAAGAGGAAGGAGAAGAAAAGGAGGAGGAAGAAGAGGTTATAGAGACACAGGAAGAAGAGGTTATAGAGACGAAAGAAGAAAAGAGGAGAAAGAAGCAGAAAGGAGGCTACGGTTTTTTTTATTCAATCATTCCATTCCTAATTCATGAGAGGAGTGGCCTTTATATAGGCCTTACATCAGGTCAAACAATTGACGACATACCAAAATTGGACCGTCAATCAGTTGACTAAGTCGACGGATTGATTACATACCAAAATCAATCTAATCACTCGACCCAATTACACGACTTAATGGGTAACCCAATTGACTTGACTTAAACAAAAGCAACTAACCAAATTGACTCGACCAATAACAAAAGCAACTAACCAAATTGACTCGACCAATAATACAAATAACTATTTGACTCCATCATCTGAATGAAGGGCTCTGATGTCCCCATCACTCATCCTATGTCAGATTTTCTTATTTTAGAATTTATCCATTTATGTTCCGATATCATTTGTAACAACTCAAAATCTTATCTAAAAAGGCTAATACGTTCAATTAAGAATCATACAATAATCTAGAAAGAGGCATATATAATAATAAAATACTATGCATCAACTTCATAAATCAAAAATAATTCAATTAAGAAAATATCTATAATTTGCCCATAGGTCTAAAAAAAGAGTTACACTACTTATCTTGCGAATGCAATCCAATTAACAGATCCAATTAATCTCAAAAATTCTTCTCAAAGCGTAAAATTCCAAAAATTATATTTTTTATTAAAATTTTATCATAATTATTTTTTAAAAAATAAAAATCTTAAATTACAACACCTTCACAAGGCTGACCAAGCAGTGGTGCCCGACATCTGGGTCAATCCGATCAAAGGGATTTCACCGAATTTTGCTCGGACTAGGGTACAGATGGTTCAATAGAGATCAGGAGGTGATCAGATCTAACAATATGCAAAAATGACCAAGATGGGGCTTACGTGCCACCGGCCGAGCATGGATCAAGCCCCTTCACCAAGGTTGATCCAGAATCACGAAGAGGAGTATCATACTGGACCTATTATTTCTAAAGAGAGAGTAGAGAGAGAAAATTTAGTAGAGAGAGAAATGAAGCTTCTCTCTCTAACCAAGAGGAAGGACGAGGGTGATTGTAGGTGATGCTTGGAGTCAAGAAACCCATGGCCGGCCAACGGCGGCCGATGGCCGGCGGCGACTGGCGGCCAATAATAACAAATCAATAAAACAAATTAGGGGTTCCAACCCCTTAAACCGTGGAACAAAGCATCCCGGGTGGTTGGTACCTCAAACATAGCCATAAGCCGCCGTGGGGCACCGAAAAGAGCTCTCGGTGACAAGCGTTGGTAGTGGAACCAGCTAAAAAACTAAAGAAGAAGATCGATTTTTACACAAAAATAGGAGAAACATGCGCTTTGCCCCTTATCGACCAAATTCTGACGATCACCTGCCGAAATCGGACTTCCAAGGGTCACGGAAGAAGGGGAAAAAGCAATTGATCAATAATCAAATGCCGTTGAAAAGCAATTGATGCAAACCAAAAGTGAAATTGAAGTCATAAACTAACAATCATGCTCTATGATCAATAATCTACTACTGTCACACCCTACCATTAAACTTCACCCTAAGGATATTCATGCTTTGCCATCCATACTATATGATAGCCACTTTAGTGCCTCAAGTTTGAAAATCATGAAGAAACCCAACAAAGACATGTAAAGAATTTAGAATCCTAATCTAAGCATGCATGCACCAAAAACTAAGCTATAAAATTATAAAGAAATAAAAAAAGAGAAACATTCCTAGGCATTAATGAAATAGAAGGTATTCCACCATGACTTCCAAAATTGTAGGACACGATTATTTTGCTTTGTGCCCTTGGATGAAGAATTGCCGCTATTGTAGTATTCGATCCACCTACAGGACCCTGCTACCTCATGATCACCACTCGATGCTTCTAGGACTATTGAAACAACACAATTGCTTTCAAGGGAGATATTTGATGTAGGTCTAAAATCCTTAGGACAGAGATATACCTATCCTAGGGGTTTCCAAAGTACCTAGGTAAGAAAGATTTTTTTTAAAAAAGGACTAATTTAGGTGAAGCAAATAAATGTAAAGTAGAAATTAAAAGATAACTAATTGCTATGACGCTAACCTAAAATATTTTTACGAAGGGAAGGTAAAACACCTGCCTCCCCAGAAATCCTGGAAATGAAAGGGACTATGATAATATGCAAGAACTAAGATAAATTATATTAATGCAAAAAATAAACCAAAGCTAGAAAAGAAAAGAGAAGAAACCCCCTCCTTTTAACTCGTTGAATCCTAAATTAGACCCATCTACACACCTCTTCGAGTTCTTCGCATCCTCTAGGAACATAGAAGGCTAAGAACTGCAACCTTCCATATAGGGAAGCCTTCATCTCAAGAAGCATGCTCTTGCAAAGGCTCAGAACTTCTTCAAGACTTGGCAATTCCTAGCAATCTCTTGATAGCGCCTGATCCGTTGGAGGCTAGGGTTTATATCGGAGGTGGTCTAGAGATCATTCTCATCTTGATCCACAATAGAATTTTAGAAATCTACAGAAAACATTCTATTGCAGGGCTTGCAATGATCCTCTCAAAGGTCACAAGCTGCTGAAGTGGCTGAAGAGGTAGGAATGATCCAGAAGTTCTTGTGAAAAAGAAGCTCTTACATGTTAATGAAAACTTGTCACAATAGGGTAAAACCACAAGTAAAGATCAACTTGAGGAGTTAGCATTTGGGTACAGGTCGACTCTACCGTCGACAGGGTCAGCATCATTCTTATACAACCAGCACCAATTAGTTAGGGATCGTAGGCAAGCGATCGATGGTCAAGACTCATCATCAGTTGGTTTCCTCCTACAGCTGTTAGCAGCATCAATATGGTACTAACAACAGGGGCATACCTTCAGTAAAGTACCAATAGTAGTACTATAGGTTGACTCCAAGAAGGCCTAAGACCCTTTTTTTTTCCCCATAAAACTGAATACCATGCATAGAATTAAGTGTGGCAAGGCTAACTCCTTTTATTTGGAATTTCGAGAGCCTGGTGTCTTCCACGATAAGGGGCATTTCGATCCGGGAAAAAGAAAAATGGCTGCTCCTACAAATACAAAAAAAAAAAGGACCAATTCTCTACAAATAAAAATCCAGTAGCCATTTTCGTAAAATACAGGAAAAAGAGAATATATATACCTGTATGAACATAGCATTAACATATTATGGAGTGACCATTGCCCCATTTTATAGCAAGAATTCCGACATGCAATTACAACTCAACCAACGAAGAGCCAAAACCAACAAATTTTATCCACATGAACTATTAATACGATGCAGTATATACACGGTACCCATAAAATAATAATACTGGTACAGTTTGTAACAAATGATAAGGCAACCTTCAGCAAAGAATATAATTCCTGTAAGCCTGTGAGTTGTCAGTGCTGAAGTACATCTGAGTTATACCACAGAGTGACAGGCAGCCAAAGAGATCAGGTGAATTTAACTGGAAAGCTAGACTATTCATAGCCTTGCAGCAGTTCTTTCTATTGCTGAACATGATACTTCGTAAAATGCACAATCTATTTTGAGGAAACTAAAATAACAATAAACGACATGCAAACACCATCGGACGAGAGAAAAAACAAAGCTGACCTATTTGCTTATCCATTCCTTTTGAGACTATAATGTAACGAGGGAACATATAAAAGGAACAAAAGAAGAACGGTTTCTCATTGTCATGCGCAAACAAGAAACCCTGATGGCGCACACAAATAATTTGTCGAGACCAAACCTCATCGCAGCAACACCTGGAACTGCAGCTACGCCTGGAATGCCCCAGAATATCAAGTATCTGTCCAGCACTGCAGCAAACGGAAAGAAAACGAAAACACCTCAGCATTCCGAAGGTGTTACTATTTCAAGAAAAATAACCTCAACCTCTTCATAAGCACTTTCCTAAATTGATTAAACCCAAACTAATTTGCAAATCACCTTCCAAATTTGATTAAACCCAAACTAATTTGAAAATCACCTTCCTAATTTGCAAGTCCAAATAACCAAGAAATCATAAACATAATCATGGTTACAAGTACCAAGCCACTACCAACACCCAAGATTGGCGGAACTATTCCAAACCGCCCAGTTCGGGGTGTCCCAAGCCATACTAGCGGCGGACCGAAACAGTTCCAACAACGAAACCGAGCACCGTCGACGGAGGGGGAGAAGGAGAAGAAAAGAGAAGAAAGAGAGCGAGCGGGGAGGAAGGGAGAGGAAGAGGAAGGGAGGCCGGTAGAGGGCCGATGGAGGCTGGCGAAGGGCCGGCGCCCGGGCAAAAGGCGGAGGCCGGCGCCCGGGCAGGAGGCCGCGGCCGGGTCCCCTGACGCTAAAAAAGTTGCAATTTTTTTTAATAGTCGGACCCTTGTTTCAAACAAAACAGGAGACCCGGCTGTGGCCTCCGCCTCCTGCCCGAGCATCGGCCTCCTCTCTCTCCCTCTTCTCTCTCTTTTCCTCTCTCCCATGGTCTGCGTTCGCCCTCTCCTGTGTTGGTACAGACCCACACTGTACGGCGCAAGCCCTTACTGACTCGTGCCACCGGACAACCGGTACGGTGCTTGGTACCAATATAGCAGATCGCCAATACCTATTACTGGATCCATACCAAGTAACAAGCGTGCCGCTTAGAATCACGCAGCACGACATCATATTAACCTACGCTAGTTTAATAGAGTTTGGTACCACCAATGCTGGGACAAAACGTCTATTAGGTCCTATTTTAACTTTTGTATTCTCATTTGGTTCTAGCATAGCATGGATGCCATTCGCTAGCTAGCATGTCCCTTGGACGTGAGTCCTCGACCATACCTAACATATTCCATTTACTAAAAGAGGTTGAACTACGAAATGCATTCTAATTACTAAAAGCTACAGAGTTTCAGATAACCCCAAGAATTGATAAGCTTTACATCTCATAGTCAAAGATGGCAATCAGAAGGCAGACTACTTGAGAATTTCCCTTTCAGATGCCAATCATCATCAAGAAGAATTCATGTTCGCAATCCTATATTATTGCATAGTATTTTGTTAACTATATCACCTAGAAGAAAACATTGGATCAAGACATACAAAATCAAAAAATAAAAATCTATTAGTAACCAGAAACATCTAAAATACAAGACAATAAAGGCAGAAAAGCAACAGCAGTTCACACTAAGCTATTTTATTTAGCCCAATTTAACTAAGAAGAAAAATCAACACAGACGTACTACAACGAACAGATATGCATATAGGGACAATGCACTGATGAGTAATTGAGAGATGATAACAAAACAAAAACAAGAAAAAAGCTTCATTATTGTAGGAAACAGGCCAAATGATCCATAAGGTCATACCATCTAGTCCAATGCAGCCTCCATGTCATCAGCTGAGCTTTTCGACATACACTTAGCATGCACAATGGGAACATGTCCAGCAGACTCATCCATGAAATCCATATCACCTTGCCTATTTGTTAGATTTAAATATACTGCTCCTTTATACATCCATTCAACCCTTTCAGCAGAATAAATGTCCTCAAATGGTTCTCCACATAGTGCACATATGCACTGGCTTTCATCTGCAGGAACTGCTGGCTCATACTGCTTGTCCATTAGGACAATCTTCTCCACAGAAGTGGCTGACTCCAATGGCCCACATTGTGGTCCCACATATCCAGTGACCCAACTAGTCAAACTCACATACCATTTTCGAGAAACTCTGTTGAAACTGCTCAGTTCACACTTCTTCAGGCCATGCCAATCCAAGTGACTATTGAGCTGTGCTTGAAGTCTGAATCTTAGGCCACATATGTTGCATTGATGCTCTAGGTCATCAAAGAGGCTACTGATCACCTCAGGATGAAATTTGCGTATGATTTCTGGCTTGAACTCGATGCCTAAAAGGTCCTTCAATGTTACAGTGGATGGTAACAAAGCTGCACTTGTTGGAGCAATGTCTTCAGTGCCAGAAGGCTCTTTCGCTGCTAGTGAACGAATGGTTGAGATATCTAAGTTTGAAAGTTTTTGCTCCGAGGTGCTGCTAGCAAAGGCACTACTCTGATTCCCTAGTTTGTTAGGCAGCTGAACTGAGGTTGCAGCTGGCAAATCTGTTGCTGGTGAAGATATCAAACCTTTTGCAACTAATGAGCTCAGAAGTCTTGAAAGTGGATTTGTAGTGGAAATAGCTAAATTGGAGGTCTCCCTGTCGGTATGCACCAAGGATGGAGGCAGTGGGCCAGGTGGTAGGGGAGGAAGCACAGCTCTCATAGAGGGCAGCATCAGAGCATTGTCATGGGACAACAGAGGTGATATTGATGCAGGAGTGACAGAAGGATCAGATGATGTCACAACTTGAATAGGAGGAGACCCGCTAGGTAGGGGAGGCTGCATGTTCAGGTTCTGGAAATTATTCATTGTGTGGTTGGGTAAGAGTCCACTCTTCATAATAGCAGCCAATAAATTACTTGTACTGGGTTGGTCCGAGATTTCAACAGCAGCATTATCTGAGTTGTTCTTTCCAGGAAGTCCTATCTGATGAGATCCAAAACTCAGGGATAGAGGTGGTGATTTCTTGATCTGATGGGAAGTTTGAGACTGAATTTGTGTCTCTTGCACTGATAGATTAGGCTCTGGTTGCTGCAAGAAGCGAAGATGATGCCTAAGCTGAGCAAAAGGTGCCGAAGAACCAGAAGCAGATGAGTTTTGCAGGTGTTGAGAAGGATATGATGGAGGTGTCTTTGAGGTTAATGGAGAATGAGAATGATGAGGATGACTTTGAGCCGAAATAGGAAAAGAATCCTGAGTTACTGGTGTATCAGGTGCTTGACTCAACCGTTCTGGAAGATGCATAGGTTTTTGACCTATGGGAAAGAAGGAATTAGATGGAAGAAGATCAGAGTCAATTGAATTGTGTGATTTCTGATGTTGAAGGAGTGCAGAAGATGGAGGTGAATGTGCAGATGGTGATGGAGGCTGCGACTGTTGCTGTCTTAGCTGACCTGACATTCCAGTTGATCCTGGAACTAAAGATGAACTCATGCTTGTAGATAAACCACCCCTAAAAGAAATTGGCTGTCCTTCAGACTGACTAGAAATTCTTGAGCTTGTATGGTTCAATCCAATCATTGAGTGTGGCATGTCAAGTGGGGCCCAAATGGAGGATGTAGGATGCTCCAAAGGATCTCGCCCCATGTATAGTGAATCTGCTGAAGTTTCCATACCTATTCCGCAGTCAGTATCATGCTTGGCATGGGGCTGCTGAAGGTGCTCTTCCAGTTCCTGCATGACAACTGGAGATCAGCCTCCACATTTTAACAGTATTGTGTAATAACACCAAACTAGTTAAGAAGTGGAGCTCCCTTTATGATACCCATGGCCATTATTAGGGAGGGAAAAAAGTTTTAGGCTCACTTTCTTCATTCTCACAATTTGTATGCTCTGCTGATCTGTGGATCAGTACAGAGACATGCAGAAACAACTCGGTACAACTCTAGATTTTTCTGTTATAATTTACTTTACATGAATGACATAGTTTAATCTTCAATACAAACTGCATAGTTGTATTAAGATTTAGTATAAATGAATGCACACTGAGAATAATTGACATGCACATTTTTGCCTGTAGATCTATTAGAGGACCATATACAAATTGTAGAGACTTTTGCTCTCCACCCACTAACACACAAGAAGAAACGATAAATTCCAGTCCTTTGCTACACAAAGATGAACACGCAAGTATGTAGTCTTAAGTTCAACTACCAAGAATATATGATCGAAGATGTTAGATAAATACCTCAAGTAGTGGAACTCTGCCTTCCCGTCCAGCAGTCTTCATCAATAGAGATAGGGAGTCAATTTTGTTTAGATGAGAGGATAGATGCTTGCTCTCTAGAGGCATCAACTTGCCTTTTTGCAAATTTGCAGATTTATTTTCATCATTAGTACTCCACCCACCTTTTATTAGGCTATTATTGCTTGCATTATCTATTGCTCTAGAATTCATATCATCCCACATATATTCTTCCTCCTCAGAATTCTTCCAGTTATTAGATGTTCGTTGGATGCTTCTATCCTGAACTGAAGGCAGCTGATTATCTAAGTGTGCAGATCCAGATGAACGGCATACTCTATAAGCATGATTAACATCGAAAACACCACTGCTGACATGCATCTCAGAAGCATTTATGCCAGCACCATGATATGGTTTGTCAAGTCCATCTCGCTCTTTAAGTCTCTTGCTTACCCTTTCAACTCCAAGGTCCGACTGCACTGGAACATCAGAAGAAAACTCATGGCCTCTGAATTCTTTTTTCTCATGAATGGGATTGTTTATCAGTACCCTATGAGGCCGCAGATTCTGCAAATCAAACCGAGACGCAGATTAACAGAGGAATCGTTAACCTGGATATATTGGATACTTTACACTTCAAAATAAGTTTTATTCAAGCAACAGTTTTAGTAATGATATATGAAAAGAATAAAACCAGGGAAGGAACTGCATACAGGCATTTTGCTAGGCGGATTTGTCCATTGTCTTGTGCTTCCAATAACTGCTGCTTTGTCAGACCTCTCTGCATCATCAATAGAACTAACCGCACGATTGATGTCATCATTGATTATTTCCTTTGCCTTCATTAAAAAACCAACAGAACATTAACAAAATAAAACTATATGAAGATGCAATGAAAAAGAAAAGTGATGATCTCACTGATCAAATGAGAATTAGTTCCAACACAACTTGGTCTTTATTGTAGAAAATATTACTCCATCAAACTTATATGGTTCACACATTCACTTTCATAACAATGAAATTCAGAGACATGAGTGAACCTATTTTTGCAGCTACATTCTCCCCTTCCTAAAATCTAAACCATAAACCATGGAGCACTATCCTAGTCATATCATTAGCTTGTATGCATACAAATGCAGCCTTTAATAGGACCAAAAAGCAAAGAAAGATTTAAGAAAGCAATAACAAACAGATCAGTCAAAGCTTGCTGTTCCTCCTCCATTGAGCATATGTATCATGCACAGGAACCAAAATTTTCCAACATAACTGATTTCATTAAGCAACAGAAATGACTAGCTTGTAGCAAGATTTTTGTTATATGCTTTGGCATGGAATGTGGACCACAAGTTATCTGAATGCACTTCCATGAAATGAGGTGGGTAATAAATGTAATATTTTATTTATACTAAATGTGACATAGTAGCATATCATGGAAACAATTTAATTCTCTGTTAACCATTACTAAACAAGACTTGCCCAATACATCAACTTGCATATACTGAATTCCGCATTCATTTTTGAGAGAAATCTGCACTAATAAATTCAGTCCAAACAATTTTAAAATTATGTTTCTTCCTGTGACATAGGTCAAGAATTCTCAAAAGTTATGACCTAAAATGCTTTGGATTTATCTTATAATTGTTTTGTCCTACCACTAACAAGAGAATTTAGCTGTTTTCAATACTCATAAATGAGGCAATCATAACTTACAGCAAGTTACCGTAACACACGTCCTACAGCCCTCTTGATGGACTAAATAAGTTCAATAGGTAAAAGATACTGGAAGTCCAAATGGGGTAATTTCATCCCAGTTGATTGGACGTATAGAAACTAAGTGCAAGCAAACCTCAGTTTAAAACTCAAAGTTCAACATCAGTTTGACATATTAAAGAGTGAAATAAAAGGTACAATATGCTTGAACTAGTGAAAGAGAAGACAAATTGCACAAACATTTTACTTGACAGTCAAGTCTTTGGGAGCCTCTTGTATCTCAGAAAATGTTCCTTGAGAAAATAAATTTTGGGGGCCTCAACATAGGTGAATATTTCTTCTGCTAGGATAATGGATGCATGCAAGAAAAGGAGGAAATTCTAATAATTATGATTCTCAGATCCAGCATGAGGCAAATCTTCAGTATAGCCCAAGAACACTTTCATGTAAAGAAACAAACACACCTATAAAATCAGCAGCACCTAGAATGCAAAATGAGGAGAGAATATTTTAACTGCAGGCTAATTTGTAGTGCGATGCAACCTACAATGATGGGCTACAAAATGTATCAATCAGAATTCACTTTAAGGTCCAGAAAACTCTAATAGGGAATGCATTTGTCTCATCTACTAATATATAATCGAAAAGGAGCCTGCAGCCTCGTCATGGGCCCGTGCCAAAAAAAAAGAAAGAAAAAATACATTACTATGAAAAGATAGAGGTGCATATCTTGCACACTAGGAAGCGAGAGAGAGAGAGAAAGAGAGAGAGAGAGAGTACTCTCCCAAGTTTTGAAATCTTTGGGATAATTAAGAGAGAGAGACTCTTACCAAACTTGGAAACTCACAATCGAAAAAGAAAAAGAAGAAAAGGATAGAAGGCTCAACTATCCAAATTTACCCATCTTGCCAAAGATAATATACACACTTGCAGTTTATTATATAATTATATTTTGCAAATGAGATGATATAATGATAACCTGTTAAACATTTTCGTTCCTTCTTATTAGAAGACTCAAGTTCCCAATAAATGATTAAATTCTCTATCTAATAAGAAACGATGGTCCCTGCAAAGACAAATTTTAATAATTTGCTCTTCATCCAGTCTCCTTTGTTCCCAGACCCAATGGCGACCAGTTCTAAATTTATCCAGACAAGCTCTATAGAACAAATTCCTAGGTAAAACTGAACACCCTCTGGAAATTTCTTTTTGATCAGATCTGATAACAAGGAAGATCATCATTCTCATATAAAGCCTACTTCTTTGATCCCTAATAGCCCTTCTTATTCGGGCTGTGAATGTGACGGATCAACTCATGACTCAACTAGATTACACCTTGCCTGACCTGTTTTTTTTGGAGCCGTTGCTCAGCCCTGCGAATAAGCGACCTTTTGAAAAATTGGGTCAAGTATCAGTCATACGTTTTCCTACCTGGCCCAAACCCGCCCGATCCATGCACTGATTGCATCTAACTCAGTTCAAATAATAGATGAGCCAAACCAGCCCAATTCAACTCAATACAAGATCTCATGACTTTAAAATCCCTAAACATGTAACCATGTTTAAAGTTTGTAGGTCGGGTACTAAGGTTATTTCTTTGTAGGTCTATGGTTCAATCAAGTTTGAAGCTTATTCTTCTTGACAACATTAATGGTATCAATCCACATTAATATCCCCTCTTTATTTTGTTCTTTCACTTGCTATCCATGTCATCATTGAATTTCCTTCTAAATACATAATTAGTGTGCCTTTTTATCTTGCATTGGACCCAAATCTATAACTAGAGATGGGCATCGGGCCGTGCCAGGCCCAGCCCGGCCCAGGCCCACCAGGCCACAGACCAAACGGGCTGTGCCTGGCCCGGCCGGTTACTAAACGGGCCGTGCCTGGCACGGCCCGCTTAACCTGAAGGCTAAGCCCGGCACGACCCTAGGCCCGTGGGGTGGCGGGCCATGCCGGGCCCGGCACGGGCCGTGCCAGGCACGAGACGGATGAGGTTTGGCCTAGGAGAAGGGTGTCGTTCGGCGAGGCGAAGCTCTGCCACATAGGGGAGGAAGAGCTGGAGGAGACGAGGATGAGGTTGCCGGAGTCAAGGAGGGCGGCGTAAGAGGCGTCTCTGACGCCGGGGCTCCAAACCTCGTTGCCGGACTCGTCGGTGAGGGAGAGTTGGCCGTCGGAGGTGAGCTCGAGCTTGGACCCAGCCTGGACCGGGTTGTGGCCGTTGGCAAACCAGACAATGGCCTGGGGGGTGGAGTTGTACCAGATGGTGAGGAGGAAGAGGGAGGCGTTGGAGTCGAGGGCACGGAAGCCGAAGGCGAAGTCGCTGGAGGGGGAGGGCCAGGAGTTGGTTGAGCCGAGGGGAGTGAGGGTGGTGCCCTAGGTTACATTGGTGTAGGTTTGGGCAGTTGCGGAGAAAGCTTGGGTTAAAGCAAGGAGGGCAGCTAAGCTTACGAGATGGCGAGAGAGAGGAAGGGCTGCTGCCATTGCCATGGTATGGGATTTTAGCCTTCTGGAAGACGGGATTCTATATATTATACCATATGTCTTAATTTGTAAATGTAAATTTTCCTGTAAAATATTATTTTGACTATTATGCCGTGCTTGGCCCAAGAATTGTGCCAGCCCAGGCCCTTATGGGCCGTGCCGGGCTCGGCCCGCGGGCCAGAAATCCTTAACCCAGCCCGGCCCCCTTTTATGAGCCGTGCCTAGCACGGCCCGTTACTGTAGCAAACGGGCCATGCCTGGCACGGCCCGTTTCGTGCCGGCCCATGGCCCGGCCCAGTGCCCACCTCTGTCTATAACTGACCCAACCAAGACCCTAATGCATCGGGTTGGGCTCGGATTGTGCTTGACACAATCCCGCGCAAATGACCCGATGGAGCTAATACGCAGTCCAATCTAGTAAGGCATCGGGTTGTGTCTAAGTCATGCTTTCCCCAGTACAGTTGCAAGACTACTTTTATCCAACCTATTTCTGACTTTAATTCCTGCACAAAAGTTCAACGAAAATACTCATTCAGTCATATCTTCATCCTTTTTATGGGGCATCCCTACTTAACCAAGAAACCCAAACTGATCAGAATGTAAAAACCATGTGGAAACCTTAACTGCAATGCCACTGTGAAATTATTTACTATGGCTGCAACACTTTATGCTATTTCAAAAGACCATGTGGAGACCTTGTGCAGTCAACAACAGTATAGCATGAGAAATGAGCAGAACGCTATACCAGCATGAAATCAATATTCCAACTAGAAAGTAAAACTGACCACTGTATCTAAGAGCATATCGTACTTTGCTTACCCTAGTTGAGTGTTGAAGGCGCTGTCTTGCTTCTAAATATTTTGGATTCACATGGATACTTTGGGGCGGACGCTGTGTTGGAGAATCCGGCCTTGATTTTGCAGCTCCAGATGAACCATTGACAATAGGTGAGAAGCCAAGTTCTTTCTCAATTATCTGAAGTGGAGCAGAGGGGAAGACTCCTTTCCACGTTCCAAAAAGATGTCGCATACTAGGATGTACAGAAGAATCAACCTGTTTGTAGGCCCTGCAAAACACCTATTTAAATGACAAGAATCATTAAGACTAGATTCTGCACAAAAATGAAGTAGCTACATCATTTTAGAAGCTCAGCTATGACACAAAATTTGAGAAAACAGGTCACCAGAAGGAGAAACAGGAACACGATAAAGAAGTTTAAAAACCTTTCAAGTTTTAAACAACTAATTTAAAAGTTTTTGGCTTACAAATAGAGAAATCACATCCCAATTCCGTGGAAGGAAACCTCCTAGCATAGATGGTTTCCAATACATTAAAACTACCAGCTAATAATATAATAGATTTTACTGATATCATGACTCAATGAAATATCTACCTCAGGCAGTCTTGCAGCAAAATATTTAATGTAATCTCTTCCAATATTCTTCACTATACTATCAAGGAGATACAGGGATGGCAACCTCTGTTCACTGGGAACCTGTAAATCAACAGTAACATCGGATAATACTCATCATAACTAGATTATTCAAGAAAAATGCAGAAAACTTAAGTTTTAGACAGATTCCTGGCAGAATGAAAAACAGCAAATTAGCTCAACAAAAAGCTCCACAGGAAACTTGAATTACTGAACAGGACATCCCAAAAAAAAAGCTATTAATATACTTTTAGAGAAAATGAAGGCATGTTAAAGAATGGAGATTGGCAGGCTCATTAAACCAACCTTTTCTCTACTTAGAGTACTAAGGTTTTTACCACTTTGATAAGGTGCACAAGAGCAATGCATCATTTACCAACGATATCGAAACAACTGTAGTAGTTAAAAGGAAAAACTAGATCCATTCTGGATCCATTCTTAGCAGTGCTAAACATATGAACTAAGTACATGGATCCATTTATGAAAAATGAAAAAGAATAGTGGTCAACATTCAGTTTAGCCACTTTTCGACCAATAGCAATCCATTACGAAATAAATTATCATACATTCTTCCCCCTTTCCCTCTTCACTAATGGTAGTCTAAGCCTCTACATTTAAACAAGAAAACATCCATTAAAATCTCAGAGAAACTTCAATTGATAAATATGATTGTTCCACACAATTTGGATAAACCTCATCACAGTAAAACTTAAATTGATAAATATGATTGTTCCAAACAATTTGGTTAATGGACGGAAAATACCTTGGAGCATGAAGTAGAATTGCATCATTTATAAATAACTAGATATCAGCAAGTATGATGCATGTTTTTCACTCAAGGAGTACTTGATGGATGGTTGCTGTCCCTCAAGATTATTTCCTATAGATTTGAAAGCTCACTCCCCCATTTGGTTCATGTGTTCTTTTATAATCATTTATTAAGAGTAACTGTTGCCTGGCAGTGGGTGGGAACTTTCAAAAAGAAAAGTAACTGTTGCATGCAGTTCATTTAAAATATGGACTCAACTTTATGGATAAAGGCCCAAAGAGCTTTGAGCTATAATAATAGAGATGGGTACAATACGTTACAGACTTTGAAATTTGTGCATGATATATGTGGCTTATTCAACAAGGAGAATATAATGACCGCTGATATATAATCAATAATGATTGTTTTACTAAATTTGATAAATCTAACCCTCATTTAGTTATGACTTATTTCACTTCCTAAGTTATTAATTAAGAAAAAGGTGGAGAAGCATCTTTGCTAAAATAAGAGATTGTTTGAATAAGTGAGATGCATGAAAAAAGTTATTCCAGCCCTATTTCTTGTCCCATCCCTAAGACATTGACAAGGGGGTTCAAAGTTTGTGGCATAAATTGAGACACCCTGTAACCCACCTTGTAAATGGGAGTTTGTAGAATGCTTTAGCACATATTTGAATGTCCCGACTCCAAGTTCTTGCTATAAAAAGATGACAATAAAACACAAATAAGGCAGTACGATCTGTCCAAAATGTGTGCAAATAGTGAATCATATCATGAACTATAGAAAGATGAATGTATTGGCTAACCTGCAAATCACGCCGCTAGGTACACACTGATAAACAATCCTCAAAACCCAAACTTAACCTGATTTTTTTCCCTCTCTCCAAGTGAGATCTCAAATTATTAGAAGGGGAGGAAACCTATTAGAATTATAGCGCAAAACACACTTGAGCCTGACTTCCAAATACTAGCCCATCAAGGCACAGGTAATGGGTAGTTATGTAATTTTCAATTTCTACACCTAAAGAATAATAAATGCACTCTCCTTTTCTAGCAATTGCATGCATTGTAAGTTATGATATCTGTAAAATAAACTATGCAGAGAAAAAGCAAGTTTAAGTGCAACATATATGAACAGAGTGCAATTATGAAATGCCTTGATATCTAGAACAAATTTTTGGCATGTGGCATGTGCTATGATTAACATCGAGGAAACAAAAATTAATATAATACATTTGTGTACAACAAAATTAAAATTTTAATTGACAGTAGTGAAGTTCAGATGTATGAGTAAAATATATCATTTCATGGCTAATTTTCTGTCAGAATGATTTAAATCATAATTGCCCGTTTGCCACTAAAATGATATATGCTGAGCTAAAGGGGAAAAGAATAATTGCAAACTAAAAATAAACCTATTTCTAACTCCTACCAATTTTTTTCTGCTTAGAAATCAAATATCTATGAATCATTAAAAGTTACAAACCAGTAACTCTTCATTTTCCCTCGCACAATCAGATTAGTTAGAAGTTAAGCCATTGAATTGAACTAAGTAACAGGTCAAGATGAATTTGATTATTCAAAAAAGATGAAGTGACAGAAGATTTTAAAAAAGGAAGAATTCTATTCAAGGTAAATCCATGACAACTACTGTACAGGAAAAAGAATAAATCAACAATTAAAAGAACAACCTAGTAAAGGAACCCCAGACCACGTTATAATTTACAAGCATAAGGTATCAAATGCTTAATTATCTTTATTTTACTACTAAAATTAGAATCACCCAAAACGTCCCAAAAAACTTTACCAAAAAATGATTCAAACTTCATCCAGAAAAGCCCCATTAGGCCTGTAATTGTATCCCCTCTATCTCTAGATGAAACAAGTAATGCACCCACCTGCTCTTCCTAATGTGAGCTTCCCACAATTAGCAACCATTCCCAATTTTTCTTGCATCTATTATATGCAATGTCCTAAAATGGGATCCAGGCAGATGCATATGTGCCCACATATGCAGTAGCAGCCTGGCGACAACAGCGTATGCAAATATGGCCTGCCTATGTTGTTGCCTGGTGCATAGTGAGACACCAAGCACCTTCATAGGCCTCATGAAAGACACAAGCAGCTCAGGCACTTACTAATTGTGATAATGATGGATTGTTGTTTGATAAGTCACTTTTCATTTCTCAAAGTAAAGATTGACTTTCAAGTGCTTTGTATATGTAAGGCAGGTACTTCAAACTTAGTTATATGCTACACATCTTTTTAGCATGTACTTTGATTGTTCTTCATACAATAATTGCCAGATTGTTCACGCATTGGCATACTTGAAAATTTAGACATAGCTCATAGGAAACTCTTGTTATGATTATTTTTGGTTTAACAATTCATACTCTACTAAGATAGGATCTTAAATAACTATGGCTGTGTAGATAACTTTTTCCTTGTTTCTGAACTTTTAACTATATTTTTCTAAATTTTCACTTATTTTATTTATTGTATCAATTCATTTTATTATTTTTCGAAATACCAACTAACATAGATCTGCAAATGCACCCTCATGTCACATAAGTGCCATGCAAAACTCCAGCCACCCATGTATTGCAGCTGCTTTTAGATACCTGACTGCGTGTGTAACAAATTCCATTAAGTACAATTGCTGAACATTGAAAGAAAGAATATAAAAAAATATGAGCCAATTGAAGAGAATAAGAAAATTTGTAGAAAGAGTGAAGAGAATAAGAAAACTATAGAAATAAAGACCTTCAAATGAACTGAAAGGATTCTTGACATTATTAATTTGATAAATTGATGGACCCCTGTGACCAAAACAATAGGTCCTCAACCATATTCAGCAAACTGTATCCCATTTATGCAAGAAACAAAGATGACGAAAATACAATAAACGAACAACAATCTTAGGCCACAGTTGAATAAAAAAGACTTTCAAGAAACCTTACATCTAAATTACTATACAATAGATTTTCCATGCCTAGTCAAATTACAAGACAACACTACAAATCTCATTCAATTTCTACCTCATGGTAACACCTTTTTTTTGTTACACACAGCAACACTTCTCAAAACTTCAATAGTTTATAAAAGCTTGAGTGTTAGAAACAGCATGTAGTCCTAAAGTACATGTACAATGAAAATGTTCTTGCATTCATCTATAAAAGCACGTCCTCATTAAAAAGAGATTGTTAGAGTAGTGGCTTAGTATGCCCTTAATCTACTAGTCTAGACAGCAAACCATATGAAACCTCTATGCTACAGAACTGTCACAAAGGCATCTAACATAGTTCCATCCAGAAAGCATCCAACTTGAAAGTAGCATGTCTATAAGCTGCAAATCAGTAGCCAACGAATATGCATGTGATATGCAAGTATCTAGCCTCCGTCTATGGCATTAGTGATTGACAAAACATCAGTACGAAACACGGACCAGCATCGCTGAGATTAACAACCTAAAAACCATAAATTTCCCCACTGCATATGTAGGCAAACTTTTGTTTGATTTCAATACTTACTTCTTTGCCACTATAAAATATGTATTAAGGTACATATAGAGGTATCCTAGATTGCTATGTTTGTTTTAATGCGTTTTACAGAGAAGAAGGAAAGAATATATCTTTTCAATTTTGATGAGTTCAACCAAATCAGATCACCTCGAGAACATTGGCGCAGATTGCGGCAGCGATTCCCTTGGCAGCGTGGAGATTCTCTCCGGCTATGATTGTTAGATTCGTAATAATAGGCTTCGAATTGAACGTCAGCTCGGCCAGCGCCGTCTTGTACTGTGCCACGAGCTCTTGCTGCTGCTGATTCGATCCTCCCCTGATCATTTCCTCCCTTGCGTCCCTCTCCCTCTCGCTGCCGGCCCTCAGCCTCGGGGCCAGCGGCTGGCCGCCAGCCCTCGGCGGGGCAAACGGGCGATCTCGGCTGGCAACGGCGCGGTCCTCCTCCACCAATCGAGGTCTCTTCAAGCCCGGCTCTCGGGAGCGGTCCATGGCGGATCTGCGGGAGCTCTCCATCTCCATGCCCCCCGCGGAGAGATCCCGGAACCCTTATTCTCGCGAGAGCTCAGCGGCGCGATCTCCGGGATCTGAGATGGATACCGGAAGATATAGGAAATTAGAAACGAAGAGAAACCCTAATCTTCGAGAGAGGACCTCGTAGAGAACGAGGAACGTGCTCGAAGAGAGAGAGTGCGGGCGGAAGAGTGGGAGACCTTTGGAAGGGTGTGAGACGGACCCGGTATCATGAGTAATTCGGGGAAAATAAGATGGCAGTTTCAAAATAGGAGCGGGAATAATAGGTGGAAGCGAAGAATGAAATTTAACTAATCAAAGAAAAAAGTGAAGGTAGTTATTTCTAGTATAATAATTTAGAAAGAGCCGCCGGGGGAGGGGAACTAATGTACGACCAAAAATTCAATCATCAATAAATTATTTCTGATTTACAAAAGAGCCCTTCTTTATTTCTCCCGATGAAATGCCATTTGTGTGGGTCAAAAACCTAGTACCGTGCCCAGTTGCCACTTGCTTGACAAGGGTTAGCATTTGGCAGCCATCCGAAGGGATCATAGATAGGGATGGCACAATATAACTCAATCCGTCAATCCGACCCATGTTCGATCTGCTATAAAGAGGTTTGAGTTTGGCCTAAATAGATTGACCCATCTAACATGTTTATTAATTGAGTTAGATACGTATTTTCGATGTCTAACTTGTTTAACTCATTTAACCTGTTTAATATATGGATCGGGTTGGATCAGATAACTATTTACCCGTATAATCTGTTTAACTGTTGGGCTGATAGATAAGGGCCACAACCCACAAGGCCCATTGCGACTTTTGGCCTCGACCACTATATATGCTGGGTTCCCATTCCTTCCCTGGCCTATCCCCACTCTCTGAATCGGATCCGAAGACTGAGAGGTATGAAACCCTAACTTTAGATCTACGCTTTTCACGCCTACATTTCGCCTTGTTCCGCATTTCTGTTGCGATTTCCCGTCAGATCTCGATGAGAGAATCCTAGAAGTGTGGATTTGTTAGGTTTCTTTTTCGATTGCAACCTGTTGTGGGCGATTCCTACTTTTTGGATGCTACCTTCCTCCGATCTGGCGTTCTCCTGAAGCATTTGAAGTGGATTGTTGTTTTGATGGCAGATTTTGGATTTTTGCCTCTTGATTTTGGTCTTCTTTGCCTCTATGCGAATTGGGGGCTGTGGTGTTGAGGATTTTGGTTTCTTAATATAGTGCTGAAGATCAAGATACACAGGCTCTTATTTTTTCTAGGAGATCAAGGTTTGTTTTCTAGGTTTTAGGAACCAAAAGTTTAGCAGGCTTTTTAGAAATTACATTTGGGGCATGATAAAATGCCTGGTGTAAACACGGTTCAAATTTGTCTCTTTTTTTTCTTGATAACAGATTCAAATTTGTCTTTGATTTCTAACATACTCTAGTTGCTAGAGGGCTCAACTCCAAGTTCCCTGGGGATTGTTGAGAAGGTTCAGAGGCGATTGTTGACAGGTCTCCCTCTGTTTCTCTTGATACTTGGTTTAATTCTTTCCAACTCATATGGGGATTATAATATAGGTGTCTCTCTCGCTCTCTCTAACACACACACACACACAAAAGGGAAGAGAGAAAAATCCTCTTTGGAGACTAATCGAACTATTGCTTTATATAAGACCTTTCACTCTTTTGATGGTAAGTTTTACTACATTGAGATGAGTTGAGGCTGAAGAGGCCGTGAAGAAGCAACAACTAATCCATCTAGATTGCACCACATAAATACAGCATAATTTATACAAAACAATATATTAGGAGTAGCTTCATTCAGTTTTTTGGTTCAAGTAGCTTCAATCTTTTGATGGTTACTTTTACTACATTAATAAGACTTGAGGCTGA
Source organism: Phoenix dactylifera (assembly GCF_051530095.1). Classification (NCBI taxonomy): domain Eukaryota; kingdom Viridiplantae; phylum Streptophyta; class Magnoliopsida; order Arecales; family Arecaceae; genus Phoenix; species Phoenix dactylifera. Next base: position 8,557,230 of record NC_143201.1, read on the forward strand.
AGAGGCCATGAAGAAGCAACAAGTAATCCATCTAGATTGCGCCACATAACTACAGCAGAACTCCATATATTCGGAGTCACAAAATGCACATTTTAACAAACTTTTCTGCACCGCCAAGGCAGACCTATATATAGTGACTGCAGTGACCAGACCTCCAGTGGTTAGTTACAAGTTACAACAAATGTAATGTCCATTCAAGCAGATTTAACTGGTTTTATTATCTCGCAACAGTGGTTAGTGGTTATGTATGTTGGTTTCTTAAATATTTTTTTAATTTTTTTAGCATGGTTACTTATTTTTAGGTCTAACATTTTGTGATTCTAATAGAAGAGTGAGTTATATTATTTTCCTTCTTTTAGCTAATCATTTTTTTCTAAATTAGTATTCTGATATAATTTTAAATTATATGATATAGATGGATAAACAGTTCATTGTGAATATAGAGTTAGATAGTGATGATGATAGGGCAAATGAATCGACACCCTTAGGTTCTAATACAGTTGTATGTGACTCCATACATGGCAAACGTAAAAGAAAATTTACCTCTCCTGTTTATCAATATTTTCATATAAATGAAGGAACTAAAAAATGCAAGTATATAAAATGTGGTGCAGAATATTCATTTGGTGGTGAGGTTGGGACCGAAAATCTGAAACATCATTTAGAGAATTGTGGAAAGAACCATGACATAGGACATATGATATTATCACAATCTTAAGGGTCCATATTAATGTGTTCTGCTAAGTTTAATCTCGACAAATTTCGTGAATTGCTAACACTTGCAATTATTAAACATGATCTACCATTTCAATTTGTTGAGTATAAAGGCATTAGATCTTTGTTTGCTTATGTTTGTGAGGAGGCCAAGTTAGTATCAAGGAATACTGTAAAGGTTGATTTGTTGAAATTATATAGAGAAGGATAAATTAGTATTGTGGCTACATTCAATTCCTTCTAGGATAAATTTAACTTGGGATTTGTGGACCTCCATTACTATCGATGGGTATTTATGTTTAACTGCCCATTTTATTAATGAAGAATGGGTGTTACAAAAGAAAATTCTTTATTTTTGCTTCATGTCTCCTCCACATAATGGCATATCTTTATGTGAAATAATTTATGGTTTGTTGATTGATTGGGGGATTGAAAAGAAATTGTATTGCATGACTTTGGATAATGCATCGGTAAATGATGTTTTTGTTGACGTGCTAAAGATCCAACTTAATTTGAATAATGCGCTTTACTCGGATGGTGAGTTCTTTCATGTCTAATGTTGTGCTCATATTCTTAACTTAATTGTACAAGAGGGATTAAAGGAAATAGATGAACCCATCTTCAAAGTTCGTGAAAGTATTAAATATATGAGAAGTTCATAAGCTCGGAAACAAAAATTTTTGGAATATGTTAGACAAGTTTCTTTGAAAAGTAAAAAAGGCTTAAGGTAAGATGTTCCTACAAAATGGAATTCAACTTTTTTGATGCTAGAGAGTGCACTCTTTTACCATCGTGCCTTTCTTCATTTGAAATTAAGTGACTTTAATTACAAACATTGTCCATCTGAAGAGGAGTGCGGTAAAGTTAAGAAGATTAGCAAGTTGTTGAGTGTATTCTATGATACTACTTTAGTATTCTCCAGAGCTACATATCCTACATCAAACTTGAATTTTTCTCAAGTTTTCTTAATTGAGCTTACTTCAAGGCAAGAGATGCAGAGTGCATATGCTTTCATATAAAGAATTACATGGCAGATGTATGGAAAATTTGAAAATTATTGGTCGGATCATAGCTTAATCTTGGCCATGGCAGTTGTTTTGGATCCTCGATACAAATTTCAGTTTGTAGAGTATTGTTATAAGAAGTTGAATGGGTATGGTTCTACTGAGAGCATGCGCATCGATGGTTATATGTTTTCTCTATTTAATCAGTATATACTTGCTTCTTCTAAAACTCCAACTACTAGCACATCAACTCATGGAGATAAGGAGACTGGTACTTCTTCTGAAACTTCTGAGGCATGTAGAAAAGTAGATACTTTTAAGATAATATAAAACTTTTTTTTATCTAAAATAAATGTATTGTGCTTGTATCTGGTATTGCTTCTTATAAATAACTCATTCCATTTTTTCAATAATATAGGATTTTGATACATTTGAAAGCTTTGATTTTGTGACTACTACGCAGAAGTCTCAATTGGAATTATATTTGGATGAGCCTAGAGTTGATAGGAAGTCAAATTTGGATATCTTTGATTTTTGGAAAGCCAATCAGTTTCCATATCCTCAACTTTCTCTTATGGCACGTGATATTCTAACTATTCCAATATCTACGGTCGCTTCTAAATCTGCTTTTAGTATCGGTGAGCGAGTATTTGATAAGTATCGTAGTGCACTTAAACCGGATATTGCCGAGGCCTTGATTTGTACTCGAGATTGGGTGTTTGAAAATAAAGGTATATGTTTTATTGATTATATTTCTATTATTTTTTGAATGAATTTATTATTAATTATTGCAATATTTCAATGTAGATGTTGAGGAGGCCGAGTTAGATGAGATTGTAGAAGATGTCATAAACTTAAGTTCCTACAATGGAACTCAATCAACTCAATGCTCGGCCAATGTTGAATCCAATTCATAGTGAGATGAATAATGATCATGGATATTCTTTTTTGGTTTTGGTTTAGATATGAATGTTGTTATAGTTTGGAACTTTTTGTAAAGATTGAATGCTTTTTTAATGTTAATGATGTTGGGACAAGATTTTTGTAATGTTTTCTACATTTACCTTCTTCTTTTTTTGCTGCTTAATGTATAAAACAGGTTGGGTCGGGTTGGGTTGGGCTAAGGCCTAAGAGGTTATCTATTTATTAAATAGGTTAAACAAGTTGGGTTGGGCAAGTTAAACATGCTGGGTTGGGCAGGTTAAACAGGTTGGGTTGGGCAGGTTAAACAGATTGGGTTGGGCAGGTTAAACCGGTCGGGTTAGGATGGGTTGGGCTAAACAAGTTAAACAGGTCGAGTCGGATTGGGCAAATAGGTTAAATAGGTCGGGTCAGAATGGGTTGGGTTAAACAGATTAAATAGATCAGGTCAGATTCGGCAAAAGGTTACCTATTATTAAACAGGTTAAACGGGTCGGATCAGATTACCTGTTTATTAAACATGATAGGTTCAGTTGTAATTTCTGACCTGTTTAATAAACAGGTCGGATTCAGATTTCTGATTTTCTGACCTGACCTGCATCTGACTCGACCTTTTTATGTCTAACCGCCCTGATTACCACCCCTAATCATAGCGGAATAGTAAAATTTTTTTATTCATGATATTATTAAGTAAAAAAATAAGAGTATAAATTTAAATTAACTTATATCTATCCATGGTGATGATCTTAATGCAGATCCTTGCAAGTCTAGTGAATATCGGTATTATAAAAGTATGCAATTTTTTGAGAATTACTATCCACAATTGCTGCAGTCTATTTGCTTATCTTCTGAAGTTCTGTTTGGCTCTAAGTCTTTAAGAAGTCGCATGCCAAAAGAATGCACCACAAACAAAGCTTTTTTCCTTTCTCTCTCTTCTTGACGGATAAAAACTGCAAGCTTTCTTCTTTCTCTATCTTCTTGATGGACAAGAATAGCAAGCTTTCTCCTCCCTCTCTCTTCTTTATTGTGAAGAAGGCCTTACCTCTCTCCATGCACCTCACTTTATCTCTCTCTTTGAGTGTGAGACTCTTTAAATGGGATGTCCACTCTAAGGGGATGCCCCTCATATAGATAAAGGAGGTGCCCTCCTAGCCAAGTCTTCTAAGGACTCTGAGAAAGAGAAGGATAAGGGAGAGATCATAACCTACCTTCTTGGCCACACTTCTCCCTTAGGGTCTAGCATGGACTCTTAAGTCCATGCTAAGAAATAAAAGGGGTGCCAAATCGTTAAGGCTGCTCCCTTCCTTTCTTGAAAGATACTAATTTGGAGCCTTTGGTAGGTGCCGTAGTGGGTTGGGGAGCAGCTCAAAAGGTTGGCTCCCATTTGAGTGCAACTCAAGTGTTTTGGATCAAACTAGCCTAGGTATTTGCTTGACCTAACTTAGGCCGATCATTGCATTCGAGCTAATTACCTAGCCCAATCTCTTCTCCAATAAAATCCAAGTTTTTTATGATCCAATTGATGATTCTTAACTAGAAATCAGTCCCAATTGGAATGGAGACAAATGTTACATGCTAAATACATTACCTTGATGGGTCACTCAAGTTCATGCTCACCAAAGACTTGCCCCTTCAAGGCAACTTAATTGCCCATTAGCTGCATGGTCTAGCATGAGGATATAGAGCACATATCATATTACTGAACCTCTTAGTGAGTAAAATGAAACCAGTTGTTCTCTTTATTCCAGCACAAGTCATATGCTATATTTCAATCCCTCACCAGGCACTTGATCATAAGGTTTCATAGTCCATCAGATTCTTGGATCATGTTAGACATCCTTTTATGAAATTGCTTGCATAAATTATTTTTAAAAATTTAAATATTAGTCTTAATAATTTAAAAATAATTATTTTCAAAATCTTTTCAAGTTACCGCTTGCATCCCAAGATTTATATTGTCTAACTATTTCTCTGCTTTGATATTGATATTATACCATTATGATGGTTTGCATGATGGACAATCTGACCCTCCCTCGTATCTGAATCTAATAGACAACTATGTTCTTATCAAGGATATAGTTCAGGGTATCATAGTTGATACATGGTTCGAGCTGTAAATTTACTGACCTTCAAAATATAGTAAGATATTCGATCCTTCAAATCAAGGGACCACCTACAATCTCATCCACTTCATTCACACTTTTGCTCTTGATAGTGTTTTGTGAGGTGGATTGCCAATGTCGATCATTTGGTTTGCTAGCTCATCCGGGTATTAGTATGAGATTTGACCTTAGTAAAGGACAAACTCCATGCTGTCACTATCCACTTACCCAGTCTTATAGGTGCAATGTCAAGTCTCACCCATAGCTACGAATAAATATACTAGTTTAACATAAAGCTGACATCAAGTTATTAAAAGTTACCTATAAGTTCTAGCAGTGATAGCATGCTGAATTTTAAAATTTTTTACATCAATGGCTGCACCTGTTTGGGTTGCCTACGTACCCCTTCACAAGGGGATTAAGCCATACGTAGTTCTTTTGCGGAAAAAAATCAAATTAAATATTTTAATTCTAGCATGCATAAGAAATCAAATCTCAAAACACCACAACAAGAACTCATGATCAATATGCCGAGATTGTTTAAACGATTATGCTAAAAATATTCCATGATTAATATCAGATCTAAAATGAATTTATTAATTAAGTTCCAAACTTAACTAATCTATGACCCAACTAATCTCCAAAGGCCCATCGAATAGACTCTAAAGATTACTCTGTGAGAAGCCCCAAAAGAGGTTTAACCCTCGGGATTGGATTCTATCTTGTTTGAATTCAAAATTCAAACAATATATGGTTCATGCAGGTGAGATAAGATTGAAATGGATGGTGCTGATTTGATTCCATTCAATTTGAATTCAAAATTCCCATTAACCATTTCAAAATTCCACTCACAATATTCCTATTTAGTTGGCGGATGAATGAGCCATCTGATTCATGGTTTCCATGTGACTTAATGTTTGAATTCAAAATTCAAACTCAGCACATGTCGCCACCCATTTGAAACATGCTTCATTCATGCACCATGAAGGGAATAGGTTTGACTTGTTCAAACACTTATCATGAGATCTCATCTCATGTTGCCCCTTCCAGATGGTTGCCACGTGTCACATGGAGCCATTAAATAATTTAAATTAATTTTTAATCATATTAAAATTTAATTCATGGCGCCATGCATGAACATGTGACATGTGAATTTCGAGATCCGAACAATTCAGATCAAACCCATTTAATTCGATCAAATCCTAACAATTAGGGAAGTCCAATCTCCTTAAGTTGAACCCAATCTAAGTAGGTCAAACTCTAATTAAGCATAAATTGAATCTAATCCAATTTGGTCAACTTAAGTCCTCTTAGTTCATACCTAATCCAATTAGGTCAAAAATCCTGATTGAGCTCAAAATTGAATCCAATTCAATTTGGCTCATCCTTAGTCCAATTACTCAATCAAATTGAGTTTATTAGTAATTTAATTACTAATTAATCCTCTAATAATTACTTTAATTATTTTATAAAATAATTTGCCAATCGAATTGACCAAATTACTCCTGAATGATTCTCAATCATCCATCAGCCATCTTGATCAATTAGAAAACTGTTATGCGTGTGACCTCATAGGTTCAAACCTAAACTGGTAGTACAGAAATGACTTCCTGCACTAATCGATGTGACCATCTAGCAATGGTACCCGACGTTCGGATAGGCCAAATATATGTGAAGCAAATATTCTGAAATTCTGGACTATGGTTACTGTATAATTCATCCCTTTGACTCCTCATGCCAAGATGACCTCAGAGTTCTATCAACTCTGTAATCAGTACATCCACTGTGTGATCAACTTTAGAAATCCTGTGACTCCTCACAAGAATTATCCTGACCAAGGTTTTGCTCAATTGAACACAAAGCATTATCTCCTATTTTCAGGAGGGGTCAATTCCATCTTGACTCACGCATCGATTTCGCAAGTACTTGACTGCACCCAGTAATCTTCAATTCCAGAATTAGAAATTTTGTTAGTCCGGTACCAAAGTACAGTAAGTTGCTTGCTAATCACTGTGGTGATCTCAGGTCTGAGGGATACTTATACCCGTATCCACTCGGAACATCTCTCGACAGTAGAGCGTTCCAAAATTGGTTACGTTCAATGAAATGTACTCCTACACTTCATCTGTGTGACATATCAGTGTCTCCACACTTCTTGGTTAAGAGAACAACCAATGTATATGTCAACAACGACCTAATCTCGATAATATTGTCGTCCTAGTAACAACATATCGTTTGGTCGCGAACAGGTTTAAGGACTCGAAGATAAATCCTCCTTTAACATAAAATAAGTCCTAAAAATTTTATCATATAAGAGTTAATTTGAAAATGTACAATAAAATGATGAATAATACCTAATAACACTTTATTAATTTATCAATTTATTTGTAAAATTCAATCATCAAAATGCTGATGATTGACACTTAGGATATAAATTCCAACAACTCCCATTTAGCCTAAAGCCAATCAAGACAGTATCTAATACCCATCTTCAATTTGTATTCATTGAACTCTTTGATGCCGAGGACTTTGGTAAATGGGTCAGCCAGATTTTATTTTGTAACAATCTTCTGAAGATCAATGTCACCTCGTTCTATAATCTCTCAAACCAGGTGATAGCGTCGCAAAATATGCTTGGTCCGCTGATGTGCTTTGGATTCTTTTGCTTGAGCTATGGCTCCAGTGTTGTCATAAAATATTATAACTGAACCATCAATAGAGTGTGCCACTCCAAGCTCGATGATGAACTTGCGCAACCATACAGCTTTCTTGGTGGCATCAGATGCTGCAATGTATTCTGCTTCGCATGTAGAATCTGCCACTGTGTGTTGCTTGTAACTCTTCTAGCAGATAGCACTACCCTTAAGAGTAAAGATATAACTCGACACACTTTTGCTATCATCTTGATCTGACTGAAAATTGTAATTAGTATATTCCTCAAGTTTCAAGTCAGAATCACCGTAGACAAGCCACTGGTTCTTAGTATTTTTCAAATACTTAAAGATGATTTTTACAACCTTCTAGTGGTTGCTACCTGAATCAGACTGGTATCTACTCACTACTTCTAGTGAGTATGCCACGTCTGGTCTAGTACATGTCATGGCGTATATTATAGATCCCACTACCGAAGCATATAGAATTTTATCCTTACTCCCTCTTTCTTGGGGAGTTATTGGACAATCCTTCTTAGAGAGATTAATTCTATGGCCTATCGAAAGATAGCCTTTCTTGAAATAATCATATTGAACCTCTTCAGCATAGTATCAATGTACGTAGATTGGGATAATCCAAGCAATCTTTTAAATCTATCTCTATAGATCTTCATCCCAAGGATGTAAGATGCTTTACCCAAATCTTTCGTGGCAAATTGAGATGATAACCAAACCTTTATTCCTTATAATGCAGGGACATCATTCCCAATTAATAGAATGTCATCCATATACAAGACTAGAAATATAATTACTGAACCATTGATCCATTTATAAATGTAGGGTTCATTCACCAATACTTGCCTTATCGACCAACCGAATTTATGAATGTTAATGTGCAAGAATTTGATATGCTTTTCTATTTCCCTTGCAGGTCTTCAAAATACATCTATAGTGATCTTAGATTGCTGGTCATCGGTAGCATCCTTGTGATGCATCAAGATGAAAGCCGTTCGCTTCCTCGGCCTTTAAGTTGACTAAGATCTTCGGGCATTCCTCTAGTTCTACAGAGCCACCCTCCATGCTCTTTGGTTTATTGACCTTCACTTGGAAGATGTAAGCTAGTATAAACACCATGTTTACCTCTACCTTGTCTAGTAGTGAGCTAAATTGAATCTTCATAGGTGCCTTTCACTCTTGGCTTTCAAGTACATTAGCCTTCGTGGCCGAACTAGTAGCAGAACTTTACCTCAAGTGTGCTAGGCTTCCTACTTGGTCATCTATGTTCTTCCTTCTATTTGCTTCTTCTCCATTGTTCTCAGTCCTTGCCATCATCACTTCTATATCTTCATCATGTGTTTAGAGTTGTGATAATGGTTGATTGAACCTTATACTATCCACTAGAGTAATTAGTGGCTTAATGATTCCCGGACTCCATTCCACTCTAGGAGGCTATAGGTCCTAAACTACAACTTTGCCTTTTGCCACATTTGCCAATTTAATATTATTTTGAATGATGATAGTCCCTAAACTCTACCACAAGTGCATGGGTCGTGACAAGTAGAACAGGGCAAAAAGAGTATTGTTTCCACAAGGAGGCGATTCAAGTATCAATTTATAAATTTCCTATATTACTTAGACAACCCCAAATTGATGTGACTGACTGCAATTTCTTAACCTGAAAAATCAAATATGAAAGGTTCCTAGGGCCTGGATTTCATCAATTGAATTCCTTCAATGAATTTAAATCTAGTTGTTAATATTCTGCTAATTACAATGACCGAATTTTCTTTTCTTTTTATATATGATATCCTCTTTCAAGGTATAACACCTATACCTATATTTATCCTATGTCTACTTTCGTGATCATAGAAATTAATATAAATTCATTCTGATCTGTAAAATTCTTGAATGTAGGTCACAAGGGTGTGCATTTATTTCTAAACTATACTACCAATGTTTGATGAATTCACCAACTAATATTGAACTTCAACTTTCGTTACTTCATTCAGCATCTTAAGCATGCAATTCATGGCCAGTAAATTCCAAGAATGAAAACCGAAATCATCAAATTGCAATTAACAAATGATATTCAATACAACCATACTCAATTCATATAAAAAATTCAATGACTACGTCCTAGCCCTAGAATAAGAAAACTAGCAAATTATAACTAATAAAACAATCCAATTATTTCTCAAATATAAATTCGAATTCAACATCCTTAATAACAATTCAGCAATTAGAAATCAGAGAAAGAAAAAGAACTCTGTATTTGCAAAAATTTTGAGCTTCGTTCCTCCTCTTGAAATTCTAGCTTCTCCTCCCTTATCTGCTGGCCATCCCCTCCTTTCAAAACCGATTCTCTTTTTGAATTTTAAAACAGATTTTCCCCGTATCTGCTGCTGAAATCCAGAATTCTTGGCTGATTTTATTACCCGACTCCAAGCTAGATTTAGAGCACCAAAACGACATAGTTTGGAGTTAGGCCCTGCACATAAGTTTTAGATCTCGTTCTCATATTTCCAGTGCACTTGGGTTTGCTTTATTCTGACTTCTAGAACTCCAGATACAAGCTGAAAACAAAAATAGGTCTGGGATGCAGTAAACTTCTGGACAGATTCGGTCTTCTCCATTTATGCTAAGTTTTAAACTTTAAAATGGTAGAACTAGTTTTGAGCTCTCCATAACAGTTTTAGTCTATGTCTTAGCTTTCCAGCAAGCGAAACAACACCTGAAACAGAGGTCTGTAGCTTCAGTTAGAACCCAAAAACCGAATAGTATTCTAGTTTAACTAGACCAGCCCAACTAGGATTTGCTCTCTAGGCCTAGCCCGAATTCTGCCTCTTCACATCATCCTAATTTCAACCTAATTCAATAATTAAACACATGCAAAATACTAACAATTTTCAAGAATTAAATAAATGTAAAAGACACCTAAAATTCTAGACAAACGACCTAAGAAATATACAAAACACTCTGAATCAAAACAATTAGGACTAAAAAAATGTGTGAAATAAATTCCCACATCAAATGACCGAGTTAAGAGTCGTCGGCCTTCTGTAGTTATCTGAGTCACTCCTATAATTAGATAGGGCACCTTTGTTTGATGTAGAAATCATGATACCGATCTTATCAGATTGATTGAACGTCTCCTTCATTCATTATTATTCAACTTGGGTTTTCCTCCATCTACAATTCTTTGAGACTTGATCAACCTAGTGCTTCCATTATCTCATCATTAGAAGGTCCTGCCTAGCAGTCATCCAATGCCTTCAGTCTGTTGAACTTGTTCCAGAAGAATTTATGTGACTGAAGTAATTCCTACGGCCAACATGCATCCCATCTCAAGGTCTCATAGTATAACCACTATGCTTTTAAATACAAATAATCTTCACATTTCAGATTATCAAACTCTCACCTCCAATCAAGTTGAGACCAAGCCGAAGCTTAACCGATACTCTATCCACATCAATATATTGAACCTCTTGTTTCTTTGGTACTAAGGATCTCAAATCCACTAAAGCCATATTTACCTCCACTTCGAGTAAAGGATTTTCATCTGCCAACATAAGCCCTTGTCCTTCTTTCGAAATTTTTGCCTACCATCCACAATGGCTTTTTGGATAGCATTCCACTTGGCTATGCAGTTAGGGGTATGATAGCTCTACTTATTGTACCATTTACAATATTTCTTATCCTTCAACTCTATGGGTAGAGAGATTTTATATCCCTCGGAAAGCCGTGTCTACCGATCCTTCAATAGATGATTAAAAATCTACTCTTCTTAACGTCAAAAGAATATTTCACGTCATTTTTGGAATAGGCTATCCAGAAATTGACCGATTTTGTAGTGTCTGCTGACTCAACACCTTACAGACATACAACTTTCTAATGAGAATCTTTGCTACGCCAATCTCGTTTCAACCCTCTCCTTTGAAGCTACATCAATCGAAATCATCGATCTCCAAGGTCAAAATTTCAAAGTTAGGATTTCGTGAATATGTCCCTTTGGATGCTCTTCTTTGCTCTTCTTCATACAAAATGTCCCGTAGTTCATTGCTTCAGTGGTTATCTAGAAGAAGTTAGCAAACTCCTACCTAGCAAACTCAATCTCTTTGAAAGATATATAGCAATAATTTCTAGCCCTCTTGTTTCTAGCCATAAACCATTCCATAAATTTGTCGGGCTGCCAAACTAGCCTAGCTAAATCAGCCATTGAAACTTCAAGCTCAATCTAGTAGAACTGTCTATGGAGTTGAGACTTCATATCTTGTCAGGTATGAATGGAGTTAGCGGGTAAATTCATGTACCATGTGAAGGTTGATCCTGTTAATAAATTGGAAAATGGGCAAAGCTTTAGAAAGTCATTAGTATTGGCCTCATTGTATTGAACTAAAAATCAACCAAAGTGCTCAATGATGGACAAGTGTTGCCCAGAGGTGCAGCCCAAGAGGAGGGGGTGAATTGGGTCTTAAAAAAAAAAAGACTTGTGAAACTACTAAAAAACTTTTGCAGACTTAGAGAGCTGGTAGCGAAATTAAAAAGGCACAAATAATGCAGTAAGGTTAAGAAAGCAGTTAAAGAAATGCGGTAAAGAGAGAGAGACAAGCCACACACAAATATAGAGATTTATAGTGATTCGGTGCACTCTCAGCACCTACATCCACTCCCTAAGCCAAGATTAAGACTTCACTATAATCCACAGATTATAGCCTAATTATTTTTCAGGCTCATAATCAGAAATTCAGTTGGTTTTCCCAGGCAACCAACCGAGAAACTATCCTTGTTTGTTTTTTCGAGCTCACAAACAACCCACTTGGTTTTTCCAGGCAACCAACCAAGAACCTTTACACAATTTGTTTTCCAGGCTCACAAACAACCCAGTTGATTTTTTCAAGTAACCAACCAAGAACCTTTACACTGTTTGTTTTCCAGGCTCACAAACAACCCAGTTGGTTTTCAGATAAACCAACCAAAAACTTTTTTCTTGCTGAATTCTTCCGATTCAGCAACTTTCAATTAAGGCTTGGAAGTGTCTTTACAAGTTCCAGATGATGAAGCTGTTACAGCAACAAGTAATCCAAATAAATGATTGTTGTAACCAGAAAACTAAAGTTTCAGAAAATATAGAATGAATCAATAGAAACTATGCTGAAGTCGATGAAGAGGTTGGCTGTTGATGAAAATCCCAATGCTGAGCACCAACTCTTCTTGACGCAATGGATGAGAAGCTTCGACTGATTTCCTCACAGAAGAAAGTTCTGAAGAATGCTGGTGAGAGTGATGAGCTTTTTGGCTTTTTTCTTCTCTTTTTTGATTCTTCTTCTTGTGGTATCTTCTTTACTTAATTGAGTGTATCTCTCCCTTGTTCTCTTTCCTTTATGAGGTTTTCTTGAATTTATAGCCAAGTTTTTCGGAGAGATTCAAATTTTTTTTTTGCCATTCTGACAGGAATCTTTTCTGTTACAGAAAAGGACAAAATTTGTTACAAGGTTTCCGTTGCGGTGCTAGCTGTACAGGGGTCGACTCATGCAGTCTAGGGGTTGACTCATGTTTATCATAGGTCGGCACTTCAATATATTGAGACGGCTCTTGCTGCTGTAACTTCAAAGAGTCATCTCTTTATCCTTAAGGATCGACTCATTTGCTTCAGGGGTCGCCTCTTCAAACACAAGAGTCGACTCATCAAATAATCTTTCTAACCAACGCTGAGACTGAGTTAGGGTCGACTCTTCAAATATAAGGGTCGACTCATCAATGTCAGGGGTCGTCTCATTAGAAGCAAGGGTCGACTCATTAAACAATCTTTCCGACCAATGCTGAGACTGAGCTGGGGTCGACTCATCAATGTCAGGGGTCGACTAATTAGAAAAAAGGGTCAACTCATTAAATCTTGTCTCAGGCGGTAAAAGTCTTGCGGGGGTCGACTCATTAACTACGCCATTTAAGGAAAACGTGCCCGACTCAAACTTATCCTTTTTGCTCAAGGGTCAACTCAAGTGTCTCAGACAGAGTTCTTTAGACTTTTTCTTTGATCTTCATGGATTGGATTAAGGTCATTTTTCTTTTAGAACATATCCAATAAAGAGAGTTTGCAGTGCTTCATTTTTATTTTGATTTTTCTTGACTTATAGATCTTCACAATCAAGCCAACATCATTAGTACATAATATTAACTCAAGTATTTTGTAATCATCAAAATTCATCCTTTAGGATTGACAACAAGTCATCATTCTCAAAAAATATCGAGAACTTTGAAACTTTGTAATCTCATGAGAACTCATAAAACTAATCATGCCAAACAGGATATGGCTTTTGATATACCAGTCTTAAAATAGGTTGATATGCAGATCTTAGCTGGTCTCACACCATTTCGACCAATTGAGCTGTATTCAGGAAGTTTCCTCTCTTTGATCCTTGGATGTCAAGTTGAACAAGGAAAGCCAATCTCAGCACCAGCTAATAATGTGGATTGTTGTACATTTGGAAGGTACCCTGATTAGACTATTGTCGCCCCCGACAAAAAATTTGGTATCACGGGTTGTTGAGGTGGAGGCGGCGGCATGTGCTCAAGAGGTTACCCCCCAGTATAAAAGTTAGATGCTACAAGATGTTGTAGTTGTGGTGGTGGAACCCACTGAGTTTGCCTCTAACTCTTAGTGCGAGCATGGGTTGTGCTTGAGACCGGACATTCTACTCATTCATCTCGATGAGATGACCAACTCTTGCAGGTGGCGCTAGTGTCAATAAGACATCATCGACGTTTCTTCGAAGGATATTGCAGGGATCAGAGTGGCTAGGAACCACCCTTGGCTCAAGCGATGGCCATTTAGGAATTATAGCATTGCTGTCCATAAGCTCAACTTGACTATTTGGAGCACTTGCCCCAAAAGTAGTATCCTCATCACCTCTATCTTGGGAGCCCAAAGTTTCAGCATGGTAGAATTTGGCCTCACCTTTATCATAATCTAAAAGCATTTTAAAGATAAGCCTCTCCAAAAACCTAGCATACTATATTGCAAAGACTAATGGGCCAAAACATGATTGGTCTTGTTCTCTATGCTATAAACTGGAGCGATTTGCATCACCTGATACCAATCCGTAAGAACTGAAATAAGTCGATCGACCTATTTTACTATTGATGCAGAAGAGACTTCATGATTATCCATAAATGATCTCAACACCATGGCCAATTGACTGGTAACAGCCTCCAAGAGGTTGGGCTGACTCTCATCCATGTGGAATTTAATCTACGCGACCATGTCATGGAGTGAACCACCTTGATAATGAGTCACCTCCACTAGAGGAGAATGACTTTTTTAGGCAAGCTCCCTTGGAGAGGTAGAGCCCCCTCGATTATTGAAGTCTTGTAGATTTGAAAGAGGTAATCTAGACGATGCCACTTGAGAGTACAAAGACTCCTTGGCATGGAGCAATACTTGTCTGGTTGTCCGCCTATTGAAATATCAACCTTCTTCATTTGTTTGATGACAGCTACACGGTTATCCCACCGAGCATGCCAAAAAGAACTTATTTGTATAGAACATTTTTCACCACCTAGGGATGGGCATGCCAGAAAACTTGTCTGAAAAGTCCTCAAAGCAAGAGGTAGATACGCAAGCTTGCCACCAATGCTTGAGTTGCTAGAAAGAGGACAACAAAAGGAAAGATAATTTTAATAGTATAGGTCCAAGACCTTTAAGTATTTCTGCTGTCGTCACACCATCTATTCGAAGGTAGATGGATAAGGTTGTATATGGTGTAACCAAGGCCTCAGTTGAAAATATCTATTCTTAAGATAGAGTCCTACTGGTAATCTAAAAGCATAATAAAGTAAAGGTAAAGAAAAGATAAATAAAAATAAATTGGACTGATTGATGTATTGAAGGGTTCTCTTTAGATAACAATTTGCTTTTTTATATACATAATAATAACTATAAAACAACTCCCGATTCCTGCAACCATCCATGTTGCCATAATCTTCAGTGGTTCTAAAGGTTTGCCTCCATGATTCCATGCATGTCATAGCTGCGAATCAAATCATGATCTAACTAAAACTAATAAACTTTGCCTTGCAACTTATACCCATGTATCATGGTTGGTCATAGCCAAGTCTCTTCAACTTATGCATCCATACAGTTAGATTTGTCATGGCCAAACTTTGTTAAGTTTAACATGAGTCACGTGACTTTCACCTGTTTTGACTTCTAATCTTGTCTATGTCGTGCTTGCTCACGATCGCCAACTAGATTGTTAGGATTGAGTGTAAACCTAAGCAGAGCTAAGGATACTAACAATTTTTAGCTAATATCAGCTGTGCATTGGAGATGTCTTGGGTACTTAAGTGGAGCCAAGGATCCCAACTAATTAGTTTTAGCTAGCAATTTTTGGACCAGGCCTTGGGCTATTACAACGGCATCAGAGTTGAAATACTCTATGCTTAATGTGCTTGAAGATGCCATAGCACGAGCCTTTTTAGGGCAAACCATGCTTAATGTGTTTGTATTTGAACCCTTCCTTGGTAATGATGTTATTATTTAAATAAATGAATGTATAAAGATCCATGAGGGACATGTGTTTAATCCCACATTAGTTACATGTTGGGAAGGTATTGCATATTTAAGTAGGAACAAAGATATCGATTATGTAACTTATGGCTAGCTTTGTACATGAGCTAGATTGTTTTAAATAGTATCAGATCTCATACGTTATCAAAGCCCACCAAACCCACAACTCATATGGTTAGGAATACTATGGTGTGGGTCCCATTGAGACTAGCAACGAGCTAGTCATAATGTTTATGATTGCCATTAATAAGGATGCCAAGTGTGTGTTTAGAGGTTCTCGTACTTTAGTGGTGGTGAAGGACCTAAAATAATTACATTTTAGTTAACCTTTTTTGAGTGAGATCTTAGGTTGTTACAAATGATATTGCAAAAAATCCCATATTTAGCTAAGAGACACTACAGCATATGCTTTTTCGGGGTTAATCGTGAGCCATTCAAGGTGACTGTGATTAGACTCTTACTAGCAAGAAAACTAAGACTTAAATAAAAAAAATGTATGAGGACCTCTGCACATGTACAAAATCCAATATTGACTGTGCATTTAATAAGCCTTAGTTATTTAAGCATGACTAAGAACATCAATAAATAAATTTTGGCTAGCCTATTTTGAATGAGGTTCTAGATTGTTACAGGTAGATTATAAATCAGAATTTAATATGATAATGTGTACATACATACATACATACATACATACATACATATATATATATATATATATATATATATATATATATATATATATATATATAGAGAGAGAGAGAGAGAGAGAGAGAGAGAGAGAGAGAGAGAGAGAGAGAGAGAGAGAGAGAGAGAGAGGATGCTTTTAAGAGCATTTGACTCCAATGGTTTCAAGTAAAAAACAATGAAAGATCTCTTAAAATGAAAATTAAAACTGTTGATCATGATCTAAAATATTTAAACCGCTTGAAAAAATATATATATATTCGAGATCTTTTGCTCATGCATCAAGCTAGTAAAAATGAAAGATAGCAATATAGCTAGTAAACAAAAATATAACATAAATCTTATAAGTTGCAATTCCAAACTATAGATTAAATTTTAGCTAATATGGTATTTGTAAACTATAAATTAAATATATATAATACTATATTGTTAAATTGGTCAATTTTGTTTTTATTTGATGCCTAGATAAGGATCTCAATAATGCATGATTTTTGGTTTCTGACCAATTTAAATACTATGGAAGATAATCATTGATGCTACTTTCCATTCTAAGAGATCCTTCATTGTTTTTGACTAGGAAACATTTGGAGCATAGCAAAAATATAGCAGAAATCTTAAATCTGCAATAACATTGATCTTCATTTATATGTTTTAGAACCTATATTGATTAAATTCTAGAGTAGATGGAACACATATAATATTTGTTATATCGTTAAAATAGTCGATTATTTTTATTTGATGCATGGTAAAAGATCTCAATAATGCATGATTTTTTATTTCTAATCAATTTAAATACCATAGAAGATAATCAAGATGATGGTTTTTGTTCTAAGAGATCCTTAATTCTTTTCTACTGGAAAGCATTTGGAGCCAAATGCTTTATACTCCTCTTGATTGTAAAATCAATAATAAAGCATCCAAATCGAAGATCTATATCATTAGGATTACTAAATATACCTAAAAATTAAAAATTATTTATTTCAATAGTCTCTAACCTGTACACCACATAGACATAGGATGGATGGTTTTCATTATGCAAGTATACTAAAATTGTGATAAATTGATAAATTGAGAATCTATCTCAATAATCATGATCCATACATGTCCCATAGAAAAACATGCATCATACTATTTTAAAATATCTTTAGATTGAAAACCAATAGATTTTAATACTTAGATCATAGGAAAACATGGTCTTATATTATTTTAACCAGTTATATTTACATCCAACATGATGGATAGGTTAGAGCCTATCAAAATACTTTATTATTGATTTCAAAGTGTTTTTATAATATAAATCATGATTAAAGGTATAGATCTTTGTGTGTCCATGATTGATTTTGGAGTCTGTAGGACTCCACATGCACACACACATATATCTATGTATGTATATATGTGTATATGTATTAAAGAGCTTTGTTGATCTAAGCTTGATTAAGCTAGATTTGTATTTCACTCGGCTTGATAGAGCCCATGAACCTATTTCAAAATAGAAATAGTCAAATTAGAATTTCTCATATCAGTTGATCGACCTAAGTTTTTCCTTTGCTAAAAATCAGCCATGTTAGCTACTGAAAGGATCAACTAATTAGTTTCTCTTATTCATATGGTGCAAAATATGGAGTAGTGCTATACTTAATGCTTAAAAAAGGGTTCTTGACATATTAAATTCTTAATTTTTCTGTATTTGAATATTAATTCCTATCTCTTTATAGTCATATATAATCTTTTGTAAAATTCTCCATTAGTATAAATTAGTCATTCTACTAGCTATCGTTGGCTAAATGCTATTTAAGGCTAATCAAAGTTGCAAAAGGATGAAAATGCTCTTATTTTAAAAGCTAACGAGACTCGAGATTTGACATCTTCTTGCTCTCATCCCTTTCTTTCACTCCTGACATGGAATATGATGGAGGGATACAAGTGAAGTAATCCGTTAAGTTTGACGACTAGGGGCAAAATTATCCAGTAGATATGAAATTAATACCTTCAGCATTGTGAAGGTAAAATATTCATTCTCATCTGATTAACTTAGATATATAAGCTATTAGTTACAAAATTTCAGCAATTAAAATTTAAAATTAGAAAATACAGGGATTAATGTGCAAATATGAAAGATATCAAGAAGAAAGTCTATTTTCCTGCCTGACATTATGGGCAATGGGATCATTAGTGCAAGTCAGAAGACTATGCGTGAACCAAAGAGAGAGGTCACTAATCTAAGTTGCGCGGACCTTGAAACTCTTGTAAGTGTGACGTGTTTTGCAAGCTATGCATACCGGCATATTATTATATTGACAGAGTCGGCCTCAGTTCACTTGCCAAAAAAAAGGAGTCGCCCTCATCAGCCTTGATCGTCGACAGATTATATAAATGAAAATTTCTAATGGTTCGATAACCAGTCACTTGAGAAACATCTTAGAAGTTATCCGTGTTCAATATGTTCACTTTCATAAAAATTACTATATTTGAAAGAACCTCAATGGAAATGCTAGACAAACACGCCCCTTTTAGGCTTTCTTTTCCATAGTAGGATAGCTTTAAATCTACCAGCTCTGATTATAACAATATATTCTAATCAATGATTACCTTTCCTCAAGGCTTAGAATGGTCGCCAAATATCCCTGTGTTAAAATCATGCATTCAACCTACAAATTATCCTTCCAATTGCTACCTCTTGTTTTTCGTACATCTAAAACAGACATTGCACAGCTGACTACTTTATCTCTAGCTGTTTGCCAAGCATCATTGCTCACCCACAAACTCTTTCTCACTGATCAGCAAGCGAAAGCAACAATCAAGACACCCAATCAAATCTCCATTAGAACTAGAAGTTCCATTACTGGGCTGTGGATCAACAGTCTCTGCTGCTTGGCCGACATCCTCATAACAGTCCTCCTTGCCTCTTTGGCCGTCTGAAGACTCGAGATTTTTGTAATAAGGGCAGGTCCGTTTGTTCTCTCTGCGCTTCTTGTTGCACTCCTTGGTTTTCCTAAAATAGTCATTAATTTCTTCCAACTTATCTTTGCACCCCTTAGAACTTGGATCATAGCCCAAGCAAGCCATTGCTGCCGAAATCTCCTCCCACAGATCTCCCTTTGCGTGCCCCCCTTCTTGGAGTTTTGACTTGATGCTGGCTTTTAAACCGATGATCTCGGAGTCAAGCCATCTCCTACTGCTTAAATTGCCATGTGCTATTTCGCTCTCCATCCCGTTGTGATTGACATCACCTTCCAATATGCCTATGGATGCGAACTCCCGAAACTGGGGCTTCATTTCACGCCGGCTAATCTTCTCCAATGCCTCCATTATTGCGCTGTCGCGGGCTTCGATCCAGGCCTTCTCGCTGGCCCAGAGCCGGTACTCTCGATCTAGTCGAGCTGCTTCTTGTTTCCTCCATGCTTCCTCCCTGGAGATTCTTTCTTGCTCCATCTGCTCAAGAGTGTTCAACATCTTCTCCAGCCACGCCTCTTGGACCTCCATAAATCTCCTAACCTGAATGTCAACAAACTCCTTTATCTTTGACTGCCAGCTGTTCCTACTCCTCTTAAATGATCTCGTGCCTTTCTCCATATCTAGTTCATTTGATTGGAATGCTAGAATAGTGTTTTGATCCTCCCCTTCCTCCCCGCCATCTTCTTCAGTTGATGAACTTCCAAACTCGGTGGAATTTGACAAGACGAGGCTCTCGTAGAGAGCTTGGAGAGGTTCATTGTTTGCTTGTGTAGCGGAAGAAGTTGTAGCATGGAGGAGTGGTTTGTTTGTGATGGCATTGTTGTTTCCACCATAGAGGGCCTCTAACTGTCTGAAGAACCTATAATGTTTCCCATCTTGTCTCCCTGCCTTCCCTTCTTTGGTCTTCTTGTAGTACTTATACAAGTTCTCTAGCTTCTCTCTGCATTTCCTCCCACTCCTTTGGTACCCGTTCTCCTCTGCCATTATCCTGTAATTTAGGAAGTTGGATCACTCAAACAAACACTAGTATAATAGAGATGCGTTGATGTTATAACATTGGTTCGCTTAAAAATGAAATACACCAGCATTCAGGAGCCATATGTTTACCAGTGTATCTTCGTATGTCTTGCGATTTTTTATAGCCACAGATCATAGTAGATGTAGCAAAGGCCAGCACTAAAGAAGTGAAGAAATATTTGTTTTACAAGAAACAAGTAAAAGAAACTAGCAACGTTTTAAGGAGCTGTCACCTCCAACAATAAAAAAACTTACAGGAAAGGGTAAGCTCAAAGTATGTATAATGCTCAAGAAAGGAGAGGGCGGGGAAGGGGGGAGGGAGAGAGAGAAAGGGGAGAGAGAGAGAGAGAGAGAGGAACAACAACAAAGACCGATATAAAATCAAGAGATGCCATGGTTTATTAAAACGTACCGAGAGACCTCATCCCACAAGGGAGCCTTGTGAGCAGCTTCCCTAAACCTGGAATCCAACCGGGCTCTGACCTCCAGAAGGGTAAGAGTCTCCTGCCTCGGCCACCTCCGTTGGGTCTCGCCTCCAGCACCAACACCACCGAGCTCTTCAGAGGAACCAGGAGGTAGCAGCGGAGGTGGCGGAGGAGGAGGATAAGGGGCAGACGACATCTCCTCTCCCTTACTAACTACAAGTACCATCCCATAATGCTGGGGACTGGCAACGAGGCTCTGGTGGTGGGCCGAGAAAGGGTCGGGAAGGCCATGAGAGACCGCCGGGAAGGGAGGTTTTCCAGCCATCAGTAACTGGTGGAGGTTGGGCAAACTGTACTGCTCCGCTATTGGCATCATTTAAGATCTATCCATCAAGAGGTACCAACAAGCAAACAAGGCCAAAAAAAGATAGCGTGGAGATACAGAGAGCGTGTGGGGAGAGAGGGCGAGAGAGTCGGATCGTGTCGTTCACAAGGAAACAAAAAGGAGGTGGGAGCGGAGCAAGTCTCTTTTATGATACGTGAGGGGTGTACGTATGTTTGTGATGAGAGCCCGAGTGCTTGCTGCAGGAGGACGATGTACGTCAGAATTTACGGTGGTTGAAGTAGAACTGTAGATGATTTAAAAGGATTTATCCTATATCAAGTAGGTACTTAGTATCGAGCGATATATCTTAAGGAAGACTTTGCTATGGTGATTGACAAAATTCGGAGAATGAATAGGTATGGTGATGATCATCTCATTAGCTGGGAGATATATAGGATGGCTCAGATGATGGACGAGTTTCAAACTGTACAAATTTTTAGGAAGGCAAATCAGGCAGCAGATTGGGTGGGCTTTTTTATAGTTCGGTACTTCAGTGATTTTTTTTTAGGTCTTTGTACCAGGCACTCCTACCTCTTCGTCTTTAAGCGGTTCCTAATTAAAGAAAAAGTACCGTTCATACGCGAGCCGAGGGGAGGACAAGGATGTAATTTGTGGGCCAATGGGAGGAGCTGACGTGTCCTCACTGCGACGAGGGAGAGAACCAAGGAGGAAGGTAGTGGAAGGATGACGCTGTTACAGTACCCTGGACTTTTTGACCTTTCCCAGCGCCTTGCTTCCGGGCATCAACTAGTGGTCGTATGGATAGGTAGCCCAGTCCGTATCTTCGAAAAGACATTTGAAGTTCCATGTCTCCGTCTCCATCTTGGGTGACCTTGTATGGATATTTTTGAAATTTTTTTTTTACAACACTGCAACATCCATAATTCTCAAAAAAAATACTGCAATATGCATTTTGGACTCCACTCATATATGGATATATATGTACGTAAATATGTACCTACATCATAAATATAATATATATAATATATATATGGATGCATATATATATATATATTTTATAATTCCAACCATATACATATACATATGTATGTATTTGTGTATTGTGGGGTAAAATCTGTAAATGCGATAACTTTGTTCAGCAGCTTGGCATATTACTTTCACTATAGAGAGATCCAAGATTTAAATCTTAAGGATGACATTCAAATTATATTTTAAAAAATAAAGTCATTAAATATCAAAAAATTACCAATCAAAAAATGATACTAGCCACCACAATAATTTAAATTTTCATGTTTAGTATAATTAAAAAATTAATTCAAGAGATAGATTATTAGAAAAATTGCCTATTTATTAATTTTCCATCTACTGGTTGTTATGTGATAGGTACAAAATCGGTGATCGAGCAACCATGCATTGCCACAATATAATATATACAAAAGGAGATATGTGTGTATAAATGTGGACTACTCGATTGTATAACTTGATTGCAAGCAAGTATATATCTGTTGCCCAAGGTGACAACCCAAGAGGAAGGGTAAATTGGATTTTCTAAATTTTTATGACCTTAAATTAATTTATATATGGATATATGATTTGGCTTATGTGAAGAGTATAAGTGCAGTGGAAGTAAGATTAGTTAAGCTCTAATCAATCACAATTAGATCATTTTAAGAAATCAAGCTAGAGCAACTACACAATATAATAAAGAGAATAAAGCAAAAAGCACAAAATAAATGGAATGCAAACATAAGGACGTATAGTGGTTCAGTGCACTCCAAGGCACCTATGTCCACTTCCCAAGCGTTTCTTGGAAATTCACTATAACTCCTCGGATTACAGTTAGATTATTTTGCCGGACTCACAATCCAAAAATTCTTACAGCTGATTTTACGGGATCACCAACAAAAACCTAGCCGCTGATTTACGGGCTCACCAACAAACCTACACCATTAATTTTACGGACTCACCAATAAACTTTACAAGAGGAATAAGAGAATCAAGGTATAAAGCTCCTTAATGAGCAAATAAAACAAATATGCACTTAGAAGAAGAGAAGAGAAATGTTATCGCTTTGAAGACGCTTTTCTTTTCTTTGCTGAGATTGCTTCAATTCTCAATGGGTTGGTTGAGCTTTTGAAGGCACTTCAATTATGCTCAATAACCTTCTTTTGGATTTGAACTGAAGCAATCAATTGAACTCTTTTGAATATTCTCTTTTTTTTGAATGCTCACTTAAATTTCCATAAAGATGTTTTTTCTGATGAATAGTGACTCTTAAATACCTCTCCAACCTCCAAAAGTCAGTTTCTAGCCATTCGATTGAAGAAACCAGTCGTTTATAGCTGTTAGAACATCAAAAAGTACATCTGCAAAACTAGTCGTTAAGCTGTCAGTCGTGCTCGGATCGACTTGAGCTATCTTGGGGTCGACTCGAGCTGGCTTGGGGTCAGCTCTCATAGAAAATTCCAGAGAACAATTTTTTAGTTGAAACTGGTTGGGATCGACTCAAATTCTGTTGAGGTCGACTCGGGTATGGCTGGGGTCGACTCGAGCTTGATGGAGTCGGTTCTGACAGAAATTCCAAAGAGCAATTTTCTGTCGAAATTGGTTGGGGTCGACCCGAGTCCTGTGCTAAGTGTGCCAAAGTGTGTCAAATATACCAGAGTAGCTCCAAACTTTCTGGGGTCGACTCTTAACCCTGATTTTCTACATCTGAAGGTTAGATTTGCACATGAAACCAATAAAAGACATTGCAAGTAATTTAGGATGCTTGACACATAAAAGTTTCATCTATTTAACTATAAAAATACAAAATTGCCCTTTAACTAAGGAAACTTCACTCTTAACTTTGTCAAACTAAAAATTTAAATTTTTTCTCTAGTTCTTCCAATGAATTTGTCTTGAGATGAGTTCTTGAGAGTTGTTTCAATCGTATATGTAGAGCGTATGAAAAATGTATCATTTCTTTCTTCCTTAAGTGTTTATGTACTAGATCAATCGAGTTAATGCCATTAGTACTACCATATGACTTCAATGGCTTTGTAAACATTAAAATCACACTAGGGTCAACAATCTCCTCCTTTTTGATGATTACAAAATATTAAGTATAAGCAAATTGACATTCATATGAGAAGTTAGGTTTAGTTTTCATGAAATGCTTTTGGTTCAAGAGTATCAAGATAGTATCAAGGTAGTCTAATTAACGACTATATCATATAGCATGGGTTGAACTAAAAACTCCCTCTATCTTATCCAAATAAGTACCAAAAGAATTTCAGCTTTCCTCCTCCTTACTCTTGTGTATCATTAAAGCAGAATTTTCAAAAGTTTGTGTCAAAACAAGAGTTTAGGGTTATGTATTGATGCAATAAAAATCTCTATGATTATATGCCAAATGCTAATGCTCCTGATCGATGGATCATCACGAGGACAGTGATCGATCCGCCGAAATTAGTGCATAGATCACTTAGTCAGATGGATGAGTCTGGAGTCCATAATGTGGAGACGCTGGAGTACTTGTGCAAGTGCTTGTTAAAGAACAAGGGTACTGAGCATGACCAAAACAATCATATAGATGTCTATCTATTCGTCAGTGACATACTTATACGACAGTTGTATGACTGGTCCTTTGACCTGCGGTACCTTGGCTATTCACTGTGAGGTTGCTGTAATTTGACGAGTACATACACATGGGCCCTAGCCATTCGGATCCTTGTCGTATAGATTGGCTATAGCAAGTTCACTATAGGAATAGGAGTACATCTAGATGGGATCTATTAACCTTGATAGATTAAAAGTGATCCTGTGTGATTTATGAGACTGAGTTTGATTAAATTTCTGGTCAGATATTTTGGAGAAGAAGTTTTCCAAATCTTGAACTAGAGTCAAATAAATCTTGCATATAACAGACGATGTAGTTTGACGAGTTATCCATAATCTTCATCCTATCGGGATCCATGATAGAGGGATTGTATCATACGCTAACTGCACCTAAAAGTTCATACATTCAGTTTTGCTGGATTGCCACTACATACTGCTAGGTATCACTGATGGATTGTGAGGCTCACAGGCATTTATCTGATGATCGATAAACCCTGATGAGTAGAACTGAAACCGTTTCAGTCTACTAAAAGGAGTTTCAGTGATATTGAGATAGGAATCTTAATATATCTCACTACTAGACAGAATAAAACCTAGGGGTCACACACATTAGAGAATTTGATTAGTCAGATTGTCGTAATTGTGATTTAGAATTACAGTTGGTGTCAATTATCAATATGATTGCCGATTGAATTAACCCACTAAGTGTTAGTGAGTTAAAAGAAGAAGAATTGAGTGAAATTGATTGCAATTGGGCTGATTTGATGAGCCAAATCAAATTGGATTTTATCCAAATTGAGTTGGGCTCATGATTGGGTCAACCATGATTAGATCAAGGTATATTTTTGAAAATATGCCTTAAGTCGTGTTTACACCATGCAGACTCCAAAGTCCACATGGCATTGTAGAATAAATATGCCTCAAGTCCTATTCACACCATGCGGACTTCAAAGTCCCCATGGCACAGGATCATGCATGGCGCCTCCCCTCCTTCTCCTAATTTCATTAGGATTTAGCCATGGGACACATGGCATGCATCCAAGGGTGGGCGGCATGAAGAGGATTCTAATCCTTTTGATCAAGGCACCATGGACACTTGGCATTAATCGAAGGATGGACTAAACCCTAAATGCCTAGTATAAGAAGGAGAGAGGGGAGGTGTGTGAAGGATCATTGGAGTTCTTCCTTCTCCATGCCTAAGGTCTCTTCCTCTCCTTCTTCCTCTTCCACGGCAGCAAGGAAAGTTCCTTTCCTTCTCCTCTTCCATCGGAAGCAAGCAAGGTAGAAGAAGAAGAAAGAGTTTCTTCTTCAAAGAACAAGGATTGTTTGCTGTTCTTCTTCCTTTCTTCTACGACAATCAGGAGAGATCTCTACAAGGAGCTAGCACCCTGGTGAGATCCAATTTTCTGATTTTCAGATCCTCATGTGGATACTTGTAAAGGCCGAACACGTGTGCGGTTATAAGGAGAACCTATACAACGATCATCAGATTGCGGCAAGCTTCTACCCGTACCAAGGTGAAGATGAAATCTTTACTTCTGATTTTTGTTTTTGGTTTTTGTAATCAAGTTTTAATCTTAATCTCCTCTTCCTTATGGATTCAAAGAAATCTTCTGGATTATTGACTCCAGAAATTATTTTTGAATTCAACAATCTGTGGCAAGTTCATGAGATGAACGACGCCCGGTGCGTGATTTTCGTTGCGATCATCGCATCGCGCATGGGGTAACTCAACAACGGTGACGACACGGCACGGCGGCGGCAACGACTTTGTGCCCCCTTTCCTCGACGATTAGGATTAGGATTTCTCCCGTGAGTGACCTCTTTCCTCCTCAAAGATTTAGTGTTTGAGGCTCAAACCCTAGATCTAATCTTTCATCTCAAAGGCTCAAACCATAACTCTCTCAAAACCTCGATCACCTTCCTCAAATCTCTACTCCACTCTTATTTTCCTCTTTTATCGCTCAGTTAGGGTTTGCTTAACCTTTTTTCTCTCTCTTTTTCAAGGTACCCTCAATTTTCAAGGCAACAAGGAAGAAGAGTTCCTTCCCTTCTCATACGATATAATAGAACACATTGAAGAAGCCCTGAGGCATCGTGACGCAGTCGGGGTGGGTTGCAGATTTTTTTTTTCTTTTGTTTTTTCTTCTTTCCTTGTCAATGGCACCTAGGGTTCTTTGTTAGTGGAAGGGAGAAGGAAGAAGATGGGTTGCTGGTCGAACTAGATTGGGCTCAAAGAGGATTAACCAATTGACACAAATTGGCCACCAATCTTAGTGGGCGGCTGAAATTGGTTGGACTCAATGTATGTAGGTTGAAATGGAATTGGTTGGAATTTCAATTGAAGTAGAACTCCAAAGGGGAACGTGATGGAGTTTGGACGTAATGGGTTATGTAGGACCAAGCGCTTACTATTACACCAAAAGCAATTGCTGCTAGTGAAGGCGCTACTCTAATACCTAAACCGTCCAGGGGCCCTTGTAGTGCAAAGCGCCTCAAGTCGACTCGACTGACACCCAGCCGGCCTCCGCCATGTGTGACCCACACGCCAGAGATACCAGGCATCCACGCTGGCAGGCAGCATGACTGACTCGACCCTTCAAGCCTTCGCCAACAATCCCCTCCCTGTGCGATGTTTGGGTCTCGAACTCGAGACCTTATGGCTTTGATACCAATTGTAGGACCAAGCGCTTACCATTACACCAAAAGCAATTGTTGTTAGTGAAGGCGCTACTTTAATACCTCAACCGTTAGGGGCCCTTCTAGCGCGAAGTGCCTCGAGTCGACTCGACCGACACCTAGCCGGCCTCTGCCACATGTGACGCGCACGCCAGAGACACTAGGCTTCCACGCTGGCAGGCGGCAGGACTAACTCGGCCCCTCAGGCCTCGCCTACAAGTTAGCTGGTTGCTGATGTGGCAATCTAAAGATGGCTTGAACAAGGGGAGGCGTGGATCAAAGAAGAGATAAGGATGAGTTGGTTGTGGGAGTTTCACCCAAAACCAATTCACTTGAAAGCGTGAAGGGGAGAGGCGTCCCACCTTTCCTCCAGCCTATTGGTGTTGCACCAAAATAAGAAGAGTCTCTCTTTATGTAAAAAAAAAAGGGATTTCTTCCAAACACCAAAAATTCTGATTTCATTCTTCATACCTTTCCTTATATAGAGAGGAAGGTTGACAAAGATAAGGATTACAACCAAAATTTTATTTGGACTCCTAACCATATAAGAACTCTATTTAAAATTCAAATCTCCTAATTGATTACCTAAACAACTTGCCAATTGAGGCTTAGCCACATGTGGAAGCCCTTCTTGGCTGCAGATTGGAGAATAGGAAAAGGATTCAACTGCAAGCAAGAGTCCTTCTTCAAGTGGGACTCCTTCTTGCCGCATGAGATCAAGTCCAAACTCCTTAGGACTCTATCCCATATGACATGTGGCCACTCCTAATTAATTAATGACCCACTCAATGCCCAATCAGATTAGGCGTTGAAGACACTAACCCATTGTGAATTAAATCACTTATTACATGGACTCAATCACACTAACAAGTTAGACTTAATTTTTTTCACACAACTAGACCCAATGTGCCATGCCTAAGGGAATGAGGGTGATGCTCCTGCATCAATTTCCTCCGGCTAGAAAAAGACTCGACTCTTTCAAGTTTTGCGACTGGTAGAGCTCGTAGAGGTCCGGGTTCAGCCGTTGGACTTCTTTTGTCTTTAACCATGAGCAATCTGAAATTGGTCTGCCCTTCCATTTAACTAAAAATTTCTAATATCCTCCTCGATGAGTGGACACGATCTGATCATCCAAGATGTCTTCAATGGTGTCTTTAGGGGCTGATCGTCGTGGAAGTGATGGTGGTATGGCTAGGGGGTCTTCATCTTCGGCATAGTGACCTTCGTAGA
Source organism: Phoenix dactylifera (assembly GCF_051530095.1). NCBI lineage: Eukaryota > Viridiplantae > Streptophyta > Magnoliopsida > Arecales > Arecaceae > Phoenix > Phoenix dactylifera. The sequence goes on from NC_143201.1 coordinate 8,586,124, forward strand.
GCTGCAGGTCTTCAACATTGAAGATTGGGCTAACCTGCAAGTCTTTTGGCAACTCAAGCACATATGCATTAGGTCCCATTCATTTCAGTACATTGAAGAGGCCAGCGCGACAAGGATGAAGCTTCTGAACCATGCATGCCGCAGAAAATCAGATTCGTAGCAGAAGAAGTATGCACGGATCCGTTCATCGTCTGAACGTATTTTAAAACTGTTCGGAGATAAATTAGGATTAATTACTTTAGATAAGGAAGATCAGATCTTCACCTTATGTGGGTAGATGTTCGCCGCAATCTGATGATCGTGGTTATCTTGAAAGGCTCGCTTCAAGCCGCACACATGTTCGGGCTCTATGGGTATCAACACGACGAAGAGAACCGATCCAAGCATCTAGATCTCACCGAGGTGCTAGCTCCCTTATAAGGATTGCTTTTGATGGCTAAAATCCTCTTGAACAATCAACTCCTGATTGCTCTCAAGAGGAAGAAGAAGGACAGAGGGAAGAAGATGAGGCCACACCCAAGAGAAGGGAAGAAAGGTTGCACGCACCAAGAGAAGGAAAAAAAGAGTTGTTGGCCCTTTTTTATATTTTCTTTTTCTTTTTCTTGCGGTCCAAATTTGCCCCCAAAGCCCTTAGGGCTTCCTCTTATGCACATCCCAAAAAAAATCCAAAAATAAAAATAAATAATGAGGGGCGTGCGCCCCTCTTTTTATTTTGTGCGTGAATTCTCTTCTAAAGAGGACTAGGTGGCCCAATCTTACTCCAATTAAGATTCCAATTGGACTCTTAATCCTTATCTAATAAGAAATCATCCTTATCTATTAGATCAAAATTAATTAGGACTCTAGAAGTTCTAATCCAATTAGAACTCATATAATTTTAGTCCTAACCCAATTAGGACTTTAGGAATCCTACTCCAAGTAGGACTCTAATAATTTGCAGTCCTAATCTAATTAGGACTCTAGAAGTCCTACTCCAAGTAGGACTCTTGAACCTTATCTAATAAGATCAAGCCTAATTAATTAAGTCCAATTGATTCAATGCAATTGCAATTCAATTATAATTATTCCATCTTCAACTCACTAACTCTTAGTGGGTTAAACCAATTATCAATCAAATTGACAATCATGAACTGTTATGATTCCAAATCACAATTCAACCATCGGATCGGTCAATACCTCTAACGTGTGTGACCCATAGATTCTATTTTATCTGGTAGTGAGATATATTGTGATGTCTATCACAATATCATTGAAAACTTCTTTCAATGGGTTGGAACAATTCCAACTCAACTCACCAGGGATCATCGACCATCAAGATAGTCTCTATGAATCTCACCATCCACCAATGACACCTAGCAGCATGTAGTGGCAATCCAGCAGAATGGAATAAATGAACCTCTAGGTGCAGTTATCGTACAATACAGTCCTACTATTATGGATTCCTACAAGATGGAGGTCATGGATAACTCGTCAAACCCCTTCATCTGTAATATATCAAGATTTATTCGACTTTAGTTCGAGAGTGAAAAACTTCTTTTCCACTTTACATACAGCCCTGGCCAAGGTCTTACAAACTCAGTCTCATAAATTATATAGGATCACTCCTTATATACCAAAGTCGATAGATTTAATGTAGGTGCATACTCTACTCCTACAGTGAACCTACTATAACCAATTTGCACCATAAGGATCTATATGGCTAGAGACCATATATATGTGCAGTCAAGCTACAGCAATCTTACTGTGAATAGTCGAAGCACCGCAGGTCAAAGAACCTTTAATACTACTACAACATCAAGTAAGTCACTGACGAGTGGATAGTATTAGAAGTATACCTAGAAGCTAATTTGGATGACGCATTATTTTGTCTGAGATACAAATTTGTACTTGACCTAATTATGAATTTATTAAGTTGGGTATTCTTTTCATTCATTTTCTTATGTGTCCATGAATCGTCCAAAGAATTAATAAGATGATGATGCATATTCTCAAGAGTTGATAATTTGAGGCATGTGTCATTGGTGATTAATTCCTGAATTGCTCCTGATCGATGGATCATCATAAAGACGGTGATCGATTCACTAAGATTAGTGCACCGGTCATTTTCTTTGATGGACATGTTTTAAGTCCACAGTGTAGGAACACTGGAGTAATTATGCAAGTGCTTGTTATAGAACAAGGGTATTGAGCGTGACCATAGCAAGTAGTTACTTGAATATCTATCCACTCGTCAGTGACTTACTTGATGCAGCAGTTGTATAACTGGTCCTTTGACCTGCGATGCCTCGGCTATTCACAGTAAGGTTGCTGTAGTTTGATGAGCACATAAACATGAACCTTATCCATTTGGATTCTTGTGGTGCAGATTGGCTGCAATAGGTTTATTGTAGAAGTAGGGGTGCATCTAGATGAAATCTATCGACCTTGATAGATTAGGAAAGATCCTATGTGATTTATGAGATTGAGTTCGTAAATTGATGAGAGCACAAAAGTGCGACCTACATGTCACCTAAATTAGTATTATTGCTAACCGATAATGATAAATTCACTAGATTAATATTATATTTGGGTTTGGCACAGATTTTCATAAATTAGAGATAAAATGCACATTGAGTACAAATTTGACTAAAAAAGGATCCCTTCCCAGATCCGACCCGGTTGAAGATCGGGTCGGGTCCGAGTCAGATTCAGATCCGAATTGGGTCCATTTCTTTTGTGCTTTTGGGAAATAAGTTTGGGCAAATCTAATTTGGCCATACCATAACTATAAGGTGCTGGGTGACCCATGACTTGAAAGACTTGCAATTGACCTCCAGTCAGAACAGATGACCCGTCCGTCTACAAGCCAAGTTTCATATCACACTATTTTTTTTATCTATATACTAATTGGATGGAACTTGGTGTCTCCCAGCTCCTTCCAACGCAGCCACCTTCCGTTTCAGCTCCATCCCACGGATCACGCCATCACAGCAGCCTCCTCTTCATCAGCCCACATCTCCTTTCATCCCGACGATCCCGCGGTGACTTCCGCATGCGTCCCCACCTTCCATCCGCATCGTGCCAGCCACCGTGCCAGGCTCCAGCTCCTCCCAGCGAATCCCATTTGCAAGCCGAATCCACGTGGTCCCGCGGCGCTTTCCAAGTGAGCTTTAGCCCCTCTCCCGTGATCCAAGCCGGATGATCCCACAGCCGCTCGTCCTAGCTTCTCAACCGTGCGCCCATTCCGGATTCCCAGCGAGCCCGTGATCCCTCCTCCGCATTCAGCCGTCCGTGCCAGCTCTTCCGAATCCCATCTCTTCCGTGATGCCATCAACGCCACAGCATCCCGCGTCCGTCCTCCCCCTCGATCCCGCTTCCGTGATCCAAGCATCGCGTCCGGCACATCCAAAGAAGGAATCCCGAGCCGGAATCCCAGCATCCCTTCTCTTCCGCGATCGATCCCGCACCGCATCCAGCTCCTTCCGCGCATGGCAAAGATCTCCCCCAGCGAGGCAGATCTCCAACACGTCTTCAACGCGTTTCCAAGACTCCTATAAGAAGAGGCCACCAGGGAAGGAGGAGGGTGTGCTCGGTTGGGGGTTGAGGCCAAGAACCAGAGAAGGAGGAAGAGCTCGGTTGGGCCAAAGCTCTCGGCTGAAGGGGGTGGCCGGCTGGTCCAAGGGAGAAGAAGAAACAGGGGAACGGAACCTTCTGTTTGTGAGAGAAGAAAGAGGGGAAGAGTAATGCTCTGTTTTCAGATTTGAAAACAGAGCATCACGCTTCCTTAGTTTTTTTTATTATTGTTTTTGTTGTTTATTTTTTAGATGTTATGTTTTTAATTTGTGTATTAGTGATTTTGGGTATTATGTTGTTCCTATTTCTTTAGTTTAATTGAGAGCAATGTTTTAATTTTTTAGTAAAGAGTTTTATTTTGAAACATGTTGTTTTGGGGTTTTTAGATTTAGTTTAATAAAGAGTTTTATTTATGCTAAAGTTTTTAATTTATGTTGTTTTTAATTTCCGTTCCTCAGATTCTGTAATCTTTCTTTAATACATTAAAATTTCTTTCATGAAATCGATGTTCTAGTCTTCAATATTCCTAGCACTGTTTTCATCCATTTTAGTTCAGAGCTTTCTTTTTTTTATTAAATATATAAATATTTTTTTAAATCTAAGTATATGTCCTCTAGTTGATTTCAATAAAAAATAATTCTCTGGTAGACCAGGAAATCAGTCAATATCCCCGACATAATGTTTTTTTTTCTTCCATCATTCAAAAGTCGATTTTGAATCCGAGTGAATGTTCTAATTTTTATGCAACTCCAATCGCCTTCCTGTGGATCGACCTCTTACAACCACTATTCTTCGAGTAGGAAAGGTAAGAGTAGAATTAAATTTAACTTTTGTTCGTCGGTTCTAACAACGATCTGTCTAGCATATTTTTAGGTAGACAGGAATCGGACGAACAAAATTTTGGCGCCGTTGTCGGGGAGGCAAATCGAGAAGCAAGAACGATTACGAAGATCAAATCAAATTTTGGATGCCCGGAGTGAACGTACTCCGGTAGTAAGTTTTTATTTTTATTTTTATTAATTTTTCTTATTTTGGTAATTTCTAGTTAATAATTTCGTAGTTATTAAATTCTGAAATTTGAAATTCGAAATTTAAAATTCAAAAAAAAAATAATAATAAAATAAAATAAAAAAAATTCAAAAATTCAAAAATTTTCTAAATTCAAAATTTGAATTCTGAGATTCGAAATTTGAAGTTTAAAAAGAAAAAAAAATTTAATTAAATCAAAAAAAAAATATAAAAAAATTATTATTTTTGCTAGTAATTGATAGGGTGCAATCCCCCGAGGTTATCATACCTCTATTGGGACTCCTCACGGAGTAATCTCCAGAGCTTATTCAACGGGCATTCGGAGATTGACTGACGTATAAGGATTAGTTTTAGTTTACATTCAAGTTATTGCTATATAAAAATTTAAATATAAAAAAAATTAAGAAAATAGTAAATATATAAAAAAAATAAAAAAAAATTTGCTTGCTCATTTAATCAATATAACCTAATGACATTGCATAAACTTTAAAAAATATATTGATTATTTGCTGCATTTAGTATTAAGCATTTGCATAAAGTAATTAAGGGCAAAACCCACTAAAAAGATAAGGTCGGGAAGTCATTACCTGTCCTTAGCCCAAAAATCACCACTTTGCATACTTATCCTAAGCCAAATTAAATTAAAATCAAATTAGACGTTGGCCTTAGGGTTTTCGAGCTCAATTAGGCTCTTGGAAAGAAACGGCTGAAAGCCACTCCAGTGAGAATTTAGTAATTGGTGATGTCTAGGAAAGTTTTACAACAGTGAGAACTGTTACGGGTATTGTGGTATCGGTGTATCCCTTCTGGCACCACCACACACCCCGGGACTTTCCTGGTCACTGATTACTGGATTGCTTAACTGGTAAGCTCAAGCTTAATCTGAAAGGGAGATTAGGAGCTGTCTAATCTAGGAGAGAATTTCAGGAACTTTTTAACGTGATACATCTCTGTGCAACTAGATTTAAGAAGCTACTAAACCTCACTTAGCTCTAAGACTAATAGGGTCAAATTGTTGTGTGGTGTTGATTGTGGTCATCTTGGTCTAACCCTTCTTCTTATCTTTTAGGATTTCGTTTAAAAAATTGAGTCTAATTAAGTTGTGGAAAATGTATGCATGGTAGAAGGTCATTAAGGGATAAGTTAACCCCATTTGATCCCGAGATTGACAGAACTTTTCATCACAACCTGCGAACTGTAAACCAACCGTCGATCTCTACAATGGGTGAACATATTAGAACCCTGAATGAATTGTTTGCACCCGCATCCGCTAGTCCCCCTACCTGCATAGTATTACCGATTAATAATGCAGCCCAATTCGAGATTCGGGCTGCAACAATAAACATGTTACCCAAGTTTCATGGGTTCGAGAGTGAACAACCCTATATTCATCTGAACAAATTTTTGACAATCTGTCAAACGTTTAGAAATCAAAACTTAGATGAAGAGGGTATTAAATTAAGATTGTTTTCCATGACTTTAGAGGATCGTGCCGCTGCATGGCTATATTCCCTTGCTTCAAATTCCATCACATCATGGGAACAACTATCTAGAAAGTTCATGGCTAAGTTCTATCCCATGGTAAAAACTGAAAAAATTAAGGATGCCATAAGAACTTTTAGAGGAAAATCTGAGGAGGAATTTTCCCAACTTTGGGAAAGATTCCATGACTTGTTGGTCAAATGCCCACACCATGGGCTTGATAAGGCTGATCTGGTCCACTTCTTTTATAAAGGACTACCTCCAGCACATAGAAACATGATTGAGTCCATGCACAAGGGTAGGTTCATGAACCAAACCCCGGATCAAGCCTATGAATTTCTTGTTGACTTAGCTGAAAATGCCCAAAATTGGAGTAGCTATGGTGAGGAAGTAATTAGAGATGAGTTTGGGTCTAGAAAACCAGGTAATTATGAAATGAAAGCAGACCTAGAACTCAAAAATGTCATGTCCAATCTGGTGGCTGGAATGAACAACTTGAGTAAAAAGTTTGATGCTTTCACTGTTTCCACTAGTTCGAGTTCATACAAAGAGTCAAATCCCGTCATGAAAGTGGATCACGAGTCATATAGTTTGTGTGTTTTGTGTAACAGTCCTGAGCATCTAGTGGAGTGCTGCCCTAGTCTGCCTAACATAAAGGCCGAGCAAGCAAATGCTCTAAATTCATATAGTGCCTTTAAGAAGCCCACTCCCAACTCGTTCAGCCCAGTTTACCACCCTGATAATAGGTTCCACCCAAATTTCTCATACAAGCAAAATGAACCTATTCAGCATCAAGGTGGTCCACCAGGTTTTCAGAACAACTTTCCCAGGATAGGTCCACCACAAATGAACCAACCTTTGGTTCCATCTGTACCGCCTTATAATACCCCTATCCCACAGCAACCTTCACAATTAGAAACCATGATGGCTAATATGATGAAACAACAACAAGATTTTATCAAGCAACAACAACAGACCAATACAGCCCAAGTCCAGACTAACCAATTCCATGCGCAAGCAATTGCAAAACTTGAGGTTAGTCTGAGCCAAATAGCTAACTCTCTAGGGGATAGGAAGAAAGGTGAACTACCTAGTCAACCAGTGCCTAACCCTAGTAGACAATAAAATCAAGGTCAGATAGGTCAGTATCAAATCAATTCTAATGGAAATCCGACCTATGAAGTCCAGGCAATTACCACTTTAAGGTCTGGCAAACAAGTGGACAATAAAGTCCAACTTCCTGAAAATGAAAAAGAAAATAAAACTGAATCCGATAAGAACCCTATTCAGAAGAGGGGTCAAGAAGAAAGAAAAAAACCCATAGAAACATACAAACCCAAGGTTCCTTTTCCCAGTAGACTTCAGGACTCCAAAAAACAATCTAATTTTGATGAAATCATGGAAGTCTTTGAAACTGTTCAAATAAATATACCTTTTCTCGATGCCATAAGACAAATTCCCTCTTATACAAAATTCTTGAAAGACCTCACCACGGTCAAAAGAAAAACAAGTATTCCTAGGCAAGCTGTTATGGCTGCACAAGCCTCATCTCTCATTCAACAACAGATTGCCCCGAAATTCAAAGACCCTGGTTGCCCAACTATTGAAATAAAAATAGGAGAGACGATCATCCAAAGAGCTCTATTAGATTTAGGAGCCAGTGTAAACCTACTTTCCTACTATGTGTACCAAAAATTAGGTTTGGGGGAATTAAAGCCTACAAATATTACCTTTTCTTTAGCAGATAGGACAGTGAAGTACCCCAAGGGGATTGTAGAGGATGTAATAGTGAAAGTAAATGAGTTTTACTATCCTGTGGACTTCGTTATCCTTGAGACTGAACCTGCAATACATCCAGACAGTCACACACCTATAATTTTAGGTAGACCTTTCTTAGCCACAGCAAATGCTGTGATCAACTGTCGAAATGGGATGCTGAAGTTATCTTTTGGCAACATGAAAGTCGAGCTTAATGTCTTCAACATAAGTAAACAACCACCAGACGACAAAGAAATCAATGAAGTTGACATGATTGAAAGTCTGGTTCAGGAGACTTTCTTACAAACTTATAATGAGGACCCTTTAGAAGCTTACCTTGCCCATTCCGAGGAAGGGGTCAAGCATGCGCCTCTTAGTTCTGTTCCCCTTATGAGCATAGATCGTTATCAGCCGACTGTTCTTCATCGGACTTGTCCAAAACCATTCTTAGATAATGGTTGAAAAAAAAGGGGAGATTTACATTTTGTCTGGCTGAAGACATAAAACTTAGCGCTCTTGGGAGGCAACCCAACATGTAAATATCTTCTATTTAAAAAAAAAAATCAATAAATTACTAACATGCAGGTTTGGAGGATTTTGTCCCAATTTTCAATTTACCCACCCATATCAGGTAACCTCTCCTCTGTCCTCTTACTGCTTTAAATTTTTTTTAACATTGAGGACAATGTTAGATTTAGGTTTGGGGGTATTTTTACGCATTTTATAAAAATAAAAAAAAGTTTTTAGTTAAAATTTTTGGAAAAAAAAATATACAACACACAAGGTATATAAAATCTAAGAGCCCAATGACTAGTTGGAAGTAGTGCAAAGTGAGTTCTTTTTATTAAGTTCCTTTTAGTGAGTTGTAAGCTAATTAGTGCTTTGAATTTCACAACACATCTGGCCTGCATTTTCTAAGGTATAGGTTCGACATTGTGTTGAGAATATGGTAGCAACCTCGAATCCTGATGAACCATCTTTTTCTGATCCAAAAAAAAAAATGATGGATTTAGTCAGGTACATCGAAAAGGGCTACCTATTGTCAAAGGTCAGCGGGCTTGTGATAAGGAACCTGAGCATAGGTCCGTAGGGGAGTCTTGATGCCCGACACCTCATGCCAACTGGTATGAGAATTGTCGACTAATTGCTCGCTACATGGAGGAATCATCACAGGAGTAAAAGTGCACAATATATACACTATCATTTCTCTTTAATGAAAAAAAAAACAAAAACAAAAAAACAAAAAAAAATAAAAAAAATGATGAAAAAAAAAATGTATATTGACCTTAAGAAAGACAATAGTGTGAAAGCCGTCGTTGTAAAAATTCGAGTAAACTGGAATATTACAGATAAAGCCCATGAGGTATTAAAGTAAACATCCACAACTCTCGAAATCCTACAGATAAGATGATTTTGAATCAGCAAATAGGTCTTGTCCGACCAATTCTTGGAAACTACTAATATTAGCGATATTTTGGAGATCCAAAACCTTAGCTTGTGCATGGTTCAAACTTCACGGAGCACTCAAGTATAAATAAGTCTTACAACTTCCTAACGGAAAACTTAATAACTTCAACTTAAATTGCATACTAACCTAGAAATTGGGCTACTTAGTAATTAAAACCTTGTGTGCTTTTGAAATTCTTATCAGTTATGTACTTGAAATTAGACTTTCATTTCATAAAACAAATTTTATTTTGGGATTGAAGTTTGTGGGTAACTTCACTGCAAACCCTCACGAGACAACACTCGTCCACTAGGGTAACCTAGGGGTTTAAAGGCTTGTTGCACGTGCTAAGTGCAATCGTAATGCTCTACGAAAATGAGTATTTATCTTACTATTTTTAAATAATAAATTATACTTTTGCACTCTCATTTTATCATTTTCGCACTAAATTGCTAGAGACTAGCAATAAGCTGGTTGGGGGGTGTGATGAGAGCACAAAAGTGCGACCTACATGTCACCTAAATTAGTATTATTGCTAACCGATAATGATAAATTCACTAGATTAATATTATATTTGGGTTTGGCACAGATTTTCATAAATTAGAGATAAAATGCACATTGAGTACAAATTTGACTAAAAAAGGATCCCTTCCCAGATCCGACCCGGTTGAAGATCGGGTCGGGTCCGAGTCAGATTCAGATCCGAATCGGGTCCATTTCTTTTGTGCTTTTGGGAAATAATTTTGGGCAAATCTAATTTGGCCATACCATAACTATAAGGTGCTGGGTGACCCATGACTTGAAAGACTTGCAATTGACCTCCAGTCAGAACAGATGACCCGTCCGTCTACAAGCCAAGTTTCATATCACACTATTTTTTTATCTATATACTAATTGGATGGAACTTGGTGTCTCCCAGCTCCTTCCAACGCAGCCACCTTCCGTTTCAGCTCCATCCCACTGATCACGCCATCACAGCAGCCTCCTCTTCATCAGCCCGCGTCTCCTTTCATCCCGACGATCCCGCGGTGACTTCCGCATGCGTCCCCACCTTCCATCCGCATCGTGCCAGCCACCGTGCCAGGCTCCAGCTCCTCCCAGCGAATCCCATTTGCAAGCCGAATCCGCGTGGTCCCGCGGCGCTTTCCAAGTGAGCTCCAGCCCCTCTCCCGTGATCCAAGCCGGATGATCCCACAGCCGCTCGTCCCAGCTTCTCAACCGTGCGCCCATTCCGGATTCCCAGCGAGCCCATGATCCCTCCTCCGCATTCAGCCGTCCGTGCCAGCTCTTCCGAATCCCATCTCTTCCGTGATGCCATCAACGCCACAGCATCCCGCGTCCGTCCTCCCCCTCGATCCCGCTTCCGTGATCCAAGCATCGCGTCCGGCACATCCAAAGAAGGAATCCCGAGCCGGAATCCCAGCATCCCTTCTCTTCCGCGATCGATCCCGCACCGCATCCAGCTCCTTCCGCGCATGGCAAAGATCTCCCCCAGCGAGGCAGATCTCCAACACGTCTTCAACGCGTTTCCAAGACTCCTATAAGAAGAGGCCACCAGGGAAGGAGGAGGGTGTGCTCGGTTGGGGGTTGAGGCCAAGAACCAGAGAAGGAGGAAGAGCTCGGTTGGGCCAAAGCTCTCGGCTGAAGGGGGGTGGCCGGCTGGTCCAAGGGAGAAGAAGAAACAGGGGAACGGAACCTTCTGTTTGTGAGAGAAGAAAGAGGGGAAGAGTAATGCTCTGTTTTCAGATTTGAAAACAGAGCATCACGCTTCCATAGTTTTTTTTTTATTATTGTTTTTGTTGTTTATTTTTTAGATGTTATGTTTTTAATTTGTGTATTAGTGATTTTGGGTATTATGTTGTTCCTATTTCTTTAGTTTAATTGAGAGCAATGTTTTAATTTTTTAGTAAAGAGTTTTATTTTGAAACATGTTGTTTTGGGGTTTTTAGATTTAGTTTAATAAAGAGTTTTATTTATGCTAAAGTTTTTAATTTATGTTGTTTTTAATTTCCGTTCCTCAGATTCTGTAATCTTTCTTTAATACATTAAAATTTCTTTCATGAAATCGATGTTCTAGTCTTCAATATTCCTAGCACTGTTTTCATCCATTTTAGTTCAGAGCTTTCTTTTTTTAATTAAATATATAAATATTTTTTTAAATCTAAGTATATGTCCTCTAGTTGATTTCAATAAAAAATAATTCTCTGGTAGACCAGGAAATCAGTCAATATTCCCGACATAATGTTTTTTTTTCTTCCATCATTCAAAAGTCGATTTTGAATCCGAGTGAATGTTCTAATTTTTATGCAACTCCAATCGCCTCCCTGTGGATCGACCTCTTACAACCACTATTCTTCGAGTAGGAAAGGTAAGAGTAGAATTAAATTTAAACTTTGTTTGTCGGTTCTAACAACGATCTGTCTAGCATATTTTTAGGTAGACAGGAAAGGGACGAACATAAATCCTCGACCGGGGTAGTATATACATTAGAAAAGAGGTTTTTCACTCTCGAACTTAAGTCGAATAAATCTTGATATATGACAGATGATGGGGTTTGACGAGTTATCCATGACCTCCGTCTTGTAGGGATTCATGATAGAAAGGTTGTATCATATGATAACTGCATCTAGAGGTTCATCATTTTATTCTGCTGGATTGCCACTACATGCTGCTAGGTGTCACTGGTGGATGGTGAGACTCACAGGGACTATCTTGATAGTCGATGATCCCTAGTGAGATGAGTTAGAATTGTTCCAACCCATTTAAAGAAGTTTGCAATAATATTGTGATAGAGATCATAATATATCTCACTACCAGACAGAATAGAACCTATGGGATCACACACATTAGAGGTATTGACCGATCCGATGGTTGAATTGTGATTTGGAATCACAATAGTTCATAATTATCAATTTGATTGATAATTGATTAACCCACTAAGAGTTAGTGAGTTGAAGAAAGAATAATTGCAATTGGATTGCTATTTAATTGAATCAATTGGACTTAAATAATTGGGCTTGATTTTATTAAATAAGAGTTATACTTGGAGTAGGACTCCTAGTGTCCTAATTAGATTAGAACTTCAAATTAAATTAGAGTCCTACTTGGAGTAGGATTTCTAAAATCTTAATTGTATTAGGATTCCTAAAGTCTTAATTAATTTTGATTTAATAGATCAAGATGACTCTTAATTAGATTAGGATTGAAGAGTTCAATTGAGTCATGATCCAATTGGATCCTAATTGGATTAGGACTCTTATGGATAAGTCCAAATTGATTCATATTTAATAGAGACCTAATTAGATTAGGACTCACATGTGAAGGGGGCCACCATAAGTCCAAATTGATTCATATTTAATAGAGACCTAATTAGATTAGGACTCACCTGTGAAGGGGGCCACCTAATCCTCCTTAAAGGAGGATTGGATTAACATAAAGGAGGTGGCGTGCACCCCTCCTTTCTTTCTCTCTTGGTGTGGCACAAAGGAGGGGATACGCCCCTCCTTATTTCTCAAAAGGATAGACTTGGAGCTCAAATTAGGAGCTCCACACGTCTAGGTTAAAGTAAATAAGGGGCAGACTAAATAAGGGGCCCTATTATACTTTTTTCAGCCACAAGAACAAGGGAAAAAGAAAAAAGGGTGGTTGGCGGCCCTCTTCTCCTCCTTCTTCCAACCGCATGAAAAAGAATAAGGGGGCAGCAAGCGTGGCTCTTCTTCATTATTCTTTTAGTCCTTCATCCTCTCAAAAAGCAATCAAGAGTTGATTCAAAAGAGAGGATTTCAGCCATCAAAACAAATCTCTCCAAGAAAGCTAGCACCTCGAGGAGATTCAGGCGTTTGCATTGGTCCTCTACCTCGTGTGGATACTCGTAGAGGCCGGACGCGTGTGCGGCTTCAAGGGAATGATCGGTTCTTTCAATTTCAAAAATAAACCACGCAATAGCATGTATCCTGTAGGATAGTGATTACGGGTGTCGGTCCACAGGAATTGTAGAATAAGTTATTTTTCTTTTAAAAATAAATTACGAAGAAGAATTTGCTAACTTGATTTAACTAAATTAAACTATGAGTGCGAATTAGAAATTATCAGAATAAATGGATCTAGGGTTTGGAGTCCACCACATAGCATTGCATCAGGGTTTGTGTTCTTTATTTTTTTTTATCTTTTGGAGGGGCATACAATATTGGCTACAAGCCTTTTAAAATAAAAGCATAAAGAGTGTTTGGAAGATCCATCTTCGGTGTAGCATGAAGTGTCTACCTAAGTATGTTAATCTAGGATGCAGCACACTTTATCTTCCTAGGCATGGATCATCTTAGACTACTTTAGCAAACATGATTAGTAACTAGAATGCTCAAAGTTTAAATATCATAAAGAAATATTTCATTGAAAATAAGAATTTAAACAAGCCCCAAAATAATAAAAAAATAAGAACTACAATTGCCCTGATACATTGCTAGGGCTTCATCCAGCCCTAGATTGGACGTTTAGCCGAGCATGGCTTCCGGATGACCTCCCATCTTCAAGTGAAAGTCTTCCCCTCTCATTCTTCCCAAAATATCACAAAATATTCTCTTTCCCCCTCCTTTCTCTTTTTTTTAATTTCTTTTTCTCTCCCTCTCGGCTTTCTTCTTCTTTTCACCGAAACAGGGGGTCTCCCCTGTTTTTCCTCCACCGAGCTCCCCCTTACCGATGGCCACCCTCCTCCTTTTATAGCTGTCCGGAGTGCTCATTTGGGAAGGGAGAAGAGATCACGGGTGGCTGATTTCGGGGCGTGATGCCGAAGGGCAGATCGCGGACGAAGACGGCGAGAAACGGGAGGCTGGGTTGTGGGCTGTAGATCCGTGGAGCGGCTGGGTCTCGGCGTGATCCATGGAGCGGCTGGGGCGCAATGCTGGGAGGAGCGGAAGAAGAAGGTGGCCAGATCCATGGCGTGATACGCTGGGAGAATGGCTGGATCTCGGGTGACGACGTGGACGACGCTAGAGACGGATGCCGATGGCTGGGATCGCGGAGGAGTGGTCGCTGGCTGCACCAGCGGATGGCGGAATACCCGGGGATGAAGACGATGCCGTGAATCTCGGCTGCTGGGAGGGGCTGATCGGAGGATCGATGGGAGGACGCCGTGGACGGTCGTGATGTGCTGCGGGAGGAAGAAGATGCACAGTGAAATTTCGTAACACTGTTCATATGAACAGTGTTTTCACGGAACACTGTTCATATGAACAGTGTTTTCAGTAATTTCGGGAAAAATTCTTTTCTTGCTCTATTTTGACGTGAAAATGGGCACATGTGGATTTAAAATAAAGGTCTCCCCTGTTTTGCTTAGTTTGGAAACATGATGCGGAGATGGGAATTTCTGAACCATTGGATTGCTTGGGGGAGCTACGGACAGTGGTCGCGGGAAAGGAATGGAATTGGTTGGGAATTGGCTTTGGATTTGAGGTGGGTCATGATCGTTGACTTGCTTAAACTTATTCTCGAGCCCAATGTTATTTAATTCTTGCTAAACTGCTTCAGACCGAACTCGACCAGATAAAATAAACAAGACTAAAAACAAGATCGTGACTTAATAAAAAAAGAAGGGTTAATCAAACCTTTTCCCCATATAAAAATAATTTATTATAACATTCAATCTAATCAGGACCGAAACCCATTTAATTATAACCTTAGCTTGATTACAACTCCATCAGGTTACCAAACTGGGTCAACACAATCTCCCCCTTATATGTTTTCCTGTAGTTTTCATGAAAGATTGCAACCAAAAGAGAGCAAAGTTCAGAGTTTGGTTTAAGAAAAGAATTATTTATTTCTTACCATATTTTAAATTTATTTCAATGATTATTCAATTTTCTGGTAAAATACGTATTTATCAGTTTAAGAACATTGATAAGTGCTACGGAAAGATAACTAAATTATGAATTATTAAGCACTTATCAGCGAACCTTCCAACAAAATCACGATCATCAGGTTACGGTGATCATCTACCCGCACAAGATGGAGATCTAATTTTTCTAATCTTATGTAAAAGTTTTTAATCCTAATCTATATACGAATATCGGTTTTCAAAATATGTTCATGCGATGAACACGATCTCGTGCATGCCTTTTCCGCTGCGTTCTGATTTTTCTACGGCATGTGCGGGAATCCAACAGATAGACATCCAAGTGACTTCTTACTTTGGTCACACTTAGTACCCTTGTTCTCTAACAAGCACATGCACTATCACTCAAGTGTTCTTACATTGTGGACTCGAGGTTCGTCCATCCAAAAGAAAAGCGATCTGTGCACTAATCTCATCTGATTAATCACCATCCTCATGGATCCATCGATTAGGAGCATTTATAAATTAATCACCAATGACACATGGCTCAAATTCTCAATTCTTGAGAATATGTATCATCATTTTATTAATTTCTTGAACGATTCATAGACACATACACAATATGAATGAAAAATATGCCCATTTATTATTCAATAATAATAAAGTCAAGTACAGAACTATGTCCCAGAATAATAATGTGTCAACTAGATTGGCTTCTAGAGCATACATCTAGCAGTGGAAATCTAAAGATGGCGTGAACAAGGGGAGGCATGGATCAAAGAAGAGATAAGGATGAGTTGGTTGTGGGAGTCTCACCCAAAACCAATTCACTTGAAGGCGTGAAGGGAAGAGGCGTCCCACCTTTCCTCTAGCCTATTGGCGTCGCACCAAAATAGGAAGAGTCTCTCTTCATGTAAACAAAAAAAGGGATTTCTTTTAAACACCAAAAATTATGATTTCATTCTTCATACCTTTCCTTATATAGAGAGAGAGGTTGGCAAAGATAAAGATTACAACCAGAATTTTATTTGGACTCCTAACCATATAAGGACTCTTTTTAAAATTCAAATCTTCTAATTGATCACCTAGACAACTTGCCAATTGAGGCTTAGCCACATGTGGATGCCCTTCTTGGCATGCGGATTGGAGAATAGGAAAAGGATTCAGCCGCAAGCAAGAGTCCTTCTTCAAGTGGGACTCCTTCTTGCCGCATGAGATTAAGTCCAAACTCCTTAGGACTCTATCCCATATGACATGTGGCCACTCCTAATTAATTAATGACCCACTCAACGCCTTGGACTTAATCTGATTAGGCGTTGAAGATGCTAACCCATTATGAATTAAATCACTTATTACATAGACTCAATCACACCAACAACTTGAACTTAATTTTTTTTTCACACAGCTAGACCCAATATGCCATTCCCAAGGGAATGAGGGTGATGCTCCTGCATCACATCGATCCCAGTCTCCTCCATCCCCTTCCCTCTCACTCTTTTCCACCAGGTACTATTCGCTCTCTATGTGTTGGCGTATATATATATATTAATAGATTGGAATTAACGGCAGGGATTTGCTCGGTTCTGATCTTTTTCCTGAATTCATCCAAATTTGTGATGGTTTTTTCCTCCCTTTCTATTGGTTACTTTGATCTCAATATGCTCTAGTTTCAAGGAGCTGTGCCGTATAGAAATGGAGGTTTAATCAATATGTTTGGTGATTTTTAATTTTAATTTTGATCTGGAGTATTAAAAGGGATCTTTTTTGGGGGCCGGCGGTTGCTTTCTTCTCCAATCATTTTGAGATCCTTCCGAGTTTATGAACAATGTTTCCAGCCTTGGTTGGGTAATTTTATCTAAAAGGCGTCTTGCCACTATTTGTGTGCGCTTCCATGTGGGAGAACTCTTGTTGTTGAAGGATTCAAGGCTTGTTTAGGGTTTTTCTTTCATCTCTCCCTTTTATTTTGCATGGAGCTTTTATCTCTCTTATGTTTCTTTAGGACAGCTATTAATTGGTTCCAACAAGCTGGTGCTTTTGTCTATATTTGTTAAGCAAGGAGGCATCAATGGCCCAATGTCAAGCTGAATCCTTCCTTTTGGTTGCTCATAATGCAGTTTATTGAATTCCCAATCATGAGGTTCTTAAATCCTATAATCCTCTGTATGCTAGACTGGTTTTATCATTTGCATGCTGATTAGTAGACAAAACATGATTTTCCCGGCACCACACCATAGACTAATTTATTTAGATTGGTTACTGTTTTTTTTTTTTTGTTGATATTTTCATTGTTGGTCAAAATTATTATGAAAAACTATTTTGGTTTTGGTTTAAATATGGATGTTGTTATAGTTTGGGAACAAGAACGAAATTTTATTATGTTTAATATCTTTAGTTTAATCTGCATCTGTCTTAATTCTGTCTTTTATTCAAGTAGTTTTTTCTTCGCCAAATTGCCCGAAGCTTATGCCTTTTTAAATCGAATCGTAGATGTTATGCATGTCATACCTATTCTTTTTTTTCTCTTAGCCTTTGTTTTGCAAGCTGCTATAAGTTTTTGATGATTTAATACTCTGCTAAATTTATGATTTATTCAATAAATAATCTATTTTGAGTTCAGGAGCTGTATTCTTTTTTCTTTTTCTTTTTTGGTTTATGTGTTTCAGGCTGATGGTTTTCCAACACTGCTCTTCTTTCCAGCAGGGAACAAGAGTTTTGATCCGGACCATCCGGTTAGTGATGCATCTGCTTTTAGTGTTCAATGATATAATGTTTGAGTTGTGGGATCTACTATGGATTCACTTCCTTGTCTTTTTTCAACTGTATTACGGTATTTATTTTTCTTTTCTCTGGTTTTGCATAGATCACTGTTGATACAGACCGAACAGTGGTGGCATTCTACAAATTCATCAAAAAGCACGCTGCGATCCCTTTCAAGCTCCAGAGACCAGCGTCAGTAATAAAAACCGAGAGTGCTACTGATGCATCTGCTCCTGCAAGTGAGAGGAGCACCAGCGCAGATGTGACAGATGATCAATTGTAGAACCATTCATATGTTTAAACCTTTTGTTCTATTCCAGCAAACTGGGAGAGCTCATAATCTATTTCGGGATAGGCATCTCAGAAGCAACATGGTTCCTGGAGTTTTGTTGGCATATATTTTCCCTTAAATGTCCTGAGCATAAGAAGATACCTCTGTAAGATTAGACTGCAGCTCACAAGAATAGAGCTTCTACCTTGAACCAGTGGCTGGGGTGCAACTTGATCTATTTCATGTTGTTCGCTAAACTAAGCTGAAACTTGTTTTAATCAGCTCAGTGTGTCGCTGTCTAGTCCCACAGTGTAGCTAAAACTTGATC
Source organism: Phoenix dactylifera (assembly GCF_051530095.1). NCBI lineage: Eukaryota > Viridiplantae > Streptophyta > Magnoliopsida > Arecales > Arecaceae > Phoenix > Phoenix dactylifera. The sequence goes on from NC_143201.1 coordinate 8,604,575, forward strand.
TGACAGTATATGCTTTTGAGTTAAATAAGCCGTGTCGGACAAATAGGTTAAATAGGTCGGATCAGAATGATTTGGGCTAAACAGATTAAACAGGTCGGATCAAATTAGGCAAACAGGTTAAAGAGGCTGGGTCGGGCTAAGCAAACGGGTTAAATAGGTCGAGTCGGATCGGGCAAACAAGTTACTTGTTTATTAAACAGATTAAACGAGTCGAATCGGATTACATGCTTATTAAGCATGACAGGTTGAGGTTGTAATTTCTAATCTATTTAATAAATAGATTGGGTTCAAATTTATGATTTTCTGATCCGACCTGCATTTGATCCGATCCATCTATGTCTAATCCAACCCCCGACGGCTTTCAACTTTCTTTCCAGCAAATGGCACACTGGATTTTGGTGGTGGCAAAGACACTAGAGAGGAGTCTTCCCGGTACATCACAACCGCCACTACGGCAGCACACCGGATGTCGTCCGGTGACGTTGTGCTTGCTCGAGGCAGGGCGTTTGTGGGGTCGGGAAGTTGAGTTTGGCCGATTCGCCATGGAGGCCGATCGCAGTGACATCGTGCGCCCAGGCAGCCATCTCCGGAGTAGCGAAGGTGCTGAGCCATAAGCGGCTCTTACCGTGGGGCTCCCGCACCTCGCACACCCACTTGCCGCCGTTGCTGCGCTTCCGAACCCCACGGTACACCGGGTGCCTCGTCTCCCTGAACTTCATCCTGCCAGCCCGGCGCTTGAGCACCGTGGCAGACGGTGAAGGTGCATGCGAAGAGGTAGCGTAGGAGGGAGAAGGTATTGGCACGCCTGAAGGTCTGGGGGAGATCATTGGGGGAGTAGGAGATGAAGGAGTCGTCTTCCGAGTCCATAGGAGGATTGCTACTGTGATGCTGCTACATGGAACCTCTGTATGCCAGAGCTATGTAATGAAAGCAGAAAGGGAAACAAACTCAGTCACCCCAAAGGGACAGGTCCATAAGGCACTCGGTGCCATCCCAGTCGAACCCTTTTTGCATTGCTGGAGGTGTCAAAACCAGTCCCTCCGCCATGCTGCACACTAATCCGGGCATGTTGAACAGCGCTTCCTCATCAACAAAAACCTCTGACGGGCCCTCGGCTGCTTTCTCCACTTTCTTCACAGCCAATGGCACATTAGTTTTTTGGTGGTGGCAAAGACATGGGGAAGGAATCCAGCCGGTACATCTCAGCCACCACCACGGCAGCACACTGGATCGATGTTGTTCGCTGAGGTTGTGCTTGCTCGAGGCAGGACGTTTGTGGAGACGGGGAAGTTGAGTTTTGCCGATTCGCCATGGAGGGCTATCGCAGCGACATCGTGGGCTGTGAAACACAGCGACTGGCCGGTCCACCGGCCCAGCCATTTGGCTTTGGGCTGCACGTGCAATGCACGTGAGGGAAATCGGGAGGAAGTCTCCGGCCGGAGTCTTCTTCCCCCCTAATCATAATGAAGATCAGAAGTTTTTCTCTATCTAGAGAACGGCCGGATAAAGCCGGGATCAAAGATCCCCTCCTTCTCCTTTGAGTTCACCAGAGATTGAGCCACCAATCCTAAGCTCCTCCTCCAATCTTTTTCCTCAATTTCTTGCTGGAAGGAGCCAGCAGACCGATGTAGGTCTTCTTCTTCTCCATTTCTCTCTCTCTCTCTCTCTCTATTTTAGCCATGAACTACCTTGATTTGGGCATGCGAATCACCGGAACACCGTCTGAAACACGGTGTCCTATTTCTGCACCTTGTTTTATCGAGTTTACTATTGTCAGCCGCCAGGTTGGCCAAACCTGCCCTACTCTTCTTGCCGTCATTGGGGATGGCCACCCGGACAGAGAGATTGAATTTATTATTAATCTAATACCCGGTTCATGTCTAATTTCTAAAGCCCCAACCGAGTTGAAAGAATTAAAAGATCAGTTACAAGATTTAGTGGACAAGGGTTTTATATGACTTAGTGTATCATCTTGAGAAGCTCCGGTACTATTTGTGAAAAAGAAAGATGGAAGCATGAGACTCTGCATTGATTATAAACAATTAAATAAGATCGCTATAAAGAACAAGTACCCTTTGCCCTGAATAGATGATTTATTTGACTAGCTACAAGGTGCAAAAGTTTTCTCTAAGATTGATCTCTGCTCAGGATACCATCAGTTGAAGATCAAAATATAGGATGTACCTAAGACCGCATTCAAAACTCGTTATGGGCATTATGAATTCTTAGTGATGCCCTTTGGATGGACAAATGCCCCAGCGGCTTTCATGGACTTAATAAATAAAATATTTAAATCTTTTCTAGATTGATTTGTGTGGTATTCATTGATAATATCATAGTCTATTCAAAAGGGAAAGAAAAACATGTGGAACATTTGCGAAGCGTACTTCAAATCTTAAGGAATGAGAAACTCTATGCTAAATTGAAGAAGTGTGTGTTTTGATTGGATAAGATAGTATTCTTAGGGCATATCATATCTAGATATGGAATTTTTGTGGATCTAATAAAAGTGGAAGTTGTGCTACAATGGAATAGGCCAACCAATATTTTTGAGGTTCGTAGCTTCCTGGAAAAGGCAGGTTATTATGGCAATTTGTGGAAGGATTTTTCTATATACCTATACATTTGACCCATTTAACTCCAAAAGAAGATAAGTTTGAATGGAGTGAAGATTGTGAACGAAGTTTTTAGAAATTAAAAAGACAATTAGTTACAGAATCTATTCTTACTATACCCACAGGTGATAAAGGATTCATAATTTACAGTGATGCTTCAAGGAAGGGACTTGGTTGTATTTTGATGTAGCATAAAGTGGTGGCCTATGCCTCTAGCCAACTGAAATCTTATAAGCAAAATTATCCTACTCATAATCTGGAGTTAGCTGTTGTGATTTCGCTTTTAAGATTTGAAGACACTATATTTATAGTATAGTGTGAGATATTTATAAATCACAAGAGTTTAAAATACATATTCACCTAGAAGGAACTAGCTATAAGACAAAGAAGATCGCTATAATTATTAAAGGATTATGATTAGAAATTAATTATCATCCTACGAAAGCTAATGTTGTTGTAGATGCTTTAAGTAGAAAATCAATAGAAAATGTGGCTACCTTAATTACTAATCAACAACACATTTTGGAAGATGTGAGGAGAGTTGAATTAGAGATCCGAGTACATGGTTTAGGGATTCAATTGGTTCATATGCAAGTTCGGCCATCACTTATAGAAAAGATTAAAGGTGACTGGGGTAATGACTAGCAATTATTGAAGATTCGAGAATCAATGGAATCAGGAGATCAATTTGAATTCAGAATACATTAGGATTGAGATTTTAGAATAGAATTTTACCTATGGATCTGGAAATTAGAGAATTCTAAAGAAAGCTCATCAGTCTAGATATACAATACATCTAGGAGGAACTAAGATGTATAGGGATTTAAAGGAATTGTATTGCTCAATTTGTGGCACAATGTTTAGTATGTCAGTAGGTCAAAGCTGAACACTAGAGACCAGCAGAATCGCTTTAGCCTCCTGATATCCCAGTATGAAAATAGAAACAAATTACCATAGATTTTGTATAACTGGACTGCCAAAGACTCCTAGCGCTAATGATGCAGTTTGGGTGATCGTAGATAGATTAACAAAATCAGCACACTTTTCACCTATTAGAGTTAGGTTCAGTTTAGAAAAGTAAGCCAAATTGTACATTAAAGAGATTGTGAGACTACATTGTATCGCAGTAACTATTGTGCCAGATAGAGATACTAGGTTTGTATCACAATTTTGAAAAAGCCTTGTATAAGGCTTTGAGGACTAAGTTGAGTTTTAGTATTATCTTCCGTCCTCAAACCGATGATCAATCAAAGAGGACTATTCAGATTTTGGAGGATACGTTGAGAACTTGCGTCATAGATATAAAGGGTTCTTGGGATGAGCATCCACCTTTGATAGAATTTGCATATAACAACAGTTACAAAAGTAGCATACAGATGATACCTTATGAAGCATTGTATGGAAGAAAATGTCGTTCACCAATTTGTTGGGATGATATTGGTGAGCGAAGATTGCTTAGGCCCTAGACTTATACAAGTTGAGAAAATTCAGCTAATCAAAGAACGACTACGAACTGCACAAAGTAGACAAAAAAGTTATGTAGATGATAGGAGACGAGAATTAGAATTTCAAACTGGAGTTCATGTATTTCTTAAAATATCTCATACAAAAGGAATTTCAAGATTTGGTATTCAAGGCAATGATTAATGAATCCCAGATTTGTTGGTCCATTCAAAATTTTAGAAAGATTGGTAAGGTGGCTTATAGACTTGCCTTAAATTTCCTTTTGGCCTATGTACACAATGTTTTCCATGTCTCCATACTAAAAAAATACATACTAGATACCAGTTATGTTACGGAGCTTGAGCCTTTATGCATTAGAGAAGATCGATCATATAAGAAACATCCAGTATGGATAGTGGACTAGAAAGATCAAGTTTTGAGATGCCGTGATATTCCTTATGTCATGGTGCAATGGAGTCATCATTTAGAAAGAGAAGCTACATGGGAATTGGAAGATGAGATGAACTAGAAATACCTCAACTCTTCGAAACTACAGGTACAAAAGTTTTGTGGATGAAATTTTTTTAAGGGGAGAAGTGAAACCCAGGGGTTGGGCTCGATCCACTTGACCGGCCTAGCCATTTGGCCTTGGGCTGCAGTGCGACGCACGTAAGGACAATTGGGAGGAATACTTCGCCTGGGGGCTTCTTCCTCCCTGATCACGATGAAAATTAGAAGTTCATTGCGATCCAAAGACCGGCCGAATAAGGCTAGAATCAGCTATTTAAAGATCCCCTTCCTTCTCCTTCAAGTTCACTAGAGATTGAGCTACCGATCCCAAGCTCCTCCTCTGATCTTCTTTCTTAATTCATCGCTGAAAGGAGCCGCTAGACTGAGGTTGGTCTTCTTCTTCTCCTTTTCTCTCTCTCCTAGTAATTTAGCCGTGAACCATCTTGATTTGAGCATGCGAGTCATCATAAAACTATCCAAAATAGGGTGCTCTGTTTCATCCCCTTGTTCTTCCAAGTTTGCTGCCATCAGCCGTCGAGATTGGCCGAGCCTGCCTTGCTGCCTCCTGCCATCATCGGAACTAGCCACCATAGCTGCCCCTTGGATCCAATCATGGAAGAAAAAGAGAGATGCACTTGCCCTATTTTGGAGAAGAAAAGTCTCTCTTTTTTCTCTCTCCTCTTTCTTCTCTCTCTTTCTCTTTTCTCTCTCTTGTTGGACTCTCTCTTTTCTCTATGATAGTTGGATCTTCATAGTGATTTTGAGTTGACCCTGGTGAATAGCAACCTAGGGTCGTCGAGCGGCATGTCAACCCCCCATCCTGACTCCTACCAAATACTATTAGATTTGATCGCCACGATCCTTGTTGAACCATCTGTGTCCTAGTCCGAACATGATTTAATAAATTTCATTTTGATCGAACCAATCGGGGTGTCGGGTACTTCCACTTGGTTAGCCCTGTGAGGATGTTAGAATTTAAGTTTTTTTATAATTATAATATTTTTTAAAAAAATATAAGTTTTGGATATTAAGCTCTGAAAAGGATTTTTAGGATTAATTGGATCTTGTAGTTGGATTGCATTCACAAGGTGTAATGTTTTCCTTTTTCTAAATCGATCAACAATTATAAAATTATTATATTTATGACTTTTGAGTGGTATATTATTCATGATACATAAAATTATTCATGATGCATATTGTATATTATTACGGAATATACTATTTTGAAATATTATGACAATATATAATCTTATTATAGATATGGTTAATTAATTTTGACACCGCATAATTTTAAAAACTAAAATATGAAATCTAGAACTATTTGAATTTTAATCTGGCTATGTTGAGGACCCCATCAACAGGGGCTAATACGTTGGCACATGAATTGTCCTAAAGGTTGTGTCCAAGATGATTAGTGATATACCGCTTGTAGGCCAGCGGAATTGAAGAACTTTGTTGCAAGATGATACACAACTCACTGCAAGAAAATTAGTCGGTGTTATGACCTAACTACAAGATGATGTGGTCATAGCTCAAGATCAATAACTTGAATATTTAAAATAATTAGAATCCATGAACAAAATTTTAATATTTTAAGAAGGATTTGATTTGTATATTAGTATTGCATATATGCTTATTATCTGCAAATTATTATCTATTTGATTGCCTGATTTATTTAGCTAAAGTGATTGGGCTGTCTAGTTCATTATACGATTTTTTATTTTTTTTATAGATTTAGAAAACTAGCCTACCAGAATTTTCAATATGAGACAAGTTATCTTAGATTTAAATTTATTTAGATTGATGTTTTATCCTAGACTAATGTTAGAATTTTGAGATATTATAAGTTGAGTTAGTTAATGAAATAAAGTTTGTGTATTATTAGTTAAATTGTTCAACTACATATTTATAATATAATATCATGTTGAGATACTTTACATACTTATGGGAAAAGTTTTCTATGAGTATATCGCCGTTGACGCGATCCTGGCACGCGATCTCAAGTTGGGGGCGTAACATAGCCCTAGTAGCCATCTCCGGGGTAGTGAAAGTGCCGAGCCATAAGCGGCTCTTACTGCAGGGCTCCCCCACCTCACACACCCACTTGCCGCCGTTGCTGCGCTTCCGCACCCCACGGTACATGCCGCGTCTCCCTGAACTTCATCCTGCCAGCCCGACGCTTGAGCATTGTGGCAGACGGTGAAGGTGCATGGGAAGAGGTAGGGAGGAAGGAGAATGTATTGGCACGCCTGAAGGTCTGGGCGAGGTCATTGGAGGAGTAGCAGATGGAGAAGTCTTGCAAGTCCATAGGAGGATTGCTTCTTGTTTTAAGTAGAAATAACGAAAAGGGGAAGGAAAGAATGGGGGAGGGCGAGTTTTTTTTTTTTTTTTGGTCTTTGGAACAGGAGAGCTTGATGGGTCGAAAGCAGGGGCGGCCCAAGCCTTAGGCGACCTAGGCAGTCGCCCAAGGCCCCGGCTCGAAGGAAGGCCCCCGCCAGACCGGCAGACCACGACTCCTAGTCCTAGCCTCCCAGCTCCCACACCCACAATCCCACTCCTAGCTACAGCCAACAGTGTACGTAGAGCCTCTACAAGACGCCTGAGGCAGGACCGCAGGAGCCAACGACTACCTCGACAAGACGCCTGAGCTACTGAAAGTGTCTCGCCGTGACACCATCCCGTGACCGGTGACTCCCGTCCCAATCCCATCAGCCATCGCCCATCATCCTTTTCTTTAAAATCCTCATCATCCTCCTCCACTCCTCCTCAATCCTTTTCTGCAGCTGAGCTCCTCTTCTACTGCTCTACATGCTGCAAGTCTACAACATCGGCCCAAGCCTTTAAAGTTTAAAATCCTCTTCGCCGGCGAGGTCGTCTCCTCAGTCCTCCGCCTCCCCGCCCTGCCTCTCCGGCATCTCGCGAGGCCGCGACCTCCTCGCCTCCCTCCCGGCTGCCTGCAAGTCTGCAAGTCTTCTCCGTGCCAGTGAGCCGGCGAGGTCGTCTCCTCTGCCTCCCCGGCATCCCACGACCTCCTCGGCTCCTCACCTCCCTCTCGGCTCTCGTCCGGCTGTCCCCTAAGTCCCTGACTCACGTCTGTGAGACTGCGACGGTGCAACCGCATCTTCTTCACGTCAGGTCGTCAACCCGCTGCACTTGAGTTGTAACTTGTAAGTCTCTCTCTAACTTAAAGATGTTTGATGAAATGCCTAAACCAGTAAAGCATATGTTATTTCTTTCTGTTTTTTAGGCAAAGGATGGGAAAGTCCATTGGATTCATTGCATTTTTGATTTATATAAGAATATGAGATGAAGAATGATAGAAAAGGAAAGAAAAACAAAGTTAAAATCAAAGCTGGTTGATGTTTGAGCATGATGGTTTAATTTCTTGGTTTGCTTGGAGAACTTCAAAGCTGCATTTTGGTTGCACAACATTTTGAGGTTCAGGATGGTAGATGCCAACCCAAGCACAATCAAGATCATGAGGTTGGGCTCCACATAATTAACAGTTTACCTTGCATCATAATGTGGTAAATGGTAATGTAGGTATACCATATAGATCAGTTCACATGGGGGTCTGGAAACCAGTAGTCACGTGAATCACACGGTGTTGTCGCATGTGGCCTGTGGGATCATGGTTTATTCATGCAAGATTCTTTCTTGGGACTAGGCTATCCATTAACAACACAAGACTCAAATATAATGTGCAGGCTCTCAGTATCTCTTCTTTACTTTGACAACATCATCACCATATACATATCCAACCTACCTAAAGAAAAAAAAAATCCTAACCGTTTTTATGAACAACTTAGGTAGGATATGCACCTCAAAATTATTGAAAGTTTGATTAGCAATTTTGCATCTCAAAAAGCTAGACGGTTTATTTTTAAATAAATTTTTAAAGTATTTTACACTTATTAAAAATTTATTATTATTATTATTATTATTTTTAAAAAGGCCTCTCTTAATAAGCTCGCCTTAGGCCTCCAAATGTATTGGGCCGCTCCTGGTCGAAAGGGAGGCGATTGGTTGCAAGACTATAAAACCAAGGCAAAGCCCATCTAAGTCACCCCATTACATTACTACGTACAGCAGCCCAGCTGTTAAAAAAACTCTCATCTAGAAGCAGATAGACTTTTCCTACCCTTGTCTTTTATTTCACCCTCCGTTGGATCATCTTTCTATATCGTGAACGAGATAATGTTCTGGTATGTGAGAAATAATTTATGGACACCACGTGAACCTCTCTTCTTGAATTTAAATTTTTTTCTTCAAATTTCTCATGCGAGTCTATGCTAGTGGCCCATTTTGGGAGTCCTAAAATGCAAACACCACTTGGGTTTTGCAATGTTATAATATATTTCATTTTCTATAGTCATAGATAAATATTGTTATAGTGGTACATTGTATCAGGACACGTAAGCCGACCAGCTAGTCACACAAATCAAAGTTGTCTTAAATTTGTACCTTAACCTTGCTCAACCTTGCTGTTTTACCCATATTATTTTCTAGAATTTGCCCACAAAGACTTGCACCCTCCACATCATCTCCTTCATGAGGTGGAGTGCCAATTTGTTAAGATACTTTCAAAAAAATGTAGAGATAGATCTGGACACTCCTATAGAATCAGAATTTGTTCAGATAGGATAACCATTCCTCTAGCTACTGTACGTAGTACTATTGGGCGCTCTCTTTCGTATCAATTGGGTCTAACACTTCATCAACATCATCAAGAATCTGTGAGACCAAAACAACTGGGTCAACCTGCTTTGTTATTATCGGAAGGCTGAGTCAATTAACAAGAATAAAATATTCTTAATTTGATCAACTTAATCCACGTGGCACTTACTCTTGATCACCGGCTAAATTGTTGAGTTGTGGTATAAACATATAGCTGCACCACTCTAAACCTAAGCAGGATAGGTCTGTGGGTTTGATTGGATGTAGATTTGAAACCGGATTACTAGCAGCTTCAAATCCGGACTCACAAGCTTTCTTCCTTGCTAGGTTTCAAGCCTGAAGCCCTAACGCGTGCGGCCGCATGTGAGGTCATTCGGCAACGGAGTTCAGGCGGAAATGGTGGTGACCTATGCTAGAAATAGCATCGACTTATGTTGGCTTCGTTACTGGTAAGGATGATGGTGCTTGCTAGCAGCATCGAATGAGATGAAGGCATGACACTTCCCGTGGAGTTCCGGCAGCTTGTGTGCCTTGAGAGCGGAGCCCCGAAGAGCGGAGCAGAGAGCCCCAACTGCTCGCCGACTCTACTAGGAGATTCTGGCATCCTGCCGCCATTATTGGTGGCTCCGAAGCAGACAGTGAGGCAGATCAAGGAGTGCCGGTGCTTAGGTCTCAGACACGAATGGAGGCAAAAGAGAATTGGAGAAGCAATGGTTAGGGACTGACTAGGTAGAAGCCTTCTGCGGCGATGGGCTTCGATGATCATTGCCATAGATTGTAAAGATCAGCATGGTCATGAGGGAGCGAAAGGGCTCTGCAAGTGTATCAAGAGAAAAAAAGAAAACAAGGGATTAAAGGGGAAAGTAGGGGATTAGAAGACCAGCGGCTCTTATACAATGTTAAACAAGGGAAGAAGATGAAATCTCTATATATTGTATATGCTATGTTACAACAGTATGTATATCAATACATAGCCTAACAATATGGCTAATAAGGAAAGTGTATCAAAATTAATAAGAAAATACCAATCATATTTGGACTAGTACAGTAACATAATAATCCAATATGTTTAACACAGATTATGATGTGTTCTGTGATGCTGCTACATGGAACCTCTGTAAGCGAGAGCTATGTAATGAAAGCAGAAGGGGAAACAAACTCAGTCACCCCAAAGGGACAGGTCCACATGGCACTCGGCGCCATCCCAGTCGAACCCTTTCTGCATTGCTGGCGGTGTCAAAAGCAATCCCTCCGCCATGCTGTCCACCAATCCGGGCATGTTGAACAGCGCCTCCTCGTCAACAAAAACCTCTGACGCCGCGTCGGCTGCTTTCTCCTCTTTCTTCTCAGTCAATAATGTTACGTTGGTTTTTGGTGGTGGCAAAGACATGGGGGAGGAGTCCGGCCGGCACTTCTCAGCCGCCACTACGGCTGCACACCGGATGTCGTCCGGTGACGTTGTGCTTGCTCGAGGCAGGGCGTGTGTGGAGTCGGGGAAGTTGAGTTTGGCCGATTCGCCATGGAGGGCGATCGCAGCGACATCGTGGGCCCTGGCAGCCATCTCCGGGGTAGCGAAGCTGCCGAGCCATAAGCGGCTCTTACTGTGGGGCTCCCGCACCTCGCACACCCACTTGCCACCGTTGCTGCGCCTCCGCACCCCACGATACACCGGGTGCCGCGTCTCCTTGAACTTCTTCCTGCCAGCCCGGCGCTTGAGCATCGTGGAAGACGGTGAAGGCGCAGGAGTGGAGGTAGGGGAGTAGGGGGGAGGTATTGGCACGTCTGGATGCCTGGGGGAGAGGTCATTGGAGGAGGAGGAGACGGAGGAGTCGTCTTCCAAGTCCATATATATACACATATGAGGATTGCTCGTTGTTTTAAATGGAGGCTAAGTGAGAACAGTAGAAAGAACGAAAAAGAGAGAGGAAAGAATGGGGGAGCGAGTGTTTTTTTTTTTTTTTTTGTTGCCTTTGAAGAGGAGAGCTCGATAGGTCGAAAGCGAATGAACTGGTTGCAGGATTATAAAACAAAGGGATGGCCCGTCGAAATCGCCCGCGAGCCGCACGCGCAAGAACCGAAGGGATACGGTGCACGTGGACAATGGGGAGAAATGGTTCTCCGAAAGGAACATGTGCAAAAATAAGAGACGAGACCAGAATTGTGGGTCCGTTCTTCTCCGACTACGTGGTGAGATCCACGGGAAGAACTGCACGAATGACTCACGTGGCCGGTTTATTTGTTGGCCTTGCTCCTCTTTGTTTTGTAGTGAGAAAATCAGACAGACCGAGCCTCGACAAACGGCCGACAAGACGACACGTGTCAACGTATCGTCATAATCTGGTATTGACTAGTCGAGTAATTACATAAGGACCAGTCGCTCTGGGGCCGGCTGGACAAAGATAGGATGGGCCGCCGGATGCGTCTATACCGTGACGTGGCGTCGTTTCCTTCGGATATTTGATGTTTATAGCATGATATTTGGGAACATATCGGACGGGTTAACAAAACCACTTTGGCTGAAAAGGGTACCTCGTGAAATTAAGTTATGTGGGTTACGTTTCGTAACCCCTACAATTTATTTTTTATTAAGAAAAGTTGAAAACACAAATTTTATGGAAGCGGAATTGTTGGAGGGAATAAGATTTTTTCCCAAGTGACATAAATGCCCCTAAGAAGCCGTACAACTTCCGACCCCGGACGGCCGAAGTCGGCATCCGACTTCGGAACGCCCGACCTCGAGACCTCCGACCTAAGAAAAACCCCGATGTTCGAGGTCTACTCTTGTCAGCCACCTACTACGGCCGTGCGCCTCAGAGGTCTGGCCAAGGACCATACCCCGACGCCCCTCTGGCATTTATTGCGCATGATCGCCGTAACCCTCCGGCTTACTCCACAATAAATGCGGATCTTCGGCTTACTCCACAATAAATGCGGATCTCCGGCTTACTCCACAATAAATGCGGATCTCCGGCTTACTCCACAATAAATACGGATCTCCGGCTTACTCCACAATAAATGCGGATCTCCGGCTTACTCCACAATAAATGCGGATCTCCGGCTTACTCCACAATAAATGCGCATGGCTCCTGTCATCTACGGACTCTCAGCTCTCCACGGCAAATCAGCCCAGCAGAGTCTAGTCAACTATGATAAGTCTCCGATCTCGACCATAACTCCGACACCAATGCAATAATTCGCCTGATAGCGTGCTAGTTCGGGCTGTACGACGCCCTCACCGCCGACATCAGAGCAATGATTCGCCTGACCATGCGCCGACCTGAACAACACGCCGAGCCGTACTACGGCCTCGCCCTGTTACATCGCAGGTAAACCGACCCCCGCCTATAAAAGGGGGGCCTTGGCCCCACGGGAGGGGTATGGGTACACTCTACAGACACTGTTTATCTCCTTTCTACACTGTTTGCCCCCTCCCTGACTTGAGCGTCGGAGGGCCGGCGCCGGAAAACCCGGCCACCGGCTCGTGTGCAGGCACCCGGACGGAGGACGCCGCCAACTGACGGATCGTCGCCTCGCCGCGTGGACCCGCCGTCCCATCTCTCCGACCGCCCCAGACGGAGGACGCCGCTCGCCGACGGACCACCGCCCCGCCGTGAGAACTCGCCGCTCCCTTTCCTCGACCGAAGATTGCCCTCGGGTCCAATTTCCAGCAACAGTTGGCGCTAGAGGAAGGGCCTGAGTAGCAGTCATGAAGTTGAGAAGTAAGGGAGCCTCTAACGCCTCCCGGCGTCCCCCGCAAAGTCCTGGACACCCTGTCCAGAATTCTCCAACTCCGGCGGACCCGGTTCCTCAGGTCCAGCCGGAACAGTTTGACGCCTTGGTACAGCAAGTCCAGGCCCTGGCCACCGCCGTTCAGGGTCTGCGGCGCGAGGAAGCCTTACCTACGCTCCCCCCACGGGCTCAGGCCCCGCCGGAGTGTCTCCCCAACGGCCCGGTTTTCCCAAGCCAAAACTTGCATGGCTCTTCTAGAGCCAACAACGGAGAACGAGCTTCTCCCCGGAGGGAGTTACCGGGAGAAGGTTTTGATCGGAGACCCCAACTTTCTGAGGCAGAGTCAGCCCCAGATCACCGTGAGCCGGCGCAAACCACAGCGACAATCCCACGGGTGGGGGAGCTCGACCGGAAAGTTGAGCATCTGGAGCGTCAGATTGCGGCGCTCCACAGCAAGAAGGCAAGACAAGAGGGAGACTTTGAGTTCACCACCAAGTCCCCCTTCTTCCGCCAGATCGAGGATGGGCCGGTTCCCGCGAGGTTCAAAATGCCTCAGGTGGAACCCTACAACGGGACGACCGACCCCCTCGACCACCTGGAGAGCTATCGGGCCCTCATGGCCCTACAAGGGTCCTCGGAGGCCATACTCTGCAAGGCCTTCCCAGCGACCCTCCGAGGGACCGCTCGGCTTTGGTTTTCTGGACTGAAGCCGAATACGGTGTCCTCTTTTGAGCAGCTCGGCAGGCAGTTCGCCACCAACTTCGCTGCCAGCCGGCGCCAGCGACGGACGTCAGACTCCCTCCTCGACATCAAACAGAAAGAGGGGGAGCCCCTCAAGGAGTACCTGGACCGCTTCACCGCCGCCACATGGGAGGTTCGCGAGCTAGACCAGTCGATGGCTATGTCGGCTCTGAAGACTGGGGTTCGCTCCTACCGATTCCTCTTCTCCATCGAGAAGAGCTTCCCGGCCGACTTCACTGAAATGTTGGCCCGAGCCCGGAAGTATGCCAAGGCCGAGGAGGCAGTTGCATCCAGGCGGGGGGCAATTGAGCCCGCCTCCAAGAAGCAGAAGAAACGCCGCGAGGAGCGCGGCCGACAAAGGAGCCGATCCCCCCGCCGAGAGAAGAACCTCCCCAGACTGAGAAGCCCGCCCCAACAGCAGAGGCGATCTCAGCAAAGGACCCCTCCTCGGCCGAGGTCCCCACCACGGCCTCGGACGTACCCGGAAAAGTACGAGAACTACACACCCGTCAACGCTCCCCGGGCCGAGATCCTGATGGAAATCGAGGGTCGGGACTTCTTCCGACCCCCGCCTCCTATGCGAGACACGGGATTCCCCCGGAATCCCAGGAAGTATTGCCGCTTCCACCGAGATCGTGGGCACGACACGGAGGACTGCTACCAACTCCGGGATGAGATAGAAGCGCTCATCCGACGGGGAGTACTCAACCGGTTCGTGAGGAACCGACCTGAGGAAAGGAGGCCGGCGGAGAATGTCGCACCAACCGAAAATCCGGGCGACAACAGGCCCATCGCCGGCACCATCAACATGATCGGGCGGGCCTCGGCAGGAACGGCCACCCAGGGAGCACCCCCGAAGCGCCCACGTACTGGTGAAGCCATCTCGTTCTCGGACAAGGACTTAGAAGGGGTCGAAACCCCCCATGATGATGCTGTGGTCGTCTCTATGATTGTAAATAGGTTTGATGTAAAGCGTGTCCTAGTTGACAATGGAAGCTCAGCCAACATTTTGTATTATCATGCCTACCAGAAAATGGGATTGACAGAAGGGCATCTCCGGAGAGTCAATGCCCCGTTGGTTGGGTTTACCGGAGATGCAGTCCCGGTTGTAGGTGAGGCTAGCTTCCTTGTCACAGTCGGCCTCGCCCCCCGGGAGAGCATTGTGAGGATGGACCTCCTGGTGGTCCGTCTGCCCTCGGTCTACAACGCCATCCTTGGGCGCCCAGGGCTAAATGCCCTTCGAGCCGTGGTTTCAACTCACCATTTGCTCATGCGGTTCCCCACCGACCAAGGAGTAGGCGAGGTCTGGGAGACCAGCTGGTCGCCAAGCAATGCTACATGGCGGCCCACACAGTAAAGCAACCAGCCGAGGCGCCGGACCACCCGATGGGCCCTTCGCTGCCCATAGAAACCCTCGATGCGAGGGACACCCTCTGGAAGAAGCAAGTAGAGCCCGGTGAGCTCCTTATTCAAATCCCACTACAAGAAAATTTTTCCGTGCTAACTGTGCAGGTCGGCTCCGGCCTCGGCGCCCGCGAGAGGGATTGCCTTGTCAGCTTCCTGCGGGACAACGCTGACGTCTTCGCCTGGTCGCCTGCGGACGTGCCGGGAATTGACCCTGGAGTCATGGTCCACCGACTCCAGGTAAGGCCGACCAGCAGGCCTGTAAAGCAGAAGAAAAGAGGCTCTGCTCCGGAACGACAACGGGCGGCAGCTGAAGAGGTGGACAAGCTCCTCGGAGCCGGTTTCATCCGGGAGGTCTCCTACCCGGACTGGCTCGCCAACATAGTCCTCGTAAAGAAGGCCAACGGAAAATGGCGTATGTGCGTGGACTACACCGACTTGAACAAGGCCTGCCCAAAAGACTGCTTCCCCCTTCCGAGCATCGACCAGCTCGTCGACTCCACTTCAGGACACCAACTGCTAACTTTTATGGACGCCTTTTCAGGATACAATCAAATCCGAATGGCGCCAGAAGACGAGGAGAAGACGGCCTTCATCACCGACAAGGGCACCTACTGCTACAAGGTGATGCCCTTCGGCCTGAAAAACGCTGGGGCCACCTATCAGAGACTGGTCAGCCAAATTTTTAAAGACCAGATCGGCCGGAACATGAAAGTCTATGTGGACGACATGCTGGTAAAGAGCCGAGCGGCGGAACACCACATAGCCGATCTCAACGAGACATTCGCCAAGCTCAGAAGGTACCAAATGAAACTCAATCCGGCGAAGTGCGCGTTCGGGGTCACCTCGGGCAAGTTCCTGGGTTTCATAGTGACCCAGCGCGGAATTGAAGCCAACCCGGAGAAGATCCGGGCACTGCAAGAGATGTCGCCTCCGAAGACAGTTAAGGAGGTGCAACGGCTCGCGGGGCGGGTTGCCGCCCTGGGAAGGTTCGTCTCTCGGTCAGCCGAGCGATGCCTCCCCTTCTTCAAGAGCCTTAAACGGCCGAAAGACTTCCGGTGGACAGAAGAATGCCAGCAGGCCTTTGAAGAGCTTCGGAGCCTTCTGGCCTCTCCCCCGCTGCTCACCAAGCTCCAGAAAGGCGAGGTCCTTTACTTATATCTGGCCGTCTCCCCAGCTGCAGAAAGCTCAGTCCTCGTCCGGGAAGAGGACAAGCTCCAAAAGCCGGTCTATTACACCAGCCGGGTTCTCAGGGATCCTGAGACCCGATATTCTAAACTTGAGAAGACCATCTTCGCTCTCATCATCTCGGCTCGGAGACTCAGGCCTTACTTCCAAGCCCACACGATAGCCATATTGACCGACCAGCCTATGAAGCAAATATTGCAGAGGTCGGATCGTGCGGGGAGGATCGCCAAATGGGCGGTCGAGCTCGGGAAATTTGACCTCGAATATCGGCCCAGGCCGGCTATCAAAGCTTAGATACTCGCCGACTTCATCGTGGAATGCACCCTTCCGGACGACCCCGAGAGGCCACCCGATCCGTAGAGGAGGCCCCGAGGCAGCCATGGGTCCTGCACTCGGACGGGTCTTCGACCTCGGGGGGTAGCGGGGCCGGACTCATCCTCACCAGTCCAGACGGAGTGGTGGCAGAGCAAGCTTTGCGCCTTGAATTCCCGGCCTCGAACAATGAGGCCGAGTATGAGGCTCTCATCGCCGGGCTTAAGCTGGCGAAAGAACTAAAAGTGGAAGACCTGACGGCCTTCAGCGACTCCCAGCTGGTAGTGAACCAGATCCAAGGAGACTTCGAAGCTAAAGAGCCATCCATGCAAAAGTATCTCCAAAAGGTGCGGAAACTCATATCTACCCTGAATTCCTTCAATATTTAGTACATTCCCAGAGCGGAGAACCTCAGGGCAGACCAGCTATCCAAATTGGCAACCTCCCGCATGAGCGAGCTTCCCAAAGGAACAGCGCTCGAATATCTTCAGATCCCCAGCACGGAGGAACCCGAGCCCACCATGTGCATCGACTCCGAGCCAAGCTGGATCGATGGGCTCGTCTGCTACCTTCAGGACGGAATCCTGCCTCACGACGAGATGGAGGCTCGCCGAATCAAGCGTCAGGCTCCCCGGTATGTCTTGTACGAGAATAAACTCTATTGACGATCATTTACTTCTCCCCTTCTCAGATGCCTCCGCCCCTCCGAGGCGGACTATGCCCTCCGAGAGGTCCATGAAGGGATCTGCGGAAATCACCTGGGGGTCGGGCACTAGCCCATAAAGTCCTGCGACAAGGATATTATTGGTCCACACTCCAGAAGGATGCAACGGATTTCGTCCGGAAGTGCGATCGGTGCCAACGAAACGCCAATATCCAGCGCCGACCTTCAGCTCTGCTGACCTCCATCATCGCCCCCTGGCCGTTTGCCCAATGGGGGATCGACATCCTGGGGCCCTTTCCCCTGGCCACCGGACAGAGAAAGTTCCTGGTCGTCTCCATCGACTACTTCACCAAATCGGTTGAGGCTGAACCCGTCGCCCGGATCACCGAGCAAAAGATGCGGGACTTCGTGTGGAAGTCCATAATCTGCAGATTCGGACTACCTCGTATCCTTATATCTGACAATGGTCGACAATTTGACAATATTCATTTCAGGGAATTTTGCTCTGAGCTCGGCATTGATCACCGTTTCACCTCAGTCGCTCACCCCCAGACAAACGGGGAAACTGAGGTAACTAACCGCACTATTTTGCAGGGGCTCAAGGCTAGGCTTGATCGGTCCAAAGGACAATGGGTCGAGGACTTGTACAATGTCCTTTGGGCGTACCGGACCACATTCCGACTGCCCACGGGAGAGACCCCCTTCAACCTAGCATACGGCACTGAGGCCGTCATCCCGTTGGAGATCGGCCTGCCTTCTCCAAGGGTGGAGCATTACGACCCCGACACCAATTCTTCCCAGCTCAGGAGCAACTTGGACCTCGTCGAAGAGACAAGAGAGGTTGCCCGGGTCCGCATGGCGAGATACCAACAGCGAACGGCCCAATACTACAACTCTAGAGTCAAGCCAAAGCTCTTCAAAGTGGGGGACCTCGTCCTCAGGAGAGCCGAGGCTTCTCAACCGACTGAGCAAGGAAAGCTCGCCCCAAATTGGGAAGGGCCGTATCAGATCGCCCGGGTACAACGACCAGGGGCGTATAAATTAAAGTCCCTAGAGGGGACCCTGATCCCACGAAGCTGGAACTCCGAGAATCTACGAATGTACTACCAGTAAAACCCCTAGGGGTTCAAGACAATCAGGACAATGGACTCAGCTTCCTTTTCGCAAACAATTCTTTTATCTTGATGGCTGTAATTCTCTTCTAATATTGGGTCGTCTGTGATCCTCAGATTCCCCGGCCGAAATCGGGATGCCTCGAGGCTCGACCGTAGAGTCCCAAACTCCCTCGACCTCGGGAAGAATCGCAGGACGACGAAACATCGACTTGGCACGAAATTCCCTCGACTAAGGTCAGAATGCCCTGGTTCGTCGAGATGCCCCGAGACGTCGGGATGCCCCGGCCATAGGGATGTTCGAGACGTCAAGATATGAGCACGGTCCTCTCTGACCAGACGAGCTCGGCTCGTTCTCCATCAACTTCCACCTATGAGCACGGTCCTCTCTGACCAGACGAGCTCGGCTCGATCTCCATCAACTTCCACCTATGAGCACGGTCCTCTCTGACCAGACGAGCTCGGCTCGTTCTCCTACCTCGACTAAGGTCGGGATGCCCCGAGGGTCGACCGTAGAGAACCAGACTCCCTCGACCTCGGGAAGGCGCCGTGAGGGGTGGAAAGGGTGGCTCCACCCGGGGCGCCACAAAGTGGACCCCCAGGAGCGGTCGACGATCCCCGATCCCCGAAGCGAGCGATCCCTCGACTAAGGTCGGGATGCCCCGAGGGTCGACCGTAGAGAACCAGACTCTCTCGACCTCGGGAAGCGTCGCAGGTCGGTAGAGCGTGCCCAGACCCGCCGACTTGACGAACGATCCCTCGACTAAGGTCGGGATGCCCCGAGGGTCGACCGTAGAGAACCAGACTCCCTCGACCTCGGGAAGGCGCCGTGAGGGGTGGAAAGGGTGGCTCCACCCGGGGCGCCATGAAGTGGACCCCCGGGAGCGGTCGACGATCTCCGATCCCCGAAGCGAGCGATCCCTCGACTAAGGTCGGGATGCCCCGAGGGTCGACCGTAGAGAACCAGACTCCCTCGACCTCGGGAAGCGTCGCAGGTCGGTAGAGCGTGCCCAGACCCGCCGACCTGACGAACGATTCCTCGACTAAGGTTGGGATGCCCCGAGGGTCGACCGTAGAGTCCCAAACTCCCTCGACCACGGGAGGCACCACAGGTCAGCAAAGCGTCCATGGACTCGCCGACCTGACGCAAGATCCCTCGACCAAGGTTGAGGCGCCCGAGGTCCTACCATGGGGTCTGAAACTCCCTCAACCTCGCAGAGAGCTACAATTCAATAAAGCCTCGCCAAATCCTCTCAACCTCGGTGGGCGCTGTTGGGTCCGTGAGAAACCCGAGCCCCCCTTTAAGTCAAAATGACTCCGGAGGTCAACGAGGAAAGGAGGCAACCTACTCCACCATGCGAAGCGTGACTCGGAGAATGCAAGAGGTACATCCAACTAGACGCCCTCCTTGTTAAATTTTATCTACATATTGCTGAGCGGAATCCCAACGTTGGAGTCTTATCTCGCCCCAAAGTCGGGCCTCTCCAATGGGTCGGCTTAAGATCGACCCCCTAACTACATTATGCAGGCTCCGTTCGTCAAGTCTCCGCAATCTGTACGAAGGCTTCATAAATTAGGGCCCAACTCGGCTCTTCTACGTAAACTCCGACATCTAGCTGAGAAAGTGGTCCCGACCACGAGTGTATCAGCCAAACATGGATACCAAGGCAATTTTTGGAAATCCCAGCCTTGCTCACCGAGATCTCGGCAGAGTCCGAGAACGATAACTACGAAAACCTTCGATGACGACTTACTTATTAGCCCGCGCTCCCTACGAGGGGTTCGGAGTTAAGTTCGGAAACCCGACTAAAATCCCCAAATAGCAGCAGGCATAGACCTAGTCCGGTCTTACTTGAAGGGCTAAGGCCCGACCTCGATGCCTTGGGATTTCCCTAAAGGCTAAGCGTGATGACTTCCACGATTCTTAGATCCGAGCTATGGGACTTAGAGGAATTTTCTAAAAAACCTAAGACTCGGACCTCCTCTTGGTCGGAATGACTGGAACCCGAGAAGGCTAAGACATAGCCCGGGAAAAGGGGACAACTTCGTTAAGCAACCCGAAAACTAAGATGTGAAGTTAGAGGTCGTCGAGGCAGTTAGCTAAGGCTCTAGCCTCGTTCGCAACAAAAAAGAAAGGCAAACACATAATGATGAAAGTGTTTTTCATTAATAGAAGGCCGAAGGCCGATTACAAAATTGGAGGTCGACCATTTAAGAGCCGACCTCGGATACAATGAAAAAGAAAGGAAAAATACGCTAAGTCCTAAGCGGCGGGAGCAACGTTCGGGGGGTCGTCCGGCACATTGATAACCTCATGATCTTCATCCGGAACAGGCTCGGGGTCGGGGGCAGGAGCTTCGAGCACCGGCTCCGGGACGGTGTCCACCTCGGCCGCTGGAGCCGCCTCCACGACACCGACCGCCTCGGCCACCCCCGTCGAAGGCTCGGCGGGGTCTTGTTCAT
The DNA here is from genome assembly GCF_051530095.1 of Phoenix dactylifera. NCBI lineage: Eukaryota > Viridiplantae > Streptophyta > Magnoliopsida > Arecales > Arecaceae > Phoenix > Phoenix dactylifera. Next base: position 8,625,433 of record NC_143201.1, read on the forward strand.
ATATTCCCACCTCGGATGTCAGGATGGCGGGAAGGGCTTCGACATCGGACCCCCAGCCCAGGTCCTCCCTCGGACGGACCGTCGAGAGGTCGTACTGAGGGCAGTACCGGCGCATCTGAGCCCGGAAGTTCTCGAAACCTCGGAGGAACCCGTCCACTGTCTCCTCCTCCAACATGTCGCGGAACTCTTGCGACTCCTTGAAGAGCTCCACGGCATGTTCGGCTCGCTCGAGTGCCCTCCTCTCCCGGGCCTCAAGTTGCTCGATTCGGAGGCGGGAGACCCCGTCCTCATACCTGAGGGCCGCGACCTCGGCCTGGACCTCCCCTAAGCGCGCCTCCGTGCCGCGCAAGGCCGACCTAGTTAGGGCGTGGGCGGCCTTCTCCTCGCCGAGCCCCTCCGCTATAGCGAGGCGCTCAGCCTCGGTGGCCGCCCACCGAGCCTCGGCCGCGGCCAACGCCGCCTCCAGCTCGGCGACTCTTTTCTTGGCCGGCTCCAGCTGTCAGCCGAGCTGTCGGACTTCTTCCCGACACCCGTGGGCGATGAACGCCAAGGTGTCGAGCTCGAGAATATGCTGAAAGAAAGAAACGAGGGTATTGTGAGTTGAAAAGCACACAAGTACGCTAGTAACTCAAGGAAATTAAGAAGGAAGCTTACCCGGGCGGTGTTGCAGTAAGCGCTGCCAACGACCTCCTCCAGCGAAACATTCCGGAACACGGCCCGGTCCGCTGGAAGTACCGCACGCCGCAACATGGAGCGTGCGACCTCGGCATCCTGAAAGGCCGAGCTCCCCTCGGGAATAGGGGAGTCCGGCTCGACCGACTCCTCTCGGAAAGCCCGGGAAGAGCTTGGCACGACCGGGCCCGAAGTCCCGGAGCCGCTCGCTTCGGGGCCTCGAGCAAGCCCGGGTTCTGGCTGCTGCGGGGCCATGGACGACTCCCCCCGCTGGGCAAGGGGGGCAGGGCAAGGAGGGGCCGACGCGCCCGCATCACTAACGACCCGCTCCCGCCTCGGGTCGGCTGCAGGGGCCCCCGCCTCGGGGCCACTCGTGCCGGCTGAACTGGAGGCGCCGTCCGACCTCGCCCTCTTCCGGGGCTGGGGCCTAGCTCCCCCGGCCTCGGCCTCTCGCCTCCTCAGGCGAGAAAAAAGTGATGTGTTGCTGGTCGGCAGGCGGGGAATATCTGAAATCAAAATTTCGTTAAGTGTCAGACCAGTGACAGTAAAAGCAAAGAACGAAGAAAAAATAAAATAATGTAACCACCCTTACCCTCGGGGCGCGCCGAGCTCAGACCTACGCTCGCCAGGGCGTCCTCCCGCAGGAGCTCGGTCAGGTCGTTGCCCCTCCCGAGGGCTCGCACGGAGTCCAGGGTCCTCAGCTCCCTCCTCGAGGGCTCGGAGAGCTTATTGAGGGTCTTCAACCGAGGGTTCCCCCACCTCGGGTCGAACCCCCAAGGCGCCTCGGACGCCAGGAAGAAAAACTTCCCCTTCCACTCATGAATCGAGGAAGGGGCACCCTGGAAGAGTGACATACCGCCCCGAAAGGCGAAGTATAGCCACCCTGCGTCCGCCGGGTTCTTCTTTAACAGAAAACACCGGCGGAAGAGGCCTACCGAGATCGGGATCCCGTGCCCAAGGCACAGGGACAAGAACCCGATTATGGTCCTCCACGAGTTCGGAGCCAACTGCGCTGGGACGAGCTGGTACTCGGCCAGCAGCTGGCTCACGAACTCGTGGGCGGAAAAACGCAGGCCAGCCCAAAGTGTCTCGCGGTAGACCGCGATCCGACCTGGGGGCAGCTGCGTCACCCTGTCCTCCGGCCCTGCAGTTTCAAGACGAAACCCGGGCTGGAAGAAGAACCGGGAGCGGATCAGCTCCAACTCCTCCCCCGACAGGCTCGATCCCACTTCCTCAGGACCCAAACCCATTCCCACAGAAGAACGAAATAAAAGTTAAAAAAAGCGGAAAATAGAAGCTGGGGAGGAGAAGAAAAGAGGAAACCCTAGTGAAAACAGGGTGAAAACCTACTGGACATCGCCGGAAATCGCTCCGGGCACCGACGACAAGGTTCGGTTGAGAAAGGAAGCAAGGGAGAAAGGCAACAAAAATAAGAAGCAGCCAAACGAGACCTTTAGGGCAACCTCGAGGGGTTTATATAGACCCCCCTGACGGCCCAGATCGATGGGGTCGGTTTCCATCCCCCGATCGGGTTGCGCCACGTGTCGACCTCGGAAGCCGAGGCACCGTATTCACTCCGGATTAATAAATCGGGTACGAAATCGAAGCGTTGTCCCATCGGATCTCGGGGCCTCATCATGGGTCTGCAAAATCAAATCGTCTTGAGGAACGAGCGGGCGCTGCCCCGCTCCCCTCATTTAATAAGATCTGAGACACGTGGAGCCTCGATGTGGCCTCCACCTCTCCGGAATTGTGATCCAGTAACACAAAATCGGAAGCGTCCGACCTTGGGTCACGCCGCGTGTCCGTTTTAAACCCCGTAACGGCACACTCATTAATGAGCGAGAAGCCTCGATTACGGGATTGAGGCACCGCCTCGACGAGCTCGAGGACCCCCATCATTAATCCGCCGTAAGGCGATCCTGGCGATTCAAGAGACGCCACCTCCGCTTCAAGAAGCGTAATGATGCGAGCTTCATCATAAGCTCACCGAATAAAGCAGCCTCGAGACGCCAAAGGGCGCAGGTTTCACCATGAAAGCTCCAAGAAGCGCAAGGGGGCGGACGAGACTCGCCCCCCAACCTCAGTGACAGACTTTACTTCCCACGTCCGAGCCCACAAGTCGCTCGAACTCGGAAGTCGGGGGGTAGTGTTGGGGGGAATAAGATTTTTTCCCAAGTGACATAAATGCCCCTAAGAAGCCGTACAACTTCCGACCCCGGACGGCCGAAGTCGGCATCCGACTTCGGAACGCCCGACCTCGAGACCTCAGACCTAAGAAAAACCCCGATGTTCGAGGTCTACTCTTGTCAGCCACCTACTACGGTCGTGCGCCTCAGAGGTCTGGCCGAGGACCATACCCCGACGCCCCTCTGGCATTTATTGCGCATGATCGCCGTAACCCTCCGGCTTACTCCACAATAAATGCGGATCTCCGGCTTACTCCACAATAAATGCGGATCTCCGGCTTACTCCACAATAAATGCGGATCTCCGGCTTACTCCACAATAAATGCGCATGGCTCCTGTCATCTACGGACTCTCAGCTCTCCACGGCAAATCAGCCCAGCAGAGTCTAGTCAACTATGATAAGTCTCCGATCTCGGCCATAACTCCGACACCAATGCAATAATTCGCCTGATAGCGTGCTAGTTCGGGCTGTACGACGCCCTCACCGCCGACATCAGAGCAATGATTCGCCTGACCATGCGCCGACCTGAACAACACGCCGAGCCGTACTACGGCCTCGCCCTGTTACATCGCAGGTAAACCGACCCCCGCCTATAAAAGGGGGGCCTTGGCCCCACGGGAGGGGTATGGGTACACTCTACAGACACTGTTTATCTCCTTTCTACACTGTTTGCCCCCTCCCTGACTTGAGCGTCGGAGGGCCGGCGCCGGAAAACCCGGCCACCGGCTCGTGTGCAGGCACCCGGACGGAGGACGCCGCCAGCTGACGGATCGTCGCCTCGCCGCGTGGACCCGCCGTCCCATCTCTCCGACCGCCCCAGACGGAGGACGCCGCTCGCCGACGGACCGCCGCCCCGCCGTGAGAACTCGCCGCTCCCTTTCCTCGACCGAAGATTGCCCTCGGGTCCAATTTCCAGTAACAATTTCCATTATCTTTTTATCATGCCAATAGTAAATGGGCAATCCAAGATTTTTTTTTTTTGGGTAAATCTGATTTGTTATACCGTACTTGAAGAGATGCATTTGTGAGAATCATAATATAAAATATGCAATAACCTACTTCCACTTTTGATCATACTACAATAACCTACCTACTTAATACGCGATCTTGGAGCTTTCAAGTTTTTTGTTAAGTTTGGACCCTTCAATAACGAATAATAACTCCCAGCTTAACCTCCGTGTCCCCAACTCTCTAGGACCGTGTCCCCCACTCCCTAGGAGTCTTACTCTCTTGGATTTAAGCTACCCAAGTACCTCTTTATTCTCCGACAAAATTTCCGAATTAACTTCCATAAATCTTTTCTTGTGTATTTTTGCCATCAACAATTGCAAGTTTCATGACCGCTGGCTCATTGAATCACAGAATTCTCACATGGTTTGAAAAAGAAAGGTAAATGCCTCCTTGTTTTCCTTGTAGTATTACATGCATATAGTGACTGAAAAATCTATGCTATGTAATAAGTTCATCATATTGATTTAGAAAAGAATTTAGTATTTTGTGCTTATATTCTATAATATATTGTTAGTCATATACATTGAATCATTTGATATTCTCTCATCATGCTTAAATATTGAATCAAATTTATCATATTTTGGCTCATATTTCTTACTTAGTAGGATCCTTTATTTGTCTTGTATAATCCTTTTGTTTCAAACTGAACCAGTAATCAACCTAAACTGCATATCTTAAATCCTACCTTACTACAATTAAATTTTAGTATGTAGTCTACATTAAATATGTAAAAGATATTTTACAGATAAAAAAGTAGTTTTGCCATTGGGTGGAAGTTTTGACATTTTGTAATAAGATGGCCCCTCCAAAAGTGGAATCCCGTTAGAGCAGACACACCCGTTCTTGTATGCAATTATATTTATTTCAAATTAATAAAAAAAATATAAAAAAAACCTAACTCTATGATAGAATAAACATAAAATACCAAGTGTTCAAGTACTAAACATCAAATGGCACTCTAACAAGGGTTCTTGCAAAAAGTTCTGCAATGACAAAAACTTAGTTAAGCAGGGGCTGTGGTCCAAGCATGCATGCATGTTTTGGATGGAACTTAGAATCTGATACAATAGGAAGTGGGCTTCATGCTTCTCAAAGTGACCAACTACATGCAGCACATTAAACTCACCATTTTACAGCCCATGGACTGTAGAACGTCATACAATTGAGTCCACCACAATTTTCTAAGACTACTGTATCTTTTAGGCTTCACATTTACACATCAAATAGTCTGCTTTACGTACACCTTCGTTTTTTCTAAAAAGAAAGATAATGCTTTGCACGTTGAGATGCACTGTAGAGAATGTAACACTTCATGCTTGCGTAGTGCGTAAGTATTAAAAGATAATAGAGGCCCTACGGAGGATAAGATCAAGAACAGTTTAAAGGCGAAACGTTCCATCATATTCTGTAATGGCATTGGCGAATGCTACGACTGCAGATGTGCCGTCAGTTAAGACATGCAGGCGTGTTTCACGTTCTTGGACTGATAGGGTCCTGTCCGTAGACAACCATGTGGGACCGTCCATAGAGACTGCACTGGAGGGCCGTTGAGTGGACGCCACTATGTAAGGACCAAAGTGAAAGTGGCCGGCAATTATCTTGCTGCTCACGAGATGGTATTTCCAAACGCTGAAACAATGGCAGGATGGATGTATACATAGCCTTCTGCTATTGCTTCCAATTCCATGGACGGCGCAAATCTGAATCTCAATTTAGTCTCACGATTCCGCTGAATGCTTTAACCGGAGTCTGAATTATCGGGGAAACAGACATCGCTTTTTCAGGTGCACTGGACGAGGACATAATGCTGTCCTTGACAAGACAATGATTTTGGCATCTTTCATGTCTTGGTTCTCAGACTGGTCACTGAGCACGGCGCCAGCCCTATCAAGTCAAATTGATTTCGGCCATCATTCCTCTCATGCTTCCGGGATAATCTCAGCACTCCATGGACACGTACTCCAGGGACACTGAGAGTTTGTGGAATGGTGGGAAGTAAAGAGGAAAGCACGTAGCACTGGTTCCACTTGATTATAGATTCACAGAAACCTGGATGCAGATTTGCGCGGAGGTGAACGTCCCTCGTGCATGTTGTGAAGAACATTTTGCCGCTCAAGAACTGTCCTAGTGTCAATTGGATAAGGTGGTGTGGGAGATCTTTTGTGGCCAAATCCATGGGCTAGCATCTTGCTTTTTTGCCTATGCACATGTTTCATGAGGAGTCCACTAAAGACTAAGCTACAATACATAATTCTAGTTAAGTATATTAGCAGGTTTATGCACCAATTTAGCTTTGATTTTGACTGATATGGATATCATTATGTTATTAGTAGGTTCTTCTATCTATTGTGCAAAAAAAAAAATAGGAAAGAAACCTGGCACCTCAAATCTAGGATTAATAGAATGTTGGTTTCTACATTAGTTGATCTTAGATTTGGAATGTTTTATGTAGCGATCTCTTTGCTTTTAGATTTATAGTTTATGCTTGTGAAAGAATTCAAGAATAATTATCAATCTTGAAAAATATTTTATGCTCAAATGTTCTACTATGGATAAAGTGGAGTAATTTATGATCTTATGATAGGTCAATATTGGTTGATCTTTTGACAAAAAAAACTTGTTGCAAATTATGGATGTGATTCAAAATGGGGGATTTGAAATGGTTTAGTTGTCTTGAGAACGAAAAAAAATATATATTACTAAAAGGATGAAATGTTTTGAGTAGATCCTTTAAGATAGACTAGTCTCTTTGTTTCAGATAGTCTAGTGGATTTAGTTTCAGATAGTCTAGTAGATTTACAAGATCATGAATGTTTGTAATATTGCAGATAAAAATATTTTTTCTTATTGGAGAAATTGATCTCAATGTAAAAAGAACTTATATCTTGGTAAAAAAATTTGTAATATGTGAACAAGATTATTAGATTTTGTGATAATAATAATAATAATAATATAAATCAAGGCTATGAGTTCATCATGGATCACCATAAGTGAAATGCTAGTGGAATTTTATGAGAGGCCTCAATGAGTTTAATCTAGACCATAAGTTTCGAGAAGGTTGAATATGCTTATAAGTAAGTTAATATGGAATATTTTAATTTATTGGAGCATCGAATTAATATTCTCAAAAAAGAGATTAATATCAAAATGTATAATAAAATTGTCAAGAGAATCTAGAGTTGGCTTAGCTCAAATTGGATTTAAAATATGATTACTTGATCATACAATGGGGTAAATATGGTGGTTATCTGGAGGGTTAATTATGATCTAGTATGCTTGGAAAGTAAGGATAAAATTTTGCTTGGATGCTATTTAAAAAGAATGATGATCTGGGATTATTAAAGAATTTTGAAGTATATTAATCAGAGTTGTGCAATGAAAATATGGTGGACTAGGTCATTTTAAACTGCTCAAAGACATTGACTATATTTTGTAATAAGTTATAATGGAAGACTAGATTTTTTAATAAAAAAATTTTGTTAATAAGGGAAGGTGAATACTATTGATTCTCAGGTTAATCGTGATATGACTTTGTTATCTCTCTGATGGAAAATTTTGAGCATTTCATGACTAGGGTGAGTTGATCATTGATTAAATATAATCTAAATTATGAGGTATCTAGATAAGCCGTGTGTTAATTATTCCCTCTTTATGATTTACAAATTTAAGCTAAATTTAAAGTCTTGTGACATATCGAATCATGGTATTAATATTTTGCTTTCTCGAACTTGCTCTTGTGATTTGATGCCAATCATTTTCGAGATAGGCCATTGTTGCTTAATGGCCATCATTACATATTCATTTTGTGAATCACATTTCTAGTGATATGATGATTTGACTCTAATTAAGGTTGGTCATTAACTTTTGTGGATCAACACCCTACCATAATAAGTGTACCAAATCCATTTTATTTCAAATTCTATCCTAAATACAATTAATTTTAATTGATCTTGTTGTGAATTGAACCCAATCCGATCTAGAGTGAACTTACATCAAAATGATAATTTCAATCTTAGATATTAGTTAGTCATTTATCTAGTGCCAATCTTGCTAGTTTATATAAATTTTTTTATAATTGATCTAAAGTTATCAATCACACTAATTTTGATCGAGGAGAATGAGATCTTGGATTTATGTTACTCAATGGGCTTAATATCTCTAAATTTGGAAGGCCTAGATTTTTCAAATTTCGAGAACGAAATTTTTTTAAAGGAAGGAGAATGTGAGACTCGACCTAGAATGGGCTGAAGCCGACAGGCCCAGCCGACTTCAACCCATGAAGCAAAGAAAAACCAAAACATCGCAATCCTCTGCTCTATCTTCTTCGGAGATTAGGTCGCGGAGTTGTGGCCAACTCTATGGTAGTTGAACTCTCCGACTCTGCAAGAGTTAGAACGGCTGTCAGTCGTCCCATGGTATCGTTGCCCACAATCCTTGTGGACGGTGCAACTCCTCGTAACCTTTCAGAAGCTTATAAAATCCCTCCCCTTGATCCCACTAAGAGCCCTATTTTTCCCTATTCCGTCGAAAGCCGTCGTCAGTTGAGCAGTCGCGGCCGAGATCTGCTGCCTTCGTCGATGTGTCGGTAAGCCTCCCTTTCCTCTGTTCTTCTATTTTTGGTGAAACTGAAGCCAATTTTTTCCTCTATTCCAGCCCCAAACCGAGACTATTCTCGATTTCTCCTTTTCATCAGTCGCCGCAGCGGTCACCGGTGATGAGAGCATAAAAGTGCAACCGTCATTCCATCTTAATTAGTATTATAGCTAATCATTAATGATAAAATTAACTAATTAACGTTGTATTTGTGTTTGAGTGCAAGTAATCTAAGAAACCCAATAACATTGGGTTTGAGCCCAATGCTCGGCAGCTTGAGCTCAAGTCAAGCCAGCATCTTCCAGGGCCTGCACATCCTGACTTCATCGCATGACACATCACAGCATCGCGAGCATCTCCGCATCCAGATCAGCTCCCTCCAGCTTCATCCGTCCGCAATCTCCCAGCATAGCACCCATTAAGCCATGAACGGCGTCCTCCCGTCGATCCCGCAGCCAGTCCCTCTTCCAAGCCTCCCAAATAAGCGAAGCCCCTCACGCGTCCGTTTCTTCTTCAGCCGCATCATCCTCCTCCAGCTCCCAGCCTCCACCGCGGTCGTGATCGACTCCTCCCAGCAGCCCAAGAGCCCGTCTGCCCTCTTCCTCCTCTGCGATCCCTCCCATCTCCACTTCTTCCGCCCGTCCCAGCAGCCTGTGAAGAAGCCCAAGATCCCATCCGTATCCATCTTCCACGGATCAAGCCTCTGCATCCGCCTCTTCCGCGTCAAAGGGAAGAGCAATGATCCCGCGGCCAGCCCCTCTTCCCAACCTCTCGCTTCCAATCCGGCACCCAAAGAAGGAAACCCATCTCATCTTCTTCCGTCCGCACATCAACCTCCCAGAATCCCAACGGCCATCGTCCGGATCCACCTCCCAAGCATCTGCCTCACAGATCGCGTCTGCCGTCTCCTTCCTCGCGTCGATCCCGTAGCACTCTTCATTCCGGATCCACCTCCCGAGATCCCGTGCCCGTTTCTCCTCCTCTCCATGCTCTGGCGATCTATAAGAAGGGGAGAACGAGAGGAAGAAAAGGGGGCTCTCGGCTGGGTGGTGGGCCAAAGAACAGAGAAAACAGGGGAGTGTGGAGGTCGGTTGGGCCAAAGAAACGGGGGAGGTGTGCTCGGTGGAGGCCAAGAAACAGAGGAGGGCAGACGAGGAAGAAAGAGATTTTTTTTGTTTTCTGTTTGAGTTTAGTTCTTTTTATTTAGGAGAGCAATGTTTTTCTTTAGTTTGAGTTTATGAGAGCAATGTATTTTTTTTTAGTTTTACTTTAATTGAAAGTTTTAATTGAGAAGTTATGTTTTAAGTTTCAGAGCATGTTGTTCTTATTTTTTAGTTTTATTTTAGGTTTTGTTTTGAGTTTTAATTTTTCAGAGTTTATTTGGGTAGAAAGTTGTATTTATTCTGCAATTTTAATTTCTGTTCTGCAATACATTAAATCTTTTTTCATGCAATCTATATTCCAGTTTGCAATTTTTCTAGTACTGTTCCTAACTCATTTTATGCCAAAGCTTTTCTTTGATTAGTTCAATATATAAATGCCTTTCGAATTTAAATACCTGTCTTTTTATCAATTTTAAGTAGAAAATATTCTCTGGTAGCCTAGAGAATCATTCAAACATCTCCAACGTAATGTTTTTCTTTCGTTATTCAAAAATCGATTTTGAATCGGAGTGAATGTTTCAATTTTTATGCAACTCCAATCGCCTCCCTGTGGATCGACCTCTTACGACCATTATTCTTCGAGTAGAACAGGTAAGAGTAAAATTAATTTAAACTTTGTTTGTCGGTTCTAACAACGATCTGTTTAGCATATTTTTAGATACACAAGAATCGGACAACAACCGGCCGTCACTACAGTTGGCTGGCCATTACTAGATGATAGCCTCCGGCCACCCAGGCTCGGCCACCCCGTCGGCTTTTTCTTCCCTCTCTTCCTTCTTTTCCTTCTTCCTCCCTATTCAACGGGATGAAGGACAACTACAGTAAGCCGAGTTGGGTCGAGTTTTGGCCCTATTGGGTCGTGCCCATTGTGGGCCAAACTCTAGCCCAGTTTAGCCATCTTGGCTCTATTGGGTCGTGCCCATTGTGGGCCAAACTTGAGCCTAGTTCAGCCAAATTAGGCCCTATTGGGCTGTACCCATTGTAGGCCAAAATTTGGGCTCAATTCAGCTATTTTGAGCCCTCTTAGTCGTGCCTATTGTGGACCGAGTTCGAGCCCTATTCACCTTGTTGGGTCGTGACCATTATGGACCGAGTTCGGGCCCTGTAGAGCCGTAACCATTGTGGGCCGAGTTCGTGTTTACCTTGTTGAGATATGCCCATTGTGAGCCGAGTTCGGGCCCTGTAGGGTCGTGCCCATTGTATGCTAAGTTTGGGCCCTATTCACCCTGTTGGATCGTGCCTATTGTGGGCCATGTTCAGGCCTTGTTCACTCTGTTGGGTCATATCTATTGCGAGCCGAGTTCGGGTCGTATTCACCTTGAGCCTGTTCATCCCTTATGAGATCGTGTCCAATAGTATTTTTTTCCTTTGCTTGGCTCTGAAATTAACAATAAAATTAATTATATTTAAACAGGCGAATTCTAATCGGCCTATGTGAAATAGGATTTAAAGCGAGAAGAGGTAAGTACCCTAATGCTTCAAAGTATATTTTCTAAAGTATCTGGTAAAGTAATTATTAGTATATTAAATTTTGATATATATTTTGTACTTAGTTAAACAGGTCAAGCATGTTAATAATTATTTTAGAATTATGTATGTATTATGAAATCTAAAAAATATGACTAGACAAATTATAAAAAATCTATTTTGTATGTATGTATTCTCAGCATAGTTATGATTGTTCTGGCTCCAACAATGAAGATTATTCGGTTGGCTCTGTCAACTTATAATATGTGAGAAACTAATTTTGCACCGCATCACCGATGATAAAAATAGTAGTATTTGGGCACTGTTGCTACCGGTGGTTAATAGTAATAGATTTGGTACTTTGTGCAACCTATGCCACTGGGTTACATGGCTATAGCCTATTGATATTGGAATTCTGCTATCAGAGTTTTTATGAAAATAATGATAAATTTCAAAAAATATATATATATTGATAATTTATTTTTCAGTCGATATTTTATGTTTCAATTAAATATCTAGCATGCTTTGACCCACTCTAGGGTATTATATTGCTTACTAGGATAATGTAGCTCATTATCATATTTCTCTATTTTTCACATCCAGAGGCGTGATGGCCTGAGACTGGAGTGTGCACTAGATTGTTGAAGATCCTTCAGTTATTGGCATTTTAGATAGATTAGTTAGATTATTGGATTTATGTTTGCTTATATTCTTTAAAACTTTTGTAATAACCATTTGAAGTAATTAATGATTAAATAAATTTTAAAAATTTGTCGTTACTTTGATATGATCCGTTACCTTGCATGCATGTACGTACGGTCCGCTCTATAGATGTACAATTTCTGTCGTGCTCTAGGCTTGAGATGTAACAGATTTGGTGGTATTAAAGCCTAAGTTTTTGGATCCTTGGAATTCGTCGGAAACTTTGAGAGATATGTAGACATTGGGCAATGAGACAAATGTCTTTATTTGCTTTTGTTATTGATAAATTTGTATTACGGTATCTGAATTTTTTTGAGATGCTTATTAAAATCAGAATGCTCGCTAACTGTGCTCATAGCCAATGTATGAATAAACTATTTTGGGTGTTTTTTCGATAGAGCAATTTGTATTTCAGGTTATGATTAAAATAGATTTTGACTAAAATCAAATGGAGTACTAGCCATGGAATATTATCATACATTGTAATTATTTGTTTATTTTGTGATTTTGGAAGTTCAACTTAATATAGAGTGTTGACCCCTAATGGATTTTGATGAATACAAAACACTAGAGTATAATTTCATTTATCTTAACAATTTAATTGAGGATTTCATGTATTTTATTAAGAATATTGTTAAGAAATGTCTAGGCAAGTTCCCATGATTTTTTAAGGACTTATTGAAGAATTTTTGAGATGAAAGAAAAAGTTCAGGGACAGCCGAGACGTCTCCGGGTTGTCTCAGAGACGTCTCTGGCACAAACAGGAAGAACTGGCACGTCTGGAGACGTCCCCGGCACCTGCCGAGTCGTCCCCGCGATAGCGGAGTCGACTCTCTCAGTAGCGGAGTCGACTCTCTCAGTGGCGGCAGAAAGGCAGTTTTCAAGAGATATGCGCGAGACGTCCCCACCGTACGCGGAGTCGTCCCCGCAAGTAAAAAGCAGACTTCCCGAGTCGTCCCCGAGGTAGCGGAGTCGGCTCTCTCAGGGTTTTCCAGAGGATGTCATTTTCGGTGATAAGGCAGCGGAGACGTCCCCTGAAAGAGCGGAGTCGACTCTCTCAGAGAATTCCAGAAGACATATTTTTCGGAGTTATAACAGCGGAGTCGTCCCCAAGGCAGCGGAGTCGTCCCCATGCAAAAAGTGCAAACAAGCCGAGACGTCCCCGTAAAGTACAGAGACGACCCTCTCAGAAAAACAGAAAAATAAGGATTCAAACGATACAATTCCAGAGTCGTCCCCGTAAAGTGCCGAGTCGACCCCAAACAAAGTGAAAAGTAAATTTATACAGCCGAGACGTCTCGCGTTGAAGCGGAGACGTCTCCGGAGCGCCTGGGACGCGACTGACAACTTTTGCAGGTTTGGTTTGAATTTCAAATCTCTTTTACTTTATCTCTAACGGCTATATTTGCTTTTTGGGCTATAAAAGGGACCTCTTAAGTGCTTCTCAACAACTCTTCACCAACCCAAAGCTAGATCATTTAAGAGAGAAGCAAGAGAGAGAAGTTCAAGGGAGTGAGTGCATTCAAGTGAAGAAATCAAGTGATTTCAAGCTCAACCACTCTCTTCCGCTCGGGATTCAAAGCTCATACTTAAGCCTACGCGATCCACATCGGAAGAATCATCATTTCCCACGCTTCCAACGGCAAAAGGATTCTTCCGGGTTCTATTATTTATCATTGTCATATTTGCTTATTTAGAGCTTTTCAATCCTTTGTAAAACCTTTCATTGTGGTGCTTGTTCCAGTCAAGGGACTTGGAACAAGGGAAAGGCGTCCCAAGCCTAAGTGAAATTGGGGGTTATAGGGTTTGTTGTTAGCCCGGTGTAAAACAACGAGTTGGGTAGTGAACTCGCAAAACTACCGTACTGTAATCGTGGATTATAGTGGAAATTCCCAAAGGTGCTTTGGGGAGTGGATGTAGGAGCAGTGGAGGCTCCGAACCACTATAAAAGCTTGTGTTTGCGATTGTTTGTCTTCATAGCTTTATTTTAGCTTTAGCTCATACATTTGTGTGTTTTATTTTTTAATTAGACAAAAGTTTTAAGACACCCAATTCACCCCCCCTCTTGGGTGACCATCTTTGGGCAACAAGTGGTATCAGAGCAGGTGCTCTGTGTATTTCTTGAAAGACCTAACCGTCTTAGCCAAAGATCTAGATGGCAACACCCTTTAACAATGTTCCTGCTGAGGGGCAAGCAACCAATAGACCTCCACTCTTCAATGGGACAAATTATACCTATTGGAAGACTAGAATGAGAATCTTCATTCAAGCACAAGACTATGCCTTGTGGAGGGTTATAGTCAAGGGACCACAAGAACCATCACACATGGTTAATGGCATTCAAGTTCCCAAACCTGAGGAGGATTGGGATGAGAATGATGATAGGATGGCTCAACTCAATTCAAGAGCCATGAACTCATTATTTTGTGCTCTAGATGTAAATGAGTTTAATAGAGTCTCCACATGTAGTTCCGCTAAGGAAATATGGAATAGGCTTGAAGTTACCCACGAGGGTACAAATCAAGTCAAAGAGTCCAAAGTGAACATTCTAGTTCACAAATATGAGTTGTTTAAGATGGAACCCAATGAAACCATCACATGCATGTTTACACGCTTTACCGATATAATTAATGGTCTAAAGAGTTTGGGTAAATCTTATACTAATCCGGAACTTGTAAGTAAAATTCTCAGGTCTTTGCCGAAAGCATGGGAAGCAAAGGTCACGGCGATCGTAGAAGCCAAAGACCTCAACACCTTGGGGCTAGAACAACTTTTGGGCTCATTGATGACGCATGAGCTCACGATGAAGCAACATGAAGATGATTTGCCAAAGAAGAAGACAATTGCACTCAAGGCTACTTCGAGTATATGTGAAGAAGAAAGTAGTGAGAGTGAGGAAGAAAGTGAGGACAAGGACTTGGGTTTAATAGTTAGGAAGTTTAAAAAATTCATGAGGAAAAAGAAACCCTTTCCAAGGAAAAAGTTTGGAGGGAGAAATGATTGGGAAAAAGAAAAAGAAAAAGAAAGAGACCCAATCATATGCTACGATTGCAAGAGACCGGGACACATTCGTTCCGAATGCCCTCAACAAAAGAAGTTTTTTGGAAAGAAGAAGAAGAAGGCATTGAAGGCAACATGGGATGATAGTGACACATCATCCTCCGAGGAAGAGAAGGAAGAGACCGCCAATTTGTGCTTCATGGCATTCGAAGACGACGAGGTATGTCAAAACTCAACTATAAATTTTACTTTAGAAGAATTGTATGAAGCTTTTCAAGAACTTATGGGTGATTGTAGTATGTTAGGAGCAAAGAATAAAGAGTTAAAAGCCTCCAATCAAAAACTGAAAGAAAATATTGAAAACCTATTGATTGAGAAGGAGAGCGTTAAAAATATTAACACCATTGACCTAGAAAATAGAAACTTAAAACTTAGCATTGAAAATAAAACGGGAAAAACACTAATTAAGGAATTAAATCTAAAAGTAAAATCTCTACTCGATAATAATACCTCACTTGCACAAAATGTTGAATCCCTTAAAAAGGATAAGGAAGAACTAGTTAAAGAAAATTTAAATCTTAAGAATGAGGTACATAAATACAAACCAATTGTTGAAAAATTCACACAAAGCTCTGAAAAATTAAATCTTATTCTTTCAAATCAAAGAGCTATTTTTAATAAAGCCGGATTAGGATATAAAACTAACAAACAACAAAAGTATCTAAAGAATTTCTTTGTAAAAACAAAAGATGTAAAAACTGAAAAACCTACATGCTTTCATTGCGGAAAGAATGGACATAAAGCCTACTCTTGTATTCAAAGAAAGATCCAAACTAACAAGAGTACATTTGTGAAAGCTAAAAACATAACTAAAGTATGGGTGCCTAAGGGAACCAACTACACTAACCACGAAGGACCCAAGAAAACTTGGGTACCTAAGAGCTTCACATGATCATTTTGCAGGTATGCCTTGCAGCCGGGAATAAAAGGAGAATGTGGTATCTTGATAGTGGTTGCTCAAGGCATATGACCGGTGACAAGAATCTCTTCGTCACTTTGAAATCAAAAGAAGGAGGAGTAGTCACATTTGGAGACAATGCTAAAGGTCAAATCATTGGTGTTGGTAAAATCTCCATTTCACCCTCCTCTTTTATTGACAATGTATTGTTAGTTAATGGACTAAAACATAATCTATTAAGTATAAGTCAATTTTGTGACAAGGGATTTAAAGTATCATTTGAATCATCACTATGCATAATTAGTAGTCCAATTGACAATGAGATCATACTCACAGGACATAGGCATGGAAATGTTTACATGGTTGATCTTGATGATCTCACCATGAAGGATGGCCAATGTCTTGTAGCCATGAGTCCCAAAGTCAATGAGACTAGTTGGTTATGGCATCGTAGGTTAGGACATGCTAGCATGGATTTAATTTCTAAATTGATTACAAAAGATCTAGTCAAAGGACTACCAAAGATAGATTTTGAAAAGAACAAAATTTGTGCTGCATGTCAATTAGGGAAACAAACGAGAAGCTCTTTCAAGTCTAAAAACATAGTCTCAACAACAAAACCCTTAGAACTAATCCACATGGATTTGTTTGGACCCACTAGAACTGCTAGTCTAGGGGGTAAGAAATTTGGTCTTGTAATTGTTGATGATTTTTCACGTTTTACATGGGTTTCATTTCTTGCACATAAAGATGAGTCCTTTCCCGCTTTTATCAAGTTTCATAATAGAGTTTCGAATGAACTCAATCTTAAACTAAAAGCAATTAGGAGTGATCATGGTACCGAGTTTGAAAATCAGCACTTTGAAAAGTTTTGTGACGAAAATGGTATCAATCACAATTTCTCGGCACCTAGGACACCCCAACAAAATGGGGTGGTAGAAAGGAAGAATCGCACACTAGCAGATATGGCTCGTACCATATTATGCGAATCGGATCTACCAAAATATTTTTGGGCTGAAGCAATAAATACTGCATGTCACATTTTAAACCGTGCATTAGTTAGATCCATCTTGAAGAAAACACCTTGTGAGTTAATAAAAGGTAAGAAACCAAATATAAGCTATTTTCATGTTTTCGGTTGTCGATGCTTTATTTTAAATAATGGAAAGGACAATCTAAGCAAATTTAGTGCTAAATCAGATGAGGGGATCTTCTTAGGTTATTCCTCATCTAGTAGAGCATACAGGGTCTTCAACAAGAGAACTCTTGTTGTTGAAGAATCCATTCATGTTGTTTTTGATGAAGCTAACGGAGATTCTTCTAGAAAAGAAGAAGATGGTGATGCAGGTATACTTGAAGACCGAATGAAGGAATTCTCCATACAAGACAAACAACATGAGGATGAGATCAAAGAAGATACAATTCAGCAAGATGAAGAAGATCAACCTCCATCAAGAAATCAAGATCTTCCTAAGGAATGGAGGTATGCACATGGTCATTCAAGGGATCTAATCCTTGGTGATCCTTCGCAAGGGGTAAGGACAAGATCCTCTCTAAGAAATACCAGTAATTATCTTGCTTTCGTTTCACAAATAGAACCTAAATCACTAGAAGAAGCCGAAAAAGATGATAATTGGATGAATGCTATGCAAGAGGAATTAAACCAATTTGAAAGAAATGAAGTTTGGACTCTAATGAAAAAACCCCTAATGTTACAATTATAGGCACCAAGTGGGTGTATAGAAATAAACTAGATGAAGATGGAATAATCATAAGAAACAAAGCTAGACTAGTTGCCAAAGGTTATAATCAGGAGGAAGGAATAGACTTTGATGAAACTTTTGCTCCTGTTGCTAGATTAGAAGCTATTAGACTACTTTTGGCATATGCATGCTTCATGGATTTTAAACTCTATCAAATGGATGTAAAAAGTGCATTTTTAAATGGTTATATAATGGAGGAAGTTTATGTAGGACAACCTCCAGGCTTTGAAAACCACTTACATCCAGATTACGTTTATAAATTGCATAAAGCATTGTATGGACTTAAGCAAGCTCCTAGGGCATGGTATGAAAGATTAAGTAATTTTCTAATTGAAAATAAATTTAAGAGAGGAAATGTAGACAAAACCCTCTTCATTAAAAGAAAAGGAAATGACTTATTGCTTGTGCAAATTTATGTGGATGATATAATTTTTGGTGCTACTAACGATAGTCTTTGTCAAGAGTTTGCCAAGCTTATGCAGGGAGAATTTGAAATGAGCATGATGGGTGAGCTCAACTTCTTCCTTGGGCTACAAATAAAACAATCAGAGGAAGGCATCTTCATCAGTCAGTCCAAATACATCAAGGAAATGTTGGAAAAATTCAAGATGAAGGATGCAAAGGAAATCAGCACACCCATGGGCTCAAGTTGCAAGCTTGACAAAGATGAAAAAGGTAAAAATATAGACTGCAAATTGTACAGAGGTATGATAGGCTCATTACTTTACCTTACTGCTAGTAGACCAGATATATTATTCAGTGTTTGTATGTGTGCTAGATACCAAGCATGTCCTAAGGAATCACACTTGCAAGCTGTTAAAAGAATTTTTAGATATCTGGTAGGGACATCTAATGTAGGCTTATGGTATTCTAAATAATCTGACATAAATTTAATTGCTTATTCCGATGCTGATTTTGCCGGGTGCAAACTCGACAGAAAAAGCACAAGTGGCACATGTCAATTCTTAGGTGCTAATTTGGTTTCCTGGTTTAGCAAGAAACAAAATTCAGTTGCCTTGTCCACAGCTGAGGCTGAGTACATTGCAGCTGGAAGCTGTTGTGCCCAAGTTCTTTGGATTAAGCAACAACTTGAAGACTTCGGTATCAAAATGGATAATATACCAATTAAATGTGATAATACAAGTGCAATTAATTTAACAAAAAATCCTGTCCAACACTCTAAGTCAAAGCATATAGAGATTAGGCATCATTTTATTAGGGATCATGTGCTGAAAAATGATGTGATGATTGAATATGTATGTACTGAAAATCAATTGGCCGATATCTTTACAAAGCCCCTTTGTAAAGATAGATTCAACTTCTTAAGGAATGCTTTGAGCTTGTATGATCCTAGCAAATAAATTGAACTTGTATTGCATTGCTTTGCTACTCAAACTAGTAATCCACCTCAAGGTAAACATAAGTGAAAGCATGAATTCATCTAAGCTAAATGACGAACTGTTTGACTTTTCGGAGGATGGTTACCCTCCCTTGGACTCTTCATGGAGATATTTTCAGAGCCTATTTCATAGGTATTCGAAATTTGGTCAAACATTTCTCATTTCAATATTAATAATTCAAAAATCATTATCAAATTATTATAGGATGTATTATTAAGGGGGAGGATCACAAACAAATTCACTCTGTGTTTATCAAAAGAAATCATGTTGATTAGGGTGATTAAATAAAAATTGGGAAAAGATAGAATTCAGTCTGAAATTTTTCAGTGCCGGAGACGTCTCTGGCAAATCGCAGAGACGTCCCCCCAGGCGAGACATCTCACCTTAGTCGCGGAGACGTCTCGGGGACCGAACGAGAGTTTTTAAAATAGGTCGAAACAGCTCGAGCCGACCCGAGCTTTCCCTTTCATCCCCGACAAAAACAAAAACCCTAGCCTCCATTTTTCTCCAACACAAACCCTAGCCTCTTTCTCCTCATTTCCCTAGGATTTCCATTCAATGGCATCCAAAAGAGCTAGGAGGACTGGTGGGAGGCGTCCTAGGGCAGCGGCCGACGGTGAGGAACGGAGGGAAGAACCTTCCGCGCCGTCTCCTCCGGTTGCTCCGCCGACCACAACCATTTCCTGTGCAAATCGCACAGTGACAACCGGGAGGTACATAGATTTTTATTTTCTAGATAATGAGGGGTTCTCTATTGGAGAGAGACTCCGAGCCCAAGGGTGGGAGCACCTTTGTACCCTCAATACCTCGACCTACCCCGGCCTTGTTAGAGAAATGTTTAGTAATATGGCTTTAGGGGACTTAGGGTACACTGCATATGTCCGGAGGACATTAGTAGAAATTAATGAGGACATCTTATCCACTGTTTTGCAAATCCCTAAGGACGGTGAGGCTCCAACCTCACATCCCCAAAGGGAAATAGCCCTAAACTTACTTTTAGGACGAGAGGACTGCGGCCCTCTTGATGTAGTGAACTCACAAGACCTAAATGCCGAGATGAGATTACTTTTAAGTATTGTCAACCGGGTCTTGTTTCCTAAAACCGGTCGCTTCGATTTTGTTTCGGAGCGAGATTTAGTTATCATGCACCATATCCTACTAGGGATTCCTCTAAACCTCCCTAGACTCATGTTAAACTACATTGCTCTATGTCATAGGTATTCTAGGTTTAGTATACCCTATGGCATGATATTTATCCTAGTTTTTAAACACTTTAAGGTTCACATTCCCGAAAATGAACCTGCAAAATCCTTGAGAAACACCGACTACTATAATGAGGGCACAATGCGAAGAATGGAGTTTCAAAAGGTAGATGGATCTTGGGTCAAGGTACCAAAAAGAAAAGCTCAAACCCTAGAGCCTGAGATCCCACATCAGGAGTCTGACCACCACTCTCCTCCACCCAGCCACATGGATTTTCCTGATATACCCAGCTCAGCTGGACCTTCCATATCCATGCCACCACCTCCTCCAGTCAGTGGGCCCTCCTTCCTATCAGAAGACCAGATGCGTACCTTAGCATCTGTCATTTGCCAGCAGATGAGGGAGGAAATGAGATCCATGATCTCTACTGAGTTGGCCCCCATCAGAGCTTCACATGAAGGGCTTCTACAAGAGCTGAAGGAAATTAGAGCTCAAATTAAAGCTACAACGCAAGAAATAGTTGGTGTGGGTGCCACCCAAACAATCAGATCAATTGAGCTAAAGGACAGCTTGAAGACCATTTCAAAGAGTCTTAAAGAGTTGACAAGCCCAGGAGGAAATGTGGGCACCTTGGTTGCCCAACTTAGAGGAAGAATTGAAATGGCAACCATAGAATTTGAAGCACTCGTGGCAGCCTTCCATAAGTCACAGGGAGATCAGTTCAAGACCCTAATGGATTCAATCAATGCATTTATAGATGCAGCTTGTAGGGCTTATGAGCAACGTCGCCGATAAGGGACTTTTTGTAGACATCTAGGGATCTTCTTTTTGTATACCCTAGGCTATTTTGAAACACTTTTTGTAGTAGAAATCAATACTTGTAATGATTTCTTCTTTTAACTATGTACTGACTTCAAAGGTTTACAATGATACATGAATATAATTTCTTTTGAAACCTTGTGTATGTGCTACTGTGTATGTGATTCTGTGACTGTGTATGTGTTTCTTGTGATGTGCCATAAAAATCTCATAACATACCTTAAGTATTCAAATTCAACACAACTTATCCATGCAGATGACACAGAGGGAGCACATCTTGTGATAACTATGTTAAACAAAAAGAGAAGTCTGAAATGAATTCCAAAACAAAGGGGGAGCGATATGAATGACTAAAATTCTTTAATAGAAATAACTTGGACAGGGGGAGCACAACTTGAATCTCCTTGAGTAGTTCATAGAAGGATAATTTGTCCCCTTCATTGTTGATGACAAAAAGGGGGAGTAGAACCAAGAGTAGAACCAATATGGATATTGGATACATTGGAATGCAAAATACAAAATTCATACTCCAAAGTTGAATTAGAAAAGATAAAATTGAAAAATATTGGCTTTTAGATAATTGCCCTTCTGGAAAAGAAAGGGGGAGTCAAAAAGAACTTAGCTTTCAAATTTTAACTTAATTCAAATTCAGTTGATATGCTAAAATTGCTTAAGAGCTATAAAGATCAATCTTATGCATAATGATAGAACTGAAAATTGACTATTTTGAATTATGCACACTGTATCTAGCTCTAATCAAAACATTATGCTTGTACATCTGATCAAATACTGTGTATATGTTTAAATTTCGAATTTTGCATATACTCAGTGTTTTGTCATCATCAAAAAGGGGGAGATTGTTGACCCCCTAATGGATTTTGATGAATACAAAATACTATAGTATAATTCCATTTATCTTAACAATTTAATTGAGGATTTCATGTATTTTATTAAGAATATTGTTAAGAAATGTCTAGGCAAGTTTCCATGATTTTTTAAGGACTTATTGAAGAATTTTTGAGATGAAAGAAAAAGTTCAGGGACAGCCGAGACGTCTCCGGGTTGTCTCAGAGACGTCTCTGGCACAAACAGGAAGAACTGGCACGTCTGGAGACGTCCCCGGCACCTGCCGAGTCGTCCCCGCGATAGCGGAGTCGACTCTCTCAGTAGCGGAGTCGACTCTCTCAGTGGCGGCAGAAAGGCAATTTTCAAGAGATATGCGCGAGACGTCCCCACCGTACGCGGAGTCGTCCCCGCAAGTAAAAAGCAGACTTTCCGAGTCGTCCCCGAGGTAGCGGAGTCGGCTCTCTCAGGGTTTTCCAGAGGATGTCATTTTCGGTGATAAGGCAGCGGAGACGTCCCCTGAAAGAGCGGAGTCGACTCTCTCAGAGAATTCCAGAAGACATATTTTTCGGAGTTATAACAGCAGAGTCGTCCCCAAGGCAGCGGAGTCGTCCCCATGCAAAAAGTGCAAACAAGCCGAGACGTCCCCGTAAAGTACAGAGACGACCCTCTCAGAAAAACAGAAAAACAAGGATTCAAACGATACAATTCCAGAGTCGTCCCCGTAAAGTGCCGAGTCGACCCCAAACAAAGTGAAAAGTAAATTTATACAGCCGAGACGTCTCGCGTTGAAGCGGAGACGTCTCCGGAGCGCCTGGGACGCGACTGACAACTTTTGCAGGTTTGGTTTGAATTTCAAATCTCTTTTACTTTATCTCTAACGGCTATATTTGCTTTTTGGGCTATAAAAGGGACCTCTTAAGTGCTTCTCAACAACTCTTCACCAACCCAAAGCTAGATCATTTAAGAGAGAAACAAGAGAGAGAAGTTCAAGGGAGTGAGTGCATTCAAGTGAAGAAATCAAGTGCTTTCAAGCTTCCCAAGTGATTTCAAGCTCAACCACTCTCTTCCGCTCGGGATTCAAAGCTCATACTCAAGCCTACGCGATCCACATCGGAAGAATCATCATTTCCCACGCTTCCAACGGCAAAAGGATTCTTCCGGGTTCTATTGTTTATCATTGTCATATTTGCTTATTTAGAGCTTTTCAATCCTTTGTAAAACCTTTCATTGTGGTGCTTGTTCCAGTCAAGGGACTTGGAACAAGGAAAAGGCGTCCCAAGCCTAAGTGAAATTGGGGGTTATAGGGTTTGTTGTTAGCCCGGTGTAAAACAACGAGTTGGGTAGTGAACTCGCAAAACTACCGTACTGTAATCGTGGATTATAGTAGAAATTCCCAAAGGTGCTTTGGGGAGTGGATGTAGGAGCGGTGGAGGCTCCGAACCACTATAAAAGCTTGTGTTTGCGATTGTTTGTCTTCATAGCTTTATTTTAGCTTTAGCTCATACATTTGTGTGTTTTATTTTTTAATTAGATAAAAGTTTTAAGACACCCAATTCACCCCCCCTCTTGGGTGACCATCTCTGGGCAACATAGAGTATTATGATGTTACTTCTAGCTTGAAATTAATTATTTCGGTGGCAAGTTATGGCTCATTTATAAAATGTTGTTTAAGGTTTGGACTAGAAAATATTTTATGATATTCATTGAAATATTCTTCAAGGATTGAAATTTGTATGTGGATCATGCATGAAACTCTTATGTAGAAAGAAAATATATTTGGGATGAGACTCTAGAATTTTCTTTGGCTTTATCTAGAATTTGAAATTTTAGATCTTTTCAAATTACTATGTAGATTAGTATTTTGTTTGGAAGTTACTTTATAAATTATGAGAAAGTATAGTGGTTTGAATTATTTTATAGCTTGTCAACAATATTAAATCTGTGATCTAGAAATGTTTTGATGGTTTTTCTTGTTATGGAGAATTTTGTTGTAAAAAAAAGAAAAAAAGAAAAGAATAGTGTTTTGATTTTGACTGATGTGGATATCATTGTGTTATTAATAGGTTCTTCTATCTACTGTGTAAAAAAAAAATAAGGGAGAAATCTGGCATCTCAAGCCTAAGACTAATAGAATGTTGGTTCCTGCATTAGCTAATCTTATATTTGGAATGTTTTATGTAGAGATCTCTTTGCCCTTAGATTTATGGTTTATGCCTTTGAAAGAATTCAAAAATAATTATCAATCTTGAAAAATATTTTACGCTCAAATATTCTACTATGCATAAAGTGGAGTAGTTTATGATCTTATGATAGGTCAACATTAGTTGATATTTTGACAAAAAAAAATCTTGTTGCAAATTATGAATGTGATTTAGAACTGGAGGAATTGGAACGGTTTAGCTATCTTGAGAGTGAAAAAATATATATATTACTAAAAGGATCAAATAGTTAGTAAATTTATGATGTTTTGAGTAGATCCTCTAAGATAGACTAGTCTCTTTGTTTTAGATAGTCTAGTAGATTTACAAGATCATGAATGTTTGCAATATTGTAGTTAAAAATATTTTTCTTATTGTAGGAATTGATCTCAATGTAAAATCATAGAACTTCTATCTTGATGGAATTTTTTGTAAATTTTTGAACCAAATTATTATATTTTATGATAATAATAATAATAATATAAATCAAGGCTATGAGTTGATTATGGATCACCATAAGTGAGATGCTAGTAGAATTTCATGAGAGGCCTCAATGAATTTAATCTAGAACATAAAATTCGAAAAGGTTGAATATGCTTCTAAGTAAGTTAATCTAAGATATTTTAATTTATTGGAGCATCGAATTAATATTCTCAAAAGAGATATCAATATCAAATTATATAATTCAATTGTCAAGAAAATCTAGAGTTGGCTTATCTCAAATTGGATCTAGAATATGATTACTTGATCATACAATGGTGCACATATGGCGATTATCTCGAGGGTTAATCATGATCTATGCTTGGAAAGTAAGGATAAAATTTTTCTTGGATACTTTTTTGAAAAAATGATGATCTAGTATTATTAAGGAATTTTGGAGAATATTGATCAGAGTTGCACAGCGAAAATATGGTGAATTGAGTCATTTTAAACTACTCAAAGATATTGACTGTGTTTTATAATATGTTATGATAGAAGACTAGATTTTTCAATAAAAAAAATTTTGTTGATAAGGAAAGAAGAATACTATTGATTCTCAGGTTAATAACGATATGACTATGTTATCTCTTTAATAGATTTTTCTATTATTGATATGCTAAAGAAAATTTTGAGCATTTCATGAATAGGGTGAGTTGATCATTGATCAAATATGATCTAAATTTTTAGGTATCCAAATAAGTCGTGTGTTAATTATTCCCTCATTATGATTTACAAATTTAAGCAAAATTTAAAGCATTGTGGCTTATCGAATCGTGGTATCAATATTTTGCTTTCTCAGACTTGCTCTTGTGATTTGATGCCAAACATTATTAGAGATAGACCATTGTTGTCTAATGACCATCATTATATGTTCATTTTGTAAACCACATTCCTAGTGATATGATGATTTGACTCTAATTAAGGTTGGTCATTAACTTTTGTGGATCAACACCCTACCCTAATAAGTGTATCAAATCCATTTTATTTCAA
This sequence comes from Phoenix dactylifera, assembly GCF_051530095.1. Classification (NCBI taxonomy): domain Eukaryota; kingdom Viridiplantae; phylum Streptophyta; class Magnoliopsida; order Arecales; family Arecaceae; genus Phoenix; species Phoenix dactylifera. Next base: position 8,650,888 of record NC_143201.1, read on the forward strand.
ATTCTATCCCAAATACAATTAATTTTAATCGATCTTGCTGTGAATTGATCCCAATCCGATTTGGAGTGAACTTGCATCAAAATGATAATTTCAATCTTGAATATTAGTTAGTCACTTATCTAGTACTAATCTTGCAAGTTTATATAAAATTTCTGATAATTGATTCAATGTTATTTATCACATTGTTTTTGATCAAGGAGAATAAGATCTTGGATTTATGTTACTCAATATGCTGAATATTTCTAAATTTGGAAGGCCTAGATTCTTCAAATTTTGAGGATGAAATTTTTTTAAAGTAGAAAAATGTGAGACTTGACCCAAAATGGGCTGAAGCCAATAGGCCCAGCCGACTTCGGCCCATGAAGCAACGAAAAACTAGAATAGAGGATCGCGATCGCGATCCTCTGCTCTATCTTCTTCGGAGAGATGAGGTCGCAGAGTCGTGGCCAACTCTGCAGTAGTTGAACTCTCCTACTCCGCAGGGAGTTAGAAAGGATGTTGGTTGTCCCATGGTGTCGTTGCCCACGATCCTCGTGGGCGGTGCAACTGCTTATAACCATTCGAAAGCCTATAAAATCCCTCCCCCTCATCCCTCTCAGAGTCGTCCCGAGATCTACCTCTGAACCTTCTCCTCCTTCTCCATCTCCTCACTCCTCCTCCCTCTCCGGTGGTCGGGGTGCCGCCCCAGCCAAGCACAACCACTCGAGTTCTCTTTCCCTTATTTTTCTTATTCCGAGATCCACTTTGCCGTTGGAAGCCAGTGCTAGTTGAGCAGCCATAGTCGAGATCCACCGCCTCCGTCGACGTGCCGGTGAGCCTTCCTTCCCTCTTTTCTTCTATTTTTGGTTAAACCAAAGCCAATTTCTTCCTCTATTCTGGCCCCAAACCGAGACTATTTTAAGTTTTTCCTTCTCGTCAATCGTCGCAGCGGCCGCCGGCTGCCACTATGGTTGACTGGCTATCGACCTAACGACGAACTCCGGCCACCCAGGCTCGGTCACCCCGTCGGCTTCTCCTTTCCTCCCTTCCTTCTTTTCCTTCTTTCTCCCTGTTCAACGAGATGAAGGACAGCCACAGTGAGCCAAGTTGGGCCGAGTTTGGACCCTATTAGGCCATGCCTATTGTAGGCCAAACTTGGGCCTAATTCAGCCATCGTGGGCCCTATTAGGCTGTGCCCAACATGGGCAAACCTACGCCCAGTTTAGCCATATTAGGCCCTGTTGGATCGTACCCATTGTGGGCCAAAATTTAGGCCCAATTCAGTTATTTTGGGCCCTGTTGGGCCGTGCCCGTTGTGGGCCGAGTTCGGGCCCTTTTCACCTTGTTGGGTTGTGCCCATTATGGGCCAAGTTCGGGCCCTATTAGGATGTGTCCATTATGGGGCCGAGTTCGGGGGCTGTTCACCTTGTTAGGTTGTGCCCATTGTGAGCCGAGTTTGGCCCCCATTGGGCCTTGTCCAGGGCCAAGTTTGGGCCCTTTTCACCCTGTTGGACTGTGCCTATTGTGGGTTATGTTCGGGTCCTATTCACCTTGGGCCTGTTCATCCATTTTGAGGCCATGTCTAATAGTATTGTTGGCTTTGCTTGGCTCTAAAATTAAAAATAAAATTAATTATATTTAAACAAATAAACCTAGTCCGCCTACCTAAAGTAGGATTTAAAGCGAGAAGAGGAAGTAACCTAATACTTCAAAATATATTTTCCAAAATATTTGGTAAAGTAATTATTAGTGGATTAAGTTTTGATATATATTTTGTACTTAGTTAAATGGGTCAAACATGTTAGTAATCATTTTAAAATTATGTATGTGTTATGAAAGCTAAAAAATATGACTAGATAAATTATGAAAAATTTATTTTGTATGTATATATTCTCAGCATAGTTATGATCTGTTCTGGCCCTGCTAATGGAAATTATTTGTTGACCCTATTGACTTATAATCTGTGAGAAAGTGGTTTCCACACCACACCACCGGTAATTAGAAGAGTGGTATTTGGACACTGCTGCCACCGATGGTTAATAATAGTGGATTTGGCACTTTGTGTAACCCATGCCACTAGGTTACGTAGCCATAGCCTATTGATGTTGGAATTCTTGTATCAGAGTTTTTATTAAAATGATAATAAATTTAAAAAATATATTTATTGATGTTGGTATGCTTTGACCCTACTCTAGGGTATTATGTTACTTATTGGGCTAGTGTTGCTTATTTTCATATTTGTCTATCTTTTAGATATAGAAGCGAGATAGCACGGAACTAGAGTTTCTGCTAGATTTCTGAAGATTCTTCGGTTATTGGCATTTTAGTTAGATTAGTTAGATTATTGGATTTATGTTTGCATATGTTCTTTGAAACTTTTGTAAGAACCATTTAAATTAATTAATAATTAAATAAATTTTAAAAATTTGTCACTGCTTTGATATGATCCATTGCCCTGCATACTTGTACGATTTGTCGTGCAAGCATGCAGTATCTGTCGTGCTCCGGTCTTGGGGCATGACAGATAACATCACCAAAAATATCAAACGATAATAACATTTTAACAATGCATGTGTAAATCACTAAAATAAAGTGTGAACCTGATTTTATATTGATGTGTTGTTAAAACCAAGCCATTATGAGAATTTAAGTAGAGATCAGAAGGCTGATGAGATGTACCTAACAGTATATAATTTTGATTGGATACTTGTGGGTTTTTCAAATGAATCAAAGTACTAAAATTTATGCACCCCATCAGAATTAAATTTAATGAAATTGATTACATATTATATTTTTTTCTAAAATTTTTTGATGGGTTAAAAAAATTATTTTTAACTTGATTTGATCCGATCTATTTAATGTACAAGTTACATAAGCTCAGACAGTTTAACAATTAGAAGAAAATATTTTTTGATATGAAATCTATTATCAATATTGCAAGTGACGCCAATGGTCTAAGACGCAATTATTAATAACTTATAGGGAGACCAATTTAACCAAAAAGTTGGATCACTGATCCAACTTGATTTATATTAAAATATATAAAAAAATTAAAATTAATTAAATAAAATATAATATAAACATTAAAAAATATTCTATATTAAATATCATTACTTATTAATTACATCATGAATAAAAGGAATCATGAATTATCTAGTTTAAAAATCTTTAGAGAAAATATATAAGATTATAGAAACATATTGAAATTATTGTTATTTTTAAATATTTTAATTGAAAATTTTCAAAATATTATAAATAATAAAATGAATTTATTCATTTTTATTTTTATCAAAAATAAGATGATTAATTTTTATGCAAATAATTAATTATTAAAATAGAAAATACCATACTATATTAGAGATTAGTATATTTATAATATAAAATTATAAAATAGGTATAATAAAATATAACTTGATACTGGAAGCTAATATTGTCATAATAGCCAAGTAGTAGGCAAATGTCCAAAAGATTTTATATTCAATTCCCTATACAAGTGTATATATAAAAATTAATTTTCTTCACATTTAAAATTGTAAGCATATATTTTTCATCCGATTTGATACCGAATATAGGGGATAACATCCAGTTCATTTTCAACTCTAATCCATTTACCGATAATTTTTCAATCTTTTGTCACCAAAAAAATCGCTGCAAATATTTGTCTTTAATGACCATTTCATCACTAATTGTATCATTTTTTTATAACCAACAAAAATTCATCACAAAAGAACATTTTTAGCGACAACATTAAATCATCATTAAAACTCATTTTTTATCATTAATTTCTTGTCAAGTTGTCATTTTTTGGCTCTTTAATGATAATTTTTTAATCTTTTGCCACAAAAAAAAATCATTATTGATATTTGCTTTTAATAGTCATTTGTGTTTTGTCACCAAATGTAAGCCCTTTTTTTTGATGATTTTATATTTTGGTCACTAAAACTTTTAGCCATAAGGCCTTTAGTGGCCACCTAGTAACGAAATATTTTTGGACACTAAAAGCTTTTAGTGACGAAAGTAAAACATTGTGGGACCAATTTTTTTGTTGCTAAAAACCTGAATTTTTATAGTGATATCATCGATAATGGATTGTGCAAAAATATTTTATCTCTTGAATTTATAAACAAGTTTAATCTAAAGGTAGAGAAGTATCTCTAACCATAAAAAAATCACTTGGTTCAAAAATGATAATTAGGTAACTGACTCCAAACGTTGCATTGTCAATTTGTTAATTAATAGCACTTATATGGACGATGCATGGTGTGATGTAACACCGATAGATGCTGGCCATATCTTATTGGGTCTTTTAGGCAAATGACTGGTGGATGATCCATGATGGAAAATATAACACATGCTCCTTCGATGGAGTATTGATCATGCTCTGACCGACAGAGAGAATCCCCACCAAAGAAGGAAAAAAAAGAGGATAGTCTCTTTACCATCAAAAGCTTTCTCGTTGAAAAGGCTCAGGGCACATCTACGTAGCCATCCATTAGGAAGAGACCAATGTAATCCATTGCCCGATAACATGAAGCCACTCTTTAAGGAGTTTGGTAATCTACTGCCTAAAGAGCTCCATCGAAGTCTTCCCCATGACATCCAGCAAGCCATAGACCACTTATCTGAATGCAATAAATAATGGCCTGCCATGAGTACGAGGGGCTAAACTAGTGGATAAACCTACCAATATACTGAACTAGAATTACATCCTGTAGCTTAATCTTTTGTGAACTCCTCAGCAAACATGGATGTACAGACAAAATCCTTTTAGCTAAGGAGCATTCAGAAGTGGACTGAGAGGTGAATACAAGAAGAAAGAGTTCAAAAGCATGCAAACTCACAAATGAACAGAGTCAAAAACTAGTAGTCAAAAAAATAAGAAAAAGAAAAAGCATAGAACTGAACGAAAATTTATTAAAATTTGGTCATCTTCAAGTCCAAAAAGATGCAATCATTACAAACTATATCAAGTACAATTTTAGCTAATCCAAAAACTAATATGATAATGTGATAGCATTGCAAATTACCAAGTAAAAATTCACAAAACGTCTAATAGATTTTATAACAATGTTTTCTCTAACCGCCAATTAATCTAATTGTGACCAATATATTCTATTTTAGAAAATTTTACATTGGAGAGGAAGCACTACTAATGGCTTAAGCATAGTCTTATTCAATATCAGCTACATATGGGTTTTATTTATACTAAAACATGTACTACCTGTAGTGCTAATAAAATATATTTTAATCAAAAGAATCAAAATTAACATGACACAATTAGATCAAACTAAATATTTATTATATCTTTGGAAAGTGAAAAAACTCACTTGGAACTTCTTTTTATTCTCTATATGTTTTTGGTAATAATGTGTCAAATCTATATCTAGGTTGAGCAACTTCTAACCAAACTTGTTTTGACCCTAAAATTTCGAGTTATGCTTTGTCATTCATCCTACTCAAAAATCTGACTCTTCCTTTGGATGGGGGACTATCCCTGGGTTTCTATAATGGGTGGGACTCCCTCTTATTCTCAAAAATTTAAATAAGTGGGTGGGAATCCCTCCTATTCTCAGAAAACCAAATTAAAGAAGAGTTTCAAAGGGTTTGCAAGGATTTATGGGCTATCATGAATTTTCACAGGATTTGGTCCTCAAGTCCTTCATATATGCATGAAGATAGTGTGCCAAAAAATTTTGCTCAAACAAAATGATTCATATTTTTTTAAAAAAAAAATTATTGCCATTCAACTATTTTGGAATGAGAATGAACAGACTAGGGGGAAAGAGATAATATGAATGGATCGAATGAGAAAGAGAAAAACATTTATGCGTTTACGAGATAGTCCCATAATATCTGCTGGGCTGGACAAGCAAGGCCCATCATGTTACCTCATAAAATCAAGCAGGGCTTGCATGGAACATTCATTGAGGAGTTCCTTCAATAGAGAGATTGCTGCAAAGTGAACTAGGTCTATTTATCAGCTGAAGGTAGTAGGTAGGTCCGAATTAGATGTTTCCGTGCTAGAAATCGTGAAAAACATTTTGTTATGCATATTAAATACATAGAATTTGATTTATGAGAACAAAGAATATAGTTGCTAAACCTTAACCAAGAAGTGAATCTCCTAATATTTGAAAACTGACGAATTCAATCCCATGGAATGAAAACATGGTAACTGACAGCTGAATGGAATTTCACCAAATATTCCAATTAATTCAATACGACTCAGCTATCTCGGATACGAAAACTGAAGAACACCAAGCAGACTATGGCAGATATCATCAAGAAAACAGATGCTACACCTACAAGGAGATCGAGCTAATTATAAATCCACAGAAACAAAGATTTGCAGGAATGGCAGGGCAAGAATGTGACAAGAAACAAAAGTGAATGATCTGAGAAATCTGGATAGCCATTCTTCTACAGAAAATGAAAGAGTTACATCATAACGAGCTCAGACTGCAGCAAATCTTATACCAGATAGACCACCCATCAAATGTGAGGACTTTTAACTAGTGACCAATTCAGGGTGCAAAGCAAACAATAACCACTTGAAAGCCCATACCTGATTCCTATTCCAATGCACAAGTGCATCAGAGCATAAGGAAGAGGCATCAACATTTTCTAATGTAGAAGCGCCTTCTATATATGTTACAATATGTAAAACAATGATTAAATATCAGAGAACCAAATTATAACAAATGAGGGAATAAGGGAGGCCAAGAAATCTCCCTACTGACAGATAGCACACCATTGTACAGCAATAGCTACAACATTTGCATATTGCGGCGAGTAATGTCCAGACCGCGCATCAAATATTGATCCTCAGGTGGCATTCTAATTCTCGCATCTGTATGAGGTTCTGATATCTTGTTGGGCAAAGGCTGTCTCCCTGTAGATCTTTGATAATCAGCAGGTATTCCATATCTCACATCTGTCTGGGTTACTGAAATCGTGTTGGACCAGGTTTCTCTCTCTGTTGGGTGTCGGCAATCAACAGGCATTTCAGTTTTCACATCTGTGTAAGGAAGGCCAAAAACACTGTAAGCAGGAACTCCTGCAACCAAATGGTATGGATCAATAGTCTGATTGTTCACTGAAACCCCAGATCTGGCTTCTCTAAAGGAAGTAAATGGGTATTGGTCACTATTCGTATTGCTGGCATATCTAACATAAGGACTAGTAGCAGCCAGCCTTAATCTTGAACCATGAATCTCATGCCCTCCAAAGTGAGCATGGGGATATGAGTCTGTCGGTAATCTGAACAGACCAGCAGAACCAATTGGAATTTTCAAAGCATCACCTGATATATCTCCCCAAGAATTTGAATCTGTTGGTGCTGCAGTAACCAGGGTGCCTTGACTTGACAGAGATGACTTCTTGAATTCTTGGTGTAGTAATGCCTTAGCATGCCTAAGAGCTTCCAACACACCCCCAAAGTTGCTGCTGGGTGCCAGAGACAACTGCATGTCAGATGCGTTTTGAATATCCAATGATCCCCATTTGGAGATTTTGCTACTAGAACTTGCAGAGGAAGGGCTCCCACTTGATGGTATGTCAAGAATTACATGCCCAGGTGGAAATAGATTTGGATTGCTAGAAGCACCACTGTTAGAGTTCTCATATTTCAGTTCTTGTTTCTGCTTCTCCCTTGCGCTAGTAAAAGTGCTTCCTTTGGAAGGACGTGCAGTTTCCCCCAAGGCCACTTCATCACATTGTTGATGCAAGAAGTCATCCCTGCAAATATGAGTATTACTTCCATTGGGAGCTCTTATTACATCAGTGTTCACAAAGCCATCAGAGAATGCTGCAGTGGTTGCTTCTTGGCTTCCACAAGTCTTTTCCAAATCCGTATAATGAGAGATTTGAAGAATGTGGACATTGGAGAGAATTTCAGCTTTCAGTTCCTTTATGGTGGAAAAATTTTCGACTCCTGGTTTTGCCTCTTCATTATAATATGGTTTTTCATCAACATGCTCAGTGTCTTTATCTTTTGGTTCTACACTATGTTCAGTTACTTGAAGCTGGTTCCCAGATTCACAAAAGCCCTGAATTTGGAGATCAAATGTTATAAATCTATTGCAAATCAACAAATAAAATGTAATTAAAGAAAACTGCAAATTACCAGAAAACAGGTACTTTTTTTGGTACCAAAAAAAAAAAAAAAAAAACAGGTGCTTCAGTAACATAAGCAACAGCAAGGGAGCAAAATTAAGAAAACTAAATTATCCAGCAAGTTATGCAACTCGATCAAATAAAACTACATCCCACCAAAGGTCTCGAGCAGAAAAAGATAAAAACGGAGCACGACAGTGACATGGTTCCCATATGGCAAATGCCAAAAACTAGAACTGTTGAAATATTCTCTCTACGAAACACCATATAAGCAGTATGCCCAACATACCATTCGTCCAACACCATGTAAGCAGCACACTCAACATATCACTCTTGCAAACATTAAGTGCCAACCACAACAAAATAGGCCAATGCAAAACAGCTCAATTACTTAATTCAAACAGTTTAATACCATGTCACCACCTTAAATAGCCAATATGTATGAACATAGTCTGTCAATGCCAAAAAGTGAGATCCATGAAAGCTCCCTGCTACATTAATCCATATAAAAAAAAAGTTTGAATTCAATTAGGAATGTATCATATACAAGAAAAAAAAGGGGTAACCCCTTTTCCTTTCCTGGACCATTCAGTAAGGTCATGAAATATTTCGACTTATTTATTAATTTCTCATTTTCATAATGGATTTACCTGGACCAATACATGATATTCTTGTAGTATCCCTCTTTTTCTTTTTAGGGTCCCTAGAGCCCCTCGCAGGTACTAAAAGTTGGAATCGCTTTTCTTTTCCCCTCAAAATAGTATCAAGCCAAAGTTTCTTTTCCAGGTGGAAGGGCTCACTCTTTTCCTCTAGAGAATTCTTTCCCAACTAGTTCATGAGTTGCCTTCTTTCGATTTTGAGTTCGGAAAGATCTCGTTTCAGTCCATTCTGAATTTCACAAATTTCGATACAAAGTCAACCATCATAACATATAGAATAACAAAGCAAACAATTCTCTAGATGTATAGTGTCTATATGCAATTTAACTTTTCAAGTATATACTAAAGGACCAGCAAACTTGATTAAAACAATTCATCCTACAGCCGGTCAACATGTGGCTCCCATGAATTGTTCAGGAAAAGCAAATAAAACATCAGGAAATATAGAGAGAATTACATCTTGAACCATTATCAGTCAAGCTCAAGGACATCAACCTTATACAGCTTTTATTCATACAAAAACTGGTGAAGGAAAAAGACAAAAAACTATTTTGTTATCACTACTATATACCATAGCGGGGACTTGAACGTTTTAGTTTTTGACTCTTATCTATTGCTACAACTTCAAGAAATGGACTGGACATTGATAAGGCAAATGGAAATGAATGGAGTTTTTCATTTCATTAAGGAAAATGACTACAGAACACATGAAAAACTCTCAGTAAACCCCCCGGTAATTTCAAAAGTGGTCTTCTAGATGTTTCTCTTAAAGTTAAAAATATTTCCTGATAACTTCCCAAGGTTTTCTATGCAAATCTCCATATATTTCCCATATCAGCTGTCAGGAAAACCAAATAAAATCAGTTTCATAAGTAGGTCCAGTAACTATTAAATGCATAGGGATGTGTTATAGCAAGTCTTAAATGCATAGGGACGTGTTATAGCTGTAGGACTTAACAGAAACCACGCAGGAGATTAGAACACAAAAAACATAGATCAATCCATAAAGGATCGAAGCATACCTTACAAGCCCTAAGCAACCATTAATCATCGCAGCAGAGACAGGGTAGATCTTCATCTTCATCTCCTCCTTGATGCCTATTTCTTCAATAAGATAGGTGCCCCTAGGAACATAGAGACCTTGGTGCCCTAGGATTTCTCTACGGGCAAATACACATAGGAGTGGAGCGGGGACCTAGCCCAATTAGTTATGCTAATGGGTCCACCCATTACAAAGCCCATTAACCAAATCAGGCCTACACCAACACTCGCTACACCACATGACTAAGACAACAGAGCCCAAAATAACCATATGATCACAAATTAATTATGAGCTTCTTAATATTCATTCAGATGGCAACTTAGCCTGTATCACATAACAAATCAAATGAAAATCAGTCCATAATCAAAGGAAGCCCACCTTTATAAAAATTCCAATATTCTCCCACTTGGGCGACATTAATTAAAACTTAAATTTTAAAAATATATATATTTTATTATATACATATATGTAGTTTGAAAATGACTCCCGAACTAAGTTCACCTCATGTGACCACATGTATGAATGTCCTAAATAAATAACATTTTAAGTCAAAAATACGGTCCAACAAAACCATTAACATTGAATTATAGCAGTCTTTATATCATTTACTGATACAAGACTCTTCTATGATTACAAATGTTAGTAATCTTCTTGACATGGATCTCAGTGATGTAGTGTGTGTAGGATGAACTTTGTACCCTTATGTGATCAAACATACATAGTTCATCATCAGCCCACTATAGTCTCATAGCGAAACCTCTTATGTGCTTTCAAATGAAAGTTGCCATAACAACGTTAAGCTTATGTCACAATTTCACCTTTATATATCAAGACAAACCATGATATCAATTATAACATAAGCAATACCTTTATGCATAAGCAACACCTTTATGCTTAAGACTTTCATTTAAACAACATTTACAAACAACCATATGTGCACAAATGTAAACGTGATATTCCAATATGAAAATAATAGAAAAGATACTTTATGGCATCCAAATAATATTTAACAAAATAATGCTCCTACTAACCAAGTACATCAAAAGACCGCAATAGACCCATGTTTTCAACATATTTAACAAACACATTGGATCTAAGTACTTTGGTTAATGGATATGTCAGCATTGCATCAATCTCTATATGCTTAATAACATCTCCATTTTTAACCAAATCTCTGACTGTGAGATACTTTATCTTTCTATGTTTAGAAGCACTGGAAAAAGGGCACTAGAACTCTCACTATTCTTTGAAATGAACACGGCAACACTATTATCACAATAAATCTCAAATGGTTTTGAGATGCAATCAATAATCACAAATCTTGAGATAAAGTTCCTCAACCAAACAACATGAGTTGTAGCTCCTAACATGCCACAAACTCTACCTGCATAGTAGAAGATGCCACAAAAAGTGTTTTGTTCTTTTTCAAGAAACGATCCCTCTAGCCATCATAAAAAATATAACCCAAAGTAAATTTCATATCATCCACGCAACCAACAAAATCAAAATCACAATAACTGTTACCTTAAGATGATCATACCTACTATAAGCCAGCATAAATTTTTTTTAGTTTTTTGTAAGTATCTCATAACCTTTTTAGCTGCCTTCTAATGCTCCATGCCCAAATTTGTCATATATCTGTCAAGTACACTAACAGCATATGCTATATCCAATCTGGGGTAGACTTGTGCATACATCAAAACTACCCATAACACTAGAATAAGGCACACTCTTCATGGATTCTCTTTCTACATCATTCTTAAGACATTGGCTTCTACTGAATTTATCTCCCTTGACCATAAGTACATCTTTAGCTTTGTAATTATGCATACCAAATCTACTCAATACATGATCAATGTAAGCTCTCTGAGACAACCCCAATACACCACATGTTCTATCCTTGTGAATCTCAACACCAAGTACAAATGAAGCTTCTTCAAGATCCTTCATATCAAAAACCTTAGATAGCATATATTTAGTCTCATCTACTGAATTTATCCTTCAATAACCTAGAGTTGTTACTAGCAAACAAAACATCATCCACGTACAAGACAAGAAAGATAGATCTACTTCCATTGACCTTAAGGTATATGCAGTGATCCACTTTATTTTCCACAAATTTAAGAGAACTCACAATGTCATCAAACTTAAGATACCATTGTCGCGATGCCTGCTCAAGACTATAAATGGATTTCTTAAGTTTGCATACTATATGCACCTTTCCACTTTCAACAAAACCTTCTGGTTGATTCATGTAGAGTTCTTCATGAAGATCACCATTCAGAAAAGTTGTCTTAACATCCATCTGATGAAGCTCTAAGTCAAAATGGGCTACTAGTGCCATAATTACTATGAAAGAATCCTTACAAGATACCAAAGAAAAAGTCTCATTGTAATATATGCCCTCCTTTTGAGTGGATCCTTTTGCAACCATGCCTTGTAGCATTCAATATTACCATTAAAGTCCTTTTTGGTTTTAAAAAACCCATTTACACTTTATAGGCTTAAACCCCTCAGGTAATTCCACAAAATCCTATACTTCATTGCTAGCCATGGACTGCATCTCATCACACATGGCTTCAAGCCACTAGTTTGACTGAAAACTTGCAATAGCTTGATCATATAAGACTGTATCAAGTATCAACCATATGACCAATATCATAGTTATTCTCACCTAAATAGACCACATAATCATTAGGAATGAAATTCTCCTTTCTCTAAGTGATCTTAATAGTATTTCGTTAACTAGCTATGGAGGTGCTATTATCGATTTAGTTATCTGTTGTCGTTCTTCTACTATCCCTTCAACAGGATGAAATGTGACCTTTTATGGATGACAGGAATAGGAACAATAACTTATCTTTCCTCTAATGTCACATCTCCAATATGAGAACATCTACAATCGTCCATATTAGACTCTAGAAACATAGCATGGATAGACTCAGCAATCTTCATGCCTCTGTCAGGGTAGTGGAATCTATATCTTTTAAAATTATCTGGATAGCCAATGAAACAATAAGTGGTTATAGGTCCAAACTTATTCTCTAATAGCTTATAAATTTTGACTTCTGTAGGGCAACCCAAAATATGAAAGTGATTAATACTAGGCTTCCTTTCAACCCATAAACTCAAAAGATGTCCGGGGAACTATCTCATTAGGAACCCTATTTAAGATATAGATGGTGGTCTTTAAGACCCTACCCCAGAGATATCCTGGTAAATTGTAGCAGCTTATCATGCTTTTAACTATATCCTTAAGAGCGTGATTATGTCTCTCAACCACACCTTTTGCTTAGGGGTTTCAAGCATAATGTATGGAGCAACTATCCCACACTCGTGCAAGTACTTGGCAAAGGATCCCATTTATTGGCTAAATTTATCATGTCGACCATAATATTCACGACCACAATCAGATCTCACCACCTTAATTATCTTTCCACACTGCTTTTCAACCTCAGATTTTAAAGATTTTAAACTTATCAAGTGCTTCGGATGTTTTTTCTTCTTGAGAAGGTATGTCACATATCCATAATGAGAAAAAATCATCAATAAAGGTAATAAAGTACCTACTACCACAAATAGCAGGATCTAGGGTCCACTCATATTTGTATGAATGAGTTCTAAAAGTTTATTACTACGTGTGGATTCCTTTCTTTTATCTTTGGTAAATTTTCTCCAAAGACGATCAACATAAGTATGAAAATTACCAAAGTTAAGTGAAGGCAGAATTTCATCATCAATTAACCTTTGAAACTTCTCTTTAAAATAAAATATGACCCAATCGCTTATGCCACAATATAGAGAATTTATCCTTAGCCAATCGCTTTTTAGAGACAATACCATCTACATACATAGTTTTTTTTATTATTATTATTTTCCTTTTTTTTATGACCCTTTCTTTTACTAAAGAAGCACTTAAGAGCTTTCTTAATAGCAGCTTGTAGGCCCCCAGGATTCTGACTTTTACTCCAAAATTGTGAGTATGACCATCCCTTTTGAAACCATTACCTTTTTCTTATTATATTTGGGACCCTTATGGCGTTACCATACACCACATTATGACTCTCACCCTTTTCCCTAAGATATTTTTCTTTCTTTTGAACATAAACAGAAATGAATTTATTCACATTCTATTTATCCTTCTGCATATTATATGTGGTTTTAAGCTGACTAAATTGCACAAGGAGAGAATTAAAAGGTTCATGCACAAGAAAAATAGTAGGAATAGAGATGCCAAGACTACTAAGCTTGGATGCAATACTTTCTAATTTTATGTTGCAAGCCCTAACACCATCAATACCATCATACCTCATATTGATTAATTTATCCATTAGCTTTCTACCCTCAGTCTTATCATATTCTACATACCTCTTACTTATAGCATCAAAAAATTGCCTAGCATTATCATTGTCAGATATAGCATCTAGAATGAAATCTGATATGGACCTCTCCATGATCATTAGGCTAAAATGATTAGCTCTCTCCCACTTTTTATAGGCAGCCTTCTGTTCTAAAGTACTACTAGTAACTTTAGATGGAGGATCATCCCTGAGTGCAATATCCAAATCCATCAAACACAGCGCTAGCTAAATATCAATTTTTCATATTTTGTAGTTTGTTCTGGCCAGAGTTTCAATGAGAGCCATAGTGTAATCAGCAAAGGTGCTAGTTGATAGACAACCTTTATGCAGTTAATTAATGGATAGATATGGGTAACCAGCATGCTTGAAAATATTTATAAGCATTGCTTCAATGAGAACCCTTGGTGCAATGCCACAAACTTTCTTTGGGAAGAAAGAGACCCACAAAAGGTACCCCTCCAATGCATAGTAGAATCGACTAGAAAGGTATCATCAGTTTTCAGATGTCCATCTACTTTGGTAGAATGAATCTCTAGACCATGCACACTAACTAGTCAAAAAAATATTCCACTTCGGAATTATAACACGCAACAAACTCCCTTTGGGGAGATGATTGCATGCAATAATTCCACCACGCTTCTCAATCCTTTTCAAAATATCAAACAGAAGAATCCTACAAATTTTAGTGAATGGGCCACTTTGGTGGTCACCGTCCATTGAAATTCACAACCCTCCAAAAAAAAATAGGAATTAACAAGCCATGCCCATAAATCCATTCATTAACCTTAATGTGCCAATACAATGCAATTTATAAAAATTAACATGACTTTCAATCCCTTGAAACACCAAATAGAGGGAAAATAGAGGGATCCTGCCAATCTCAATGAATAGGCCACTTTGGTAGTCACCATCCACTCAAACCTACAACCCTCAAAATTAGGGATCTACACAAAACATATCCTCATTCAGTCCAAATATAAGACTACATAAAATTTGCAATAGCAATATTTAAGAACCTTTGTGCAATAAAAAATATATTGCAGGGACCACGGCATAATTATCAGAGTACCATTTCGTAATAAAAGTTAGTAAAAGGACAAAATAAATATTCAAGGACCTTTTTGTTATAAAATTTCACCATAGGGAATCAATGAAATTTCCTAAGGACCTCTGTGAAATAATATATTTTCCAAGGGCTCAATTAAAAATTTTCCTTTTATTGGCCAACCGGATTCGGATTTCGGATTTCGGGTTTTAGATTTCAAGTCAAAAACCAAAATTCCAAAATTCGAAACCTGTTAATCCCTTCTTCCTCCTCATGACCCAGCGGAGAAGGCCAAAATTGGCGACCCCTGTCGCCTAAACCTGGCCCGAGGGCCACCGAAAAACTTCAATCGGTGGACCGCCACCTTCTTCCCATCTACCCGCCGCCAGTTTTCTAGCAATTGAGCTGCAAAACCACTGGTACAACGAGATCCGACAGTTCCAAATAGGGACTGAAAAGCACGACCATCCGGCGCGGCGGCTCAGAGGGATGGCCCGTCCTAGCGGCTGCCGAGGGCGATCCCTCCACGCCGATGAGAAGAGGGGAAACGACGACGGAAATACCTGTCCCTCTCCTTGAAAGCTGACAGGAAGAACCCCCGCATGGCGACGAGGCCTCTAGCCGACTCACAGACGGCATGGCCCAAGCAGCCATCGGTGGCCACTCCGGCCACCAGATGGGAGGAGGGCACAACGGCGGGGAACCTAGAGCACCACTGTCCTTCTTCTTCCTTTTTTTCCTTTTTTTTTATTTAATTTCTTCCTAATGCCCCTTTTCTATTTTTTCCTTTTAATCTGATTTCTTCTTGATTTGATTCATTATTTTGATTCTAACCTCTTACAAAATTCAGGCTCTGATACTAGATGTAGGATTTAATGGACACCATGCAGTTGATTAGAACACAAAAGAACATAAATCAATCTATAAAGGATCGAAACATACCTTACAAGCCCTGAGCAGCCATTGATGATCGCTGCAGCAATACCTGTGCAAGAAGCACACAGACGGGATAGATCTTCCTCTTCATCTCCTCCTTGATGTCTGTCTCCTCAATGGGATAGGTGCACCTAGGAACATAGAGATCTTAGTGCCCTAAGGTTTCTCTACAAGCAGATATATATATAGGAGTGGAGTGGGGACCTAGCCCAATTAGTAGCTAATAGGTCCACCCATTACAAAGCCCATTAACCAAATTAGGCTTACACTAATACTCGCTGCACCACATGACTAAGATAACAAAGCCCAAAATAACCATATGATCACAAATTAATTATGGGCATCTTAATATTCATTCAGACGACAACTTAGCCCGTATCACGTTATAAATCAAATTAAAATCAGTCCATAATTAATGGAAGCCCACCTTTATGAGAAATTCTAACAATAGCAACTAAAGTTAACCTGCACTCAATAAATTGACAAACAAACTGATTGCTTCTATCTAGCACTGATCTGATCTCTCCTATTAAAACACCATCTTAACTCACTTTCAATTGAATAGGATAATGCTGTCAACTATAAATGCTTATGCTGTAGATTTTCTTGCTGCTTCCCACCAGCAAACAGCTGGCCGGCCAGTTCAAAAATTTTGTCATATTCCATTTTGGAATTCTTTAAAGCACGACCTAACAAGATAACACAATATCTCAGTTACCTAAGAAGATTTGTAAGTTTCAAGAACAAATCAATATCACATCTAATTGTCACATGCCCCCATATTGTATATGAGGCTTTCTTCAATGAAAGAAGATGTCCGTTGATAGCAGAGAGCATCAAAACTTTTCCTCCAGATTCTCTATAATCCAGAAAGACAAGTGACACATCAGATAGTTATATTGGAATTGATGGGTCATCTACATATAGAAGCATCAACTATTTTCTAATAATACTGAAACTGAAGCAAAACAATGATAATCCTTCTCTATGGGCCCCCTATGGTTCAATAAAGGGCTTTTGGCCACAATATCTTACTGTGGTTGCTATACAACTGAACCATTTTTGGTGGTGATTCAGTTCTAAATTATTCTAAAATGTATGGAGATAATCCCATTGCAAAACTCATCTAAGCATAATATAGTCATTACTGGAGAGAATAAAGAACAGCAGATACTAACAGGAACTTTAAAAGTGCACTCCTAGAACATGGATGTCAAAACTCAGTATGATAAAAATACAGTAACATATGAAATTCAGCTGTATTCATTTAAACAGATTGTTTTGCCATCTTGCATCCATCAAAAATAATATAAAGGATGAAGAGAAATGGTGTTCTGTAATCTAATTAGGGAATACAGGGTGGAAATGCAACATTGTAAGTTGTGTACTTAATACACTTATAAATACAACATTTTTGGATGGATCAGAATGTTTGCTCGCAAATACATAAGCCTATGATGCAGAAAAGAGAGATGTTAGGGTAATTGTATGATAAAGAGAAATAATTTCAGAAAGGTGAATGGCTAAAAACAATACAGACCGATACATAAAAAGGAAACTGAAGTGGCACCACTAGAGTGGCCTGGATAGAAATAACCTTCAACAGAAGATCATGGGTTTCAATTTGAAGGTCAAGAAACAACAATGGAGACATCATGAAGGAACTAGACAAATCATAGTTAATCTGTGTATGAAACTAGTGCTGCACGTGTATTGGGCAAATTTTAAGAAATTAATTTCACATACTTTCAAAACTCAAGCAATAAGGCTCGCTTTTCATAGTCTTTCTCTCTGGATTATACAAGACTATTCATGTTATCAAAAGTTCACAAAATTAGACACTGCATTTTCAAAAAGCATCAAGAAGAAATTTCTAGTTAAAGTAAAATACAAATACACATGCATATCATAAACAAATAAAGGCCATCCATGTGTATATGCATACATCATACATACATATACAATTTAACATGTGAATACATGTGTAGATGATAGGGGCGATTGATTGATGCAAAGATAAGAGGCTTGGGCTGACAAGCGCAATGGCGTGTGTTCCTATCTTGGGGCAACCACTTCATATAGAAAAAAATGCCAAAGGTTCGGTTTGTCCCTAGTCAGCCCCTCCTAGGACCCCAGATTGCTGGGACCATAACTGCATAATGGCCTCCTTGCATATGTGTATATGAGGCGTGGATACATAAGTATTCTTATATACACACACATCATATTTGTGTTTATGAATATAGTCCTATTAGTTTATGTCTCAAATTTTTTAACCATTCACATTCCATACTAGATCATATAATACCCAAACATGTCTGTCTCCTATTTCTGAATCATTAGCACTTTCATTTTATGACCAAAATTTTACCATATTGTAAAGTTTCACACTCAAGTGATCATAAATAAAATGTACATGATATCTTTTGTACATCAAATAAAAATGAGAACTGATTTAGCTTGAACAGAATGAAAAAACCTTCTATATTGGACAAACTGAACTTTAATTGGAATCAACTATAAAGCAGCTCTCATAAAGCCAACTGATGTCTTTATATTCAATGGCAAAGCAGGCATAAGCAATGCACGTTACTAAACAACCCGGATGTGCAAATTAAAAAATAATTTAAAATCAATATTATACAAGAAAATCAGAGGCCTTTTTTTTCATTTCTTCTTCTTCATATGTTATTAGAGGCCTTGTTTATGAATTATTTGAATACTTTCATTAAACCTCCTGCAGATACCTTTCCTGTTCTCTTTGTTTTCCCCTTTTTGGTTGAATAACAGGTTCCTTCTATGATTTGGATCCCAAATGTTTTGGAAATATTTTTTGATAAAATGTAACTCTTTGTGGTATGCGAGGACCATTTGGGGAGAAAAAGTGTCAGATCCAAGCTTCTTCTAGGATAATTGTCAAATTCAAAGCTTTATCCTTTTAATAGAGTATATATGATGGGCTCATCTTACACAGATAAGTTTTCAAGGAAAGAATAGCTTAACTGTTAACTATCTGCTTAAATACGAATTCAGTTTTGGCAGGGAAGTGTGATTTATTGGTGCATAAAGTACCAACTAGTTGGTGCAAGGATATCCTGAAGGCAGCGCACAAACCACCGACCAGGCAGGTCTTCAGCTTGAAGAAAAGCCTACGCATGCAAGCTTCAATGTAGTAAACATGTTAGTACTTATGCCAGAGGGACTCACTTCCATGACATATCCCAAAACTGCTTCATGCATTGGCAATATATCAGTAGTGATTTCACCAGCTTCTTCCAGTTCTTTTGAAATTGAAAGATTTTGGTATTACATAAAATTTATTATGTATAGAGCACTTAAATTGAAGGATGCATACCAGGGCTACATATTTGTTCTCATTGTATGTTCTTTCCCATTCTGTCTGAGCATTTTCCTCTGCCTGATACTGACCAATGAGCTGGGCCTGCTGTTCTAGGGCTCTTTCCATCTCTTCACCTCCTCCACTTCCAACAGCATCAGTATCTTCATTTTTATCATTAAGAAGAAATGGAATTGAAGAATCTGGAAACATGTTTTCCATCTCATTTCTAGAATGAGGCTGGTCATGACTAATGTATGACCATGTAACCACTGTCTTTTCATGAGTGTCATTAAGGATATGCTTGTCTTTATCATCCCTTGCTGCTAATCTGGTGAAACAAAAGCATAATATAATAGAAACTAAATTGGGGCAGGGAATAGATGTGACTGAATGAACAAATGGAGTGGGAGCAGGGAGGTTATAGAAAAATACCCGATCTCCTTCCGTTTTATCTTGCGGCACGACTTGCCTAAGTGATATTTTGGAGAAGATCCAGCAGTTGACATAAAACTGCGCCATCTCTGTCTTTGCCTGATTTGCTTTGCCTTCTGCTTCTCATGAGAATCTGGGCTATTGCTTCGGCCTTTCCATGATATGCCACCAACTTGAGAGGGAATAACTTCGAGCTCCAAACCTGACAGTACATCCTCAACTTCACTCTTCTCCATTTTGGAGGCTGTGGAAGTATCATCTTCTTTAAAAGTATCATCAGGCACTTTCAAACCACCAGGAACTTCATCTTGGTCAGAGCTCGAATCAGTTACCTCAGAGAAATCACCAATCCCCTGAGCTTCTAGGATGGCAAGAACTTCTTCAGAAGCCTTCTCAGCTTTCTTCCTCTGGATCATAATAATCCTAAGCTGTTCCTCCAACTCCATGACCTAAACAACCAACAACATCAAATCCATTTCATCTGAAGAAACAACCCAGAGAAAAGAAAATAGTAATTAAGAAAACAATATGATGCCTAACCCTTTTAGCTAATTGGTCAGCTCTCTCCTTTGCAGTTCTTGATATGGACCTTTCAGAAAGTAACCTAGCACGAAGAAACTCGATGGTCATTGCTGTCGAGTCACCCATAATGGTCTCCAGGAGAATATCACCCAAATTTCACCTTTCCTTCAAAATCCTAACCCGGTCTTCCAACCACCCTTCTCCTCAAACACAAAAGAAACTTAGTTTCCTGCACGATCAACGCAAAACAGTCAGGGCACATGTACAACTAGAAGGTGGGGGAAAAAGAAAAGAAAAGAAAGAAAAGCATAAAGTAACCAATAGATTTCAAATACACCAAAATTTTTTGATCTCCAAAAACAAGCTAAACAGACTGAATACCAAAACATTCAGAATGCAAATAGGAAAGAAAACTGAAAGACAATAATCAATCTCCGGTCCCCGAATTCTTCGGCCGTTTAATATAGATAACCTAATTCATGGAAGATCAATTATCTCCTAGTAGATCACACAATCGCATCTCTCTTGATATGTCCACATGATAACAACGAATAATTAAAACCACCTTTAATGATCAAGCAGCAGAGTTTGCAGTAACCAGATTTGTTTGAGTTCAATGAAATGAAAGACATACAAACCCAACAACGGAGAAGATAGACAAATCAACGATAAAAATGTTCAAAGAAGCTCTCATCCCCAGAAAACACGTAAATCCACAACCAGTGAACCAAGATCAAAGTATCAAAGTGCCCAAAATTCTGCGAACCATCTACAAAAAACTCACAGATCAGCAGAGTCGATAATTAGCTAACAGAGAAAACCATTCAAGAAACGGAGTAAGGCATCATCCATATGAAAACCCTGATTCCGTCAACGAATGGAACCCCAAAACATATCCAAGAAGCCATTATGAAGAACAAGAAAGAGTAGCGCATGCTATGAGTTACCGATCTCCACACCTGTACGAGGGATTCCAGATCCTCTCTCTTCCTTCTTCTCCACCACGGCCCATTGGAGGATTAGAGGAGAGCGGGAGCTTCAGTCGATGGCGTGGGAACTACGCGGAGGAGACCTCTCGATTCTCACAGCCATCTGTTTGAGAACTCTCTCTGTGACACTTAAAAGAGTGGGAGAATTTTAATGGTAGATCCCATTTGGTAAGAGCCGACTTCGCGAGCAAATCCGTTACGAGTCTGTGAAGCATGGTGTTCGACAATGTTCCGGTCCTCTAGCTTTTATAAAGACCACGAAAATGGTCAATCATAAATTGTTATGCGATTGTATATATTTAACAATATTTGGGAATGAAACGTAACTTCAATTTAGAATCTTCGCTTGTAAAGTAATTAATCAGTAAAATGCTACTTATCACAAAATTTTATGAATGAAAAATTCTTAGGAGCTAGATATATGCTCGAACCATATTGTCACAGGATAATAATTTCGAGGACTAATTGAAAATTTTTGGGATAACTGAACCTTTTGTCTTTCTTAGCTTCAAGTTCTTTTCTCCTATTTGGAGAATCGGAGTTCCTAATTTTAGCTTACTTTTCTTGCAGCTTTAGCTCTCTCTTTTTTTCTTTCCTCTTATTCTACATCAATTCCCTTAGACATAGACTCCCAACCCAAAAAGTACCTCATTAGAGATCCAAAGAAGGTCAAAAGCAAGGAGAAATTCTAGTTGGGGGATCCTCCAAGAGACCTGCTCCAAGGACGAGAAGTGTGTTGGATCTATGTCGATTAACACTCGAGAAGCACTTCCCTCATTATATTCAAATCTATGAGTGATGATGCTAATTTTGTAACTTCACTAAGATCAATGAAAATTTCTGTTCCTTAAAGATCTATTAGCTTTCTCTCTTATTCTTGTACTTGTTTCAGTTTAATCTTTATATGCTTGGTTAGTAGCTTATAGATTTTTTATTTTTGCTTCATTTTTTGGCATCTGGATCGATAGATAGAATTTAAGACCCTATGATCTTACCCATTGGAAGGTCCTTTCCATCACCAAAGCCCTAATCAATAGCATCACCAAAGCCCTAATCCATCATGCGCCTATCATGATGGGTTCACCCTAGGCCACAAGTATTGGCTTGGGCCTTAGTATCTAGAGCTAGCAGGGTTACTGACTCTTCAAGCATTCCCCAATAATACCCTCAAGCTTTGTCCAGGATATTTGCTTCATCTCCTCTCTTTTTTCATGGTTTTCTAGCTTTTCTGACCATAAAGAATTGGTGGTGACTGCATACCCTTCTAGGACTATTGCTTTGGCTTTTTCTTCAAAGGTGATCCCACTTGGTTGCTTTTTGAAGGCCCGCTCCGGCTAATTCTTCCCTATCTATCGATCCAAAGCTTGTTTAGGTTTATTGATGTTAAGTGCTAGCAATTGCCACCTCTGCTCTTTGTTGTACTTTTAGTTGCATCACTAGTATATTGTTGATCTCTTATTAGTTATAAAATCATCTATATGTGATTTCAAAAAACAAAAAACTATTGCATGCCAAAATAGTATTTCTTGAAAAGTTGTCCTGCAAATATATGAAAAGATCTCTTCCTTTGAATTTTGTGCCTGCCATCAATCTTTACTAATTGCTTCAATTGTTTGATCAGGTTTTTGCAAGCCATTTTAATAGATAGATTTCTGTGAGTAATTCAATATAACTTTCCAAATCAAACTATGATAGCAATTAACTAATGTTAAAAATGTTCATCTCAAAAAAAAGGAAAAAGAAAAAAGAATAATTAATTTTCTGTATTACAAAAAAAACATTATAAAGTCCAAGAACTCGTAATAAGCATTGATGCACTTATGGTTCTTCCAAGCCATTTTGGATGCATTTAAAAGAACACAAGTAGCTTTTTTGAAAGTTTGAGAGCAATGACATGCGATTTTCTATGATACTAGTAAAAGTAAAAGATGTAAATATTTCTTTTTAAATACTTATAGTGTTTAACCAATTACTAGATTAAAAGTGGCATATAAGTATTCTCCTAACCATATCCATCCTCTTTACAAGGCTAGAATGAATGGTACGAACTAACATATTTAAAGATAAGATTTAGAGTTAAAAATTACAGGAAAACTGAAAGAGATGTAGATATGAAGTTGGCCTCTTTTCTTCTTTAAATGTGCACATGATTCAAAGGAGAAAGAAAAAACAAAAAAAATACATAATGTATACTTCGCTTACTAGCAAGGTCTACCGAATCGGATCGCATCATCCGGTTCAGACAGTATCGTGGTTGGTTCGCGTCCAAGAAACGGTTCCGGTCCTTTCCTCCCGGAATCACAGTAGGATTGGCCAAATTCGATCTTTTTTTGTGTCGGAACCAATCGATTCTGGCCGATTCCAACCGGTTCGATGATGACTCGGTGCGAACACCAAGTCAAGTAGATAATGCCACAGTGCATAAGCATTATTGTCATGGCAGTAGTGTGGCAATAATTACCACAACAGTACTATCTATGTGGCAATAATGCCACAGTGGCCTGTTGGTGGCTTTAAAAGCCCCTTCAGTGGTATTGGAAATGCTCGAGTAGGCTTTTCCAAATTTTAGCAGAGATTTTTTTTAAAATATTTTTCTGTCTAAAAAATCCACAAACAACACGGATTCAAGCTAGCTAAGGCTAAATAAGGTATACTTCCTCTCGTTTATCTTCTTATTTTATTTTTTTTGGAGAACTTAAAAAAATAGTTCAAATATTATAAATTAAGAGGAGATCATGCTAAATTTTTGAATTTGGGTTTGATTTTTTATATGCTGTAGATCTCTAGACATTGTACATGCCGACATAAAAATTTTTATTTTTAAATTTTATATAATTTTTAAAATTAAAATTATATTTTTGGATAAAAAGAATAAATTTTTTTTAAAAAAAATTGTAAAATCATAAATGCATTTAGGTACATCCAACCTACTCTATATAAAAATATTAAAGAACGCAAGTAGCTTTTTTGAATGTTTGAGAGCAAGGACATGCGATTTTCTATGACACTAGTAAAAATAAAATATGTAAATATTATTTTTTAAATACTTGCAGTACTTAACCAATTACTAGATTAAAAGTGCCATATAAGTACTAACCATACCCATTCTCTTTGCAAGGCTGGGATGAATTGTACAAACTAGCATATTTAAAGATAAAGAGATTTAGAATTAAAAATTATCAAAAAAATTAAAAAGATGTAGATATGTGGTTGGCCTCTTTTGTTCTTTAAATTTGCGCATGAATTAAAGGAGAAAGAAATAATAAAAAAATATAATACATGCTTTGCTTACAAGCAAGGCCTGCCGAATTAGACTGAATCATCCGGTTCAGACAGTACCAAAAATTGGATCAGTTTGCTTACAGAAAATGGTTCCGACCTGATCGTAGTAGGACAAGCCAAATCCAGTCCTTTTTTTGCTGTAACCAGCTGAAACGGACGGTTCCAACCAATTCGATGATAACTTGATACGAATGGATCCGTATCAAATTAAATAGCACTCAACATTATTGCTACAGTGCAATGCCACAATGCTCAGACATTATTGGTAATTATTGCCGCTGCCACAGCAACTGGGTGGCAATAATGCCACAATGTTGCTGCTATCTGGCAATAATGTCGGCCTGCCAGGGGCTTTAAAATCTTCCAAATTACATCAGAGATTTCTTTTCTTGCGAGAGATTTTGCTGTCCAAAAAAAGACTGGAACTCAAAATTGATGCCATCCGAGCAGGCCAGGGTCCCGCTAGTAGTTATGTTGCAGTGCCTGATATAATAGCGACCTTGTGTTCAAGTCGGACCCGATCTGCGCCATCGTCAACCACTCCCATTCTTCCACGCTATTTTAGCGAACTGCGCTCGAGAGGTGAGGCCGAGCGAGCGAGCGAGCGGGGGAGAGAGATGCATTGGGTTAAAGCCGAATCCTCGGATTTCAGCGGAAATCTCCCCCTCCCTCGCAGGTAATCACCTCTCCCTCTCCGTTCCTGTTTGCCACTTTCTCTCTCCTGTTGTAGTTTTATAAATTTATACGAATTTCCTGAAAATTTTCGAAATTGCAGTGGCCACACAGCCGTGAATGTTGGTAAATCGAAAGTGATTTTTTTCGGAGGCTTCGCGGACCGACGATTCCTCGACGATATCTCCGTCTACGACATCGGTATCTTTGCCTTTCATCCCCTCTCCTAGTTCCACATCGATCTTATGGCCTGTCATCAATCTGTTTGTCGAATTGCATGCTTAGTTGGCATTTGATTGATGGTGGTTTCAGTTTGGGATTTTTTTTCCTCTCTGACTTGAATAATGATAGTAGTAGTACCATTGGCAAACTAACTCGCTATCTTCTTTTCCTTGCGTTTGAGCATTTGTAAGTGTCGCATATATGTTTGAGGTTCAAAATAAGATAGGTTGTTCATTCTTTGACTTATCAGACAACAGAGTAGCCATTTTGAAAATTTTATCTAAATATTCAAAGGAAAAGAAAGGGAAACTCGATACTGTTTCAGCTAAAGGAAGCAAACTCATTTTGGTGTTTTGTATATTTTTTGCCAGAAAAACATCATCTTGGGTACTGTTAAGCTGAAAAAGAAATTGACTATTGATTTGGTCTCTGTGCAGGACTATGTTCATTCTAAAAACTTCATCACATGATAAAAATGGAAGGATAGAAAGGTGGTGTTATTTTTGCTCTTAATAGCACGGACAAACTCCTATTGAATAGTCTACTGAAATGCTTACTGATGTGTAATTCGAAGAATTTAATAGATGAGGAATTGGATATGTTGGATGTTGCGAAGAAAAGAAAACTTAGTATGTTATATCTAGTTTTCTCTAAGTAAAGCAATGTGCATCTAGATAAATATAACAAAACCTTATAAGCTTTCCTGAAAAAAAAAAAACCACAATGCCCCATAAGCCAAAATCTTTAATTTGGGGTATATAACTATGTAGTTGTCTAGTGGAGAAATTAAACCATTACTAGTGGTCAGGGCCGGCCCGAGCCCTAGGCGACTGAGGCGGTCGCCTAAGGCCTCGGGCCAATGGAAGGCCTCCGGGAGCAGAAGCTGGCTACGAGTCTTCCCCCTTGATGGAAGGGAGGTGGAGGGTTTCCTGGCCTGCAGAGGGGCAACTGGGGAAGTTGGGGACGGTAGTTTTGTTTTGGGTGGAGAGAGAGAGAGAGGAGGGATTTGGTTGGCTTGATACACGCCTGAAGCCACTCTTATCTTTCATCCCTTCTCTTTTTTGGTTTTGGTCTTGGTTTTCCTTCCCTCACAAGTCATTACTCCTGATCCAGCTGGGCCATCAGGAAGAAAGATAGGGGGATTGGAGATGGACTTCTTGGAGGGTGGAGATTCTTTTAATTTTCTCCTCTCGGTTTCTTCTCCCCTCTTGGGTGGTAGAGAGAGAAAAGGAGGGAGGGGGTTGAATGGCTGCTGTGCCGTGATGTTGCAGTTGCAGCTTCGGTGCTCACTTGAAGGGGGAGATGGTCCTTAGCAAAAGAAAAGGAGGGTAGAGAAAGAGGAGGGAGGGGGGGTTGAATGGCTGCTGTGCCGTGATGTTGCAGTGGCTGCTTGGGTACTCACTTGAAGGGGAGATGGTGGGATGGGACTTTTACTAATTAGATAGAGTGAATTTTTCACAATGACCCTACTTTCTCTTACAGAGAGGTTCCTTTGTGGACAAATTCTTTGACCGTGAAGCGCCATGGGATGACCTTTTCCTATTCTGCTCTTGCTTCACAGGATAAACAGTATTGCCAAGAACAGTTTTATGGGCCTTTTTTTTAAATATTTTTTTTTAATATTTTCATTCAAAAATTATATTAAACTGAAGAGATTTTTTGTCTACCTTTATTAGATTCATGCATCTTTGTTGAAATAGTGTACTTGACAGCAATCTATTTCCATAACATTTTTTTAGGTATTTTATATTTATTAAAAAAATTATTATTTTAAAAAAAGAGGCCTCATTTACTGAATTCGCCTTAGGCCCCCAGATGTATTGGGCCGCCCCTGCTAGTGGTGAGAACTAGTATAGTATCATTATACTGATGGTCAGAACAGCAGTGAACTGTTATTTAATTAGCACATGTTTTTGTCCCTGTACCAATGTTGCATGACAGCAATATCTGTCCTTTTTAATGTATGTTTCAGCAACCTAAGTTTGTAATTATGCAGAAATGGTTGTTATAGATGCACCCAAGTGTTTATGCATGAAAATTAGCATAGATCAAGACTATGGAATGAACATTCCAAATTAAAGGAATGGTTATTTTGGCAGAAGCATGTCTATATTCAAAATATTGCATCAAGAATATTTACACAAACATGGGTGTTTTTGAAGACTGCATGTATTAGAGTTCGGGGAAAACAGAGGAACAAAGTATTGATCAAATGAGCCCTTTTCAAGAGTTGGGGCTGAAATAGGTTTCATTTGCAGCATCAGCTGTGTACATTCATGTAGAGGCTGAACCGTTATAGTGATCTGATATAAAGACATTAAAAACAAGCCTTTGAGAAGTTGACTTTAGTGAGTTAAGCAAATGTGAGCAAAAAGCATAATTTACAGTGGGTTCCTTATTGATGAGCATGAATAATCGGTATAATTGAGCCTTTAATGCATGAGCCATGCTGCTGTCCGGCACAATTTAATGGGATAGGAATTTCTCATTTGCAGAGATGGGAAAATGCACCTGCAGTTCAGCAAATGAGGCAAGCACCAATCCAAAGGAGATGTGGACTATGGGATGCAGAATGTCATTAGGAATATCTATTGATTGCTTTTTGGATGGATCTTAGTCTAAAATGAATCAATTTTGAGAATTTGGTGGATTTTCTGACATTCAATATTGTGGCTCAGTTTTTTCCATTCTTCTCCTCTCTCTCTCTCCTCCCTCTGATTCTTCCCCTTTTTGACATCTCTTTACTCCTTTTTTTCCTTTTTAATTTTATCATTTCAAGTACCATTTTATGGTGACATGATATGTATGCTCAACAGATTAGTGGGGATGACATCAATGTTATTCTAACTTCTTAACAACCACCAGCCAAAATTATTTGAGCATATAGAATAATCAATATAGATCTAACATTAATTTTCTTATGATTTATTTTATTTATGTCTCTGCAGAATAACATAATATTTTCATACATTTTATAAATTTCTTTAGTAGACCTGGGGAACATTTTATGCTTCTTTTTAGACTTTGATATTATGCAGCTTCATGCATGTATTTGACATGTTCTATCCATTACACGTGTGTGATCCCTGGCCTGACTTGCATTGATATTTTCTTTTCTAGATTTCTGTGTGCTTGGTGCAATTAAATACGTGTATAGCTCTGAATATATAGTATAGCTTGTATCTTATTTACAGGCACTTATCTGTGACTGGGACTTTCCCAAATGACTGTTGTTTATTTTTATGTTGCAGAAAATAAATTATGGTTCACTCCTGATTGTACTGGCAGTGGGTCTGATGGGCAAGCTGGTCCAAGTCCTAGAGCATTCCATGTCGCTGTTGCAATTGACTGCAACATGTTTATCTTTGGGGGGCGTTCTGGTAGTAAGAGGTTGATGCACTGTCCTTATATTTTTGTAACTGTGACCAAATAACATGTCTTCACTAGCTTTTTACCAAGCAATATTTGCTTTTCAGGTTGGGTGACTTTTGGATGCTCGATACAGGTAAACCTATCTTAACTTTTTTGGATAACTTGCAATCTCATTGTGTAGGTTTATTATATCCCTTTGAAACTAAAATTTAATTGGTTAATGCACTAAAAAGTTATTGTCTTCTGGCCTACGGGTAGAATATAACCAATGTGCTTCACAACCAACATCTTTCTCCATATACTTTGCAAATCTTGTGATTGCCTATATTCTATGCTTGTTGTCACTCCTTGCAGCCCCTTATTGAGTTCTCTTTCGTTTGTGGTATCCTATAAGTCTGCCGATAGCTTGTTCTTGTAATTTCATGTCATTGCCGGCTGTTAGTTCCCCACCCAACCCTTTCTTTTTTAGCTTTTATCTATTTTTCAGTCATCTACATAATTCATTCCATAAACATGTAGTATTTGTCTATGGCATTTTTGTTTCTCTGACTTGTACATGTTCTACAATTGTACACTTAGTCATGTGACCTGGAATATGCTTACACGTTGAAACTAGCACACATGGTTTGATCTTATGCTCTAAAATATATGCATTTTACGTTTCCTCTATTTTGGATACATTATTTGCTCCTTAGCTACATTGCAAAATCATTCCATCTTGATGCTTCTATTTTAGAAATCCAATTATCCATCTTTTATCCCATTCAATTTCTTCTTCTATGATTAACTACAACCATGATGTTTTATTTCCAGATATATGGCAGTGGTCTGAACTAACCAGCTATGGTGATTTGCCATCACCACGGGAGTTTGCGGCTGCTTCAGCTATCGGAAACCGTAAAATTGTCATGTATATATCTGTGAAGTGATTCTAGACATGTCTGTTAAGATTGTTGCAAGTTTTTGCACCCATAAATTCATTAAAGTTCAAATGAAATGCAGGCATGGTGGTTGGGATGGTAAAAAATGGCTCTCAGATGTGTACATCTTAGATACAAGTTATTCAACTTGTCTTTCCTCCTAAATTTCTACTGTATCAGTGCCAGATCTTATAGTATATAATATAGAATCTAGAAGAGGTGTTTTAACAACCATTTCGCTGCTTATTATCCTGAACAGTATCACTTGAGTGGATGGAATTGTCAGTTTCTGGGTCAGCTCCACCACCTAGGTGTGGACATTCTGCCACCATGGTTGAGAAGCGCTTGCTCATTTTTGGTGGAAGAGGTAGACTGTTACGTCATGCTCTAATTAGCTTGTTGATTTGAGATCTGATAATCCTAAATTTTTCTCAATTATGGTAGTTGCATTTTAATCAGATTTTCTGTTTGCTTTTATAAATAATTTCTCTGGTTCAGAAATTATTTTTTAAGTATCCCTTAATGGGAATTTCTTACCATCTGTCTTTCTGTAGATGTAGTATATTTTTACCTCCAAGATATATTACCAACGATCTCAAAGATTATAATGAGAATTAGTTACAGTTTACTCTTCACTACTCAAAATTTGCTTTTGTTTATAATTCCGTAAAATTGCTCTCGAATGTCTGTCCAGTCTTCCCTCGATGTAGGAACACCAATAGATGCAACATATGTGAGAAATTGTTTGGCTGATTTTTTTTTCTTCAACTTGTTGCATGTTAAATTTGAAAAAAAAAAAAAAAACATTGACTTGACTGACCTGGCACTTTCTTGAAGATTCTGGCATTACTAATTTCTCTACTGGATTTATTACTCAGAGCATTATTAGTTAAACAATTCTAAAATTTCTTTTGTTTTGCTTGTAGATATATACATATTGTGCTTATTGAATTTATTTAAAAGCAAGATTGGAAGTTATGCAATATAAAATTATTTTCTATTAGTGTTGGAGGTCTTCACAAGAAAGTGCTTACATGCTAGAGGAACCTTGCATATTAGGCTTACTTGGTTGCATCTCACTGTTGGTAGGTGGTGGTGGACCTATAATGGGTGATCTGTGGGCTTTGAAGGGTCTTATTGAAGAAGGTAATGGTTTTGACATTTATAATTTAAATCACTAATTGATTGCATTTTTACATTGTAAAACACAAAATTGTATGCACACACAAACTCTCCATGCAAATCACAGAATATTATCCCAAGACAATTCAATTGAAAAAAAGCATCTCCATATCTAGCAAACCCAACTTTCTAATGTGTATTTATTTAATATTTGAATATATACATAACATACACTTATCATATTAATTTGCTGCATGCTCATCTATAAGCTAGCAAATCCTATTTCTTTTACTCATGTTGATATGTAAATACCATTAGCATGTATATAACTTCATGGGTTTCTCTTTCATTTTTTGGTCATTAAAATATCCTGTCATCTTGTGAGAATATTTTTGCACTTGAAGTAACTAATATGTGATATTATAATTCTATAATTGATGTCCACCAAGGTTTAAAGACCTGGTTCCAATGCCGATATCAATTGCTGACAAGGTTGGTATGTTAATAGGATGCTGGTGTACTAACATACTGCATGTTGTGGCATCTTGTTATTGTATCAAGATCCATGATTTTTCTTTTCTTCTTTTCTTTTTTTCCTTTGTCTTGATTGTTTTCGGTTGTTTACTCTTGTTTATGGTTTGTTTATGCTTGATATTATGGTTAGATGAGGTTTTATGGTCCATGATTGGGGTTATGGTCCTAGTATGTTTTTTTTCAGTGGTGCTACAGTTTTGAGTAAATTACTCCATGAAAGCATATTTGTAATACATGCATAAAATTATTTAATTTAATTAAAATAACCGGGCAAGAAGGCAATCATTTGCAATGTTTATGTTATAAGATTTATTAAGTTGAACAATTTGCTTTGTTTCAGACATGTATTCGAGAAGTATTAGACACGTATTCGAGAAGTATCATATGGTTATCAATATTCGATATGGAATGGAATATAATTTGAAGTATCCATTCTTCCAAGCTCATTAATAAAAATGTCAATATCCCCATTTTGCTAAGCAAATTTATTTGCCTTTGTAGTTTGTTCCATTTTGTTTGGCCATCTATCAGTTATCATTTTATTCATTTAAATCAATAATTGAATGTCATTGTAAATTCTTTATCTTTTGCACGAATGGTTCGATTTTGTCTTTATTCTGCAATTATATCCCCATTGTTGAAATGTCATTTAAGGTGTTAATTTTTTTTTTCTTTCAAAATGACTTTAGTGCCATTTAAGTTAACCCCAAACCTTCATGTAGAAATCTAAAACCAAAAAGGATCTAGAAAATGTATTATTTTAAAGCTTCTCTCATGTGGTCTGTGTTTGATCTGATTATTAGTTGAAGGTTATATTCCCCATGAGCACTCTATTGTTCGTCATTATATTGTATTGAGTATACCTTGACATTATTTGATTTTCATTAAATTCATTATGATCAAAACATGCTCCCAGATCCATGTACATAGAGAAGGAATAATTTCCAAAGATTTTTGCCTTAGGTGAATAGGGAAGTTCATAAAGCATAGTAACTTGTGGAGAGGTTTGTGGATTTGTGATTGCTAGGCCTCGCTGATCCTCATCTCCATTGCCATCCCTTACCCTTGAAGCTCAACCCATGCAGCATTAGGTCTCTTTATCTCCCCCTTTCCTCTTCCCTTCTTTTCCAACTCAACCCATGCAACATGGGGATTCAAATATCAAAGAATCATAGTTAATTGAGAGTAAGCAGAAGAAATTTGACAAGGATAGTTGATTTTAGCATTGCTCGACATTGATTGAGGTAGGGTTCCTTATTGGTGATGGAGTTGATGTTCCACTATAAGTAGGGCGACAGCTTATAAATTGTGTTGATGGAGCAATAGAAGTGGAGACCGATGGGGATGGGAGGGAACTGGAACATTGGTTCATGGTGGATGAAATTGCTGAGGGTTAGTGGTTCTCATGGGCAAAGAAGATACGGTTGATACAAGAGTGGGGTGGGAGTGGATGTAACAAGTTTCACAGAGGGGGGCTAGGCTTGGGTTTTGGGGGCAGGGGTCTTACTTAAATCTTGGGCCATGAGTGTTATGGGTGATTTGGAAGAAGATTGTGGTGATTAGGAAGTTACGTGAGGCTTGGTCCTGAAGTGTTGAGGAATATCAATGGCTTGAATATAAGGGGGTGTTGAGGAGAAGAGGAAGTTGATCTCCCTCCAGCAAAAATGAGTTAATCCTTGATATCACTATTATTCATAACCTGAGTTGACTTTTAAATTAGCAAGAAGGTGGTAAACTAATGTGGCGCTGAATGGAGATTGACGACAAGGGCACATATGCAAAGTAATTAGGTTTTCAAGGGCATACACTCAAGTAGCACTTCTAGGTGGGTCTTAATTGTAGTAGGTTGAGGTACCCTTTTCATAAACCCTTGGAACCTTTAATCTAAACCACCTCTTGAGGACTTTCTTACTTTCAAGACTTTTTAAGATGTCCACTTGAAATGCCCGCTCTTGCGTCCACTTCCAATTCTGGCATCAAAGACATGGGCATATGTGGAAATACACGTATTTTGGATGGTATATATGCAAAAGCTTAAATAGTTCTAAAAACTAAAAAAAAAGAAAATCAAGAAAAATATTTCACAAAATTTTAGAGTATTTTGCATCGTTTGGAAATCATTGGATATATGTTAATTTTTTTTGAATAAACATCTGAATTTAAATTATATTAAAATCCTTCGAAATTCTAAAGAATCTTGTTAGGCATCACTCTAAAGGACAAATTGTCTCTCAATTATATGGTATATCTATCTAATACATAACTATGTAAATGTCAATAAAAGTGATACAAAAGTGTAAAACTACACTTGGATATGAGCTGGAACTTAAGACTTGTGAATGGTCTCCCTAGTGTTGGGGAGGTGGATGGGCCGAGATTCTTTTGTCTTTTTTCTCTTGATAAAGACTCCTATAAACACCAAATAAAACTTATAGCTCAAAAAGTAAACTTTTCTTTATTTATTGGAGTTGAAAATGTTCTTAAAATTTTCAAATATCAAAAAATAGTTCTTGAAGGCTAGATTTATCAGTCATAAGTTAATGATAGTAGTCCTAAGAGACTAAATGTTCAAATATTGCATAAGATAGGATAGATTTCCATTCCATACTTAATATATCTCGGTTCGGTACCAGTAAAAGGCGGTGCTTCATATTTTGTTAAAACTTAGGAGGATACAACGAACCTTGCTTCGTATTTTGTTAAAACTTAGGAGGATATATCTATTATTCTTTGGATACACTAGCTATGAACAATTGATAAAATTTGGATTGTTTGAAAAACCACTTCAACGAATAATTTACAATGCAAATGTTACCATTAAGAATCAAACTGCCTTAAAAAAAGAACGACCAAAGTTGATCATGAAGCCAAGGTTTTCAGTACCAACTTGTATTAAGCCACGTGGGACATACCATACTGATCCCAATATCAATATGATATGGAGGTTGAGTATGCCCTTGCAACGACATATGGTATAGGTGCTATGTTGACTCTAGTAGTATATTATGCAAGGTTTTAAGCATAGGTATTGGGCCTAGTACTGATTTTTGGTCGGACAGATATGGCATTGAGCTGTCCTGTACTGACACAAGGTACAGGGCTTTCTAGCACTACCATATCAGGATGGCTAGAAATCATTTTTTTTTGCTTTTCCTTACTTTTTAGATTTTTATGCATGATGAAGATATTTAGGCTAGCTTTTTTTTAATATTAAAAAAATATTTTTAAAGGCTATGTGATAATTGAGTGTCTATATTGATATTGACACTTAATTATCAATCAATTAATAACATTTATGAGTCAAGAATAGCAAATATAATATAGTTTTGAAATAAAAAAGTTAGAATAACTCACTTTAATACTCTAATCCTATGTAGAATGTCAATGTCTCATTCGAGTCTTGCTAGTAATTTGAACACGGAATATTATTCCAGCTTGGAAATTGTCCTCATCCCTGCTAGTCATAAGATGTTGGATAATGACTTGGCCATGGCTCCTGATGTTGTGGATGTGTGTACATCTGCTACTCATCGAAGCCCTGCTTAGGGTGGTAGGAAGTAACATTGTACTCCGATCCTTAAATATAGACAGATCCACATAAGAGATAATGTGCAGAGTTGGATGCCTTCCTGTCACCCATTGCGTTAATAATCAGCTTCTTGGTGTTCCTCATCTTTGGGTAAAGAAAACCCATCTACGGAAACTTCTCATGGTTAACTGTCTCTACTGCATTGACCAAATCTGCATATTGCTCCAAGAATGTATTATTCAAAATGATTACCCCGATTCTCATGTCTTCACTGACTCGACATACTTGTCATCCGTTCATTACATGTAAACATAGTTACAGGACCGACTTTATTATCAAGGTGGCTCTCCAAAGCTATATAATGCGTGCAAACTGAGTCATGCTTGACCTCAGTAATTATCAAATGCATGTTCCATATTTTTATCGATAAACAAAATGCAAGATAATTAGTGTAGAATTGTTCTCAGTAATTTTCAAACACATGTTCCGTGTTTTTAACATTAAATCATTTTTTACAATTTTTTAGTAATTTTCCTAAAAATAGCTGGAAAATTAGAAAATTACATAATAATAAAATACAAGATGACAATTTTAGAATTCATATGTTCCATATTTATTACATTTAGCTAACATTTTTAAATTTTTTATTTATTTTTTGATTAAAAATAATCTAAAAATTAGGAAAATAATTAACTACTCAAATGCATGACAATAAAATTTAAAAATTTCATTTATACTTTAGGACATCTGTTGATTTCTTTTCAGATTTGTAAGGACATTGTAAATTTTTAATTATTTTCTTGATTAAAATATTAGTTATGTTTACAAATATTTTCAAGAAGATATCCAGCCATAAAAATTGTAGCATGTGCAATTGTGGATCCTACAAATGCAAGTATGTATCAATTTTTTCAAACTAAAAAATTATATATTGGTTGGAAAAATCACCATATTGTAGGATTCTCTCCACCCTATAACATATCCAAAATTCAAATTAAAAAAAAAATGATATGGGTTTTCTCCCTTTTTTTTCAATTTTTGCTAACTTTGGGTCAAAAAAGGGAGATCGGTGAGCCTCAGCCAAATGGAGTACCCTCCTCGGTTGTCGAGTTGGCATCCCCTCCCTGATGAGAGGAAAAAAGGTCCTTATCCTCTTCTTGCTCTTTTCTTGCTTCCTCTCTCCCTCTCTCTCTTCGTCTCTCTCTTTACTCTCTTTCTCACATTATGAGGTTAGAAGGGCCTTACAAGATGCTTAACGGCATAGTTGAACCCAGCTCCCCTTTTTCTTTTAAAAAGGTGTCATGAGGTGCCTCGGACAAGACGACCTTGTATTGATAATACCGGTATTAATATAGGTCAATGCCGATCATATCACTCCTGACTGGGATGACCCTCTTGGGGTTGGATTCGGCGACTAGGCGCCTTGGTGCTGGAATGCTAGCAGCGGTATTTCAAACCATGACTATTGTGTGTTTGTCAGTATATTGTACCAATTCCTAGAGTTAAACCATGAGTATATTGTACCAATTCCTAGAGTTAAACCTTGATTGATACTAATTGCACACACATATTTAAATAAATGGTAACATGCCCTAAAATGACACTTAAAGGAAAAACAATTTATAAAAAGTGTTATCCATGATTGTTTTGGTCAATTTTGGCTGAAACTAGGGCAAAACTCAATTTCGGTTGAAACTAATAAGAACTAGCTGGAACACCAAAATAGGAGTTAGTTTCATCTTAGTCTCATTCAAAACACAAAACTTTGATTTAAACTAGTTGTTGACTTTTTAAGTGAATATATTCTATGTTCTCTTGAGTATTTTACTTGATAGTGCTTTGGCTTTCCTTTATAGTAGTTGTCTGCAACCTGCCCTTTTCTTTTATTTCAAGCATTATGAAAGCGTGATATACTAAATTCTCCACATCCAAAGGCATATACGGTTTTTTGGCAATTCTTGTTGATTGTTTAAGTACATATTTCCGTAATTTGGTGTAAGTGCAGTTTGACAATGTTGCTCAAGTATTATTATGTCAGTAACTCAATTTTGGATGTATTAAATTTACTTGTTTAATCATTTTTTACTGATCACCTTTTGAATTACTTGAATTGGGATCATTTCCATCTTCAATGAGAAAGAGAACGAGACACCAGGGTGGACTCAGTTAAAGCTTCCTGGACAAGCCCCATCTCCTCGCTGTGGCCATACAGTAACTTCTGGAGGACACTATGTAAAGTCATTTTTATTTGTCATTTTAGATGTTTTGTTTGGTTTCTTGTGCATGCATCATTTTTTTCTTCATTGCTGCTTTAGTTATAAGATGTGAGTTGTATATTAGTTAAATATATTGCA
This sequence comes from Phoenix dactylifera, assembly GCF_051530095.1. Classification (NCBI taxonomy): domain Eukaryota; kingdom Viridiplantae; phylum Streptophyta; class Magnoliopsida; order Arecales; family Arecaceae; genus Phoenix; species Phoenix dactylifera. The sequence goes on from NC_143201.1 coordinate 8,688,315, forward strand.
AACATAGAACCTGAGTACTTTAAATGAGAACTAAGGTTTTGTAATCTGAGCTGTCAGGTGCTGCAAATCTTTAAGTCTGAAACTTAGAATACTCATATTCCTTTCAAGTGCATGGAGCTGATTGCTTGATTTTTCTTGCAAAACAAGATGCTTCATATTGAGCCTTAATATCTTCACGTAATTAAACAGGTTTATAGCCTATATCCATTCCATATCAAAATAACTCATTAAATTTATCTTTAATATTTCCTTGGACTTTATTTTGGATTGACCTTTAGTTACTCATCTGAAACTAGGATCTGTAACATAATTGCTTGGTGATGCAGTGTTTCATGATCATAAACCTTTTTAGAAAAAGTGTTTGGGAAGTTAGTACATAAATATTCTCAATGTCCCAAAACAATTATCAGATATATTAACGAATTTCCTTTAGCTTGGGGGATGGTGACAGAAAGGACACCAAGTACCTAAATATGCACATGCCCCTTGCAGATTGTCATCGGAATTATATGTTATGGCCGAAACACCCAGGAAGTTAATGGGCTTGTCAGTAAGATGCAGGATTTGTTTTCCACGGGAAGTTTCATGCTACTTCATCTGTTACCTAAAGTTCTAAGGCTCATTAATGTCTTTCTTTTGGTAGGGATGGATAAATATCAAAAACTGGATGAATAAGTATTTGCAACAAAACTTGAAGGACCGACATAAGGAAGAATTGACTGCATAATATATATTTGAATATTACAGAGTGAACAACTGAAGAATGAAGTATCTGATACTAATACCAGGGTGACTAGTTGGTTTGGGAAGACAAACTGATGAAAACCCATCGTTCCTCAAGTTGAAATCTTATTGTTCTATTCTTTCTGTTCTTGTTGTCCCTTTCGTATAAAGGGACAGCCTTCATTCATCATATTTATCTGTATCGCTTATCACATTTTCGTGCATCTGCTTATTGGTTTGTCTTTATTCATCTTTTTTTTTTTGGCTATTGTATGCCCTTTTTTGACTTGCAAAACATATTTTAGGTTGTCTTGATATTCAACTGTAAGTGAATTTGAAATGACCATTGAATAATTGATAGATGACAACTTTTCAGTATCATGAACATTCTTAAGCAATCAAATGATTATGTCTTGAGCTTTGCATATAACCCGATAAGATATAAAACTTCGTGAAAGCATGAAAGGCAAATAAGAAGAATTTCATGAAGAAAGTGGGTTAGTTGAGATCTGTTGGCCTTTTACCTCTATCTACTGTTCTATGATTTTCTTGCAAGCAGATAATTTCAATTGCACTGAGCAATTAGGCGGATGTTTCAGGCCCGTGGAGTTTATGATTGCTTACTGTTTCATTAATCATTTTTTATGTTTCAGTTTGACTTGTTAATGAGTTTCTTGTGATCGTCTTAAGCGTCACAGGTTACACCTCCCCTCCTCTTTTGCTTGATTGATTTTTCTAAATTTATTCTTTATGCAGCTGTTGTTATTTGGTGGGCATGGAACTGGAGGTTGGCTCAGTCGGTATGATATCTATCACAATGACTGCATTATTTTGGACCGGGGTAAGTGTTAAACAACAGAATGGCTAGATAGTTGGGGAGTAGCATTGGCAGCCAAGGGACCTTATTCATGATTTGACTCATGAGAGTGCATGTCTGTGTCTGTGTGCATGTGAATGCATAAAGATGTGCAGGCACACACTTGTTTTCATGTGTGTTATATATGTTTACATGTACATAAATTTACATAGAGTTTTTAAATGGAGGATCCACACTGTGCATCTTGATTTACATCACAAAAACTACCTAGAAAGAAAAACTAAATATTCTAGGGGTCAAGTCATCCAAAAATTAACCATTTACATGACCTGGTAATGATATTTTGCATGATTTATTGTATGGAAGCATCCAAATCTATTGGATATTGTTTTATACATTTTATTCTGCAGAGATCATGATCAATGGTGTAGATTGCATTTCAGATTGTTGTTTATTGATTTTTCATCAGTATGAGTGAAGCCTTAATCCTTTTGGAATGAGAACAATCTCTCTCTCTGTCTCTGTAGTATCTCTCTTTCCTCTCTCTTTTTTTAGTGCTAATCCCGAGTGACATAAGATTTCATGGATTAGATATTTTAGCTGTTTTGTGTAGACTTTTGTTATAAGATCAAAAAACCTGGACGGTGCACAAGTTTTGTCTGTATTCTGGTTTACAATCAATGACTCATCTAAAAGACCTAATGGAAAATATTTTTTTTATTTGTTTCGCTGATTTTTGGAATGTCAACATACAATAGGATCTTACTTTGTCTTTTATTCTAACCTAGGTGTTTTAAAATAAATGTGACTCTGTTATTGGTTATAGAAAATTATATTTTGGGCACCAGACAGTAGACTTGTAGTGTTTATTTTGATAAACTCGTCGCTGTCTTCATTTATTTTGATATATCTATATATCTATATATATATATATATATATATATATATATATTCCTTATATTCCTAACTGTTTGATTTTCTTGTGTATATTGTTTGGTTCTTTGTCCTGCATTTTGCTTCACCTGTAGCCATGCTTCTGGTCATCTGGATAGGAAAACATCTCACTTCCTTCCATACATGGGATCATTTAGATAGAAAACATTTCTTGCGTGCAAAGAGTGTCCAACATCATACTTTTGTTTTTCCTTTTTTGCCTTCAAAGCTACATTGCAGTTGTCTTACTACATGTCTTCCAGTCTCTGTGCAGTGGAAGCTCTTGACTACAAGTAATGAACTTCCTCCGCCTCGAGCATATCATTCCATGGCTTGCATTGGTGCTCGCTATCTTTTATTTGGGGGCTTTGATGGAAAGTCTACATTTGGTGATTTATGGTGGCTAGTTCCAGAAGGTATTAACTTTTCTTAATGTGGTGAGATGAATGGTCCTTGTGCGACTTTTTTCTACAAAGAAAGCCACTGGACCAATTTAATCTAGCCATTTCAAAAAACAGTTCCATATTATATTTACTGAACTGCTTAGAAGCAGTTCCTATTTTTGGGTAAGAGAAGCAGTTCTTTTTGATGATGCAGATTACAACTGTATCTGACTTGATGATGATATACCTGTGACTGTATGCAGCATTGTTGCATGTTGTCCTCTCAGGACATGGTCACAGATTTGTAAATTTGCAATCTTTTTCAGCTTTGATCGGATGGCTGTCTTTATGTCCTGCTTCCAAATGAAGAATCATAGGCAGTTCATGCTTGAAAACAAAAACTGTTGAAAAAGTAGTTCCAAGCTTCTTTCCTAAGTTTTTATCTGACTCTAGCATTCCATCTTTCCAGTGGCTATCCCAATTATCTTCCTAATTAGTCCTGTAACTTAGATCTTTTCCATGTTAATCATCATCTGCTCTGTCTGGTGTCAATAGTTATTTGTAATTCTCACAGAAGATCTAAGAACATTATGTACGTCTGAGTTCTCTTCCAATATGATGCTTTTGCAGATGATTCTATTGCAAAAAGATTACTCTCAGCTCCTCCAGATATTCTTCCAGAAAGCAAATCTGTCACAACATTAAGTGGTTCACCACAGTCTTTACCAAAGGTAATGAAGGATGATGTAAAACTCAGGGTCTATAATAAGTATCCATTCTGTCTGCATACTTCAGATAGTGTGGTTTTTAACATTTATAAGCACTTATATTAGTGACTATGATCAAGCGGGATGGTGCATTGCTAATTGTGGCAGAAGTATTTTGCTGCCATATTTTTTTTTGCAGGAAAGCCAAACTGAACAATCTCCAATTTTAGAGTTACAAAAAAGATTAGGAATTTCAATTTCTTCTTCTAAAGCTCAAGTAAATCTTGTTGATGAAATGGAGGACAAAGAACTTCATGAGTTATCATCAAGGTTGGCTGGAGAAACACTACCTACTAGAGACCAGGTTGCATGCATTCAGGTATTTTTTTTTTGACTTGTGGTTACTTGTTATCTTTCTTTTCTTCATTTTAGAATAAAGTTTTTTTTTTCTCTTTTAATTATTAAAGCTGAAGTGCAGGCACTTCGTGACCACTGGAGAAAATCTTCAGAACGTTCAATACAACTACAGGAGCTAGGACCATTGCTGCGAGACTATCAACGTCTCATAATTCATAAACACTTGTAAGCTCTTTTAATTCACTTCTGCATTTTTTTTCTTTTCCTCTTTATTGAATATGTTAGATCAACTGAGATTATTGTTTCAGATTACTTTGATTGTAGTTCAAACAAGCTTGATGATTAATGCTTGGTATGACTTTACATGGTCACCTTGCTCTAAACCTTGACTTTCAAGTGGATAAAGTAAACATAACTTATCTAGTTATATAAGATTGTTTATTTTGTCGTGAGTCGTGACGGTGAAATAATACTGCACATCAACTGTCTTCAGCCCTTTGAGCTTATGATAAGAGGGAACGATGGGCACCTAAAATTATGTACTTTGTTATTAAAAATGCTCACCTCACTTTAATGTAGCAACTCATTGTATAGAAAAGGGTTGGTCTTGGATGACCGCTAGAGGCCAGCCCAACTTGCACTGAATTTGTTAGTAGGTCAGTTGAGCTGACCTTGACTCAGAGGGGAGGTTAAGATAAGAAATGGGGAAAGAGTAAGAGGAAAAGGAGTAGTTGGAGTTGTGCTAATGGTTGGTGATGGGTGTGGTGAAGTGGTGTGGCATCAGGGTGAGATGATGTGACAGTGGCTGGGCCCAGAGAGGAGGTTTCTATTCAATTTGGCAATCAATTCAATCTGCCGATGAATGGCTCGTATTCAGCTTGATTTTGAACCCAATCAAGCTCAAAATGGATGTAACTGAGCCGACTTGATTCTGGTTTTCGGGCTCAAAGTTAATTCCAAGCCAAGACCACAGCTTGTTCAGGCTGGCTTAATTAGGACCCCAAATATAGTTATCAAAATTATGTATACTAATAACCGGTCATTGAAATCAGTCCAATGGCTAAAAATAATATCATGGTTTTGTCACATTTTTATGTTCATGATGTGATGGGTAACATAGGTGTAGACTTTCATATTTTGATGTTTAGTGAACCATGCCATCATGTGTTTGTTTAAGCGAGGTCTTAAGTTTTAGGCTTGGATTAAATCTTACTTTGTTTGATGGTATCATGCTATTGGAAACAGGCTCTTGTTCAGCTTGGGTCAAAACTAGGCTTGATCAACTTGATCAAATAGGAAAAATGCCAAGCTTGATCCTGAGTTTGAGGATTGAAACAAGTTTCAAGACATGCTTGATCAAGCTCACTCCACCTAGTTACCATGGAAGAAAGTAGTCTTGAGGAGGCGAGGAAATTGAAACATAGGAGAGGTTAAGAGAAAATAGGGGAAAGTGGAGGAAGGAGGAGTTCAGGGTGATGGGTGGTGGCATGGTGGGAAAGCACAGCATGATAGAGCAGGGTTGAGCAAGGAAGAAAGGAGAGGGAGGTCGAGGAGAGGATATCAAAGGTAGACAGGAGAGGTGGCACAGAGATGGGGGCTTAGGCATGAGTTTAGTTTATTAATTTTTAACAGTATATGTTGTGAGTTAGGTTTATGCTGAATGAGTTTGTATTCTCAAATCTGAATTCAGCCCAAACTAATAGGGGTTTAGGCTTCTGTATTCTGTACCTGATGCATGAACATAAGTTGTCAGGTTATGTGTGTGAAAAGGAGGTTAGATATAGTCAAACTGGCAGGTCAGTTCCACAATTGCCAACTATAGAAAAAATTCTTGCTGGATTCAACTTCTATTCATGCTCCTAACTCTTTTCTAAAGTTGGCTATTTGGAGATCTTTGGGCTTCACCTGAGCATTGATGACATTGACCTCGAATGTCAGTAGATTTTAAAGGAAAAATCTGAACATCAAATTGAGTTTCTTTTTCTGAGATTTCCATTTAGATTCTCTATATTTAGGTGATATTTAAAAGATACATTAGTTTACTTTCCCTTTTTAGTAATATTTGGGAGACTTGAGATCTAGAGTACATTGCTTAGTTTACTTTTTCCTACTAATCATTCTATTCCAAGGTCTGCTGAACCGGTATCGGAACCTGTACTGGTCGGTGGATGGGTCAATACGTTACCGAACTGGTACCATACTGGCACAATATGCTTGGGCGTGCCAATTACGGTACCGGTTTGGTACTGCACCGACACAGTACGCTTCGGCTTCATTTTTTTGTGAAGTTTTTCAAGTTGATTGAATTAATAATCAATATTTTGGAACTTTTTCAATGATTTTAAGTCTAGTTTGATGTTTTTTTTGATGTTTTTTGATGTTTCTATTATTTCAGTTTAACCTAAATGATGCATCTTATTGTTTTAAAATGATACAAATCATAAAATAATTAGTGAGATATTGCATACTACAAGAAGCAATATGAAATATTCTCAAATCAAGTAGTGAGCTAAAAAATATAAACTAATGCAATTAATTACATATATTTAAAGTACAACATACATATCGATATTTAAAATTTTGAGTAGTGATGCCTCTTGTAGATTTCTGAATCATTAGTATAGTCAGGAGCCACATCAACCCACTCGTCTAACCAAGTGGCATTGTAGTCTTATATGCTCATCCCATAAGGAACACGCTTTGGATTATAAGTACCCTCGGATCTCTTGCTGAAGCACTGTTTCTGAGAGGTATTCTCTGACTGATAAACTAGCTAATAAAACAACGTGAAGAGGACCCATCTGAATATGCCGGTAGTAAAATTCGATCCGTAAGATGCTCCGGGCTGCGTAGGGTAGTAGCCACCGAAAGATGCCTCATACGTACTATGTTCATATCCATACTCGTATGGATCATAGGATGCCTATAGTTGTAGATAATAGGATCTAATATACGACTCGAAACTTGATAAATAGATTCTACTCTACGTGCGAGGTCATCTGCATCTATATCATGCCCTCCTGAATGACCTCGAGGAGTCCATCTTTTATATGCAATTGGATTCTTGCAGGCTCTACCAAATTATGCACCGTAGTCCTTATCCTATCTAGCATGCATAAATTGGGACTCACCGGTGAATCGAAGACCATCCTATAGCTGTCTCATAAATGGTGGTCTTATGTCCTCAACTCCTGGCCAGTAGATCCATGACCACTAGAACTGCTGCTCCTGGTCTTTGAATCTGAGTGAACTAGTTCTTCGGCACTCTCTATTGAGGCTGCAAGTGTCTCTTATTTTTTTGGTGGGCTAGACAATTGTCTTTTTATCCTTCGTGCCACTCGTTGTATGTTTACCATTCGTTTTCCTATCTGCCTGGCTATATTAGGAGGATATATGTCGTCCTCCTGACCAAGTCGACCGGATAGCGTAGTGGCATCGTCTATGTATTTCTCGATCATATCTCTGAGAGGATATTTCAGACAAGGAGTCATGTGATGACAAGCTCTCTTATGGGGATGGCTGATCAGCTAGAAAGATGCGTGAAATATTGCTCTCTACCCATTGCACTGCATTGACCCTAGCCTCGCTAGCTACGAAACTAGTCGGTCGTGGAGGCGATCTTCGTTCATCAAACTCCGGCTCTTGCTGCTTGCTAACAAGCTATCCAATCATAGGATCATTCTCATCATCAACGAAAACACTATTGATCGAATTTATGTACTTTAGTTTCACTTTCTTTTGAATGCACTTCAATCTCAACCTTAGATTGTAGTAAACATATACAAGGTCGTTGAGGCCTGACTCGTAGTATGAGAGCCCAAATCGAGCCTTATGCCTGACTACCTCATCCTACTGCCACTGATCATTCAAGCTCGTTTGCATGACAGCTTGTATCTATGCCTCATCATTTGAAGCGGACGCCTTCTTTGACTCTCTAAAGTGATAGAAAGGTAGCTCTGCCGCTCGGCAGTCCACCTTCAGCTTCTTGGAAATCCTCTTATTCACTGCTTTGAAATCAGCGAAGCGCTTATTCATCAATTACCGAACCTTCTCTAGGCATTTTCGGCATCTGGTTACCTCTTCTTTCTTGAACTTTGTGTTGCACCACTTGCACTTCTAATGGTGCCAATCCGAGAGCATTTGCACATAATCCCAACCAATGTTACATTCTGGCTCCTTTTTTCTTGATGGCTCTATTCCTACAGGTTTATTAACTACATCAGTTTATCAATTATTTAAAAATAGCAAAATTTTGTGATGATGAAGATAAATTTTTTTACATCAGAAAATACATATGATTTATCTAATACATAATACTTATATTATTTATTTATTTATATATTTTTAATAATTTTTAAATTTAAAAATATTTTAAATATCATAAATTCAGAAAATCTGTTTTCTACTTCAGAAATTACGCTTATCATTTTACATTTTTTTAAATTTTATTTTTTGATATATTGTTTCTTTTTTTAATTCAAAAATATATTTTTAATTTTTAAAAATTATATATAATGCAAAAATTAAAAATTTTTAAGCCATCGTGTAGATCATCCATAGATCTAAACATATAATAAAATCAAGCCCAAATTAAAAGTTTTGGCATGATCTCTTCTTATTTTGTAAATTTCGAGTTATTTTTTTAAGCCCCCAAAAAATGAGGGAATGAGATAGGAAAAAGGAAGTACACCTTATTTAGGCTTGAATTTTCCTTCAATTGTGCTGAATCGGTATGATTTTCGCCGTGAGGGAAAGGGAGAAAACTAGAGCTTAGAAATGGGCCTTTCCAACATCTTTTAATCAGCAAACAAAAAAAAAGGGGAGGAGGTTCGATTCAGAACCGGATCGACTCGATGCGAACTGTCCGGTTCGAGCTGGTTTCGAATGGTTCGGGCCTTTTCTGGCTGGTTTCGCTTAGAAACGGCCGGAGCCGACTCGAACCAGCCGAAACCGATTCCAATAGGTGAACCGAGCCGGTTTCCCATTGGGTCAGTTCGGTACGGGCCGAACCGGGCAGTTCGGTCTGGTTCAGCCTCCCTTGTTCTACTCCTTCAAGCTTTAAAGAGGAGAAGCTAGCAATCGAACATCTCTTCCTGATTTCTCATTTCTTCATGCTCAACTAATTCTGCCCCTTCAATTACTCTTCTTTTCCTTTCATTTGTCCTACATCCTCTTCATAGTTCTAATTTCTACTAATATTTTGTTGCTATTCACATTTCCCAGCTGGAAGTAGAGAATAAAGATACCTTAGCTGATTTTACTTTTGGCAACAAAATTTGAGCAATTTTCCTTCTTTTTGATTGCGTCAGTTGGGAGTAAAGCAACTAGATCATGGCCCAATGTTTATGTGGCGCTGAGGAAGCTTTTCAAGGAAATCAACATAAAATTAGAGGTTGTTATGAAAAATGTTAAGATTTATGAATTATTGAGTGACCTTCTATGTAAAATGTTCCAATCCTTTCTCTGCCATGATCACAGCACATTCATTTTAGGAACTGTCTTTTTTGAAGCCTCTACTTTTTCATGTATTGATCCTCAAATCAATAAGGAAGCTGGTGATATGTAGAAATTAGTTGATGTGCACTTGGATTGCCCATGCAGATTGTTTTGTCAGTATCTAGAATTTAATGCTCAACCTGAAGAGCATCCCAAAATTATTTAAATATGTATATAAATAACAAGGTCTAAATCCAAACCCATATGTTATGAGCAAGGTCCACCAAACCGGTACCGACACCCATACCGGTCGGCGCCTAGGACGGTTTGGTACCGGTTTGGCACCGTACTGAACTGGTATAGGTAGGGCGTGTCGGTTCGTTCTGAACCGGTATAGGTAGGGCGTGTCGGTTAACGAACCGACATGCCTTTTTTTTTATAGACTTTTTAAGAATAGTTAATTGTAATCATTCTTTTTGAACTTTTTCAACGATCTTAAGTCTAATTTGATTTTTTTTATGTTTTCTTGATATTTTTGATGTTTCTATGATCCCAGTTTAACTTAGATGATGCATCTTATTGTTTTAAAATGATACAAATTATAAAATGATTAGTGAGATATTGCATTTTGTAACGAACAACATAAAATACCTCAAATCAAGTAGTGACGTAAAAATTAAAAAATAATACAAGCAATTACATATATTTAAAGTCCAACATACATACCGATATCTAAAATCGGGTCGAGTGGCGATGCCTTTCGTAGATATTCAGATCATTAGCATAATTAGGAGGCACATCAGCCCACTTCTCTAATAAAGCGGCGTAGTCTTGTACGTTCCTTTTATAAGGAACACGCACCGGGTTCTAAGTACTCTCGGATCTTTTGTTGAAGCTCTGACTCTGAGAGGTATTCTTTGGCTGATAATACGGTTGTGGAGGGGCCCATTCGAATATGCCGGCAGCAAAATCCGACATGTAAGATGCTTCGTGCTGCGTAAAGTAGTAGCCACCAAAAGATACCTCAGACGTACCATATCCATATCCGTATCCGTATAGGTCATAGGCTGTCTATAGTTGCGGTTAATAAGATTCACATCCACTTCCATATTCATCTATCTCATAAGCAATAGGGGTGTGTATTTTACTTGATCATTGGTTGGAGGGTTAGGGATTTTCTTTTCACCTTCGTCAATAATTCTAGCTTTTTTTTTGAAGGAATACAAGACTGATGTTCAATAAAGATTTCCACCTCACTAGAGGGAACTTGGGAGCACATATTAACTACATCTCTATCTTTCTTCAAAGCCACTAAACCATTGTCTAAATCCTTACTAGGAATTCTAAACCAATAAGTCATTGACCCTTGCTCTCCTAACTGTTCCACCATGTCATCTATATCTAGTAAAGATAATTCATCAGGGTTGTTATCATCCCAGCAATCAATATAGCATCTGGATACTTTTTTCTTGGTTCATCCACAAAATAGCCACCGTGATGGAACTATATTGTAAAGTAGTCATAGCCAGGATACATGTCTATATAATAACAGAAACATAATAAGCTCAGTCAGTGACAAAGTAAGTAGTACAATATCACAAATTTATACTTCAAAACTCATTTATACACAGGACACAAAATATAGTAATCTTAAACCCAATAACACATCACACAATTAACACATAGGCCCCACAGAGTTCAATAAAAAAAACCGAAACATCACAACAGCACACATACTGAAACTATAGTAAACTGTAGCAATTATAGATCTTACAGAGTTAAATAATCAGAGCAATGACAAGCCACAAAGAGTTAAATAATCAGAGCAATGACAGGCCACACAGAGTTAAATAATCAGAGCAATGACAGGCCATATAGAGTTAAATAATCAGAGCGATTATGGGCCACACAAATAAAAAAAGGGAACATCACAACAGCACTTTGTGGAATCGAATAGGGTTAAATAGAGTAATTTATACATTGACATCACAAAGATAAAAAACCCGCAAACCATCAAACATAAATGGAAGAAATTTCAATCGAAAGCCTTGATGAGTTGAAGCACATACCATAATTTAGCTTCAAATGCTCGCTCCCCTGCTTTCTACTTTTTGGTGCTATCTTCTTTTAATGTTGGCCTTTCTTCGTTAGATTTTCTGTCGCTTGCTCCAAAATGTCTAATAAAAACCCTAACCTTTCCCCGTGATTTCATAAAACAACATGGACTTCCTTTTGGAAGTGCCATGTAAGTAAACTGAGAGGGCACGTGCGAGGCGCACGTGCCTTTTTCCGTTAACTATTTAACGCTTGAGTGATGAAGGGGTCACACTGTTAACGGGTTATAAGTTCAGGAGCCATACTGTTAGAAATTGAATTTTAGGGTTTAAGGTAAATTGGGTCATAAAGTTTAGGGTTTTCTATGAAGTTTTGCCTTTACATTATCTATACTTAATTATTAGAAACATATGTTTAATTAGAACTAATATATATTTAATTATTACAAATTCATCCATTAAGCAAATTTACGCCAACAGAAAATAAAATAACATTAAAATATCCTTAAAATCATAATTTGAAGTTCTATAAACCTTGGGATAGCATTAAAATTTTGAAAATTAAAAAAAATAGAAAATGACAAAAAACATTGAATCAGGTATACAACTGGTATGCTTTTGTCTATTGAGTGTCGGTTGGTTCCACTTGGTACCATACCTTATCGATAAAGCTGATCATGGGTTGAGCTTGGGCACAGAAAATGTCAAATTTTAAATAGGCCCGGCCCAAAGCTCGACTAAAAATGAACATGGTTTAGGCTTGAGGCCTGGCGCATGATCAACTCTACTTACTGGTACATGATAGTATAGTCCGCAATACTGTGTTTGTGAACAAGTTGTTGGAGCCATCAGTGAGAAGTCTAGAATGGAGCAAGGGTGGGACGACCCATCATCTCAAGAAGGGAGCAGAGGACGACAAAATGGATTGGAGAAGGGAGTGGAGGAACTAAAAAATGATTTGATTTCATAGCATAGCCATCTTCGAGTAACCTAACTAGTTCACCTACAACTAATGCATGAAATAATTGAGCCCAAATACAGTTTGGTCAGGCCCACTCTCTGAACCTGATTGAGGCGAGCACCATTTGACTATTTGACCTTCCGCTTTTTATACAAGTCATAGATAAAAGCCATGAACACAAATTGGTGTGTGGGATGGAAATGATGTATTCACAAGAGGGACTAAGGCTATTGAACGGATGATGAATAATGGAGTTTTGGAGTGCACAAATGCCTTTACATTGACAATGACTTTCAGCAAAAATTGGACTTAACTAATCCTGATGGTGGGAGTATGCATGATTTTGTTTCAATAGAAAAATGGAAACTTAGAGGATGGGCCTTGGTGAAAAGTTAACGTTGCTTCATTATGACCTGGGTTTCACAAGTTCGAGACATGGACAATTAATTTGCATGCGAGGGTAGGGCTGCGTACATCTAACCCTCCCCAAACCCCGTAGGAGCCTCGTGCACTAGAATGGCCTTTTTAGGTATATTGGAAAATTAAATTTGAAAATGAAATAAAAGAAGCCTATACTAAGGGGCACGGTTACATAATTGCCTCATCGTGAACAACCTGTGAGTGGGCCTATTTTTCTATGGGACAATTTGAATATTAAATGCCTTATAATGTCATTGCAATGACAGCCAGTCATCTTATATTATGAAGACCATATTTGGACATAATGCTCAGGATAACAGCTAAACTATTTAATGTCAAAGCACAAAATACAACAGTTATTCCAGATAAGCCAGATGATCATGATCGGGGACCCAAAGCTTCTGACTCGATCTAAAAATTCCAATGCAGTTCTATCACCAGCAACAGGAGTACTTTGGGCTATCTTAGATGGTTAAAGCAGCAGTTAGAAAAGACCCTAAACTGATAGCTGAAAATTTAAAGCTTAGATACTTTAAATTTGGGTAACTCTCAAAGTAACAGTACTCTATTATCTTTCATTTATTTTACTATGATTTAGGAGGCTTTTGGTGCTGGATTATAATCTTTTTATATTTTTCTTCTTTGTTTTAGGTGTCTTTACTATAAGTGCTATATTACACTTATCATATAAAAAGGAGAGTTTAGCAATCATGAATATGAAGTGGGAATCTCTATATGAAGTTTGGTTAACACCTTTCCTTTCTCTTTTCCTCTGTTCTCTCTCAGCTTCTTTTATCCATTGATTGTTCTTTCTCTCTCCATATGTTTCCTCTTCTTATTTTTTACGCTTTGCTGCTATTTTGAGACCATCCTCGGTTGAAAATGGAGAACAAAAAAAACATTGTGACCAGATCTGACTATACTCCGCAGCACAGACAGAGCAGCTTTTCTTTTTCTATTCCTGCTGCATCATTCTATGTGCAATTATATTTTTGGTTGATTTCGGATTTGTAATGGATTGATTATACAGTTTCATAGCAGACTAAATATATTTGATTAGTCTTTTATGAAAGGTGCTTTAGTTCATAATCAGGCTTTATGTGTACAGTTTTGAGTTGCTGAGGAAGAAGTTCGACTCTTAGACATAAACATGCAATCTATTTTTATTTCAAGTTAAACTAAATTTAGTTTGTGATCATCACCAGTGTTCAACTGTTGATCTCTTCTCCTATTTAAAGGCTGATGTTTCTTCTTCCAATATCATGGTTAGCGTATGGCATTACAGTTTTCATGCTTCATGTTGTTTGCTTCATAACTAGGTGTAAGTTATTATGTTTCCGCTTATTCTTTGCATTGGCAACTGTGGCAGAAGAATTGTCTCTGATTCACAATTTACCACATCCAATCTCCCCAGAGAAGACTACCGCTTTTTCCATTTGAAAAGTGCATCTCAGGTATGTGTCCATATATCTTATATATTACTGCCATTTACATTCATTTTTTTTCCATAAGACATCATATCTCTGTCCTTCAGGTGTTGACCTGAATCCTCAATTTGTCATTACTACTATACATTCTGAAAATATGCTTCTGTCGGAGCTAATAATGGCAAAAGAAATAAAAACTGATATTCCTAAAATCTGTTCTTGGCCGCTGCTGGATGGTACAAGATGCTGAATAATCACTTGACATAGTGGCAGTCATCTATTACTTTCTATGACTTACTCTGGCATATGCCAAAGATCCTTTGGTTTAGCAAAGAATAGTGTTGTCAAAGGTCGCCACCTAGGAGGCCCCGCCTGGGCACCTATGGCAGCCTCACAGCCTGGGTATCTACCACTTTCAGCTCCTAGCGTAATAGAAGTAGCATCACAAGGATAAAGTGACCAATTGTTCGAGAACTTACTGGCTGGTTTGTGTCAAAAGGTCAAAGGAGTGGATATAATTATTGACAACAATCTCGATAAAAGTAGAAAGCTTTTAGTTGGACTTCATAATGATAAATATTTATGGAAATGGATTTGAATAGATTGAAACATGTGATTTACAAATCTGGTATGTGATAAAACGGTTGGTGCTGTGTTATGGTCAAGTTTTCTTGTTCAATACTTCAACAGTTGCATTCCAGGTTTTCTGAATTATGTTGAACTGGCCGGTGTACCAAATTGAACCGGTCGATTACCGGCATGGTTTGGTCCATCGGAACAAAATGGAGGGAGAGGAACAAGAGGAGAGAGGAATAGAAAGAGAGAGAGGTTAGAGGTGGAGGGAGGGAGGCTGAGGGAGAGAGAGAGGCTTTGCCATTTGCCGAATTCAATTTAAAAGTTTAAAAAAATTATAGGGCCTCCTTTATTTCAAAATGAAACAGGAGCAACCTTCTTTATCTCTCTCTCTCTCTCTCTTTTCCTCTCTCTCCTCCCTCTCTCTGGCCCTCTCTCTGTCAATACGCCCCGAAACGGTATAGTACGGACTTGTATCATGCTGAACCTATCATTGTTACTGGTTCGGTAAACCTTGGTCGCATATGTTATTTTCTTTTACCTAATTCATGAAAGTTTCAGTATGTATTAACATATTTTCATAATCTATCTTATTGATTGAAAGCAAGATTTAATGTTTCTTCGCTATACTTGCATTGCTCCAATTCAGTTGCGCATGGATGACATTCCCAAGCTGCTGAATGAGTACAAACAACTAATCTCAAATTGAAGTATAGACCATCACTATGGAGTTGTGAAAGTAACTAGAAATATTTCCTTTTTGATTAGCAGCTTTTGTATTATAATTGTAACCTATTTGTTTTGCTTTGTGAAACAATCTATTTTTTTTTTTTATGTAAGAGTTATGATGCTCTTATTTTTATAAAAGAAAAAAATCCTCTTCCTGTATGTACTGCTGCTTGGAGTTCTCTGGAGGCATGTTATTTATACATTACCCAGTGTTATGCAATGTCAGTGGGCATGCACTGACACAGTCAGCAGTACTATTCATCCGTGTGTAAGGTTGTTTACTTTAGATATCCTACAGAATATTTTTCTATAATGTTTGCTGTATATCAATATATATGGGACAAGGCAAGGAGACAAGGCAAGGAGACGTGAAGAATGCGTGCTATTTTAACCTACAAAGGCTTCAAATGTGAAACTCTTACAAGTAGCTGGAAGCAGCATGATCAACGCAGCTTGCAAAAGAAGCCCAGAGTGCTACTTTCTTAATGGAGGTCATGCAGTAAATTGTGATGCCCCTCACCAGAAGAAATGAAAGGGTTTGTTGTCCCTCTTGACGTAATACGTAGCCCCCAACAAAACCAAACCATGGACGGGTCATTGTCATTGGTTACATAAAGATTCAGAAAAGGGCTATAACCCCCAAACTAAAAGGAAAAAGAAGAGAATTATATACAAATATAGCATCTAGATATTGAAGTTAGGTTCATGATGAAAATTCTTATATTATTGGTAAAATGCTTAAAATTTATGAAGCTCATATTAAACAACATTTAAGGTGTATTTGATTTGCGACGGGAATCAAATCGGAATGGGATTTGAATACTTAAGGAAAATCGGGATTGGGTTTTGGGGGATTTGGGGTATTTCTATTCTCTTTTGGACTTGGAATGGAAATAGGATTTTACCTAATCAAACAATTGGTGGGAGTTATTCAATTTTATTTCGATTTAAGAGCCGCCAACAAGGTTTTTATACGATATACCACTTTCAACTTTCAAGGAGGGTTTTATGGGGGTGCATGGTGGCAAGGTACAAAGACTAACCGGTTCGACTTCAATTTCTTTTTTGATCGGCTATAATTGGACTCGTGCGTTGTGGAAAAAGCCCTTAAGCCTCAATCTTCATGAACCTTATTATATTTAATTCTAGTATTGCACATGTGATATAGATCTAAGGAAAGGGTGGAGGTTAAAGGTGTGATTATATTTTTTAAGAAATGTGGTATATGTTTGCCCTTCTAAAAGGGAGTTTTGTAAAGAAATAAGACAAATTGTCCGACTGCTTAGATTATCATTTTCAATGAAAAATATATATAGGGTATACAATGGCACATGGTTACAATCATAGGATTCTTTTGTTTGATAGTTACACCTGTAGAATCATTAAATTTCTAAGATAAGAAAGTGTTATAATTATATTAGTTACAACCATATAAGAAATGATGAGTTTTTTGTTTTGATTCAATAGTTATAACCAAAGGATATATTGTTCTTATCTAATACTTGATGAACGGCTAGATGATGGTCTAGTGGAGAATGGAGATCACAAACCAACTTGATAACGAAACTTTTGAATTGCTCTCGGCCAAGAGGCTTGGTGAATAGATTTGTAATCTACTGATTGGACTAGATATGAGTTGTCTTGATGAGATAAAGTTGGATCTTCTCGTAGATAAAGTGGCAATCAAGTTCGATATGCTTGGTATGCTCATGAAGGTAGGATTGTGTGCAATATTTAGAGTTGATTGGTTGTCACAGAGTGGTTATATGTCGCGGGACATGCAAATCTTGAAGCAACAAGTTTAACCATTGAATTTCATATGCAGCCGATGCCATAGCTAGATTTAAGAAGTAGGACAACGAGCCCGATCTGAATTCGAATAAGTAAAAAGAAATAATGGGTTGGAAGAAGAGAAGAAAAGATCTATTCCTGGTGATCATTTGATAAAGTAAACCACTTAAAATGCAGCTTCCCAATTGGGACTAATGTGGGGCATGCATTGACTAGCTGAGAATATTGAAAAGATAAAATGGTCTGATCTAGTAATGGTAAGATAAAGTAAGAGTCCACAAGTCTCCGATAATGAGAAGGTTCAGAAAAAATAGGGCTGGTGTTTGAAAATAGTGAGAGATTGGGCTCCATATGTGAATCACATGGACGCAAAAAAGAGCACCTACATCAACTAAAATCTCATATAAATTGATTAATAATTTATTTGATACTAAAAAATAATATTACATAAATAAAAATCTTGAGAAGATTGAACATTCCTTATGTTATCTTATATAAACAATGAGCAAACAAATCCAACTAATCATAAGTTTCTCCTTAAAAACCTAATATCTCAAATTACATTTTTATTAGAATTTAATCATGTTTAATTTAGGAATAAAAAATTCTTAGTCCCACCCATCTAGGGTCGGCCAAGTAGGAGGGCTCAATATTCCAGTCGATCCGGCCCAAGAATATTCATGTGACAGACTAGCCTCAGTAGAGGTCGAAAGAGAGAGGAAGCGAAGCGAGAGAAACTAAATTTCTCTTTTTTTCTCTTTTTTTTATTTCTTTTCTTCGGCTTCTTCTTTTCTCTGGGCAAAACAGGGGAAAAATACCTGTGCCCCGTTTCTAAAGCAAAGGAAAAGGTAGAAGGGAGAGGACGATGGTTTGGTGAGGCGCGGCGGCACAACCGGTGGTTCGGCAGTGGTCGTGCAAGGGAACCACTGACGACGATGGGTGTCCGGCAATGAAAAATCACCAAAATGGGGAATAGCAGCTCTTTACCATTGAATCGCGTCTCCATTGCTTGCCGGCAGCAGGAGATCCGGCATTCCGTCTCAAGGTACCAGCTCGGAGCTCCATCAACACACGGCAGTGACGATGGTGGCCAGAGAGAAGAGAATAAGGTCGGTTATCAAATCTAAAAAAGAATAGGGGAAACTGAAAACCGGAACAGGGCCTTCTTCCCAACCCAAAACTGGTGACAATCCGGCCGGAAACAATGAATTAGGGGTCAAGGAGCTTGCGGCGAAGGATTATTTAAAAAGAGATTTTGGGGGAGCCGAAGTGGGAAGTGGAAGCGCATTAAATGGAGGGAGCGGACGGTCGTGGACGTCTCCTCGGGTCTTCGAACTCTCTCTCTTCCGGCCCGGTCAAACGGATCAGGCCCAGGTCCTCATTGGACCGGCTGTTACAAAAAAAATATTTTTCTAAAAACAATATTTTTGCGAGGAACAAAAATAGTATGTTAATTTAGACTATTTTTAATATAAGATATTTTTTTGGGTACAACGGCGTTCATCTTATTCTTGTATAGGTGTAGCCACCAGAATCAAGAGTGATAATCTGGCACAACTGTGAAGAAGGGACCCTCTGGTGTGTCCAGAAGATCTCTCCTGAATGTTGTGCAGCATAGGAGACGACCCAATTGACATTCTGTTCACCTTCTGATACACATGCATTACTTGAAAGGCGCTGCAGGCTCCCATTATTCGACGAATGTTGCAAAGTAGAGGACTCCCATCCCTCTCCGTGTCTCCTCTCGTATCTAGTCAATCACCGTGGCCAAGTATCCCTCGGAGATGATGCGCTCCATCCTCAGTCTCCATCTCGCGTAGGAGATGCCTTTTCATGCCTCCCTAAACTTTGCCCCTATAGCTGTTAGCCTATCGGTGCTTCACCCGCCCGCAACAATAATATGTGAGTCATAACTCCTGATCACAAAACCCACATCTAATCCGTGTCCATCACTGGTAGCACTACCATCAATGTTCACCTTAAGATGATCGAGGGGTGGGGGCTCTCAAGAAACAAGGACGTATGTGGGCGCTAAATCAGTAGAGCGGGGGTCTCAGATATTTCTAGCCATCTCAGATGAAGCCATCGCAGTGGCTCTGGTAATCTCAGCAGCTTGAAGAAAGGCTCTCTCCACAATGCTCCTCGATGACTCCCGAGCGTTATTGTCCAACCATACATGATATGTCAGGTAGGCACATGTGACCCCCTCTCTATCATCCTTGGGCTCTGCCAAGCCTCCCTTAGCTAGCGTAGGAGGTCGTCTATAGATCGGATGGCCTGGGGCCATGGAAAAGCTACCCTACTCCAGATCTATGCTGCCCACAGGCATACAAGCAAAATATGACTGATGAATTTCTCCTCATTCTGACACCAACCACAACTCAGAGTGATCCTGATACCCCTTTCCGTCAACATGCTCCTGGTTGGTAGACATCCCCATGCCACTTTCTATAAAAACAAGGCCACCCGAGGATAAACCCGCATCCTCCAAATCTCTCCACTTATATAATCTAGGACGCATTTGAGGGAGTAATATACATTATTGACACTAACCTAAACTTTTAGAGTCAACCGTTTAATCAACATTCGCTGACACTTTCATTGGAGATTGGTATCGACTTCAAGTTGGCCAGTTGAGCAGCATTGACCTTAACTGATACTTCCTTAGCAAGATGTAGTTTAATTAGACAGAGCAAAGAATAAACAAAATAGGAGATAGCGCTGCCAAGAAAGGGAGTATTCACTTGAGTTGTTGATTTCAAATGAAAACAAAATTTCATTAAGAATTCTCTTTTAGCTGTTTGATTGGTGTTTTTTTTTTTTTTTTTTTTTTTTGAGATCTTCCATGGTGTATGTTTTATACCATATAGAGATGTACAGCTTTGGATGGCCATCAGCTCATGGACAGCTGTCAAATATCCAAAGACAATACACTGTGTATGGTATATAACACGACGTGATTCATCAATCTTAGTTTGATAGTCCTTCGTCTCCATAGTTTGATGATAAAGTGGCAATTCGAAGTTGTACAACTTTTATATAGCACAAAATATGTACTATTAAGATCCCAATTCTTAGAAATGGACGGTATTTCCATAAATCATCACAAAAGCAGGTGTAGATACATAATTTTAAGAATATTATATTAAAAATAGAATACAATAGGTAAGTAGAGACAAGCAAAAGTATAGAGGAAGGAAAGTGGGACGCATGATAGCAAGAGAAGAAATGATCTGTGCGCAAGGAAAAAAATTCGGTGGGCGTGGGAGTAAATAACCAGCCAAGACGTGGGCACCCCAGTCAGCGAAGCTCACCTATAATTGAATGAGGAAGCGGGCGTACGACGCGGTCCGTGGAATCCACGTTTTCTATGCTTTTTTGAGCCCGCGCCGCGGTTCCGCTCGGCTCGGCTACTGAGAAGGCTTAAGATTCCATTTACGAAGAACTTTTCTGTTCTTTTACCAAAAAAAAAAAAAAAAGAACTTTTCTGTTGCCGACTGCCACAAAATATAATACTAATCTGACGTGTCTTCTTGCGGGAATAGCAGAAAGTTTACTGCTTGTTATGGTTTGTTTTGTTATCTTAAATTAATGCGAGTATCAGCAAGCAAGTTTATCCAAGAGAGGCTTTTGGCTGCAGCACATCTCAATCCAAATATCTAAATGCCAGATCCAAGTCATTATGAGAGTCAGCAGCCTTTTTGTTGACCATCCAAAACTTAATTAATAAAGGTTAAGGTACAATTAATATCATAAAATATATGAACAAGCCCTGGAGCGGAGAAAGGGGCAACTAAGCTAACATAGACTAAATGAAGATCGGCCTGCATGAAAAAAAAATGGTATATGATAATTTTATAAATAGAATAAAAGTTCTTGGTCAGAGATTACTGCTAGATTGGTAATAAAATTAGACAGCATTAGCATATCTTATAGCAAGCTGCTCCCTCTTATATAAAATACTTGGTATTAAGAAAAAGATTTGGCAATCTACATGACACATTTTATCTGCCAAACATGAGAAGATGAGCTTACATGTAAGAACATTCAAACCTAGATAGAGATATACATGCCACTTGAAATTATTTATGCTATAGTATAAAAGAATTATGACAACTACTCCTCTTTTTCTGTTTTTCAATTAAAAAAAAGATATAGATCCAATTTCATTTCGAACTTACTCTAGTATTCTTTTTACATTAGTATTTTTCAGCATGTTTTTTAGTGCTCAAAAAGTATGATTTTCCAGGATATTCAAGATACATCATAGACTATCAACAATTTGAGCTTAAGCAATTGATACCTCTCATCTATCTACAACATATTGGTTCTTTTTTTTTTTTTTGAACTTATAACAAGTATGTCGCTGCAGACCAAAGGGGAAGTTTTTGTCATTAAAAAGGCAGAGCCATTACAAAACTACATGATAAAAATTTGAACCATTAGTAGATAATTTAAGTCGGAACTAAATGGCTACCATGGAGGCTTTGCCACAATTGCCCTTTGCCACTAGCTGGACTCTTGGATTTTTCTCTGAAAAAAAGGCTCTGGCAACGAGGCCGACCACTTCTCTCTCACTCTCCCTCTGGGAAAAGACCGCCCCCCCCCCCCCCCCCCCCCCCACGTCCGATTATTCTCTCTCTCATTAGTATAATTAACAGTTGTCACTTCCCAGCAAAAGCAGCAGGTGGTAGGAGTAACTCCCTTTCTCACTCCATGTGTATTTGTCTGCCTGGGTGTCCCTTTCTTAAGCGTCCATGCTCTTTTCCCACTGCACAAGTGTATGTTTTAGAGAAAGAGAGAGAGAGAGATTGGCAGCTTTGCAATCCAAGAAAGAGGAAACAGATCTTTCATAGGCCCCCTTCAGAAGGGACAGATCCTTCTCTTCTCCATACTTGCAGCAATCTCGTCTAAAATCTCCAAGAGTCCCCATCCCATCAAACATCTGAGAACTATATAAAGCCTGACCACCAAACCAATATAGAAACAGAGCCACATCCTTTCAGCTCCCTAGTGCGCCTTCATGGAATCCCATCAATGGAGAACTCAACAGCAGTCAGACCGGCAGGATGAGCACTCTGCCAAAATCCCAAAGCTCCAGCTCGGGGATCAGCAGCAGCCACCTGCCTCAGCTCTACATCTGTTTGCAGCTGAACGCAAGACCACCACCCACACGTCTCCCCTGTTTTCATCTCCAATCTCAGCACCCACTGCTGTCCCTAGTAAGTCGCTTTCTTTCTAAAGGATTCCACCAGAAGTGGAGTTTTTGCCTGTCCTCCTTTCAGTTGTTTCTACTCTTGAGTCAGTATGAGGTGGTTCTCTAAACTCATTTCTGATTTCATTTTCTTATGTGTGTTTTTTTGTGGGTGGGCAGAGGCTGGGGGATACTTCAGTCTGGCACAGTGGCAGGAGCTGGAGCTGCAGGCACTGATATATAAATATATGATATCTGGGGCCTCTGTTCCTATGGAGCTCATTCTACCTATTAAGAGGAGTCTCCTCGATGCAACCCCCTATTACCACCACCACCATCACTACCAGCATTTCCAGCAACCCAGTGAGTACTTGTTCCTTGCTCCTGATGTCTGATGGGTTTGTAATTGTATGATTTCTTTTAAACCGATCGTATGATCTTGGTTGATCTGTACTTGTAGTAATTTTTTGTATGACTCTTATTACTTTGCTGTTGTTTACTTTTGTAAGCAATTTCTCTTTCTGATAATTCTTCTTCTACTGTCCCCTTGTTTCTGGTATTATTAATCTCCCTTTGTATCCTTTATTTTCCATATTTTCTACTTTCTTCTCAGACATTAAGATGAACTGTTCTTCTTTCGCCACTTATGTTAGTCTAACTTTCTTGGTCTCCCCTTTAGTGTGTCCTCTTCTTAGTTCAACGTTGGTCGCACCTCATGTTCTTTTCCCAGACATCTGATTAATGTAAGTTTCTGCTTACCTGATTCCTTTCTCTTCTCTGGATAAACTGGGTTGGGTTTACATAATCTGATCTCTTGGCTTCAGATCTCAGATACCATTATTAAAGCAAGTGACATAAAAAATCTGACTCCAAAAGAATGACCGGTCTTGTTTGAGATTTTTGGACATCTGTAGTTCTCTTGAAAAAAGAAGCAATCGTGAGAAATATTCACCAGCCAAAAATCATAAGAACCTAGGAAGAAACTTCCCATATCTTAAGGAGCTTGTATATTGCGGGTTATATGTTCATAAAATCAGAGTTGTGAATAGCTTATCATAGCACTTCTACAGAGCTAATTATTGATCTTATTTGTTTGGCAACAAGAGATACTGCTCTATTTGGTACATTTTCTTCCTTCCCTTTCTACTTTGTCTTCTCAATGCAAGATTTATATACCATTTGAAAATGGAATTTGCTTTGTAGATCTCAAAATAAACTCATGAGATCAATTTGACTTGTATATGATGCCTATATGGTCTCCACAGTGCTGCAGACTGGGTACTGGGGAAGGTACGTTGTCGACCCCGAGCCTGGGAGGTGCAGGAGAACAGATGGGAAGAAATGGAGGTGCTCGAGAGAGGTGGTGACGGGCCAAAAGTACTGCGAGCGCCATGTGCACCGAGGCCGTAACCGTTCAAGAAAGCATGTGGAAATCCCCACAGCCACTGCCATTAATGGTTTAAAAACCACCCTCCCTTTGCCCTCAGCAAAGACCACAGAGACCCATTTCAGTTTATCTGATTCATCCACTGCACTTGACATCCTCCCTCTTATCCAGAGGTACCATTTTCATCTACCACTGGCACTGGTGAAATTTCTTCCTGTATTCTTTATATAAGTGGGAAAATTTATCATCTGTTGATTTCTTATACTTTCTTTGGTAGTGGTTCTTCTGATTTCTTTATCAGTGGTTTGAGGACTTTAATATGTTGCAAGTTTCAATCATGTTTCAGGGTTAACTAGGTTTCTGCTATTGATTTTACTTGTTTCCATTTGTACCGTCTTAAGATGTGCAAGCCAACTTTTGTACCATCCTACCTGTAGTTTATTCTTCTCAGCTTGATACTAATTCAAGGTGAGGTCAGAAGGGCAGCATTTGATTTTGAATAATTGAATGCGGCCTTCATCAATTCTTCTTCCTTGGTTGTAGTTTTCAGGCGTGAACGATATAATTGGTGACTGACTCAACAGAACATGTTCATGACTTTGCCTGCAAATAAGGATTTTAGGCTGCTGTATTCTTCGTCTCTAGTGGATCCTATTTTATTGTCCTGTAAGCTATTCTCTTAGCTCTTTTGCAGCCAACAGTATTTTGTTTGCTTCTCATATTGTTTTGTAGGCCGCCAGATGCTAAAACAGTTGATGGGAGCCTCCTAGAGAGCTACTGTGGCAGCTGCTTCTCCCCGGAGTTTCATGACGACAAACCGGATGGCCATGTTCTTCGTAGGTTTTTTGATGACTGGCCGAGATCACAGCAAGAGCTCATTACCGACACATCGAACAATGCTAGACCTGCAGCTTCTACAACTCACCTCTCAATCTCCAATCCTGGAAATTTATCATCAGATTTCTCCCTGAAACTGTCCACCGGAAATGATGACAAACCAGGACCGGGCAGCAACAGAGACAATGGATATGGGCGGGTGCAGCCACCTCCGCCGAATTGGTCATCATGGGGGAACCATGGGGAGGCGTCAATGGGTGGTCCACTGGCCGAAGCGCTACGTTCATCAACCTCAACTCCTTCACCAACTAGCGTCTTGCAAAAGCCTAACGGATCCATATCAGAGACAAGTAGCATTAGCACTTGAGTGGCTATAAATCTTATACCTCAGTTTCCAAACCATGGCTGTGTAGTTCTTGGTTTGCTGCTAAGACGAGGTCTTTCTTGTTTTCAGGGTGGTGCTTTGCATGGAAATGAGATTTGTTGTCGAGTGGGTCTTGGGCTATTGGACTGGAAGTCTGCGGGTAGTGTATGTCCACTGTATGGAACGTTTGTTTGTTTAGTTTATGCTTTTACACTTTGGAGGCACGCTGGTTGGTTGTCATTTAGTTGTATGGAAGATTGGTATTCAGGAGAATGTTTGATTTTTCTCTGGTTGGCTTCTAGGGAAAGATTGCTGACAACTGATAATTTTGGGGAGGTGGTGGTCTCATGCTGAAGAGATGGATCAAATCTGCTTCTGTCTTTCTCTTCAAAAAAAAAAAAAAAAATCTGTAGAGCTAAAGCTAATAGTGTAAGGAATGATAGTGCAACCCAAGTCACTTTATCCCAAAGCTGCCAACCAAAATGTGAAGAAAAAGCAAGCCACACATTCAGACTTTAACACCTCCAAAGATGATGAATAAGAGCATACAATTAATTGAAGAAAGTCAATACCAAGATGGATGATGAGAGCACAAAAGTACAATCTTCATACCATTTTAATTAATATTATAGCTAATCTTTATTAATGAAATTAATTAATTAATATTTTATTTATGTTTGAGTGCAAGTAATTCAAGAGACTCAAAAATGCTGAGTTTGAGCCCAACGCCCATCAGCCCGAGTCGCCTCTGCGTTCCACGCTCCCCATCTCCGCACGTGGCTTCTATCAGCAACGTTCGTGACCACGTCCGTTCCCAAGCTCATTTGCAACGTTCAACACCCCAACGGCCATCCATGTGGTCCAGCAGAACCGTCCCAGTAGCAAAAGCATCCCAATAACCGGATCATCCCCAAGCCGAGTCCTCCATTTCATTTCCAGAAATTAAATCTCAACTTGTTCCATAAGTCTTCTCAACTTCCAAACAGCCGCATGGCTTCCTGTCTCCCAAACTCCCAACTGGCTCTTTCTTTCATTCGTGAAGCAACACCCTAGCGGAACCATCCCAGCAACGTTCCCAGCGATAAATCCCAGCCGAGAAGTCTTCTCAACATCCCAACGGTTCACATTTTCTTCCCATTCAGCCGATCCAACTCCCTCCAATCTCATCTTCCCAACCGACCATGGATCTCCCAAGCATCGTGGCATCTCATTAGCATCCTTCCGTGTCCCCTGTTTCTTCCCAGCCGCATCCCAACGTCCGTCCATGGCATCTCAAGCGTTGTGACATCAAACCTTCCGCATGGCTTCTTGTCTCCCAACCGGATCATTCCAAGCAACAGTGGAAGCATCCCAGCAGCCGAAGAGTCCCAAACCGTCCGCATTCAAGCCATCAGCCCGTGTAGCCTCCACGTTCAACGCTCCCCATCTGTTCGGTTCGTCCTAGCAGCGTTCCAGCTTCTTCAACATGCTATAAGATGGAGCCGAGCGAGCAAGGGAGAGGAGGCATCCAGGGAGGCCATTCGGGAAGAGGAGGAGGCCAGCACCGACGGAAGAGGAGGAGGCCAGCACCGACGGAAGAGGAAGGAAGCTAACCGGGCGAGGGAGGGGAGAAGGGAAGGACGGAGACCAACCATTTGCATCTCCTCTTCCGATCTTCCCATCCGGTGGAGGAAAAGGAGGAGGGAGGCCATTCAGGAAGGAGAGGAAGCCAGGGAACCATCGGAAGAGAGAAGAAAAAAAAGAAAGAAAACAGAGCCCTCTGTTTTCTTAAGAGAAGAAAGGAAAAAGAAAAAAAAGGAATTTATGCTTTATTTTATTTATTCTATGCTAATCCCTTTTATAAAAATGCTTGCATCTCATATGGATAGCTAAATCTTTTTTAGCTAAGGCTAGGAAAAAATCTAGCATTTTCTTCATATATTTCTTTTAATCATCAATGGGATTTTAATCCTTTTGATTTAATTTATGGTGCAGTAAATCTATAGAAATTATTTCAAACTTATATATTTCTTTTGATTTATTATTTTCCCCAGGTATAACATATGCTTAGAAATCCCTGTAGTTTAAAATAAAATTACTGTAATGCTGCCCATGAAACTAAATCTATTTTATTAACGATTAATTGGTATTTTCACCGCTCCACTTTCCGGTTAGGTCTTTACTCAGATCTAACTGAGATAATAGGTGATTTTAAGAAATGCATGATTAAGTGCTAGGCTGAATCCTAATGCCTTAGTTATATTTTTGTCAATCCAAATATTATTTAGCTTTTAGTTTTTGTTCACTGTCAAATTTCTGTGGATTCAATCTCGGACTCACCGAGAATATTACTTTGCTACACCCTATACTTGGGGTATTCTACATTTAATTTTTCTTTTAAAAAGAGCAAGATTAAAAACGTAGCAAGTTTTTGGCGCCGTTGCCGGAGATTTGCAACGTGCGAACGAGAACAAGGCTGCAAATTTCAATCTTTAATATCTAGTTCTTCAATTTTTCTTTATTTTTAACACGACTGATATTTCAAGTCTTTTCAGATTCAAGGGCGACACAAAGCGGGATCAGTAACGAGGAAGATCAAGATCACCATTTTGGATTCCCGAAGTGAACGAACTCCGGCCGTGAGTGTTTAAATTAATTTTCCTGTTTTGTTCATACTAGTCCTATTTAAGTAATTCCTAGATTAAAATTTTACTCTTGTTAAAATAATAATAATAATAAAATAAAATAAAATAAAAAAATAAATAAATAATAAAAATTTAGCTAGTTTGTTTGATCAACTATTCAAATGCAATTTAATGTCATGATATAAAATGTTAAAAATCTTCTTGATTGTTGCATATAGTATAAAGCATTTACATAAAAAATCTAAGGGCTGAACCCATTAAAAAGATAAGGTCGGAATTTCATCACTCGTCCTTAGCCCAAAAATCATCCCAGTGCATCAACATCCTAAGCCTAATTAAAATCAACTAGATGTTGGCCCCTAAGGATATTCGAGCTCAATAGGACGAAGACCACTGAAAGTTGTACCAATTTTGCTCTATGGCCCGGTCGATGTCTAGGCAAGCTTTGTCCCTCTAAGTGATTGAAGGAAGACATTTTCTGTTTGAGGAAAGTGGGTTTTAAGTGGGACCTTTGCTACATGCATCGTGACCCCTCCACTTACCTCGGAGCTTACCTGGTCGACTAAGGTTATTAGACCGGATTGGAGGCTTAGGTGTCCTCTTCAAACCAGTTAGGAGCTGTCTAGAATTTTTAGAAAAACATTAGAACTTATTGGGTGATGTTTTAATGCATGTTTAATTTTAATTAAATTTTTTAGAGTGTTTGTTTAGATCTCTTTAGGTGGTACTTGTACCAACCCAAAATAATAATAAATAAATAAATAAAATAAAATAATATATATATATATATTTCAGTATATGCTGTTGTGGGAGAGAGATAAAACGAATAGATTATTTCGAGTTGAATCAAGAGATAAAAATTTAATTGTTCAAAATTCAAATAATCAAATGGAAGATAATGGTAGTAATCAGGGAGATAATGAATTTCAAGATGACTTACCTATTAGAACGCTTCGTGATTATCTACAACCCACTAGGACCAGTATCCCATCCTGTATGGTTATTCCTACGGCTGCGGGAGCTTTTGACATGAAATCAGGAATAATCCAATTACTCCCAAAGTTTCACGGACTTAATTCTGAAAGTTCCTATTTGCACCTGAAAGAATTTGATGAAGTGTGTTCAACACTTCATTTCAATGATGTCACTGAAGAGGTAGTTAAGCTTAAGTTATTTCCTTTTTCTTTAAAGGAAAAAGCTAAGTCATGGTTACACTCCTTAAGGCCTAGGACCATAGCTACCTGGCAAGAAATGACAAGAGAATTTTTAAAGAAATACTTCCCAACATGTTGCCCAGATAGACAACCCAAGAGGGGGGGTGAATTGGGTTTTAAAATAATTTTGCAATTAAAACGTTGTGGATGACTAATTAATGCTTTACCAAGATGATTAATTAATTGCTATGTGCTGTGAATGAAATGAGAGTAAAAGAAAGAGACACACAATCACAAACACAAGGCTTTTATAGTGGTTCGGAGCTAACCCTTGCTCCTACGTCCACTCCCCAAGTCTCACTTGGAAATTCACTATAACTCCTCGGATTACAGCCGGTTGTTTTACAAGCTCACAACCAAACTTGTTGTTTTACGAGCTCACAACGAACTCGGTCGGTTTTCTCTGGCTCACCGACTAGAACCACCCCGATTGTTTTTCCGGGATCACAATCGAACCCTTACACATTGGTTTTACACTCGGCTCACCAACCAACCTCTACACCCTTGATTCAATCCCCCGATTGAACCAAGCAAAGACAATATGGAAAGAATAAGAAACAAACAGAAAAACTGACCTTCTTAAAAAGCAGATTTGCTACAATATAAACTAGAGAGAAGTTAAGAGCCCTCAAACACTTTTGAGTTGGAGTAGAGTAGGGCTTCTTGAACTTTGAGTCTCCTCTGGAATGTCTGGTCGACTTGAATGCAGGAGGAGGCTTCTTTAAAATGCTGGGAAGAGGAAGTTGGATGGAGTTAATGGCGCTCTTCCTTCTTTTCGTTGAAGACAAGTATGCAGAGAATGAATGCTTGATTTCTTTGAATGGAATGGTGCTTCTCTACCTTGCTACAGTCCTCTGTGGCTATTTAAGCCATCCCCCACGGAAACTAGCCGTTAGACACCTTTTTTCTGCCCGTTCTGCACACTCTGCACAACCTGACAATATGTCCGTTGGGGGTCGGAGTCGACTCGCGCGATCAGGAGTCGACTTGGCTGTAGCGGGAGTCGACTCATGCTTTTCTGGAGTCGACTCGGCAACTGTTCCGGATTTGAATTAAAGTGGCCTCTTCGACTGGGAGTCGACTCGACTTGACCCGAAGTCGACTCGCCAACTTCTGGAGCTGACTTGGCATTTTCGGAGTCGGCTCATCCCATGAAGTCCACGGAGCCAATTTTCAACCTGGCCCACTCGAGTCGACTCGACAATCCTGGGAGTCGACTCGGCGCTCAGAGCCCGAACTCCCGATCTTCTGTGTTTTGGCTCGTCCAGTCTTGGAGTCGACTCGGACTGTTCTGGAGTCGACTCGGCTCTCAGTTTCCGAAACATGGCCTTCTGCCTTTTTGGTGTAGCGCTGCCTTGGGGTCGACTCGAGCTGTCTGGGAGTCGACTCGGCTCTCAGAGACAATAATTCGGTCTTCTGTCTTTTTGGGATCGTGCTGTCTCGGAGTCGACTCGCGCATTGCGGGAGTCGACTCGAATCTCAGAGTCCGAAAACTGCTCTCTGACTTTTGCCTTGTGAACCACTGAGAGTCGACTCTCGCTTTCTTTGGAGTCGACCTACCAACCATCGGAGTCGACTCGCGTTCCACAGGAGTCGACTCGAATCTCAGGGTCGAAATTCGCTCTCTGACTTTTCTGTCTGTAACTCCTTGGAGTCGACTCATACTACTCCGGAGTCGACTCGGTAAACATCGGAGTCGACTCGCGCACTTCAGGAGTCGACTCGCTGACAGATTTTGAGTTGATGCTTTCTGCTCGTCTGTCTGTTCTCAGTCGGAGTCGACTCGTAATGATCCGGAGTCGACTCGAGCCCGTGCCAGTGATTCTGATACGCTTGGAGTCGACTCGTAATACTCCGGAGTCGACTCGAGTCTCAGACTTTGGTTCAAACTGACTTCTTAACTTATCCAAAATATTATGAACCAAGTCTAGAAACACTTTAGACAAGATTTTCACTGAAACACTCAATTGAATTTATTAGTAAACAAGAGATATGCTCAGATGCTTTGAGCTCATCAAAATCAAATAGGGTTATGATCAATCACTCCACAATCTCCTCCTTTTTGATGATGACAAAACATTGAGTATATGTAAAGTGAATTGCTCAATAAACAAGAAAATAAAATCCATAAATGATTTCAAGTGTCTGGTTATTTAATTTATCCAAGCTTGAAAGGTGTGAAACAATAAATTTTGGAATTAAAGCTCTCCCTTTCATTTGGAATTATATAAGCCTTCATATCATGCAATCAATTGTTTGGCTTATATATATTTAATGATTTAGCTTTCTTAAGAATTCAGATTCTCCCCCTCAACATATGCATTCAACTTTGTTTTCATTCTCTGAATTTTCTTTTAATGCATTGCAGTTTTTGAACTAAAATTTTTGGTTTTTAGAGGAAAAATCTGTCAATTTGTTCTTGAGTAGGATTCAGCTAATCTCCGAATATCCTTTGAATAGATTCTGGAGATTACTCCATTAGGAGCCCCAACAGAGAGATAATGAGCCTCGAGGTACCAAATCCACTAAGAATAAATTATGTTTTAATTTTTGATTCTCATTTTGAGTTCTTTTATGTTGATTCCATTTACATATCTACTAAATATTTCTCCCCTTTTTTGTCATCATATCAAAAAGGAGGTAAGCAGAACAAACAATCACTTAGAGATCAAATTGCACACAATTGAAGAGAATATGTCTACTCATTGTATTGATGTGTATGTAAATACATTTTAGAATACAATAAGTAAAGCAAAAAAGTACATTCAAAATAACACAAAATGATCTAAGGCTTCCTCGAGGAGGATGCGGGTCCCCGGGGCATGCGCTCTGCAAGTAGTGTGACTGCATTGGTGACGTGCTCGAGCTGTCGGATAATGGCCGAGGTGGCCCTGCTATGTGTCGTATCGAGCTCGGTCACCGACTTCTGAAGTGTGTCCAGCTTGTCGATGAGCACATTCGCCAAGCGCTCGGCCCCCTGGGTAGTGGTGCCCATATCCTGTCGGACGTTATCGCGCATCTTCCGAGTGGTGCTCGAGACTTCGCTCATGCTATGGAACTGGGCTTGGACCAGGAACCGTACATTGTCGATCTCTTCCCGCACATGGGCCGTCATCTCAGTCACGGCTGTCAAGGAAGGGACCAACGCTGAAGATGGTGCAGGAGAGGGAGCAGGCACTGAACCCCGGAGCTCCCGAAGTAGATCATCCCGCAGGTCTCTAACTATCTCCTGGCGCAACTCCCGGAGCTGCTCAGGAGCGATCCGGACCTCCATGGGCTGAGGAGCTGAGGAGGAGGGTCCGGCTGAGGTGGTAGGAGCAGAAGTGGAGGGAAAGTCAGGATAATCTGAGTCTGGCTCAGGACTAGGGGAATGTCTGGTGGTATGTGTGGAGGTGGAAGACTTCCTAACCCAGGTCCCCTCTACCTTCCGAAACCCCATCCTGTGTAGGGTCCCCGGACGCATGCGATCTGTCCATCGCAATGCGCGAGAGGGTTCCCCCTCAGGAATAGGGATCTCGGCCTCCCTAAAGATAAGGGTGAACATCATGCCGTAGGGGAGGGTGAGCCTAGGTCTATCTAGTGGCTCATATAGATATCTATAAATAAGTTTTGGGAAGTTGACTGGGGTGTCCTGGAGAATATAGAACATAAGGGCGAGGTCCCTCTCAGAAACAAAGTCGAAGCGCCCAGTCTTCGGGAAGAAGGACCTAGACAGGATGCTCAGGAGGATCCGCACCTCAACTGGAAGTGAGCTAGCGGATACCTCATCCAAGGGGGACTGGGGTGGATGCCCTAGAATGGCCGTAAGGGCCTCAGTCCTATCCTCAGGGTGTGCGGGTGCCACCCCAACTTGGGGAAGATGGAGGACCTGAGCAATGATATCCTCCGAAATGAATAATGGGACACCGGCTACCGTACCCTCTATACCCCCATCGCCCCTATGGACGGTACCGTAGAACTCCCTAACTAGTCCAGGATATGTGGGGAGATCTAAGGTGAGGAAATACTCTAAGCCCTGGGCCCTAAGTCTCTCTCCTATCGTAAAGCCCTCCCGGGAGAGATAGTCGAAATCGACGTATCTCCCGGTGGAGACCGCCTTCCCGGCGCACGGCCTCGAGGGAACCGCCCTCGGTGGGGAACGAGCCGGAGGTTGTGGCCTCGCGGGATCGTTCCGAGCCTTGGAATGTCGCTCGGTGCCGGTTGCGGGTTGGGGCCTCTTCCGGCTTGGGACAACGGTTTTACGAGGCATGGTCGACTTAGAATGGAGTAAAACGCTAATGGATGGTGAAAGGTCGACGGGAAAAAGCTTAGGGACGGCCGGAGACGATCTAGGAGTCGGCTCTAGGGTTTTGAACAGTGGCGGCGGTGAAAATAAGTGTTTTCTAAACGATGGAGTTAGGGTTAAAAAGTCGGATCCCGACTGCGAGTCGACTCCTCTGAGTCGCGAGTCGACTCGACCTCGAGTCGACTCTCCTTATGTGCCTGTTAACCTCGAGTCGACTCCCGTCTGTATGCGAGTCGACTCCCCCTCTGCTGCCATCGATCTCGAGTCGACTCCCGCAAATGCGCGAGTCGACTCCCCCTTACGAGCCGACTCTGAAACTTGCTCGAGTCGTCTCGAACTCTGGCACGCACCTAAAAATTATGCTATGTTCGTGCCGAATGAGGGAAAATCACTAAATTATGATCTGATTTGATGATCATTGTAAAGAAACTCTAAATTAACCACAATCTAATCATCAAAATCAATGAACTAGTGGAAAACACCACTAGCATGGATCAATCCTCCTAATCCCCTCCTAAGCACACTAAATCTCTCTTCACTCAGGGGTTTTGTAAAAATGTCAGCTAATTGATCATCAGTACAAACAAATTGTAGTGTCACATCACCATTCAGTACATGATCTCTTATGAAGTGATGTCTTATCTCAATATGTTTAGTTCTTGAATGCTGAATTGGATTCTTAGTTAGATTAATGGCACTTGTATTATCACAATTAATGGGTATTTTATCTTGTTTAATGCCATAATCTTCTAATTGTTGTTTGATCCATAAGATTTGAGCACAACAACTCCCGGCTGCAACATATTCAGCTTCAACAGTAGATAATGCAACCGAGTTTTGTTTCTTGCTAAACCATGAGATTAAGTTTTCTCCTAGAAATTGACAAGACCCGCTGGTACTTTTTCTATCAAGTTTACATCCAGCAAAGTCTGAATCTGTGTATCCTATTAATTTTAGGCTAGATTCTTTAGAATACCATAAACCTATATTCTTAGTTCCTATTAGGTATTTAAAGATTCTCTTAACTGCAATTAGATGTGATTCCTTAGGATTAGACTGATATCTAGCACACGTGCAAACACTAAACATGATATCAGGTCTACTTGCAGTAAGATACAATAAAGATCCTATCATACCTCTATATAGTTTCTGATCTACATATTTACCTGATTCATCTTGGTCTAATTTGCATGATGAGCTCATGGGGGTGCTGATTGACTTGTTCCCCTCCATATCAAACTTTTTAAGCATCTCCTTGATATATTTGGCTTGATTGATGAAGATGCCTCCTTCAGACTGTTTGATTTGAAGCCGGAGGAAGTAGTTCAGCTCTCCCATCATGCTCATCTCAAATTCACTCTGCATCAAATCAGCAAATTCTTCGCAGAGGCGATTGTTAGTAGCACCGAAAATAATATCATCAACGTAAATCTGCACTAATAACATATCTTTGTTTTGCTTTTTCAGAAATAGTGTTGTATCTACATTACCCCTAGAGAACTCATGTTCTAATAGGAATTTGCTAAGCTTCTCATACCATGCTCTAGGTGCTTGTTTCAAACCATAAAGTGCTTTGTTCAATTTATATACATGATTAGGGTATTGATGATTTTCAAAACCAGGAGGTTGTTCTACATATACCTCCTCATTAATATACCCATTTAAAAATGCACTTTTTACATCCATTTGAAATAGTTTGAAGTCCTTAGAGCATGCATATGCTAATAATAATCTAATAGCCTCAAGTCTAGCTACAGGAGCAAAGGTTTCATCAAAATCTATACCTTCTTCTTGATTATAGCCCTTTGCTACTAGTCTAGCCTTATTCCTTATAACAATTTCATTTTCATCAAGTTTATTTTTATAAATCCATTTGGTACCTATAATTGGATATTCTGAAGGTCTTTCGACTAGATTCCATACCTTGTTTCTAGTAAATTGGTTTAATTCTTCTTGCATTGCATTTATCCAATTTACATCTTTTTCAGCTTCTTCTATGTGTTTGGGCTCAAAATGTGAAACGAAAGCTAGATGAGTGTTTAAGTTCCTAAGGGATGCTCTTGTCCTAACGGGTTGAGATGGATCATCTAGAATTAATTCCTTAGGATGCCCGTGAGCAAACCTCCACGCCTTAGTTAGCCCATGATCTACTATAATCTCTTGGCTTGATGATGCATCTCCAATTAATTTTTGATTATTATCTTGTAATGTCATCTCGTCAATCTTTTCTTCAAGAATTTCCGTATCATCATCAAAATTAACTCTCTTACTAGAAGAGATATCACTAGAATCATCGAAGACAACATGTATGGATTCTTCTATAACTAGGGTTTTTTTATTAAAGACTCTATATGCTTTACTAGTTGTAGAGTACCCCAAGAATATGCCCTCATCAGATTTAGAATCAAATTTTCCTAGATTATCTTTTCCATTATTATGAACAAAACACCTACATCCAAAGATATGAAAATAGTTTACCTTTGGTTTTCTGTTTTTCCAAAGTTCATAAGGTGTTTTCTTTATAATAGGTCTCAATAAAACTCTATTTAATATATGACAAGAAGTATTAATGGCTTCTCCCCAAAAGTACTTAGGGAGGTTACTTTCACATAACATGGTTCTAGCCATTTTCTCTAGAGTTCTATTTTTCCTCTCCACAACTCTATTTTGTTGTGGTGTCCTAGGTGCAGAAAAATTGTGTGTTATCCCCTTTTTACTACAAAACTCATCAAATAAATGATTTTCGAATTCGGTACCATGGTCACTTCTAATAGCTATTACTGAAGTATCTCTAGCATTGGTTACTTCTTTATGAAATTTCTTGAAAACTGAAAAAGCTTGATCCTTATGAGCTAAGAACATGACCCAAGTGTATCTAGAATAATCATCTACAAAAACTAGACCATATTTATTTCCACCTAGGCTTGTGGTTCTAGTTGGTCCGAATAGGTCCATGTGTAGTAGTTCTAGAGGTCTAGAGGTTGAGACACTATTTATAGATTTAAAGGTGTTACGGGGGAACTTAGCCACCATGCCCCACGTGACCGGCACGCGCGCCCAAGAAGACTACGGCTGCCCCTTGATCCAGCAATCCGACCTCGGGTCGGATATCTTCGGCTCCGCAGCCCGACCCCAAGTCGGCTGCCCCTTGGTCCAGCAATCCGACCTCGGGTCGGATATCTTCGGCTCCGCAGCTCGACCCCGGGTCGGCTGCCCCTTGATCCAGCAATCCGACCTCGGGTCGGATATCTTCGGCTCCGCAGCCCGACCCCGAGTCGGGTGCCCCTTGATCCAGCAATCCGACCCCAAGTCGGCAATCTCTTGACAACAACAGACTGTTCCCCTGAGGCACGCCGCGGCCCCCTGCTCCACTACTCCCTGCAACGGCCGTATCCGGCGCTGCCCCACGATCCCCTGTAACAGCCGTACAAAGCGGAGCTCCACTACGCCCTGCCATGGCCGTACCCAGCGCTGCCCCACGACGCCCTGTAACGACCATGTCAGTGGCAACCCCATCGTGCCACACGATGACCAATCCCCAGAAAAACCCCCCAGCCTGATATATATGCGGCTGGGGGGGAAGGGGAGGGTAAGCAAGATTTTCCAGAGTATTATCTTACCTGCTACCTCTTCTTCTCCTTCGATCTCCCCTAACTTGATCGTCGGAGGGCCCCCACTACCCCGGTGGTGGTGCGAGGCTTGCTTGCAGGTTTTCCGGCGGAAGGTGGAGCGCAACCGAAGTAATTCCAAGGGAACCCCGTTCATACCGCTGTGCCAATCGTTCTCGGTTTGGACCCCCAGCAACAGTTGGTGCTAGAAGGAGGGCCGGATCTCAGAGCGATCGTAATGGCACGGCGAGGTGGTCGTGGAGCTTCCAATGCTTCCGGTCGCGGGGCCTCTCGCGCCTCTGGCCGGAGGGCCGCTGCA
Organism: Phoenix dactylifera; assembly: GCF_051530095.1. NCBI lineage: Eukaryota > Viridiplantae > Streptophyta > Magnoliopsida > Arecales > Arecaceae > Phoenix > Phoenix dactylifera. Next base: position 8,725,458 of record NC_143201.1, read on the forward strand.
TCTCCAACACACTCTCAGCAACACTCCACCTCCCCACCGCCCGTTCAGACGGTCGAAGCCGCCCAGTTCGACCAGCTAACCCAGCAGGTTCGCACCCTCGCGGAGGCAGTGCAGCATCTGCAGGGTGCGATGTCCCGGGCGCCGCAGCGGATTCAGGAGCCGCCGCTGCCTGAGCATTCGCCTGTCCTCCTCAACCCGCGCTCCTTCCTCTCCCATGGGGAGGAGCGCCGGCGCGAGGAGGATTCTCGAGCACGCTCCATTCTGCCGGGACCTTCCCGCCGGAGCTGCGCGGGGTCCGAGAGGCGGGCCCGGGCGCGTTCCCAGACCCCCCAGTCCTCGAGGAACCCGCGCTCCAGTCGGTCCCCCTCTCGCCGCCCCTTGCCTCCCACCCACCGGTCGCGCTCCCTGGACCGGCGGGTGGACGATCTCCACCGACAACTCCAGGTCCTGAAGGGCCATTCCAAAGATCCCTTCGCCGACTTAGAGATCTCCTCCCAGCCGGCGCTTGCCTCGAGGATCCTGCGGACCTCGAATCCGCCGGGGTTCAAAATGCCGGCGATCGAGCCCTATGACGGGGCGGCGGACCCGCGGGATCACGTCGAGAGTTTCAGGACCCTTATGCTCCTCCACGGAGCATCAGATCCCCTTCTCTGCAAGGCTTTCCCGGCAACCCTCCGTGGCCCGGCGAGGGCGTGGTTCGCCGGGCTGGAGGCTGACTCAATCCGGTCCTTCGACCAGTTCACTCGCCTCTTCGTCACTCATTTCGCCGTCAGTAGCCGGCGGCGACTGGTCTCCGACTCCCTCTTCGATGTCCGGCAAAACGAGGGAGAAAGCCTGCGGGATTATCTTACCCGCTTCAACAGGGGTACGCTGGAGGTCCGGAACCTGAGTCAGGAATTAGCTCTTTCAGCCCTGAAGCGTGGCTTCCGGAAGGGCAGACTCACCTTCTCCCTGGACAAACGCCTGCCGCGGAGCTTCCCAGAGCTGTTGTCCCGGGCGAACCAGTATGCGGACGCCGAGGAGGCGGCCGCCCACCGGAGCAAGGAGGCCGCCGAGATCCCTCCAAAGCTTGGAAAGAAAAGGCGGAAAGAGGCACGCCAGAGGAGGAGCCCGACGCCCCAGCGTCGGCGCAGAAGCCCGTCGCCGGCGAAGAACCACGGCGCCCCACGCCCTCGTTCTCCGCCCCGACGTTTCAACCGGTACACCCCTCTCCTGACTCCCCGGGCCCAGATCCTTATGGAGATCAAGGGGCGGGAGGACCTCCCGGCCCCGAGACAGATACGGAAGATCCCTGGGAAGAGGCCCTCCCGGGCGTACTGTGAGTACCACCGAGACCACGGCCACGACACAAAAGACTGCTTCCAGCTTCGGGACGAGATCGAGGCTCTCATCCGCCGGGGGCGTCTCGGTCGATATGTGAGCGACCGACGTCCCCCCGCAGACCCGCGTCCGGCCGACCCGGCTCCTCCGGAGCCTCGGGAGCAGAATCGACCCGTTGCGGGCGTGATCCACACTATCACTGGGGGCTGCCCCCGGCCCGTGAGGAACGCAGGGGGCTCGACGGAGGCGTCAGGTGCGGCCGTCGCAAAGAGGCAGAGGGTCGGCAATGTAATCACCTTTTGTGATGAGGATGTAAAGGGGGTTCAGACCCCCCACGATGACGCCATGGTAATCTCCCTCACTATGGCAAACTATGATGTAAGGCGTGTTCTTGTGGATAGTGGAAGCTCAGCTGATATCTTGTTTTACGAGGCCTTCCAAAAGCTGGGCTTGTCCAGACAATCGTTGCGCAAAATATCCACCCCCCTCATAGGATTCACCGGCGACGCTGTCCCGGTGGAAGGTGTCGTTGAGCTGCCTGTGACTGCGGGCGTCGCACCCGCAGAAGCCACGGTGCGACTCGGGTTCTTGGTCGTCCGTGTTCCTTCGGCCTACGACGCTATCCTCGGACGACCCGGGCTGAACGAGCGGAATTCTCCGAGGCTCGGCCCTCGGATGCCAGGCTAACCCGATGATCATCCCGGGAGCAGACTAGCCTGAAGCCCCGACCGGTCGCCTCGGCTTGCGCCAGCCTTGGCCGACCAACGAGCGGAATTCTCCGAGGCTCGGCCCTCGGATGCCAGGCTAACCCGATGATCATCCCGGGAGCAGACTAGCCTGAAGCCCCGACCGGTCGCCTCGGCTTGCGCCAGCCTTGGCCGACCAACGAGCGGAATTCTCCGAGGCTCGGCCCTCGGATGCCAGGCTAACCCGATGATCATCCCGGGAGCAGACTAGCCTGAAGCTCCGACCGGTCGCCTCGGCTTGCGCCAGCCTTGGCCGACCAACGAGCGGAATTCTCCGAGGCTCGGCCCTCGGATGCCAGGCTAACCCGATGATCATCCCGGGAGCAGACTAGCCTGAAGCCCCGACCGGTCGCCTCGGCTTGCGCCAGCCTTGGCCGACCAACGAGCGAAATTCCCCGAGGCTCGGCCCTCGGATGCCAGGCTAACCCGATGATCATCCCGGGAGCAGACTAGCCTGAAGCCCCGACCGGTCGCCTCGGCTTGCGCCAGCCTTGGCCGACCAACGAGCGGAATTCCCCGAGGCTCGGCCCTCGGATGCCAGGCTAATCCGATGATCATCCCGGGAGCAGACTAGCCTGAAGCCCCGACTGGTCGCCTCGGCTTGCGCCAGCCTTGGTCGACCAACGAGCGGAATTCCCCGAGGCTCGGCCCTCGGATGCCAGGCTAACCCGATGATCATCCCGGGAGCAGACTAGCCTGAAGCCCCGACCGGTCGCCTCGGCTTGCGCCAGCCTTGGCCGACCAACGAGCGGAATTCTCCGAGGCTCGGCCCTCGGATGCCAGGCTAACCCGATGATCATCCCGGGAGCAGACTAGCCTGAAGCCCCGACCGGTCGCCTCGGCTTGCGCCAGCCTTGGCCGACCAACGAGCGGAATTCCCCGAGGCTCGGCCCTCGGATGCCAGGCTAACCCGATGATCATCCCGGGAGCAGACTAGCCTGAAGCCCCGACCGGTCGCCTCGGCTTGCGCCAGCCTTGGCCGACCAACGAGCGGAATTCCCCGAGGCTCGGCCCTCGGATGCCAGGCTAACCCGATGATCATCCCGGGAGCAGACTAGCCTGAAGCCCCGACCGGTCGCCTCGGCTTGCGCCAGCCTTGGCCGACCAACGAGCGGAATTCTCCGAGGCTCGGCCCTCGGATGCCAGGCTAACCCGATGATCATCCCGGGAGCAGACTAGCCTGAAGCCCCGACCGGTCGCCTCGGCTTGCGCCAGCCTTCGCCGACCAGCGGAAGAATTTTCTGAGGCCTAACCCTCGGATGCCTGGCCTAGCGCCGGAAGAATTTTCTGAGGCCTAACCCTCGGATGCCTGGCCTAGCGCCGGAAGAATTTTCTGAGGCCTAACCTTCGGATGCCTGGCCTGGCGCCGGAAGAATTTCCCGAGGCTTAACCCTCGGATGCCTGGCCTGGCGCCGAAAGAATTTCCTGAGGCCTAACCCTCGGATGCCCGGCCTAGCGCCGGAAGAATTTTCTGAGGCCTAACCCTCGGATGCCCGGCCTAGCGCCGGAAGAATTTCCTGAGGCCTAACCCTCGGATGCCCGGCCTAGCGCCGGAAGAATTTCCTGAGGCCTAACCCTCGGATGCCCGGCCTAGCGCCGGAAGAATTTCCTGAGGCCTAACCCTCGGATGCCTGGCCTAGCGCCGGAAGAATTTTCTGAGGCCAAACCCTCGGATGCCTGGCCTAGCGCCGGAAGAATTTCCTGAGGCCTAACCCTCGGATGCCTGGCCTAGCGCTGGAGGAACTTCAAGAGTCAGGAGTCGGCGAGACGCTACTAAGAGTTAAAAAGAGGAAGGACGAAAGTGAAATGAAGAAACACTTTGTTTGCATTAACTTTTGTTGCATCAGGGCCGAGACCCATGCAACATACAAAAAAAAGAAGAACAAAGAAAAGTACAGAAAGTCAGCTTGGAGGAACCACTGGGTCGGGAACGGCGAGCACGTCCGCGAAGGGTAGGGAGACGGTTGGAGAATCGGCAGGCAATGGCATCGGAGGGGAGTCGAGGAGGGAGACCCCACTCAGGTCAATTCCGAGGTATTTAGCGGACACCCTTGCCAGGCCTTCATCGAAGCCTAAGGCAAAGGAGTCGGACCCCGCGTCCGATATGTCACGGATGAACTCGGCGGACTGACGATAGGCCTGTACCGCCTGACGCCCGATTTCCGCGCTCTTCTCGGCCAGTGCCGCCTCCGCTCGCTCCGTAATCTGAGCTTTCGCTTCCATGACCTTCGCCACAATCCGGTCGTCCGCCTCGGAGGAAACCCTCAGCAGATCGGCCCGAGCCTCCATGTGCTTCGCCTCGGCAGCGACGCGAGCAGCCTCAGCCTCCTCCAGGCGCGAATGAAGCTCCTGGTTGCTCGCACGAGTCCCCTCCAAGGCCGACTCCAATTCGACCAGCCTGGCTTCAAGAGATCGGGTTCGGTTGCGGGCATTGTCGGCCGACTGCTGGGCCTTCTCCCACCTCTCCCGGAAGTCGGCAGCCTTCCGGGACTGCTTTTCGGCCCGCTCCTCCGCCTTTCTGATCTCGCCTTCGAGACCCGAGGCAACCTTGAGTTGCTCCTGAGCCTCCAACAGTTGCCTCTCGAGGGCGGCGAAGCCGAGTGCCCGCTCTTCGGCCACCTGGAGCCTCGTCTCGAGGTCCCTGGTCGTCCTCCCCGCCGCAGCCTGGCCTCCCTCCTCTACAGCTTTCAGTCGGCTCTCGGCCCTCGCCAGAAGCCTCGCCTGTTCCTCGTGACCCTCCTCCAGACGGATCATATACTGGGCGAGCTAAGAGATAGGAAAAATGAGAGCGTCAGACGGGGATCAATAGAGCCTATAAATGACGAAAGCGACCAAAAGAACACTCACAGACATGAGACAGACGCAGCTGGCAGCTCCGACTTCAGGGATCGTCATCTGCCGGACCTGCCTACGGTCACTCTCCAGCAGCACCGTCTCGACGAGGTTTCGGGCGCCGACGAAAGTGAAGGCCGACCCCGACTTCGCCCCGGAGCCGGACGGTGGTTCTGCAGCCTTATCCTTACCCATCGCTTGGGGGAGAGTCATGCCGACCGTGCTCGGGGCGGGGGCCGCGCCAGAAATCGACAGGGTCCCGCTCGGCCGGGGCCTCGGCGCGCCCCTCCTTCTCGTATCATCCGAAGCCGACCGAGCCGAAGGCCGGGCTGGGGACCGACCGCGTCCGACCCGGCCGTCTCGGGCACGCCCGGATGACACCTCCGAAAAAGCGGTAGTCTCATCACCGGAGGGCTGATACGGCGTCAACTGTCGGTCCGAGCTCGCGGCGTCCCCCTGATCGGTGGGCCCAGACCCGTCTGTCGGCGTCGGAGTCGCCTGCTGGCGGGGCTTCTTCGCCGGTGGGACCCCGCTCGGAGGAGTCCGTTTCTTCCTCCGGACCGCTTCCAGTAGGGACGCCCTACTAACAGCCATTGCCTTGTCCGACTGCATGACGTCGTCGATTTCTGCAAAAAGGACGAGATGGTTAGAAACTGAGAAACTGATGAAAGAAGAAACGAAAGAGGAGAAAAGGGCTAAAAAAGAAGAAGTGGTGGCGGGCTCACGGTCGGCGGGGACCGAGCTCAGACCGACGTTCACCAAGGCATCCTCGGAAATAAGGCTAGCCACCGGGGGGAGCCGGCCCTCGGCAACCAACCCCCTCAAGACGGCGACGCCATCGGACTCCTCCCTCGACAACCTCGATAGGCCGATCGGGGACTTCATCGGCGTCTCCCAGGTTGTCCCGATTCCCCAAGAAAGATTTACGTCGGTGAAAAAGAAACGCTCCTTCCAGCCATGAATGGAGGAAGGAGCCTCCTTGACGAGGCCGCACCCTCGCCGCGCCGCAAAGCACCACCACCCTCTGTCCCGGGGGTGGCCGTTCAGGCCGTAGCATTCCCAAAAGACGTTCAGGGTGGCGGGAACCTCGTGCATGCGGCAGAGAACCTGGAAGGCCGTCAGGGTACGCTATGAGTTCGGCACCAGTTGCGTCGGCGCCACTCTTAAACCTCGAAGCACCTGCACGACTAAGTCCGAGAGGGGAAAGCGGAACCCAGCCTGAAGGATGTCCTCATTGATGGCGACCTTCCCTGGAGGAGGATGGGACATCCTCTCCTCAGGCCCCGGGAGCGTAACGTTGCAGGCTTCGGGAAGGTGGTACCGGGCCACGAACCTATCTAGGTCTTCGGGGACCAGCTCCGACTGAATGCGGTCCGCTCTTACTTCGTCCATCCCTAACGGCCAGTGAATCTACGGTCAGGGCGGGGTCAAGAGGGGAGAAGGGACCGGAACGACTGGGGTACACTAATACAAAGGGAGAAAGTACGGAGAGCCCTAAATTGAAGAGTGGGGCAACTCACCGGAAGGGAAGGAAGAACGGCTCCGAGAGCGTCAAAGGAGGAGCGAACGAACAGTCCGACGGCAACGGCAGCAGCACAAGGGAGAAACTCGAGGATGCCTGTGAAGAGAAAGGCGGACGGGGGAGGGCCCCCGGTCAAATAGGCGGAAAGGCGGGTGACGCCTCGGTGACACCAGAGGACGCCCGGCTGCCGAAGGATCGTTCGCGCCCCAAAGGCGAATCGACGCCATTAAGGAAGGATGTCCGCCGAAATCCGCAGACTGCCAGATCAGCGACAACCGCCATACGCCATAAAGAAGGCGGGGAGCTCGGAGCGCGCGCGCCTTTCCGAGGGATGGCGGCAATCTCGAAGCGTCACTCCCTTCACCCGTTCTCCTCCTGGTTCCAGGCTCGGAAGTGGGGGGCTACTGTTACGGGGGAACTTAGCCACCATGCCCCACGTGACCGGCACGCGCGCCCAGGAAGACTACGGCTGCCCCTTGATCCAGCAATCCGACCTCGGGTCGGATATCTTCGGCTCCGCAGCCCGACCCCGAGTCGGCTGCCCCTTGGTCCAGCAATCCGACCTCGGGTCGGATATCTTCGGCTCCGCAGCCCGACCCCGAGTCGGGTGCCCCTTGATCCAGCAATCCGACCCCAAGTCGGCAATCTCTTGACAACAACAGACTGTTTCCCTGAGGCACGCCGCGGCCCCCTGCTCCACTACTCCCTGCAACGGCCGTATCCGGCGCTGCCCCACGATCCCCTGTAACAGCCGTACAAAGCGGAGCTCCACTACGCCCTGCCATGGCCGTACCCAGCGCTGCCCCACGACGCCCTGTAACGACCATGTCAGTGGCAACCCCATCGTGCCACACGATGACCAATCCCCAGAAAAACCCCCCAGCCTGATATATATGCGGCTGGGGGGGAAGGGGAGGGTAAGCAAGATTTTTCAGAGTATTATCTTACCTGCTACCTCTTCTTCTCCTTCGATCTCCCCTAACTTGATCGTCGGAGGGCCCCCACTACCCCGGTGGTGGTGCGAGGCTTGCTTGCAGGTTTTCCGGCGGAAGGTGGAGCGCAACCGAAGTAATTCCAAGGGAACCCCGTTCATACCGCTGTGCCAATCGTTCTCGGTTTGGACCCCCAGCAACAAAAGGAGTTCTTTGATTGTTTGCCAAATTGACATGCTTCACATATTTTATTCTTTTCAAACTTTAATTTTGGCAAACCAATCACCGAATCTCTTTTAACTAGTTTAGATATTGTGTCCATGCTTGCATGACCTAACTTACGGTGCCATAACCAACTAGCATCATTGTCCTTAGTTTCATTAACAACTAAACATGGATTGTGTTTGGCAAGATCCTCAAGGTCTACAACATACACATTTCCACGTCTTATTCCTTTAAAAACTAAACTATTGTCATTTGGGTTTGTTATGATGCATAGTGATGGTTTAAACATAACATTATAATCTCTATCACATAATTGACTAATGCTTAATAAATTATGCTTAAGACCATCAACATAGCGAACATTATCAATAAAAGTAGAAGGGGTAATTTGAACTTTACCTATACCAATGATGTGACCCTGGTTATTGTCTCCAAAAGTCACAGCACCTCCCTTCTTAGCTTCAAGGGTGAAGAATTGATTCTTGTTACCCGTCATGTGTCTTGAGCAGCCACTATCCAAGTATCAGCAATTTTTGTTGACCTTGGCTGCAAGACACTCCTACACAAGCAGATCATATAATCTTAGGTACCCAAGTTTTCTTGGGTCCTTCATGGTTAGTCATATTGGTTCCTTTTGGAACCCATACCCTTTTAATTTTTCTTCTAGTTTTCCCTTTCCTATAGTCACATACATTTGCTTTATGTCCTACAGTTCCACAACAAAAGCAGGTTACTTTCTTAGTTTTGTTTTCTCCAGCTTTAACAAAGAAGTTACTCAGAAGTTTTTGCTTATTTTTAAGTTTATATCCTAAACCTGCTCTATTGAATACTGCTCGTTGACTATTAAGTATCATATTCAGTTTTTCTGAACTATATGTAAATTTTTCAACCAAGGATTTGTATTTTTCAAGTTCTTTAGTTAGTGTTTGTTTTTCTGCTTTTAAATCATTCAGTTCTTTTGTGATACTCTCATTTATATGTTTATTGTTTTTGGGTTCTAATGTTTCTTTGTTCAGCCTTTCATTTTTTTTAGTTAAGGTATTATTCTTTTGTATCAAGATTTGGTTGCTTGTTTTAAGTTCTGCATTTTCTTTGGTGATACAATCCTTATCCTTAACTAACTTATCGTATTTATGTAGGTAAGATTGATTAGCTATTTTTAGTTCTTTATTCTTAAGATTTATGGCCTTATATTCAATCATTAATTCATTAAATGCATCATACAATTCATCAAAGGTAAAATCGAGATGCGTGTTGGATGTTACCTCATTTTCATTGGCCATGAAACAGAAATTGGCCTTTTCTTCTTGTTCCTCATCCGATGATGAAGATGATGCGTCGGAGTCCGATAAGGTGGTGACAAGGGCTTTCTTCTTCTTGTACTTGCTGCCCTTCTTTAGTAAGGGACACTCAGCTCTGATGTGCCCCGGCTTCTTGCACTCATAACACCCAATCCCCTCATTTTTCCTTTCCTTACCTTTATCCTTGCGATAGGAATTTGAGGGGCCTCTCCTTTGATGATAGGACTTCTTGTGGTTGATGAATTTTCTGAACTTGCGCACAAGAAGAGCCTCATCATCATCTCCCTCATGATCTTCTTCTTCACTGCTGCTACTGCAAGACAAATCTTTGTTAGATGATGTAGATTTGAGAGCTATTACCTTTTTCTTATGGGAGGACTCTTCTTCGCTGTGCTGCTTCATTGTTAGCTCGTGAGTCATTAGGGATCCAAGGAGCTCTTCAAGTGGAAGCTTGTTCAAGTCCTTAGCTTCTTGGATTGCCGTCACCTTGGCTTCCCATGACCTTGGTAGACAGCGAAGAATTTTCCTGATAAGATCACTGTTAGTATAGTTTTTGCCAAGGCTTTTTAGGCCATTGACAATGTCAGTAAATCTAGTGAACATGCTAGTGATTGTCTCATTAGAATCCATCTTAAATAGTTCATACTTATGAACTAATATATTTATTTTGGATTCTTTGACTTGATTCGTGCCCTCATGGGTCACTTCAAGTCTGTCCCAAATCTCTTTTGCAGAATTGCAAGTAGAGACTCTATTGAATTCATTCCTATCTAATGCACAGTAAAGCACATTCATTGCTTTAGAACTGAGTTGTGCCTTTCTCATGTCATGTTCATCCCAATCCTTTTCTAGTTTAGGTACAGTGACACCCTCTACATAGATGGATGGGATGTATGGTCCATTTACTACAATGGTCCACATCTCATAGTCTTGGGCTTGGATGAATATTCTCATCCTAGCCTTCCAATATGAGTAGTCGGATCCATTAAAGAATGGGGGTCTTTGGGTGGACTGACCCTCAATGTGGGAAGATCCAAATGGGGTTGTTATTTTGATCTTTTACTCTTAGGGTAGAAGAGTTTAGGCTCTGATACCACTTGTTGCCCAGATAGACAACCCAAGAGGGGGGGGGGGGGGTGAATTGGGTTTTAAAATAATTTTGCAATTAAAACGTTGTGGATGACTAATTAATGCTTTACCAAGATGATTAATTAATTGCTATGTGCTGTGAATGAAATGAGAGTAAAAGAAAGAGACACACAATCACAAACACAAGGCTTTTATAGTGGTTCGGAGCTAACCCTTGCTCCTACGTCCACTCCCCAAGTCTCACTTGGGAATTCACTATAACCCCTCGGATTACAACCGGTTGTTTTACAAGCTCACAACCAAACTTGTTGTTTTACGAGCTCACAACGAACTCGGTCGGTTTTCCCTGGCTCACCGACTAGAACCACCCCGATTGTTTTTCCGGGATCACAATCGAACCCTTACACGTTGGTTTTACACTCGGCTCACCAACCAACCTCTACACCCTTGATTCAATCCCCCGATTGAACCAAGCAAAGACAATATGGAAAGAATAAGAAACAAACAGAAAAACTGAGCTTCTTAAAAAGCAGATTTGCTACAATATAAACTAGAGAGAAGTTAAGAGCCCTCAAACACTTTTGAGTTGGAGTAGAGTAGGGCTTCTTGAACTTTGAGTCTCCTCTGGAATGTCTGGTCGACTTGAATGCAGGAGGAGGCTTCTTTAAAATGCTGAGAAGAGAAAGTTGGATGGAGTTAATGGCGCTCTTCCTTCTTTTCGTTGAAGACAAGTATGCAGAGAATGAATGCTTGATTTCTTTGAATGGAATGGTGCTTCTCTACCTTGCTACAGTCCTCTGTGGCTATTTAAGCCATCCCCCACGGAAACTAGCCGTTAGACACCTTTTTCTGCCCGTTCTGCACACTCTGCACAACCTGACAATATGTCCGTTGGGGGTCGGAGTCGACTCGCGCGATCAGGAGTCGACTCGGCTGTAGCGGGAGTCGACTCATGCTTTTCTGGAGTCAACTCGGCAACTGTTCCGGATTTGAATTAAAGTGGCCTCTTCGACTGGGAGTCGACTCGACTTGACCCGGAGTCGACTCGCCAACTTCTGGAGCTGACTTGGCATTTTCGGAGTCGGCTCATCCCATGAAGTCCACGGAGCCAATTTTCAACCTGGCCCACTCGAGTCGACTCGACAATCCTGGGAGTCGACTCGGCGCTCAGAGCCCGAACTCCCGATCTTCTGTGTTTTGGCTCGTCCAGTCTTGGAGTCGACTCGGACTGTTCTGGAGTCGACTCGGCTCTCAGTTTCCGAAACATGGCCTTCTGCCTTTTTGGTGTAGCGCTGCCTTGGGGTCGACTCGAGCTGTCTGGGAGTCGACTCGGCTCTCAGAGACAATAATTCGGTCTTCTGTCTTTTTGGGGTCGCGCTGTCTCGGAGTCGACTCGCGCATTGCGGGAGTCGACTCGAATCTTAGAGTCCGAAAACTGCTCTCTGACTTTTGCCTTGTGAACCACTGAGAGTCGACTCTCGCTTTCTTTGGAGTCGACCTACCAACCATCGGAGTCGACTCGCGTTCCACAGGAGTCGACTCGAATCTCAGGGTCGAAATTCGCTCTCTGACTTTTCTGTCTGTAACTCCTTGGAGTCGACTCATACTACTCCGGAGTCGACTCGGTAAACATCGGAGTTGACTCGCGCACTTCAGGAGTTGACTCGCTGACAGGTTTTGAGTTGATGCTTTCTGTTCATCTGTCTGTTCTCAGTCGGAGTCGACTCGTAATGATCCGGAGTCGACTCGAGCCCGTGCCAGTGATTCTGATACGCTTGGAGTCGACTCGTAATACTCCGGAGTCGACTCGAGTCTCAGACTTTGGTTCAAACTGACTTCTTAACTTATCCAAAATATTATGAACCAAGTCTAGAAACACTTTAGACAAGATTTTCACTGAAACACTCAATTGAATTCATTAGTAAACAAGAGATATACTCAGATGCTTTGAGCTCATCAAAATCAAATAGGGTTATGATCAATCACTCCACACAACACATAAAACAAACACACTTAGAAGAAATATCATGAACTTCGCACAAAAAGATGGAGAAACATTTTTTCAGTATTGGGAAAGATTTAAGGACCTTCTGCTTGCTTGCCCACATCATGGATATGAAATTTGGAGGGTCTTTAGTTTCTTTTATAATGGTTTGTCCTCCAATATGAGATAATTTGTAGAAATGATGTGTAACGGTGAATTCATGAGTAAAGAACCAAATGAAGCCTGGGATTATTTTGATCTTTTAGCAGAAAATGCACAAGCTTGGGATACAACAGATAAAAATGAAAAATCTAAAATAGCACCTAATGCAAAAGGAGGAATATATCTTATTAAAGATGACAATGATGTCAATATAAAAATTGCTAATTTGACTAGGAAGGTTGAAGCCATGGAATTAAGCAAGGCCAATATAGGAAAAGCACAAACTATTGTTGAAAGTATATGTGGAATCTACGAGAGTAATGCACATGTGACCAAGGATTGTCCTACAATTCCTGCTTTTCAAGAAGTGTTGCATGATCAAGCAAATTTCACCAATACTTATAAAAGACCATTTTCAGAAACATATAATCCTAAAAGACCACTGCTAATGAATCTCAAGGAAATTCTGTTCCTACTCCTTATCTGCCACCACATAGAAAATTTCTTGAAGATACTTTGCAAACTTTCATGCAAGGGCAGACTCAGATAAATCAGAATACAATGCAATCACTCCAAGAACTTAAAAATTATGTAGGTAGAATTGAGGCTCAACTCAATGTTAGGAAAAAAGGAACATTTCCAGCCCAACCTCAATCTAACCCATAGGGTCAACATGAGGTCCATGAAGCAAGTTCATCCCAACCTAAATTTGAACAAGTTAAGTCTGTCACGACCCTTCGTAGTGGAAAAATAATTAACAAAGAAATCCCAACGAAGGATGACAATTCTGAAAAATCTATTGAAAAGAATGATGAAGATGATAATGAACAAGATGAATCAATACCCCATCACAAGATAGTTGCTCCATTTCCTCAGCGCTTGCTTGCATCTAAAAAGGGAATACCTGACCAAGAAATTCTGGATATCTTTAAACAAGTAAAGATAAACATTCCTTTATTAGATGCCATTAAGCAGATCCCATCTAATGCCAAATTTTTAAAAGATCTTGTACCATAAAGCGAAAGCTTTACATACAAAAGAAAGCTTTTCTAACTGAACATGTGACTGCTATTCTCAAACACAACACCCCACCTAAGTATAAAGATCCTGGTTGTCCTACCATATCTTGCATCATAGGAAACTTCAGGATACAACGAGCCCTTTTTGATTTAGGTGCAAGTGTTAACTTACTGCCCTATTCAGTTTATGAACAGTTAGGACTTGGTGAACTAAAACCCACCAAGGTTACTCTCCAACTTGCCGATCAATCTATAAAGATACCAAGAGGAGTAGTCGAGGATGTACTTGTCCAAATTGATAAATTCTATTTTCCAATCAACTTCATAGTATTAGATACCCAGCCTGTCATGAATTGTACCACTCCAATACCTGTCATCTTAGGCCGCCCATTTCTAGCTACTTCCAATGCTTTGATCAACTGTCAAAATGGAATAATGAAAATGTCATTCGGGAATATGACTATAGATTTTAATATATTTAACATTTGCAAACAACCCGATAATGACAACAAAAATGATGAGATTCATGGAGTTAATCTGATCGACACCATTATAGAAGATGCTCTTGTCCCATCTCTTTCTTCTGATCCGTTAGAAACATGCCTAACTCATTTCGGAAATACAGATATCAACCAAAACTTTAGAGAAATCAGTGCTATATTAGATTCAGCTCCTTTGTTGGATACAGATAGGTGAAAATCTCATTTTGAAGAATTGCCCACACGCAATAATAGTCCTCTACCATCTAGTGTTCAAGCACTTAAACTTGAGCTAAAACCATTGCCATCTGAGCTCAAGTACGCATACCTTGGTCAAGAAGAGACTTTTCCTGTGATCATATCATCCCAACTCGAACAAAGTCAAGAATTAAAATTGTTAGAAATTCTCAAGGAACATAAGGGAGCAATAGGGTGGACAATTGCTGATATCAAGGGAATTAGTCTCTCAATTTGCACTCATAGAATCCACCTAGAAACTGATGCTAAACCTTCTTGTCAACCTCAACGTCGATTGAACCCAAACATGAAGGATGTGGTTAGGGCAGAAGTTCTGAAACTTCTGGATGCGGGTATGATCTACCCTATTTCAGATAGTAAATGGGTAAGTCCAACCCAGGTGGTCTCGAAAAAATCTGGTGTTACTGTAGTCAAAAATGCCAACAATGAATTAGTTCCAACTAGGGTCCCCACTAGTTGGCGTGTATGCATTGACTATAGAAAACTTAATTCTGTCACTAGGAAGGATCACTTTCCTCTACCTTTTATTGATCAAATCTTAGAAAGGTTGGCAGGTCATAAATTTTATTGCTTCCTAGATGGCTATTCCGGTTACAACCAAATTGCAATTGATCTTGAAGATCAGGAAAAGACCACTTTTACATGTCCTTTTGGCACTTTTGCTTACAAGAGAATGCCATTTGGGTTATGTGATGCTCCTGCAACCTTCCAAAGATGCATGCTCAGTATTTTCTTTGACATGGTTGAGCACTTTTTGGAAGTCTTTATGGATGATTTTTCGATTTTCGGCTCCTCTTTTGAAAACTGTGTAGACCATTTAAGGCTAGTCTTAATTCGGTGTGAGGAGAAGAATCTAATCTTAAGCTGGAAAAAGTGCCATTTCATGGTAACTAGGGGAATTGTTCTCGGGCACGTCATTTCATCTGAAGGAATTGAAGTAGACAAGGCTAAAATTGACTTAATTGCTAACTTACCCAACCCAAAAACTATCAAAGATATACGCTCATTTTTGGGTCATGCAGGATTTTATAGGAGATTCATTAAAGATTTTAGCCTAATATCTAAACCCTTATGTAATCTCCTTCAAAAGGAAACCCAACTTGCGTGGTCTGAAGAATGTCAAAAAGTTTTTGATAAACTTAAAAACTTGCTGACCTCTGCTCCCATCATGCAACCATCCGACTGGTCGCTTCCTTTTGAAATTATGTGTGATGCTAGTGAATATGCAGTTGGGCTAGTTTTAGGGCAAAGAAAGGAAAGAAAACCTTATGTTATCTACTATACAAGTAAGACTTTAAATAGTGCACAAATGAATTACACCATTACGAAAAAGGAACTACTCGCTGTGGTATTTGCACTAGACAAATTTAGGTCTTACTTGATTGGATCCAAAATCATTATCTATACTGACCACGCTGCCCTTAAGTACCTTCTTTCAAAAAAGGATGCTAAGGCGCGTTTGCTTAGGTGGATCCTTCTGCTCCAAGAGTTTTTTCTAGAAATAAGAGATAAAAAAGGGGTAGAGAACGTAGTAGCTGATCACTTGTCCCATCTCACTCTTCCAGATTCCATAGACAATTCATCCATAGGAGACACTTCCCTGATGAGCAACTCTTTGAGATCCAGTCGTCACCCTGGTTTGCAGACATTGCAAATTTTCTTATCACGGGTGAACTCCCGATTCATTAGAATAAACAAGACAAAAGAATATTTCTGACCGAAATAAAAAATTTCTTCTGGGATGATCCTTATCTTTTCAAATACTGCCCAGACCAAATTATTAGGAGATGTGTACCTAATGACGAATTTATTAGTGTCATTTCCTTTTGTCATTCTGAAGCTTGCGGTGGTCATTTCTCTGCTAAGAAAATGGCTGCAAAAATTTTACAGTGCGGTTTCTATTGGCCCATCTTGTTCAAAGATTTCCATAACTTTTGCAAAGCTTGCGAGCGTTGTCAAAAGTTAGGTGGGATAACTCGTAGGAATATGATGCCCCTCAACCCAATTTTAATTATCGAAATATTCGTTTGTTGGGGAATAGATTTTATGGGTCCATTTTCCTCTTCATTTGGAAATTTGTACATCTTAGTAGTTGTAGATTATGACTCCAAATGGATAGAGGCAATTCCTTGCAAGCATAATGACCATAAAACTGTTTTAAAATTTTTAAAAGTAAACATTCTTTCCAGATTTGGAACGCCTCGAGCCATCATCAGTGATGGGGGTTCACACTTCTGTAATAAGCCTTTTGAGACTTTAATGCAAAAATATGGGATCACCCATAAAGTCGCCACCCCTTATCATCCACAAATAAGTGGACAAGTTGAAGTATCCAATCGATCAATTAAGAATATTCTGAAAAAAATGGTTAACCCAAATTGCAAAGATTGGTCTTTATATTTAACTGATGCACTTTGGGCTTATCGTACTGCTTTTAAAAGCCCGATTGGTATGTCTCAGTATCATCTTATTTTTGACGAACCGTGTCACTTGCCTGTGGAATTGGAGCATAAAGCCTACTGGGCTATTAAGAGATTTAATTTTGATATGGATAAGGCTAGTTCACTATGCAAACTTCAACTTAATGAACTAGAGGAAATCAGGAATGAAGCATATGAGAATGCTCGAATTTATAAAAACAAAATGAAAGTCTTTTATGATAGAAATATTATAAGGAAAACATTTGAGCCTTCCCAGAAAGTTCTATTGTATAATTCAAGACTTCATTTATTTCCAGAAAAATTGAGATCTAGGTGGACCGGCTCATTTATAGTTAAAACTGTTTACTCGTATGGAACCGTTGAGATAGAGAATCCAAACACCGATAATATTTTTAAAGTAAATGGCCAACGTTTGAAGTTATTTTTGGACAACTTTACCCCAGAGGTTGAATTGACCAATCTGGGAGATCCTGTTTATCAGGATTGATCTCTATATCTGCTAGAGATCCTCTGTTTGTATCATAATTTATATCTCTTTCATTTTCTGTTGATATGACAATTGGTGAGCAATAATAGTGTGCGGTCATTCTATCAGGTAAATTCTAACCTTCAGCCTTATTATCCTTCATACAATCATATTTCATGCATTCATGTTGAAACATTGGGGACAATGTTGAATTTAAGTTGGGGGGAGAGATTACTGTATTTTTTTCTATATACCAATTGTCATATCTTTCAAAAAAAATAAAATAATAATAATAATAATAATAATAATAATAATAGTAATAATAACAAACATATATTTTGTTGCATTTAATTACCACTTTAATTTTTCTAAACAAATAAACATGTACAGCTATTAAGGCAAGGAGCACATTATGACTTATTAGAGACCTATTATTAGATCCCTATACAAGTATTCAATGACAATAGGGAAGCCTCAGGAATTCACTTGTGTTACCTATTTGTTTGTTGACCTTATTCGCTAAAGAAGTACGAGTGTCCTTGTCCTAAAGTTCATGATTTGGTTTTCACATAAAGATAGAGTTTGAAATTCCCGGCTAGATCACCTGGGTGCCTTATGTTCTGACCTTGGTTGACCTATAGTCACAATACAATCATGTTATATATATATATATAAAAAGGAGAGAGAAATAATACAGTTTGTCGTCACTGAGTAACCGGGCCTCTTGCCTACAAAGCAGCGAGTGTTCGTGTAAAAAGGTGAAAATGACTGAAATAAGTGATTAGTCTGGCCTCGTGGCGTAGTCTGGTTCGAGTAATTAAGTCCGAGGGGTGTTTCACCTAATGCCTTGAGCCAACTGGATCAAGAGTTATTGACCCAAAGCTCGTTACATGGATCTTACTACAGCCTAATGGAGTTGGACTGTTGTAGTTATTATAAAAAAAAATAAAAACAATAATAAATAAATAAATAAATAAATAAATAAATAAAAAATTAAAATTGACATGAGTGGGTTAGTTAAATTAAAACCAAGTGACGTGGATGACTGGTTTGACTCCATTATTTTAGAACTCTGTGTACCTGGGATGTCTAGTTGGGATTGATAGCTTCATTTTTATATGCGAACCATTCCGGACAAATAACATGTGATATTCAAAAAATTTAGTGGGTCGGGAGCTAACAAATGGTAGTTATCACTTGTGAATTTGAGTAGTGCACCTAGCACTCAAGCGGTACCCAATTGTGGTGGAGGTATAGGTATTCTGAGACGTCACATTTACATTTGCCTTAAGAGTTGCTATATTTTAAAGTATCTTTTAACTTAAAAACGATGTTTATGGGTAACATCACTGCAAATCCTCACGAGACAACACTCATCCACTAGGGTAACCTGGAGTTTAACGGCTTATTGCACGTGCTAAGTGCAATCGTAATGCTCTACGAAAATGAGTATTTATTTTAATTCATGCATATTAATAAAAATAAACAATACTTTTGCACCCTCATTTTATCATTTTCACACTAAATTGCTAGAGACTAGCAATAAGCTTGTTGAGGGATGTGATGAGAGCACAAAAGTACAATCTTCATACCATTTTAATTAATATTATAGCTAATCTTTATTAATAAAATTAATTAATTAATATTTTATTTATGTTTGAGTGCAAGTAATCCAAGAGACTCAAAAATGCTAAGTTTGAGCCCAACGCCACCATCAGCCCGAGTTGCCTCTGCGTTCCACGCTCCCTATCTCCGCGCGTGGCTTCTATCAGCAACGTTCGTGACCACATCCGTTTCCAAGCTTATTTGCAACGTTCAACACCCCAACGGCCATCCACGTGGTCCAGCAGAACCGTCCCAGTAGCAAAAGCATCCCAGTAACCGGATCATCCCCAAGCCGAGTCCTCCATTTCATTTCCAGAAATTAAATCTCAACTTGTTCCATGAGTCTTCTCAACTTCCAAACAGCCGCATGGCTTCCTGTCTCCCAAACTCCCAATTGGCTCTTTCTTTCATTCGTGAAGCAACACCCCAGCGGAACCGTCCCAGCAACATTCCCAGCGAATAAATCCCAGTTGAGAAGTCTTCTCAACATCCCAACGGTTCACATTTTCTTCCCATTCAGTCGATCCAACTCCCTCCAATCTCATCTTCCCAACCGACCATGGATCTCCCAAGCATCGTGGCATCTCATCAGCGTCCTTCCGTCTCCCCTGTTTCTTCCCAGCTGCATCCCAACGTCCGTCCATGGCATCTCAAGCGTTGTGACATCAAGCCTTCCGCATGGCTTCTTGTCTCCCAACCGGATCATTCCAAGCAACAGTGGAAGCATCCCAGCAGCCGAAGAGTCCCAAACCGTCTGCATTCAAGCCATCAGTCCGTGTCGCCTCCATGTTCAACGCTCCCCATCCGTTCGGTTCGTCCTAGCAGCGTTTCAGCTTCTTCAACATGCTATAAGATGGAGCCGAGCGAGCAAGGGAGATGAAGCATCCAGGGAGGCCATTCGGGAAGAGGAGGAGGCCAGCACCGACGGAAGAGCAGGAGGCCAGCATCGACGGAAGAGGAAGGAAGCTAACCGGGCGAGGGAGGGGAGAAGAGAAGGACGGAGACCAACCATCTGCATCTCCTCTTCTGATCTTCCCATCCGATGGAGGAAAAGGAGGAGGGAGGCCATTCGGGAAGGAGAGGAAGCCAGGGAACCATCGGAAGAGAGAAGAAAAAAAAGAAAGAAAACAGAGCCCTCTGTTTTCTTAAGAGAAGAAAGGAAAAAGAAAAAAAAAGGATTTATGCTTTATTTTATTTATTCTATGCTAATCCCTTTTATAAAAATGCTTGCATCTCATATGGATAGCTAAATCTTTTTTAGCTAAGGCTAGGAAAAAGCCTAGCATTTTCTTCATATATTTCCTTCAATCATCAATGGGATTTTAATGCTTTTGATTTGATTTATGGTGCAGTAAATCTATAGAAATTATTTTAAACTTATATATTTTTTTGATTTGTTATTTTCTCCGGGTATAACAGATGCTTAGAAATCCCTGTAGTTTAAAATAAAATTACTGTAATGCTGCCCATAAAACTAAATCTATTTTATTAACGATTAATTGGTATTTTCACCGCTCCACTTTCCGGTTAGGTCTTTACTCTGATCTAACTGAGATAATTGGTGATTTTAAGAAATGCATGATTAAGTGCTAGGCTGAATCCTAATGCCTTAGTTATATTTTTGTCAATCCAAATATTATTTTTAGCCTTTAGTTTTTGTTCACGGTCAAATCCCTGTGGATTCGATCTCGGACTCACCGAGAATATTACTTTGCTACACCCTATACTTGGGGTATTCTACATTTAATTTTCCTTTTAAAAAGAGCAAGATTAAAAACGTAGCAAGTTTTTGGCGCCGTTTCCGGGGATTTGCAACGTGCGAACGAGAACAAGGCTGCAAATTTCAATCTTTAATATCTAGTTCTTCAATTTTTCTTTATTTTTAACACGGCTGATATTTCAAGTCTTTTCAGATTCAAGGGCGACACAAAGCGGGATCAGTAACGAGGAAGATCAAGATCACCATTTTGGATTCCCGAAGTGAACGAACTCCGGCCGTGAGTGTTTAAATTAATTTTCCTGTTTTGTTCATCCTAGTCCTATTTAAGTAATTCCTAGATTAAAATTTTACTCTTGTTAAAATAATAATAATAATAAAATAAAATAAAATAAAAAAAATAAATAAATAATAAAAATTTAGCTAGTTTGTTTGATCAACTATTCAAATGCAATTTAATGTCATGATATAAAATGTTAAAAATCTTCTTGATTGTTGCATATAGTATAAAGCATTTACATAAAAAATCTAAGGGCTGAACCCATTAAAAAGATAAGGTCGGAATTTCATTACTCGTCCTTAGCCCAAAAATCATCCCAGTGCATCAACATCCTAAGCCTAATTAAAATCAACGAGATGTTGGCCCCTAAGGATATTCGAGCTCAATAGGACGAAGACCACTGAAAGTTGTACCAATTTCGCTCTATGGCCCGGTCGATGTCTAGGCAAGCTTTGTCCCTCTAAGTGATTGAAGGAAGACAGTTTCTGTTTGAGGAAAGTGGATTTTAAGTGGGACCTTTGCTACACGCATCGTGACCCCTCCACTTATCTTGGAGCTTACCTGGTCGACTAAGGTTATTAGACCGGATTGGAGGCTTAGGTGTCCTCTTCAAACCAGTTAGGAGTTGTCTAGAATTTTTAGAAAAACATTAGAACTTATTGGGTGATGTTTTAATGCATGTTTAATTTTAATTAAATTTTTTAGAGTGTTTGTTTAATTTTAATTAAATTTTGTTTGTACCAACCCAAAATAATAATAAATAAATAAATAAAATAAAAAAATAAAATATATATATATATATATTTATTTCAGTATATGCTGTTGTGGGAGAGAGATAAAACGAATAGATTATTTCGAGTTGAATCAAGAGATAAAAATTTAATTGTTCAAAATTCAAATAATCAAATGGAAGATAATGGTAGTAATCAGGGAGATAATGAATTTCAAGATGACTTACCTATTAGAACGCTTCGTGATTATCTACAACCCACTAGGACCAGTATCCCATCCTGTATAGTTATTCCTACGGCTGTAGGAGCTTTTGACATGAAACCAGGAATA
Source organism: Phoenix dactylifera (assembly GCF_051530095.1). Lineage (NCBI taxonomy): Eukaryota > Viridiplantae > Streptophyta > Magnoliopsida > Arecales > Arecaceae > Phoenix > Phoenix dactylifera. Next base: position 8,746,898 of record NC_143201.1, read on the forward strand.
ATCCAATTACTCCCAAAGTTTCACGGACTTAATTCTGAAAGTTCCTATTTGCACCTGAAAGAATTTGATGAAGTGTGTTCAACACTTCATTTCAATGATGTCATTGAAGAGGTAGTTAAGCTTAAGTTATTTCCTTTTTCTTTAAAGGAAAAAGCTAAGTCATGGTTACACTCCTTAAGGCCTAGGACCATAGCTACCTGGCAAGAAATGACAAGAGAATTTTTAAAGAAATACTTCCCAACACATAAAACAAACACACTTAGAAGAAATATCATGAACTTCGCACAAAAAGATGGAGAAACATTTTTTCAGTGTTGGGAAAGATTTAAGAACCTTCTGCTTGCTTGCCCACATCATGGATATGAAATTTGGAGGGTCATTAGTTTCTTTTATAATGGTTTGTCCTCCAATATGAGACAATTTGTAGAAATGATGTGTAACGGTGAATTCATGAGTAAGGAACCAAATAAAGCCTGGGATTATTTTGATCTTTTAGCAGAAAATGCACAAGCTTGGGATACAACAGATAAAAATGAAAAATCTAAAATAGCACCTAATGCAAAAGGAGGAATATATCTTATTAAAGATGACAATGATGTCAATATAAAAATTGCTAATTTGACTAGGAAGGTTGAAGCCATGGAATTAAGCAAGGCCAATATAGGAAAAGCACAAACTATTGTTGAAAGTATATGTGGAATCTACGAGAGTAATGCACATGTGACCAAGGATTGTCCTACAATTCCTCCTTTTCAAGAAGTGTTGCATGATCAAACAAATTTCACCAATACTTATAAAAGACCATTTCCAGAAACATATAATCCTAATTGGCGAAACCATCCTAACTTTAGTTGGAGACATGGACCCACTGCTAATGAATCTCAAGGAAATTCTGTTCCTACTCCTTATCTGCCACCACATAGAAAATTCCTTGAAGATACTTTGCAAACTTTCATGCAAGGGCAGACTCAGATAAATCAGAATACAATGCAATCACTCCAAGAACTTAAAAATTCTGTAGGTAGAATTGAGGCTCAACTCAATGTTAGGAAAAAAGGGACATTTCCAGCCCAACCTCAATCTAACCCAAAGGGTCAACATGAGGTCCATGAAGCAAGTTCATCCCAACCTAAATTTGAACAAGTTAAGTCTGTCACGACCCTTCGTAGTGGAAAAATAATTAATAAAGAAATCCCAACGAAGGATGACAATTCTGAAAAATCTATTGAAAAGAATGATGAAGATGATAATGAACAAGATGAATCAATACCCCATCACAAGATAGTTGCTCCATTTCCTCAGCGCTTGCTTGCATCTAAAAAGGGAATACCTGACCAAGAAATTTTGGATATCTTTAAACAAGTAAAGATAAAAATTCCTTTATTAGATGCCATTAAGCAGATCCCATCTAATGCCAAATTTTTAAAAGATTTTTGTACCATAAAGCGAAAGCTTTACATACAAAAGAAAGCTTTTCTAACTGAATAGGTGACTGCTATTCTCAAACACAACACCCCACCTAAGTATAAAGATCCTGGTTGTCCTACCATATCTTGCATCATAGGAAACTTCAGGATACAACGAGCCCTTCTTGATTTAGGTGCAAGTGTTAACTTACTGCCCTATTCAGTTTATGAACAGTTAGGACTTGGTGAACTAAAACCACCAAGGTTACTCTCCAACTTGCCGATCGATCTATAAAGATACCAAGAGGAGTAGTCGAGGATGTACTTGTCCTTATCTATCTACGAACGGTTTTTGAAACACGTTTATGCGATGAACGTCGATCCCGCTTATGCCGATTCCGCTGCCATCTGATTTTGTTTTGAAATATCAGCGGCATGGGCGGGCTCCTAACAATGTGTTCTAATGCAACTGATGGGGAAGGTATTTTATGGGCTTTATGGAGATTTCTAGTGCATGCATTCACTCTAATTACATACATTTAAGACTGCAGAGAAAAATGAAAGAGACTCTATGGGAGACTTCTAGCACATAGTTTCATACTAATTATATGTTATTAAGACTGCATAGAAAAATGAAGAGACAGTATAGGAGGATGCAAAGATAAGTACAAATGAAGAGACAGTATAAGAAGATGCAAAGATAGATAAGTTCGTGAACATATGTATCTAGACTATTCCAAAAAGTCAACTTTACTAATTTCAACAAAACAAATTGGAGAGGAAGAGCTCCTTTATTCTTAGCACTCTTGAATCTATGAAGGATTAAGAAAATGAGGAATATGATCAGGAAGGGATGGTTATAGTAGCTACAAGTTGAGTGTTGAAATCAACCTAGACGTCCACGGTTAAGTAATTTTATTTTTTTATATCTTTTACTAATAATATTTCATATGTTAGTTAGAAAGAGCCTTTGGCTCAGTATAAATTGATCTTATCTTTTGTGGACAAGGAACAATAGTTCCAGTCAGGAGCCTGCGAGAATAAAATCTTAAGAGTGGGGAGTCTTGAAAGGGATATGAGAGGGGTCCTCTTTGTGAAGACAGGACGTCTGATGGGTGGTTTGAGAGGGCGCCTTTTGGAGAGTAAGGGCGTAGGCGGCTTGTAACTGTTTTTTATAAAAATTCTCTCTCTCTCTTAAGTTTTATACTTTTTTTTTATTATTACTCAATATTGTCTCGATTGATGCTTATTCCAGATCATGGACCGGCACATTTGATCTTACACTGAAAAGTACACTATTCTATATAGTATCAAGTTATAGATTTTGAGATTGGTGGTTCGTGCATTCGTGGTTCGGCGTGGTTGAAGAGTTTTTTTAGTAATTTACTATGCACTAATACAAAAATGTGAACTTTTATTTATGTAATTGGGCAGGCAAGTCATCATGGTGGACACAACTACCATTTCTCTCATCGAAATTAAAACATTTAATGACACCAATTATGGCTATCAAAAGTCTTACGTCAAATCTTATTTGATTAGGTAAGATTTATAGGTGATTATATATCGGATAGATATAATGATGCTACTAAAAATTCCTGAAGCATAAGTGAGGAGAAAGCGGAGGATTAAAGCTAAAAAGATCAAAAAAATTCTCCAAATTAATATGGATAAAGACAATTATCAATATATTCAAAATTTAGAAGAGTCGAAGAGCATGTAGATTATTCTTGTAGCTACTCAAAGTTTAATAAGGCATGGCTTCAATTTTTGGAGAATGAGATTGATATCTCAAACAAAGTAATCTTACAATTTTTGAATATTTTATTAGAAAAAGCAAGTGATTGTTGAGCTTGGCATTCTTGATAAAAATTCTTGCCGTCATCAAATTAAATGGTATAGACTGTTAATTCATGGTTTGAATGGAAAGCATCAGTGCTTATATACTTGCTATTTCTGCATGGGCTAAATAACCTATATTTGCAAAACAGAAACCTTTATAGGAAAACACCATATTTTTTATAGTAGAAATAAAAATAAAAAGCAAAATAATGAAATTAAAATTTTGAAGAAAAAACTAGTTGAAGAATCATACAATGGAAAAAATCAAATTAAAAAAAATACAAATTTAAGGAGAATTATCATGGATGTGAAAAATTTGGTCATAAAATTCAAAATTGCAAGGTAAAGCACACATAAGTTAATATTTCATCCTTTACTTCAAAGCATAGGAGAGAGAAGGGAACTAGTAGTTGGGCACTCATGACTTCTATTGTTGATGCTAGTTCTCTTGATTGTTAGCATATATGTGTTTCTGTTTCTTCTCAAATAATAGATATTGATTTTACTAGGGAGTGAGTTATTGATTTCAGTTGTTTTAAATATTTTACTAGTCATAAGGAGATATTTGATTCTCTACATGATTATATAGATCTTTATGCTATTACTATAGCTGATGATTCACTTTGGCTTGTCGAAAGTATTGGTGATCTATTTTTCACATCACCTCCTGGTTTTTCTCTTTCTGCAAATAATATTTACTATATGCTAGGTATTAAGAAAATTTTATTTCTATTTCACAAATCACAGATTGAGTATATTGTTTTATTCGTGCCTAAAAATATAGAAATTTATACTACTACTAAAGCTTCTAGAAAGTTTATTACTCAAGGTAGCATAGTGATTAAGTTTTATATTATTTTTCTAGCTCTTAAGCATGATATAACTGATTTGTAACAAGCTAGATTAGTTGGCGTGAATTATCATAGACTTCAAGATATGCAAAGTAAAGGACTGGTTAATGTGCTTCCTAAGATAAAGGTAAATATTAGAACTATCTGTACTAGTTGTTAATACGGAAAGATGCACACTGCCGTTTAAAAAGAACAAAACATGATCTTAGATACTATAGACAATTCATTCAAATCTTCTTGGAAGGATAAGTACACAATCTTTCACTAGTATGAGGTATACAGTTTTGTTTATTGATGATTTTTCTAAAAATACTTGGATTTATTTTGTTAGAGGAAAGTCAAAATTGTTTAATAAATTGTCAATTTAAAAATCTGATTGGCAAAATCTCTTTAACCTAAAGTTGGTTGTTTAAGAACCGATAGTGGTGGTGTATATGTTTCAAAATAATTCTCTAATTATTTGACTAGTTATGGAGTATGTAGGATGTATGTTTGCTCAAGTACTCTTGAATAAAATGATATGGCAGAGATGAAAAACTAGCATCTATTTGAGACTATTCAAAATTGTTTAATAAATTTTGTCAATTTAAAAATCTGATTGGCAAAATCTCTTTAACCTAAAGTTGATTGTTTAAGAACCAATAGTGGTGGTGTATATGTTTCAAAATAATTCTCTAGTTATGGAGTATGTAGGATGTCTGCTTGCTCGAGTACTCTTGAATAAAATGATATGGCAGAGATGAAAAACTAGCATCTATTTGAAACTATTCACAATATGATTTATATAAAGCATATGAAGTGTAAGTTTTGGCCCAAGTGCTTGAAAATAGCAATATATTATTAACAAAATATCTTTGAGAAGTATTGACTACAAGACTAAGAAAAATTGCTTGGGAAGCATCTTGATATTTCTCATTTTCATATGTTTGGATGTGTCTGCTATGTACATGGCTATGACGAGTCTCTAATAAGCTAGATATGAAGTATGTCAGGTAGGTATATATATATATATATATATATATATATATATATATATATATATATATATATATATATATATATATATACTATGATGAAGCTAGAAAAGGTCAGATGTGCATTAATCTCGAGATAATGACAAGTTATATTTCCAAACATAATAGTTTTTTATGTGAGCTCTTCTTGGTGGTATTCCGGCGGGCCTTATTTTCCAACTAGTGATCTATGAACATTGCAACTAAGGACCATGTACCTTAGAAGGATGTTTCTCTAGAAAAGCAAGACAGTTAACCTTCTTCTCCTTCTCCTATTCAACAGCCAAAGTTTTTTTCATTTTTACCTACTTCTAGCAGTCATAGAAGTCCATGTAAAATTGGAGTGCATGCTTCAAATTCTAAGAAGGAACATATTGTTAGAGAAAAGGAGAATATGATATTACTTACTTGAAGATGAAATAGAAGGATCCATCATCATTGCAGGAAACAAATGGAAAGAAAAAATCAGTTAACAGGGATGAAGATTGGAATTACTCTTCTATTGCTTATTATTAAGCTTCTACCATTGCTAAGCAGCTAAAACCCATTTCATATGATGAGGATAAGGTCATTGGTGTTCAAGAGGATGCTACGAAAGAAGATATCTTAGCTCTTAAGTCGAAAGAGATATGAGATTTAGTACTTTTGCTTAATGGTGTTTCTCCTATTTCTTGCAAGTGGATGTATAAAATAAAAAGGAGTGATGGTTCTATTGAATGTTACAAAGCTCTTGTAGCAAGGGCATTGTTAGAGCGGAAAAGTGACTGCGTCCCAACCAGAGGTATTGTCTGCTTTGGGGAAGTGCATACTCGCGCGACGCGTGTCGTGTGCAGCTTTTAATGAGCAATATTCCCCTCACGGCTTTGTCATTTTTAAAAGGGCCCTCTGGAAGGAAAGGGGTGACCTCTCCTTATAAGGCACAATCTTTTCCGCTACTCTTTCAATGTGGGACTAAAGTTCCGGGTCCCCCATTCGCCCCCCAACACTACCTCCCCAGCGGGCAGGATTCGTGCGGGGAAGTTTCGGCGGAGCCCTTCCTCTAGCGCCATCTGTTGCTGGAAAACAGGTATGAGGGTGGCCGCGAACCGAGGAGGAGGAGCTTCTGCTGGGAGGAAGAACTCGGGACCCCGAGACCGCTGCCCGCTCAGGTCCCAAGTGCAGTAGACAAATGACCTTGCAGACTTTTGAAGGGCCCGAGGTCGGGCAAGCACGGGCCGTTGATTCCTCTATGGCCTCGGCGGGAGTTGCGCGCTCGGCGGGAGGAGCCTTTTCCGATCTAGACTCTCCTACCTTCCAGAGGGCCCTTTTAAGAAGGACAAAGCCATGAGGGGAATATTGCCCATTAAGAGCTGCACACGACACATATCGCGCGATACGTACGCACTTCCGTAAAGCGGACAATACCTCCCATGAGGGGAATATTGCCCATTAAAAGCTGCACACGACACATATCGCGCGATACGTACGCACTTCCGTAAAGCGGACAACACCTCTGGTTGGAACACAGTCACTTTTCCACTCTAACAGATGGCGTTAGAGGAAGGGCCCCATCGAAACTTCCCCGCACGAATCCTTCCCACTGGGGGGCAGTGTTGGGGGGCGGATGGGGACAACTGTTAGAGCAGGAAAGTGACTGCATCCCGACCAGAGGTATTGTTTGCTTTGGAAAAGTGCGTACGTATCGCGCGACACATGTCATGTGCAGCTCTTAATGGGCAATATTTCTCTCACGGCTTTGTCTTTCTTAAAAGGGCCCTCTGGAAGGAAAGGGGTGGCCCATCCTTATAAGGCACAATCCTTTCCGCTACACTTTCAATGTGGGACTAGAGTCTCGGGTCCCCCATCCGTCCCCCAACAGGCATCATTACAAGTATGGAGTTGATTTTGACGAGGCTAAAGCCTAGTTGCAAAATAACTAGAGTTAGAGTGCTTACTTTTTAGCAGCTAGTAAGGGTTGGTTTTGGTCGTAGATAGATGTAATGAATACCTTCTTATAGGGTGATATTAATGGAAGATTTATATATTGCAGCCATTTGGATGATTTTATTTGCAAACTTAGAAAAGCTTTATATAGTCTCAAGCAGGCACCTAGAGCATAGGATAGAAAAATTACAAAGTACTTACATCATTTTGGGGATATTCTCTATCTTTAGTATATTTTGGCTTAACTGTGAAGCATATTGTTAATGTGTGGCGGTAATTTGCTTATATGTTGATGATTTAATTGTCACTGGTAATGATATTGATGAGGTTCATAAAGTTCACGGACCACTTACCTGTATAATTTGAGAAGAAAGAATTTGGCGACTTGAAATACTTCCTGACATTGAAGTAACTGAACTTCAAGATGGCTATTTTATTTGTCAAATGAAATATGCACTTTATTTATTTAATAAGTTTGGATTGGCTACAACAAGCATATGCGAACATGAGTTGCATCAAATTTAAAGTCGACTAAAGAGCAAGCTGAGCCTCCTGATGATCCTACTATGTATAGACAATTTGTAGGCAATTTAATCTATTTGACTGTCACGAGGTCATATATTACTTACGTAGTTGGCATAGTTAGCAGATAATGTGCAATCCTATGTGGCCACACCTTGATGCAATCTTCTGAATATTAAGGCATATTCCTAAGACTATTGTATGGTATTTTACATACTAAAAATACCATAGTTAGATTAGCAGGTTTTGCAATTGCAGACTATACTAACAATGTGGATGCATGTAGATCTACGACCATTTATTCTTTTAGCATAGGGTCTAGTATTGTTTCTTGGTGCAGTAAGAAACAGCTGACTGTTGATAATCTTCTACAGAAGCAAAATATCATACCACTACCATGGCAATTTAGGAGTTGATTTCGTGCTTTATGTTAGGATGCTGACCATATTGTTTCTTATTTATTGTGATAATTAGTCTGCTATCCAATTAGTGAGGAATCTAGTTTTCTATACAAGAATGAAACACATTGTGGTTCATCATCATTCGATTAGAGAGAAAATTATAGATAAAAAAGTTGATTTGTTTCTAATTTTCATAAAGGATCAACTAGCGGATATTTTTATTAAAGTATTGGCTGCTGAGCGGTTGAAGCTTTGCGCGGCAAGCTCGGTATTGTTAGCATTGAGTTTACAAAGAGGAAGAGTATTGAAATCATCGTAACCTCCACAACTAGTACTTTTTGTTTTATTTTTTTAATTTTTTAACTAATAGCTGGTGTTGGTGTAGATTAGGTAGAAGATCTATAAGCTCGATAGAATAAGTCTTGTCTTTTGTGGAAAAGGAACACTAGTTCTTGTTAGGAGCCTGAGACGGGTAGATATAAAAAAAATATAATCTTAAGAGGCAAAGGAGGCATCTTTTTATTTGGGCAAGAAGTCTATTTGGGGGTTTTGTGTGGACCTATTCATGGGCCAGCAACCCATCCAACTGGCTTAAGCTTGAATCCTTTTGGATAGGTTTCGGCCAAAATTGTAGACTTGGCGAGCAGGCCATGTTTGGACATAGGCCCATTTAATAAACGCACCTTTCTCGAGCTTGGGAATTAAATTCCAACCTGTTATGAAATTTTTTATTTTTCTTATGTTGTTTGTTTGTTTGATGTATTTCTATACTTGGTTGACAAATGTTGTTGATACGTGAGCCTAATATGATAGTAGATATGCTGTGAGATGTTGGCAATATCTTTAGTTATTCATATTTACTATTTTTAAGTATTTTTAGTATTTTTAAAATTAAATAAATGATTAAGAAGGCCAAATGCTGGGCTGAGCCCGAACTAGCCCAGCCCACTAACAAGTCTAGTTTTTAGATGCATTTTTCAGCGAGTGAGAGCAAGTGCTGAGCATTTTCTCTTGGCTTGCAATTTTATATATACAAAATTTTCCTCTAATTTTTATACCTTTCTTCCACTATTACTCCTTGTTCTTTCGGATTGGTACTTGTTCTAGAACTTGGACTGGTATGTTGATCTACAAGGACAGAAGTGTCGTTATATAACAAGTTTATGATTGATATTCAGATTTGAAATTATTTATTTTCTTTTTGCAAGAGAAATTGGAGAATTGTTCTTCCACTGTACAACTTAGGTTTCTAATTAATATTAAACATTTGAAATCTTTACTTATGTAATGTATTAGAATCTTAGTCTGTATTAAGATTTCATGATAGTAATAAATTTGATGGGGCCTTGATTGGATTACTAATTCTTATTGCTCTCTATAAAAAAAAGCATTCATCCCCCCCTGGATTTTGTAAGTTTATTGAATGTGAATTAGTTCATAAGATAGCTTGTGCTACTTTGTTAACCTCCTCTTGTCTTGTTAGCAAGGGATTCTTTCTCTGTAACTTGGCAAAGCATCAAGGATTGGCACCACCTACATCTTCAAAGCTTATGTTGCTTTGATGTAGATAATTATGTGCAGAGACCATGCATGAGTATTGTATGGCTTATGTGATGATTCAAACCTAGAAATCTAAAAAAACAATATAATATATCGTCAGTGTAAGGTATTCAAATAAATGAGAGATATTATTAATTAACAATAAAAATTTAAACTCATGGATCGTTATAGAATCTATTTAGACATGTTTTTCTTGATACAACTATTAAAAAAATGTTTCATCAACGCAAATTATTGCCGCCAGGAATCGGCCTGACCTGGGCGTCAAGTTAATGGGGTTGTTGGAGATCTCGGCTCATCTGTCATCCAGATCGGAGAGATCGAATGGGATCGCTGCGCATCTCTGGGGCGATGGTCCGGTGTACTGCACTCAACTGGAAGGCTGAGAGCCTACAAGTTGGCATTGGAGGATCGAGGAATAACTTCGATTAGTACTCCGACATTAGCTTTGACCCGAAACAACAAAAATAAAAAAGTCTACCCACCAAAGCATGTCCGGGGAGGGATCCTTTGATGATTAAGATAAACACAACTCTAAGGAAATAGGAGGAGATTTGATAAATTCACATGCAATGCCTAACCCCATCCTTACCCACCATGCTTATCATGAAAGAAGGGAGGGACAAGAGCATGATGATTAATGGGCCTTGGGGTTGATGAACTATTAGACATACTCATGCATGGATCTGACCATGAGCCAAAGTGGTGGTGAGCTCCTACAAACATGATAGATGGCCTGTTTGGAGCCACCAGAGCAAAGTAGCTAAAGGCTATTAAGGTGATTGTCTCAGTTCTTAAGATGAAGGTTCTCAATATAAACTCGGTGGAGGATGCCATCACCTGAATCACTAGGCATATATCTCTGTATCATCAACGTTGACATGGAGGTTTCTGAGATCAACAACACCCTCAAAATGGTAAAAATTTGGTCTTCTCTTTGTTATTTATTTTTTAGGTGACATTTGGTATAGGGTGATGACCCCAAGATCAATAGTGATATGGGCAAGGTGATGAGATTTACCATATTTGGTTGCCCTCAGTGGTCTGGTGGTGATCCCAAATGGTAGTGATCTCAAATCATCCCTATTCCGAAAATCACCATCTAATGCAGAGATGTTAAACACAACCTTGAGGACAAATTTCTAAGACCACCTAGGGCAGTGATATTGGACTAAAATTTGGGGACAAAATGCTCCTTAGTCCAGTAGGAATAATCGGCCCAACTTCCCCTAATCTCTTCAAGCCCATATAAACCCTAAACTCACATATCTCATCTCCCTCTCTTTCTCCTCTATGTGCATTGTTGCTTCGACTACCTCCATGATGCCTTCTCTCATCACCAACTTTGATTCGATCACCATCCTGGAGTTCTTTGATGTCTCAAGAACTAGTTAAAGTGTAATTTTTGTGGATATTTGGGACAAAATTATCTCAAGAACCAAGTTCCTCATTTCTTCGCTCTTTATTTTAGTTCAAGATGTTGGATGGATAATCCCATAAAAAAAAATTCTTCAAGTGGGGAAGGTTTGATAATCCCCTAATGTTACTTTAACAGGTTTCAATTAATTCACTACAAAAAATTGAATTTTTAGTGGCAACAAAAGTCATCATAGAAAGTGCAAAAAGTCACCATAAATAGTTTTTGTGATGATATTTTGGATCGTCAACAATACTCGAGTCACTAATGTATTGGTGACGACTTAAGTTGGTCACTATTAGTCAACTCAACAGTGACAACACTGTTGTTACTAATATTGTCCCAGATCACTATTAGTGATGACATTGGCATCACTTAAATTTGCGATAATAGTGATGCAAATGTTGTCACCAATACTATCACTATTAATGACACAAATGTTGTCACAAGAATGTTTCTATAGTGACCACAAAGTCGTCACTGATGTTAACATAATAGTGACAATACTCTTTGTCACTAAAATAAAACAATATGAATGACAATAATTTCATCGCTAAAAATATGCAATATTATTGCCAATTAGCATTGCTAAAAATTTTGTAACCATTAAAAATGTCATTAGATGACAAGATGTTGCCATTAATATTTTTTTTGAAAAAAAAGTAACCTTATGATGAGCGTATGTTGCATTGCATGCTCTATGGATTGAGACCAATTCACATTCATAATAATAATAAACATTCATATTAATTATTAAAAAATAATAAATTGATTATATTTTTAAGAACTAATTCCATTGTTGATCATAGAAATGCAAAACAATTCTAGTATCAAATCTTACATATCCATTAAAGTGTCAAAATTAATATCCAACATACAATTGTAACTTCAAATCCATACATATCCATATTAAAATACAAAAAACGTGCACTATGATCATGTGATCCTGCACAATGAACAAAAGAAACAAGGTCAATTAGTGTAATATGTAAATATAATTTATACTCATTCAATTATATAAGTTATAATCCTTACTCTTGCTGCATTCTTGCTCATTTGCTAACTGTTCATCATGAAAAAATAAAGCATAAGCATGTGATCATGATATGTCAATGAAATTAAGCATGTATAATGTATAAATATAGTAATTCTAATTTTATTTCCTAAATTAATGCAGCTTCTTGCAAGAGATAAAGATTAAAAGGCCACTAAACCAAAACTAACTTGACCTTTGTCTTTCTAATAGGCAACCGCAGGGAGAAGAGAACAAGTAGTGCTTATCAAATTATAAAAACAAAATAAGTTTAACTACTCATATAACATTTTTAATTATGAAACTTACATTGTTAGTAGAGGCAACCAAGATGCACTGGATAGATGTTTGAGGAATGATCCATCACCATTAAAGCATGCAAAAAGAGCAACCATTTGATGTTGCATGCCTTCTTTGCATTTCTGCATGTTATGCCTCTACATTGAGCCTTAAGCTCTGCATGTTATGATTGCATTTCTGCTTGGAGTTGTGAAATAGTCTCCTCTTGCTTTTTTGTCATCTCAATAAGCCTTTGAACTTCTTTCTCCCAAACATCAGCATGCTTCCATGCAGCCTTAGCTTGTGCATGAATACTTTACCTTTCTTGGGATCTAGATGTAATTCCTTCTATTACCATGCAAGGATCCTGACCTCCTTCCTAGTACAAGTGTGAAATGCTCAACTAGTGGGACTGATGTAAAAGAAATTTCCTCTTAATGCGTCTTACCCACCACTTAAAACTTGTTCTATATTTGTACGTAATATATAATAAAGAAATATAATTTAATTAAAAATTATTGTTGCCCAGCTATGCAGCCTAAGAGGGAGGTGAATTGAGCTTTTCAAAAATTTTAAACAAAATACAGTGAAATAAAACTTGATGAGTATATGTGATTTGCAATTGATAATGAACAATATTTATTATGCAGAAGTTCAAAGCACACAAATCAAACACTATAAATATAGTAAATTTATAGTAGTAGTTCGTACCAACTCTATACCTACGTCCACTGCCCAAGACACATGCTGCTGGAAACTTGACCTGAGGGTGACTGCAGACCGAGGAGGAGGAGCTTCGGCAGGGGATGCGGCGGCCGACAGCATTCTCCGGGGGACCGGCAAGAAGCCGGTGGCTGGGGGTTCCAGTGTCGGCCCCCTGATGCTTAAGTCAGAGGGGGATTTTGTGGAGCAAGTAGAGAAATTGCATGGAAAGAGGAGAGCTTGCTTTCAGAAGAAAATGTCCCCTTTTTATAAGAGGGGTGTAGAGGTTACCTGTGACTGGACGCGATCATGTGAATTATTGAGTTGCCGTGGATGGTCCGAGAATTTGGGCTGGCACGCAGTCCGTTGAGATCGTGCGCATTTAATCGTTGACAGTCGTCGAGGCGGAGATCGCAGGATTGGACCTTGGATGAGGAGGAGGGGGGCTTAATTTTCGGTGGAGTGGAGTGGGTCTGCTTCTCCCCTTGACTGGGTCTTCTTTGGACTTAAGGTCGATCGGGCTCAACTTAGCCGAGATCGAGGTTGTAAGCTCTGAGGTCGGGCGCCTTGAGGGTTGCTGCGCTCGCTATCACGTACCGGCGATATATCCACGTATTTTGAGCAGTCCACTTTTTCCCCAACAACACCGTTTTTGAAAATTTTCACTATAATCCTTCTAAGATTACAATCCAATTATTTTGATCGAGCACATAATCAACCTAGTTGATTTTCACTAGAAATCAACCAAAACCACTACCAAGACATTCTTCAGGCTCAATACAATCCAATTCAATATTTGGATGGATGTTCTTTCAAGTTTTAGTCCTTGCAACTTGTCATAATAGAGTATAGAGAAAATGTATGATACAAATAAATTACAACTCCTTAAAGATAGATACAAAGAATAAATGGAGCTTTGAATAAACATGAATGTTTTTTACCAACTCTCTCAATAGTGGAGGATGTAATCTTTCAGCTCTTAATGAATGCACTTAAATATTTTTTTTACTTTTGTGAACTCCTTTTTTTCTTTTCCAGAAGGCTTTTTTTTTTTTGATTCCTAGTCACTTCTCATTTCTCTTTTATACCATCAAGGAGTGGTTGGAAGATACTTCTAGCTGTTAGACACACCCAAAGAGCCATTGTGAAATAAAAATGGTCATTTTGATTTACAAATGCAAACAGGTCGACTCGACTTCTTTAAGGGTAGACTCATGATCTTCAGAAGTCGACTCGTGATCTTTAGGGGTCGACTCGAAATAGCTGTTATTTTTGCTGCACTTTGTCTTTCTCCTGTGGCCATTGTGGGATCGACTCTTTTAGTTTAGGGGCCGACTCGTTATCTTCATAGGTTGACTTGCCAATAAGATATTTTTGACTGCTCTCTATCTTTTGTCTATGGTTATTTAGAGGTCGGCTCGTTTGCTTCTAGGGTTGATCTTGTTCAACTAGAGTCGACTCGTAAACTTCATGGGTCGGCTCATCAACATGCTATTTTTTGACTGCTTTCTATCTTTTGCGGTGGCCATTCAGAGATCGACTCTTGCTCAACTAGAGTCAGCTTATGAACTTTATGAGTCAACTTATTAATAGGCTGAATTTACTGCTCTCTATTTTTCTTTTGAGGTTATTCTGGGGTCGACTTGTTTGATATGAAGATTGACTCATGAAGGCGTATTAGTCTGTACTAGTGTGCCAAAGTCGACTCGTTGTATTCGAGGTGTCGACTCTTAAGATAGCCTAAGTTGAAATTTGCTGTCATTGCATGTGAGAGTTCAAGTTTTTGTTGGAGTCGAATCTTTTTGTGTAGAGCTTTAGATAATTAAGTTTCATTTCTCCCTCAGTCTCTTCCTAGCATGGCCGCATGATTCTTGCTACTCGCTGGGCATGTGATCACAACCCCTTTCAGCCATTGAGTTTTGAAAATTGACTCGGCTGAGTCGCACCAAGTCGAGTCGATTCAAACATAGGGAGACTGGCCGATTCAAGACTAGGCATTATACATCCATTATATAGAATAGGTTTTCTCTTACACACATAAATGAAAAATATAATGGAAGCGTGTGGTCCATAGCAAATGGGGCACGACAAAAACCTAGACTAGGCATCATGAGTAAAGATAGTGGATACATTCAATGGCCCTAGTGAAAGCCCACAAGGGCACTAGGAGCAAAAAGGGCAAGAAGAGAGTAACCAGGCATGTATGAGAACTCGAAAGGGCTCCATGAGTGAAAATAGGATTACCAGCTTAAAAGATATCTCCTCCATGCTCTTTCACATTCTTAACTTCTAGAAGGTGAATATTCTCTCATAATTTTAAATTCGGAGGTTTAGCTCGTTATATTTAGATGCAATTTTCAAAAAAAGAAAACCATATCAAAATTTTCAAATACAAATCATGTTACAAGTATTGCATTTCACATAATATCATAAAATACAAAATAGATGATGCTACTTTATGGTCCACTACTAGCTTGTTCTTGGACCTAAAACTAAGGGTTTGGAGTTCACAATTTCGAATAGTACCCAAGTAGATTTGATTTACAAGGTGACGTATAAATATGAATCTAGTATAGGTCTTGTCATGTAGGTGGGTTGATTGGTATAGAAACTTCTAATAATTGTCCAAGACTTGGTAGGTGGTGGGGAAAAGAGAGGAGAAGGCTAGCTATGGTGGGGAGAAAGCGAGCAATTAAGAGTGCTAGAAAATGATGGGGGGAGGTAGAGAGGAGGAGACCACTTCAGCAAGAGGAGAGAGGAGACGCAAGAGGAGGCATGAGAGTCACGCTGGTCAAGTGGATGGCTAGAGTTGCCTAGAGTCACCAGTCAAGGATTAAGGCCCTATTTGGGGGAGCTTTTGGAGGACCAAAAAGTACTTTCTGGCCCTCCAAAAGTATTTTTAGATAAAAAATGGTATTTGGTAAAATTTTCGGAAAGCTGTTTCAGCTTTTGCGGGAAGCTGAAAACAGCTTTTGGGAAGAAGCTCCAATTTGGAGCTTTCTGAAAATGCTGTTTTCAGCTTTGTCGAGAAGCTGTTTTTTGGACCAAAATAACCCCATTTAAATCTCACTTTTTTTCCTAAAATCCTTATCCCACCTCTTCCTCTCTCACCCATCCTCTCCCTCTCCCTCTCTATCTTTTTCTTCCTCTCAATTCCGTCGCCTCTGTTTCTTCTTCCTTTTCTTTTTTTTTCTTTTTTTTTTTTCTTTTGGGAGCTCGTGGCTGCCCACGGTGGCAGCCACCATGCCGGCCACCATCCATGGCCGGTGATCCTTCTATATTTCAATGAAATAAAATAATAAATAAATAATTAAATAATTAAATAAAATAAATAAAAAAATAATGAGTGAGTGGCAAATAATCTGATCTAAATAAATAAATAAATAAATAAATAAAAATATTAGTAATTATTTAACCAGTGTTATCACCTAGTTAGAAAATTTGTTAGAGAGATAAATAGTCATTAGAAGGATAAAAAATTAATTTACACTAATAATTATAATATTTTATATATTTATTATTGTATTATACTATAAATATAATATTATATTACATTATATCATAATACATTGATATGTTATGTTAAATAATTTAATATTATATTAAATTATTATTCTATAATACATAATGTTATAGTACTATATTATAATAATATTATATTATATTACATTAATATTATATTATATCAAATATTTATGTATTAATACGTATTATATTTTATTATGCTCTGTTGTATAATACTGGTAATGTCCTTTATGGTCATTTTGTCACACAAAAGTACTTTTTCAGTTTATTTACCAAATACATGTTAAAGTGCCACAGCACTTTAGAAATGTAGTTACCAAACAGCAAACAGCTTTTTATAAACAATCTACTTCTGACAGCTCTACTTCTAAAAGCTCTACTACTAATAGCTTCCCCAAACAGGGCCTAAAGGAGGGCAAGTTGCGGGTAGTGCTAGTTGGAGGAGATGAAAGGAAAAGAAGTAATCAAGACTAGGTGCAATCCTACATCCCAATCAAATTTAATATCTAAAATAAAAATAATATATTATACAAATTGTAATTTGTATGTATATAGAATTATTTATAATAGTTGGTGCTCTCACAAAATTGCTCTCCCAAGTGCAGGAGAATCGCACAAACAGTAAAACTCGGATGTCCGAGGTCGATTCCTCAGGGAACGGTCTATGAAGTATCAGTTTAATTTCAGATTTAATTTCAGTAGTTTAGAGAAACTAATTAATAAATTAAGTTCGATAATATGGAGATGGCTAGGAATCCGGAATCCCCCTTGACAATATTACTTTTAACAAATAAACTCGACGATTCTCGATTAAGGATCGAATAGATAAAATAGTTTTAATCATGGAATATATCGATTGAATATATGAACTCAATGTCTAAGCATTCATCATGCTAGTTATGTCTACGACAAATCAAATATCAGAGCGATACATGCATCAATAAATATAAAACATAATTAATTTATCTAATAAATAAATATGCGAGAATCATAACATACCAATAGATATTAAACAATTAGAATACAAGTTTAGAGTGTACTTGATGAAAGCAACATGACAAGGGTTCATCCATCACCCTTTGCCAAAGGAGTTAGCCTCCCATTACAAGCATCACCTTTTCCTTTATTCTATTTTTTTTCTTTTTCTTTTCGGAAACAGGGCATCCCCTATTTCTCTCTTCTGTTTTTTTTTCCTTTTCACTCCAGCAGCCCGGGTCCTCCCCTGTTTCTTTCTTCTCCCAAAATGAGCCCTTTTGCCTCTCCCAGCCGAGAGAGCTATATAGTTAGCATTCAATCCCTCCCTTTGCACGCGATGGAGATCGACGGAAGGGCTGCATCTCGGGCGATGATCTGGGGATGCTAGAAATGGGTGCGGAAGATCAAATCACGGATCCGGGAGCTAGATGCGTGGGATCCTGAGATTTGGGAGGTGATTGCGGCCGGCTCCGTCGCTGAGAATGGATGCTGGGACGATCGCGAGAATGGATCATGGAGGCTGATTCGAGGGAAAGAGGCAGATGCAGATTGAGGCTTGTGAACGGCTGGGAGGTGAAGCAGAATCGGTGGAGGAGGTGGACTGCTGGGAGGTGCTGATCGCTAGCTCACGGATGGCTGCAAGCGGGATGGAATGCGTGAGATGCTTGGAAGAAGAGGATCGAACGCCGTGGATGCTGTTGGGTGGTCGCTGAGATGCTCACGAATGGCTGGAACGGAGGAAGAAGCGGGCGCTGATCTCGGCTGGGATGCGGTGAAGACGGGGTGGCTGGGATGCTCGGGAGAAGCAGAATATGGCGTGGACGGCTTGAAAATGAAGCTTGGACTCGCGGACGCTTGGGATTCGGATGACTGATTGCATGCGAATGGCTGAAGGAGTGGATTCCCGGAGATTGTGGATGCGCTCGGAAGATCACGATCGCTTGCATCGCGGGATCATCCTAGATGGCGAAGATGGAAACTTCACGGGATGTTGGGAGGATGTAAACTGATCGGGATCTTTTCGCTGGTCCTCTGAATGGAAGAACTGGGTACACGGAATGTAAATCAGAAGGCTAAAAACATATGGCTGCCAGATGTCGCTTGGGTACAAATATACTTGATGAATGGTGAATTCGATCAGACCATGACGAGGTTGGGCATACACGATCTGAGTTGTGCATCTGTCTAAGCCCAATCTGTACTGAATGCGCATTTTGGCCTCGATTTATGATCACCTACACTCAACAAAAATATAATATTAATTCAGTGAAATTAACATTATCTTGTTAGCAATAATACTAATTTAAGTGGTATGTAGATCGCACTTTTGTGCTCTCATCACACCCCCCAACTAGCTTATTGCTAGTTTCTAGCAATTCGGAGTAAACAATAACATGAGAGTACAAAGAGTGTTGGTTGATCCTTTGATGTTTTATTAGAACTAATTGCATAAAATTAAGATAAGTACTCACTTTCGTAGGAATCACGATTGCACTTAGCATGTGCAACAAGCCGTTAAACTCCTAGGTTACCCTAGTGGACGAGTATTGTCTCGTGAGGGTTTGCAGTGATGTTACCCACAAACATTATTCATAAAATAATATACAATGAAATCTAAGTCAATACACATGTGATATATATATTTCTCAATCTTGGCAACTATCAAAGCAAGGGGAATACTGAAGTGTAGTAGGCATAAACAGAATGACTTTCTTAGAGCACTAATACCTCCACCACAACATGGTACCGCTTGAATTTTAGGTGTACTACTCAAGTTCACAAGTGTTTACTACAGTTTATTTGAGCCTGATCCATCAAATTTTCAGAATATCATATGTTATCTAAATTTATCCAGAATGGTTTGCATATAAAGAAAGAGTTATCAATTCCGACTAAACAACCCGGGTACACAGAGGTCCAATACAATGGAGTCAAACCAGCCATTACCACATGTCACTGGGTTCAGCCCGACCAACCCTATTCATGCTTATTTTTATTTTTAAACACATATGATGATTACAATAATCCAACCCCCTTAGGCTCTAGTAAGGTCTATGTAGCGAGTTTTCGGCCAATGACTCCTGATCCAGTTGGCTCAAGGCATTAGATGAAACACCCCTCGGGCTTAATTACTCGAACCAAACTACACCACGAGATCAGGCTTGTCATCTTTTTTTTTATTTTTTTAATTATTATGTAATAAAAAAAAGAAGGTAAACTGAACTATATAATGTGACTGCATCGTGACTATAGGTCAACCAAGGTCGGAACATAAGGCACTTAAATGATCTAGTCGGGGTATTTAACCTCTATCTTTATGTGAAAACCAAATCATGGACCTTATAGTACGGACAAGGATACTCGTACTTTTTTTACAGATACAGCTTAATAAAAATGCATTAAACAAATATGAACTCCTGAGACCTTCCTATAATCATTAAATACATGTGCGGGGATCTAATAATAGGTCTCTGATCAGTCATAGTATGCATGTGTTCCTTGCCTTAATAGTTGCACAAACTCAATATAAAAATACATGTGCATTTGCTTAGAAAAGAAAGTAATAGAATAATGCAAAAACAAGTCTTTTTTTTTTTTGCGAAATATTTCCCTCCCCCCAACTTAAACATTGCATTGTCCTCAATGTAATAGATATAAGAAAACTATATATGAAAGACAGTGGAGAAAATAATACTGGAGAGAAGAGGAATATCTTGAGCTGTTGTTATCCAGAAAAGAAAACCTACAAAATAAGAAAAAAACTCTAAATAAAAGAAAAAATTAATTCTAACTAATATACATATACCTTTGCCGTCTGGTTCAGTTATAAGAAGGTTCCCCCAAGGAAAAGGAGTCCTCTTCATCTGCAAAATTTTCAAGAAAAGATTTTAACCTGTGTCCATTTACCTTAAAAATTCTACCATCCTGTGGATTCTCAATCTCAACTGTCCCATATGGAAAAACAGTTTTTATAATGTAAGGACCTGTCCATCTCGATCGCAACTTACCAGGAAACAGATGTAAGCGGGAATCATATAAAAGAACATTTTGCAAAGGTTCAAAAGATTTTTTTAAAATAGATTTATCATGTAAGGTCTTCATTCGTTCTTTGTAAATTTTAGCATTGTCATAAGCATCTCTGCGAATTTCATTAAGCTCGTTCAATTGCAATTTTCTAGCTGGACCGGCATCATGTAAATCAAAATTCAATTTTCTAATTGCCCAATACGATTTATGTTCTATTTCTACAGGCCGATGACACGCTTTTTAGTTGACTAGTCAGTAGGGAGACATGCCAAGAATGGTTTTGTATGCAGTATGATAAGCCCATAATGCATCTGATAGTTTCAAGGACCAATCTTTTCGTGATGGGTTCACCGTTTTCTCTAAAATTCGTTTAATCTCCCGATTGGCTAACTCTACTTGGCCACTAGTTTGCGGATGATATGGGGTAGCAACTCTGTGGGTGACACCATACTTTTTTAATAAAGTCTCGAAAGGCTTATTACAAAAGTGCTTTCCACCATCACTAATTATGACCTTAGGTATCCCAAATCGTGAAAAAATATTTTCTTTCAGAAATTTCAAAACAGGTTTGTGATCATTGGTTCTACAGGCGACAGCTTCTACCCATTTAGACACATACTCAACACCAACTAAAATGTACTCATATCCAAAAGACGGTGGGAATGGGCCCATGAAATCGATGCCCCATATGTCAAAAATTTCAATAGCAGTAATGGGCTGAAGAGGCATCATTTCCTACGAGTTAGACTCCTAACACGTTGACATGGGTCACATGTCCTACAGAACTCGTGGGCATCTTTAAATAGTGTAGGCCAATAAAAACCACATTGCAACACCTTAGCTGCCGTTTTCTTAGAAGCAAAGTGTCTATCACAAGCATCAGTGTGACAGAAAGAAAGTATGCTTTGTATGTCATGATCCGGTATGTATCGTCTAAAAATTTGGTCATTGCAATATTTAAATAAATAGGGTTTGTCATAGTAATAATTCCTCACTTAGCGCAAAAATTTTTTTCTATCTGTCGACCCCCAATGCTCCGAAATCCGGTTCGTGACAAGAGAGTTTACAATATCAGCATACCATGGCATAGTAGAAAGTGCAAATAACTGCTCTTCGGAGAATAAGTCCTTGATGAAAAACTGTGGTACCGAATTATTAAAAACTAATCATGATAAATGGTCAGCAACCACATTCTCTACTCTCTTTTTATCTTTGATAGTGATGTCAAATTCTTGGAGTAGAAGTATCCATCATATTAAGCGTGGTTTGGCCTCTTTCTTATCCAACAAATATTTTAGTGCTGCATGGTCCGTGAAGATAACAATAGGAGCACCAAGGATATAAGAGCGAAATTTATCTAAGGCAAATACTACTGCAAGCAATTCCTTCTCGGTGGTGGTGTAATTCATTTGAGCATCGTTTAAGGTTTTGCTTGCATAGTAAATGACATATGGCTTATTATCCTTGCGTTGTCCTAGGACAGCTCCTATCGCATAGTCACTAGCGTCGCACATAATCTCAAAAGGTAATGACCAATCGGGTGGTCGCACGATGGGTGCAGTGCTAAGCATAGACTTCAACTTTTCGAATGCCTCCTGACAGGTTTCAGTCCAATTGAACGGTGTATCAAGGGATAGAAGGTTACATAATGGTCGAGCTATGATACTAAAGTCCTTGATGAACCTCCTATAAAATCCGGCGTGACCCAAAAATGATCTAACATCTCTAACCGTCTTGGGTGCAGGTAGCTTAGCAATTAAATCAATCTTAAATCTATCTACTTCCATACCCTTCGATGAAACAATATGTCCTAAGACAATTCCTTTTGGCACCATGAAGTGGCATTTCTTTCAATTCAGTATCAAATTCTTCTCCATCCTGGGAAGGGCTGCATCTCGGGCGATGATCTTGGGATGCTGGAAATGGGTGCGGAAGATCAAATCACGGATTCGGGAGCTAGATGCGTGGGATCCTGAGATCTGGGAGGTGATTGCAGCCGGCTCCAACGCTGAGAACGGATGCTGGGACGATCGCAAGAATGGATCATGGAAGCTGATTCGAGGGAAAGAGGCGGACGCGGATTGAGGCTTGTGAACGGCTGGAAGGTGAAGCGGAATCGGTGGAGGAGGGAGACTGCTGGGAGGCGCTGATCGCTGGCTCATGGATGGCTGCAAGCGGGATGGAATGCGTGAGATACGTGGGAGAAGAGGATCGGATGCCGTGGATGCTGCTGGGTGGTCGTTGAGATGCTCACGAATGGCTGGAATGGAGGAAGAAGCGGGCGCTGATCTCGGCTGGGATGCGGTGAAGATGGGGTGGCTGGGACGCTCGAGAGAAGCAGAATATGGCGTGGACGGCTTGAAAATGAAGCTTGGACTCGTGGACGCTTGGGATTCGGATGACTGATTGCATGCGAATGGCTGAAGGAGTGGATTCCGGGAGATTGTGGATGCGCTCGGAAGATCACGATCGCTTGCATCGTGGGATCATCCTAGATGGCGAAGATGGAAACTTCACGGGATGCTGGGAGGATGTACCCTGATTGGGATCTTTTCGCTGGTCCTCTGAACGGAAGAACTGGGTACACGGAATGTAGATCGGAAAGCTAAAAACATATGGCTGCCACATGTCGCTTGGGTACAAATATACTTGATGAATGGTGAATTCGATCAGCCATGACGAGGTTGGGCATACGCGATCTGAGTTGTGCATCTGTCTAAGCCCAATCTGTACTGAATGCGCATTTTGGCCTCGATTTACGATCACCTACACTCAACAAAAATATAATATTAATTCAGTGAAATTAACATTATCTTGTTAGCAATAATACTAATTTAAGTGGTATGTAGATCGCACTTTTGTGCTCTCATCAATAGTATATAAAAATAGAATATATTTTATATGTAGCCGGGGGAGGTTGAGATATAAATTAACAAACTCGAGGGCAACCATTTCATATTGGGCCTAAAAATATGAGGTTGACAGATCCCTGAGCCTAATACCTCAGCCCAAGGATAGCCAATATGCTTAGATTAGATAGCTATGCTTATTTTTTACATATCTATCCGTATTTTCACAAACCCTCATACATGGCATTGAATCTTATAAATTACACTGTTCGTTTCATGGCGAGTGGTTTAAGGACTATTTTGTATGACCAGTTGCATTAGCCCCTTTTTTTTTTTGCACGAGTGGCTTAAGGAATAGCAGCATTACCTTGACCCAAATCCCTTGTACCAGGATATCTTTTTTGAGTATTGCTAACACTTGCTGTCCTACTCCTTGCTTAGCCCCCAATCCTAATCGGCACCCAAGGTTTGGTGCAATCCGTAAGGGGTGATGAGCATCACGCAATCAATGGGCACTATGTAATGGAGCATAGAGTGGTGCACCTTAACAATTTTTATCTTATTTCACCAAAAATAGTATTGATAGATAACACAATTGATCTTACAAGTTTTAACTGATCTTATGAAAACTTTGCAAATGAAACTTGTAAGTCATACCATTTAAATTGCTGTAACCCTACTTAAGTAAGTTCCTCTTTTTTTTCTTGAACAAGAGGCAACTACTTACCACTAAAAAAAAGCGCAATTAGATGATGAACTGATTCGACCAAAAAATACACATGTTAACTAGTCATATCTCTGCCTCAACTCGTTTGAACCACGGAGAGTTGCACCACTGCACTCAACCAATTGTTTAACATGAAGTGAACCAGATTGCATCAGAATGCATAGTTGCTGTGACAAATAGACAATAACTAGCAATCCCATTGCAGTGAATTGTACCTGCTTGTATAGAGTTGCTTTTTTTTGCATGATTCAGCTACCAAATCATTGGATCCCCAACTTCTTTTTTTTGAAGGATCTGCCAAGCAAGATCCCCTTACACTACCGGTAGGTGGTTAAGAGCGGCCCTCATCCTAGAGAAATTATAACCTACATTGAGAGCACAAAAAAAAAAAAAAAAAAAAAAAAAAAGAAAAGAAAAGAAAAGAAAAGAAAAAGAGGGGGGGGGGGGGGGGGGGGGGGGGGGGGGGGGGGGGGGTGACAATGGAAATCAAATAGGGCGCTCGTTTTGGCGGGAATAAAAGGTTATAACTAGCGATAGGGTTCGGAAGCGAACTAATTCGATCCTGCTCCTTCCTATTTTGGCAATGGCCCCCTCTTTTCTCCATGAAACATCCCACACTCCCTCCATCTCTTCCCTCCCGTTCTCTATTTCCAAATATTCGGGTCTCTCTTGCCCCAAATGTGCCATAGGAGCAAGCTGGTCTTCGCCCCCGAGAGTCTGCTGGTCCACAAAGATAAGTCTCTTCTTCCAAAACCCAGGTCCCAATTATTTCATTCTGCTTCTCTATTTCTTTTCTTGAATGGTGTATGCTATTGTATTGCGTAGAATATTATAGATTTAAGCATTTCTTTAAACAATGGCATTTTAGTTTAATAGCCAGAAAGTATCAGCTGGGCCTGTAAAATTGTTTCTGATCTGTAGGTTGAGCTTCGGCAATTATAGATAGATTGGGATCATTTTTTTTTTATTCACTGTTTTTCCATAAACTATCCAAAGTATGATCCAATGTTTTGATGAAAATTTATTGCTGCATCCAAATTGACCTGCCCTAAGGCCTGGTTGGATGTGTGGATGAACTTTCCATAAATTACCTTCTCAAATAGCTAAACATGAAGAGAGTCATAGTGATGGGAAAGATTGATACCACCGGAGAAGCCCCAGATTGCACAATCCCTGAAACTTGGGATATTAGATTGTTTTTCAAGTGATCTCCTGCATTTCAATTTCCTTTTCATAGGTGATTTCCTGTATTTCTCTGGGTTTCCTAGATTGGAAGACTCTCTCTTCTGCCAATTACTTCAACAGGCCCTTATTACTAACTTGTCACGATCACATGGTGCCTCTGCAATTGTTTTAGGGCCCGTTTGGTTCGCGGGAAGTATTTTCCATTTTACGAATATGATTCCTGGGAAGCAGATTCCTAGGAAGAGAATGTCTCGGAAAGTACTTTTGGCATGTTTGATTGACCATAGAAAAATGACAAATTTCCAAAGTGCTTATGTTTGGTTGACTATCCACTTTCCTAGGAAAGTTATGTATAATTCTTATTATTTTCTTAATAAAAATTAGATCTTTAATGTCTTTTTAATGCTTCTTTAATGCTGAAGGGCTTTTTTGGAAAAAAATAAAAATAGAGTGATTTTCGCCTCATGAGAAAGTAACTTTTCCATATTTCTCATGGAAAAGACTTTTCCATGAAATGTGGCAATCATATTCCCATGGGAATACAACTTTTCCGTCTCTCTTCTTTGAAAACTCCAATCAAACAAAAGATATCTCATTAATTTTCCGTTGACCACATTTTCCTCCCTTCTTTTCTCGCGAACCAAACGAGCCCTTAATGCTTTATTCATTCCACAGAACTTAAGAAAGACATATTCTTTCTTCAAGATCCAGAGCATTGCAGATTTCATGGCAATTTTCCTTGCTTAGCATAGATTTGACACCTTTAGTATTTTAGTTCTTAAAGTTCTCAAAAATAGGCGACTTCTGAAGTTCATAAAATAGTGGATTTCTCAGTTGCAATTGTATAAATTTTATCATCTCCAATGCTTAAAATTTTTGAGAAATGAAAGAGATCGAGTTTTTGGTCATACGGCATCAAACATAATTGGAATTAAACTACATTCCTCTGTCAAGAAGTTCTGGTGGAAACCGCCGAATGGGCCAATTCCTCTCGGATGCTACATATTGTACAGAGCAAATTGATTGGAACTTCTCAGTTTCTGAAATAACCACCCTCTCTCACTAGTTTACACCATGCCTTCAGTTTCCAACACGAATGATCCTTTTCTAGAATGCAATGAAATAATAAGCATGTTAAAGATTACACTAGTTTTCTGAATGAGCGCCATGTGAAGCCATCTGGTTGGCTTCTCTTATAGAGGTGCCATATAAGAATATCCTGGTCAATGATCCATTCTTTGAAAGGGCTGTTCACCTGCCATCTTTTGCTTAACCTACTTCTTTGCTTCCTTGACCGGTGTCTTCTTGTTCTTCGGTGCTCTGCTTGCCGGGAAGTGAAGTCTTGCACTAAGTGGCCTTGGAGCCCTTGTTTCTCGTTCAAACCCTCTCACACAAATATTTCCTGCAAGACAATTTATTTTTGCCGAAGGAAGCATGAGCAAGAGATAGAGAGGTTAAAATAACACTACCCACAATCCCCTGGCTCAAAGCTAGAGCATTAAATGCTGTTCAGATCTAGTGCATTATATTGTTACTATAAGTCACTTATATGAAATTGAGTTGAAAAAAGATTGACAATAGGATGTGATGTTCTGACTAAGTATCGCCTCTCAGAGATTTGGACCAGCTTTCTAGTACAATCTGGCATTTCAGCCTAGCTTATCCAAGCTAACCTTTGTGAAGCTGCTGCTGCCAGTGGTTCACTACTTTGTATTGGCTTTAAATATAGGGGACTGACTCAATGCTATATATGTAAGCATTTGTTCTTTTTTACAATTTTCAAATAGACTTGTCTTGGTCAATGGGACACAATATTGGTCGTGTGTGTGCATGCGCAAACATGATGGAATTTACATTTAATTGTGAAAGGTACGTACAATTAATGTATTCTATGATAAGCACAAAAGTTACGGTCGCCGGTATTATCGAGTATTAGTTAGATCCATTTACATTCTGAATCTGTTACTGGACGAAAACCAATTAGATCAAAATATTGTAATGACTGTATGAGCCAAACAGGGATTTCAATTTTTGCATGTACACCGAAACACCCACGTATTTACTTGAAACTATTAAAAAAATTACAATTGCATAAAAATTATGTGCAAGCATGATAGTTACTCTCTGGGTTCTGATATAAGTGAAATCATTGTGCTGGCAAGCTAGACTCATCATATATCATTTTTAATTGAAGCATCATAAATCAGTTATGGCCAAGGTTTGCTATACCAATACCGCACCTCATACCGGTGCCACACTAGCATAGTATCGGTACGGTAGGTACGGAGTTTTTTTTGGTGTACCGAGGGTCGGTAGGCCACCGGTACCGGTACCGGTACTGAACTAGTACGGTACGGTACGCTTAGTATCGTCCGGTACGGTACGGTATGACAAACTGTCATATATGGTGGACATAACCTGCATATAGTGAATTATCATTTAGAGAATTTTCTCCTAATCTAGCAGGCTTGAACACCAATCTCTGCAGATAGGACCTAGAGGTTGAGATTATTTTTAGCTTATGCTGTAAATCTACTATGGTTGAAGTAATGAAAATTCAAATAAAAAAACTTGAATCATATCAACCAAGGCTCGCCGTACTGGTCGGTACTATACTATACCGGACGTATCGTACCGTATCAGTATCGAACTGGTATATAGTCTCGTACTATACCGACATGCGGTAAGCTTTGCTGTCCTGTACCGTATCGCGTACTGACACTGTAATAGAATAGTATGGGTACGGGGTCTGGAACCGAGACGGCGAACCTTAATATTAGCAATTCAAATTGTGTTTTTATGATGCAGGAACATGAGCCCAAGCATAGGGTGTGTGTGGAGATTGAGTCCCCTCCATGGTTATGCATCGAATCACATTGGGATCTAAAAGTTTCAGCACCAGAACACATTGGGTCCAAGATTTCCAGCAACCATGATGCAGTGTATGTATGAGTCAAGTTACAACGAGTCCATAAGTCGAGTCACATAGAGTCCATGAGTCGTTTAAAAGAGTTCTAGCTAATTTGGACTCTTAGTCAAGTGTCAATTAAAAAATCCTAGCTGATTTGGACTCTTAGTCATGTAAAGATTCCAAGTTGATTAGGAGTCTTGAATTAAGGAGTTTGGGTTCGACATTGGGTGTGCCTAATGTTAGATTGAGTCCATATGTTGGGCATGTCAAGTCCCCTTTGAGTCCAAGTGTCCAACGCCCAAAATCAGATTGAGTCCATGGTGTTGGAAGAGTCCTAGATTGGTTGGAGTTTAGTCCATTTTGTTCTTGTGGCATGTGGGAGGAATCCTAGCCGACTTGGACTCTAGTCAATGCACCATGGAGAGTCTAAAGTCGAGTGGGAGTCCTTTCTTGCTATTTGATTTAGTCAATAGTTTGATTTAAAAGACTCCATGTCAAGTAGGAGTCTTAGTTCAAGTAGGAGTCCTAGTTCAAGTAGGAGTCCTTGTTAAAGGAGTTCTTAAAAATTCAGATTGTAAGAGTCCAACTTATCCCAACCTCCTACCCTATATAAAGGAGAGGTTGAAGAATAAAATTCAAATTAGTGTTTTGAAGAAAAATTGAGTGCTATGTGAGAGGAGAGAATCCTTTCTTCCTTGGTGCAACGCCAAGAAGGGCTGAAGAAGGATAGGTGAGACGCCATCCAACTCTTCCCGCCAATTATTGGATTGAGTGAGAGTGAAACTCTCTCATTCATTTCATAGTTATCCTAATTTTCCTTCACGCCATCCTTTACCCACGTCCATTTAGAGTCCTAAACCCTTTAGGACTCCACATCCTCATCCATGCCAACAACCATCACGCCCAAACCCAACCAATATCAGCCGCCACAACAAGCACAAATCTCCCAATTTCAGCCACCAATCATTAAATCCAATTGAACCCATTAGCCATCTTCTTCCAACATCTTCTTCCTTTCCCATCCACAAGAACCCTAGCCGCCATTGAAGAAGAAAAAAAAAAAGAAGAGAGATCAGCCACCCTCCCAAAATCCAGCAACCTTTCCACCCATCTGCGTCAATTGGTATCAGAGTATTCCTTTCCCATTTTCATCACATTTCACATCCCTTTCCCTTTCAATCCGCAGCCACAATCCAGAGAAAAAAATATAATCACGCCCACCATCCCTATAATCATCCTTCCCATTCCCGCACCCGTCCGCGTGTGCTGTCATTTTATTTGATTCCAAGTTGACAACATGGTCTAGAGTTAGGCAACTGAACATGCTTAGAGGAGATTAAGGGTCAATGTGCGATTCTCCTTACAGATGGATTCACTAAATGGAGATTTCAAGGTTAGAAACTACTATAGGTATTCATTAGAGAAGTATGGGCTTAAAAATAAGAAGTATAAAAAAAGAGAGGGTATGATAGATATCAGGCTTATTACCAGAGTTTGAAAGACCAAAATCATGGCACCAACTATAAGACATAAGTATAATAACCTAATACTGAAAATACATATCTGAAATGTATCAACTTCTGCTTTAATTTGATATCAATGACAGCTAATTTATTCCTATCAGTGTTCTGAAAGAAACATAAGTAGACATGGAACATGGTAGAAGATATCTACTAATAGTGCCTTTGCCCCATTGTTCTGCCTTTTAATATTTATACATTTTGAAGACACTAGTTTATCTGTTGCCTAAAACAAGACATACCTTATGATCTGTTAAGGCTCTAAACCTAATAATGGGGTTGACTTTCATGGAAAATCACCTGCATCTCGTACTTCACATACTTCTTTTTACAAGCATTCAAAAAGGGTTTTTTGGTACTAATTCTGCTAAATTGATCTTCCACTCTATTTTGATGCCATCTATTTCATTAAAGTTATTGCTTCCACAGTTTGCCAGATGAAGGAAGACAACCAAAGTCATTTTGCAGTATTAATTTGTCTGTCTCTCTTAGATATTTGAGTCATTTCTGACAATTCTTTAAATGACTCAGTTTGTAACAAACTACATCCCTATTTACCACTTAAAACTCCTGTTTAATGTGAGTGCTTGGGCCTCTATCACAACTTCAGGGGCAAGAATGGTGCCTATAATAGCTCATGAAAACATGTCAAATCTCCCCAAGATTGTTATTGTAGTTTTGATTGTTTAAATCCCACAATATAATGCATTCTTGAGTCATTTTACATATCAGCCTAGTTGTTTAATAATAAGGAGTTTTGGTCCTCATAATATCTTATAATTAGCAAAAAACAATGTTACCAGCAGAAACAACATACAATCATGTAAGTAGTTCTGTGGATCTAGCAGAGCATAGCCTTCTTCAATTTTCTTTTTCTTTTCTTTTTTTTAAAAGCTCTTATTTGATCGAGTTTGAGTCTTAATTAAAGCTTGACACTTATTTGTAAAATTTTAGTGGTCAAAGAAAGAAAATGCTGTCATTCAGTATTTGTAGCCTTAAACTTCATTATCATCTTAATTTCAAGTATATGTCTTGTAACTTTTCTTACCAAGAACCCAAATTCAATTTGAAACAAAAGCATTCATTACAGAAAGTTATTAGTGAAAAGTGTACTTATAATTTCATACCTCTCTTGAAGCATTGCTGTATCTCTTCTGTTGTTAGACCTAACACAGATAAATAGATTGATGTCACAATATTGTCTATCACAATAACTTTTTTTTTAAATACAAGTGTGCCAATTCACTACCTCTAAATATTGATGTTACAGATGTTCCAAAGTAAACAGTCTGCCTTGGCAGGTTCCATATCCACTTCCTAGGAACATGAATAGGGGAAATACTAGTCTCATGATCTGCAAATACCTGCACATTATTACATTTGTTATAATAGGCTAATAAAATGGAAAAATATGGAGTATTAGTCTGGGTTGCTTTGCCCTCCTCAACTGCAATGTCTTATTGTAACAGTAAATTATAATGAGAAAACAAAAACTGCAGTTACCTCATTTTTCTGAAAATAAGTGCCATTGAGCGGAAATCTTCCTCTCATTGCAGTTCGACATGGTATCTGTTCATGGTGAGGTTTTAATCAGTAATAAACATGTGAATTCATGCTCCTTAATAACCAGTTTTAATTCATGGACAAAAGTCATGTATGTCTTTTTCCTAGTTGATAACCCTCATATCTTTAAGTTCCAACAAGATTCCATGTCTCTGTATCCATAAGCATTGCCCAAATCTGAACTCTTGGCAGAATCCTGTAGAGGACTGCATGTTAATAAAAATTCCATGACACTGGTTACTTTAAGCTTACTCAATATCTAATCTAAACATCATTATGTATCTTAGTTTTTGAGCATTGACTACTGCTTTTAAGTCCATACTCACACATCACAGGAACTTGATTGATAAGATTCCTTATCATATATATATCATTGCAATGCAAGGTACGCCATCTCAGTACTGGATCCTATACCAATGCCACACTAACACAGTGTCGGTATGGTACAGTATTTTTTTGTCTACCGAGTGTCGGTACGCCACCTCTATTGGGTACTGATACCAAACCGGTATGGTACGGTACCGTCCAATTTGGGCCGGTACAGTGTACCATGTTGCAATGTATGCTGTGGTGCTTTGAGCATGGCTTCCAACTACTGACTCAGCCTACTCTTAATTCTCTCTCCTTATATTGTCCAAAACAACATTACTGTTTCTCTTAACCTGCTATTTCTTAACAAAAGCAAAATCTCCACACTTGATCACTTACTACCATTTGGAACCATACTAAGTCCTGATCTGCTTGTGAATTGTTCAGGTGTGGACATTGTCCTCAAGTCCTAAGGGTAAGCTCACCCACTCTTGTTTCTATTTAAGCTAACTTATCACATATTATTTAAAACATGCCTTCCTATCTGCATAACATTCATAGTCAAATGATACATGCCCAAATCAAAACATCTTATGAGCCTGTCCTTATTCCAATCTAGACCCTTGTTCATAGGGAGGTGTAGAAATAGCCTTAGTGAGGAGAGGTACATATTAGGCCAATAGGTTCTGGTATAATCAAGCGGCTGCAAGTACAGAGAGAAGGAATGACGAAGTGATTCTCGCAAAAAAAAAAGAAAAAAGAATAAGAAATGTTTAGAAAGTGGATGCAGATACAAGTATCTGAGATTCCAAAATGGATGTGCCAGCTAAATGGAAGCTTTCTGCTACTAACGTTTCACTTACCCACAGAATTCCTTCATGTACATTTGTACACCAAATGTCTTTTGTTGTAGAGCTATTATCTAGACCAGATGAACATATCATCTAACATTATCTCCCCTCTCATACTAAGCCCTACACTAACTTTAACTTTTTGAGAACAAGAAGCCTCTGGAGTAGAGTTAACTCTCCGATATTTATGTAAGAAATCATCCCACAAAACACCCATCCTTGCAAGCTCAGGCTTAAATCTTACACTAATTTTTTCACATCTCATAAAATCCCTTCCTCTAATCTTGCTTATTATAATTTACTCCATAACACGTGGAAAGATGACAATTATTCTCCACCTACTTTTTCTCTATGAGATGAAAGAGAACAAAGAAGAGAAAGAATAACATGCAGACAATTGCTAACTACCAAAGTATTATTTACCTTAATAATTTTCTTACCCTTAAATAAAGAACTTCACCCACCTACTCATGTCACATGACTCCCTCTCAAATGTAAAAACCTTAATGCTGTACTTCAAATCATTCATCAATCATTGAATTTCTTTCTCAAATTAAAGGAAACAATAAACCCGTTCAACAAGCAAATTCCTATAAAATCCTTATTTTTAAAGAAAGAAGGACCTATTTCAAACCTGGTCATATTACATGATCAAAATGCCACTAGAAAAGTTGTTATTCCTTTCTCCAATATATTCATGCCACTCCACCTAAGATAAAATGATCAATATACTCTTCCAACTATAAATAAAATCGACAAGTTCTTGACTCTTTGAAGAAGAAGAACAAGGGGAGTTAATCCTTGTATTAAATTTAGTTCGGGCATTCTTTACTTATGATCTGGGTTTAACTGCACCATTGTTTTTTTTTTTTGAAATAGCTCGTCAATCCATCACATATGGTTCAAATATCTCAAAACATCTAGCACTCCTATTTGTTAATTCATGAACACCCACATCTTACACCATGACATTTTGTTAACAATCCTATGCTACTAGAGAATCCTAATTCCTGAGCTCCAACTTTCACCTTAGGATAGAACCCCTAGTATATCCTCTAGAAAAGACTAGAACAGTTCCATTAATGTTTGATTCCTAAAATCAAAAAATAACAGGGAAACACTAGAACTCACAAAATTGTTCGAGAAATATAGAATCTTGTAAAGTTCTAAGACCCCCAGAGATTATGAAATCCTACAGAAAACCATAACTTTCATATAGATGGAGATCATTGACTGCCTATAATGTTAACTTTAATAAATTCACTATACTAGAGGCTTGCTTTTGTACCTTATAACAACATACTGAAGGAAGGATTTCCCCAAAGGATATATGCAGAAGCATGATATTGCTGCCAGAACACGCCCTACTCAAATTCACCTTCTCCACAACTGTTATCTTTGTACTAATATTCCTGACTCAGTTCTCACTCTTTGCCTTTTCC
This sequence comes from Phoenix dactylifera, assembly GCF_051530095.1. Classification (NCBI taxonomy): domain Eukaryota; kingdom Viridiplantae; phylum Streptophyta; class Magnoliopsida; order Arecales; family Arecaceae; genus Phoenix; species Phoenix dactylifera. Next base: position 8,780,731 of record NC_143201.1, read on the forward strand.
ATATTTGTGGGAGCTGCTATTTGAGCCTGTGTTATCTACATGACATATAGTAGTTCTTATTTAGCCAATTTTATTAGGGACTTGGTTGCCTAATAACTTAAGGTTTCACCGGGGGGCCTTATCTTTGGTTAAGCATCACAGTCTCCTTCCTAGATTGTCGGTTCTCTATGATCATCCATTGTTTCTTTGTTGCTTGAGCTATTTGCATATGTTGTATGAATGGTAAATTATAAGCATTACCAAAATTGTGCCTCTGATTGTTTGAGCCTGTTCTTCTTGTCTACAACTGCAAGCAAAGCATGTCTTATTGTCACACAGTTCACCTGTGTCTTGAGAGTTGCAACATGTTTCTGGTGGCTCAGTTGATACTGCAGTTTCACCTATTATTTAACATTGGTCATAAACAGCTAGTCAGATACAGTGTACAAGCATAATACTGTTGTACATTAGGATACTAACATTACTTGCCTGGAGTCCATATAGTGAGGAGGTAGGGATATTGATCGTCAGGCTGTCTTTGTTCGAGCTGTAATTCATTCAGGAGATAGAAGAATTAGAAAAGAAGTTCACAACCATGTAAAGGGAAGAAAAAAGTTGTCATTTTATTGACATGACTAACCCCTTCCAATATAGGGTGTGAATCTGGAATAACATATCTGCAACCAGGCACAAAATGTAATTAGCTCACATTATTCTGCAACTGGGACTATACTACTGATTCCTAAATCAAACACTTCATTGCCTTTTAGGGATAAAATGATGCTTTCTCTCTCTCTCACACGCACAAACATACATAATGGCTATGTCCTCTAAGCTTCTATGCTAGCGAGGAAGTTATAGGTACATACACTTGATGCTCTGTTCGGAGGCGGCTCACATTCTTTAGCTTAGGCATAGGGATTGAAGCAGCCTTTTCAGTGATAGCCACTATAGCCTTACTCATGTCACCTTCTTGGTCCTCTATCCTATAATCTTGTATATAATTCTGCAAGTTCCTTTTGAACTCCTCAAAGTTGAGCTTGATTGTAGGAATTACATCAGGATCTTCATAAAATACATCATCAATGTCTGTTTCAAGATTTTCCATATGTGCTGGTTCTGGACTTGCTGGCTCCTCGATGATAGGCTCACAATTATTAGCAGTAACCCCTTGTGAGAAATTGCTTGCCTCAGGTTGAAGTAGGAGTGCTGGATTAGAAATGTGAATATTGTCATTTCTGAAGGCAAGGGGAGTTGTTGAGCTCACTATGTTTTTTTCCTCTGGTCCTGGGAGTGCAAGTCTTGCACTGCATCAGTGATAGTCACATTATGACATTATTTTAAAATACGTACCTAAGACATTCATATATGAAGTTGATGTTTCAACTTGTAAGCATGATAGGAATGTAAAACAAAGTGTTATAATCGTGAGCCTTTTGGAGCTTTAACATATATTGATTTCAATTGCCAAGTGATCTATCCATTCCAATCATATTCCAAGGGTCAGTAAAAGATTCAGGTGGTCTATGGACCAAATAATCTCCACGAATCATTTATAAAGTCGCAAACAAACTGAAAATAATGAATCATCAACTCAATTGTTTCCTCAATATCTCCAGAATGGTTTGCAATTTCTTGCCTTGATTTTTTTTTTTTTTTTTAAGAATTATGATCTTCTGAAAATGATTAAAAATAATCTCATTTAACTTGATAATAATCTTGTATTTGCCTATGAAATCTCCAACTTTATTTGTATAACTTGCTCTTGAATATGCACAGGCATTCAAATAATGAATCAGATGTGTTCATCTTCATGATTGTTCATGCAATCATCCACCACTGATGGTATTATACCAGTATGGATCTATTAGAATTTAAGAAACTTACCTTGCAAAGGCACTTGCAAAGTGTTTGCATTCTCCTCTCATTGGGCATGCATTACAATTTGGCTTGCTTTTTGTACAGAATACCTGCATGATACTCAATGCACTCGCATCAGGTTGCCTATTTGAACTATTAATTTGTATATTCATGTTCTCTCAAAATAATTTGCATATTCATGTAAATATGATTCTGTTTACTATATCATCTCAAGGGCATACCTTTCCAAAAGTAATCATTTGATAGTGTAGCTCATACCTGCATAATCATGTATATGGTGTGATTATGAAAGCTTTTTAGTAATCATGTATATGTAGCTCATACCTGCATAATCCTTTTTAGTAATGCATTTCGTATTGAATAGGTAAAACATATATGAAAGCTTGTCATACTTTAAAAGCAAAAAAAGGATCATTATCTGCATTGTGTTCCACTAAAGTAACATCTATAAAATGTGCGAATTATTTGGATTAGATTTAAAGATTTTACAGTGTTTCTTGATCAAGTTTACACAGCCGGGGCCAAAGGAACTTCTGAATTGTTGCCATCATAGGATACCTTTGATAAGACAGGAAAGGAAGCATTAGAATGTTTTGTCATGAACTAGCTGTTTTACATATTCAACATAAGTATATAAAAAGAATTGGCAACCATAGATGTAAACACACTTACAGTTCTAGAAGATGCAACTGAAGGGACTCAGGAAGGGGTTGAAGTGGTACCCATCCCAACCTTACACATATGCGACCAACATTTGTGTCAACCTGATCAGCAAATAGAGTTGCATGTTAACTTCTAGTTTCTAAAAGGTTTGCAATAGAGCAATTTCTTGAACAAATGGCTTACTGGGAAAGCTAGATGATGAAGTGCCAAAAGGCGAATACATTCAACGCTTTTCAGTCCTAATCCTCGTATGCTTAGGAGGTAATCCCTGTAAGCATCACAGTACTTAAGTTAGTTTCAAGTCATAAATATTTTTGATCCAGATCAGCAAGCCTCAACCTATGCAATATTTTGATTCTATGAATCCTACTACAACAACCTTTCTTCAAGGTTACATCTTCTATCAGAGGGACCTTCTCTCTTGTCTGATACAAATCCAAATCCCTCCCTGACAGAATGTTAGTTATACTAAGAGAGCCTAATCACTTCTCTTTTCCACCCTGGTAATAATTTTTCTTTGCGTTGTTTTCCTAGCATAAAAAGGAACTTTGGTTATTTTAAATTTGTAAGGACCCTTGTGGGTGTGTGTTTTGTCCCACATCAGCTATACACTGGGTAGATGTTGAATCCTTGTATAGGGTCAAGAAACCCAAATAATACTTTTCGGCTAGCTTTTCAGATGAGTTCCTAGAATGTTACAAATGGTATTAGAGTGGACCCGGCCCATGCACTATGTGGACTAAGGGACACTGTAGCATGGGCCCATTTGGGCTGACCATATATTGATTACGTTGTTTGTGATTGGATTTGTGGTACTTGTGAATGGATTTAGGTCTTAAACAGGAAGAGTATATGAGCACTTGTGTGGTTGTGTTTAATCCTATATTGGTTATGTACTAGGTATATCTTGAATATTTATACAAGGCCAAAGAACTCAAATAATACCATCCAACTAGCCTTTTGGATGAGGTCCTAGGTTGCTACAAAATTATTTTTTCAAACTTTTTCTCCTAGAAATTATGAAATCAGATAGATCTACTAAACAAATGCACTTGCAGGAAAAATAGTTCATGAATGTCTTGTCTGTTCCAGTGGAAACCCAAGCAACATTTTCATATGTAAAAGCGAAAAAAGTAATCCCAGAATTTAACTATATACTTGGTCTTACTTTGCTTTGTCTGGTGGAATATCCCTTAGCCATTCAAGGTCGATGCTTCCATGATCTTTAACCAAACGGTTAAGGAAATCCTGAGATAACATCAGTGGACTGTGATTAGAAACAGTAATAGTTTTGTATGATATGCATGAGGTGCTTGGTACATAAAGAAACTACTGAAACAATTTAGTTTAATTATTTCCATTAATTGCATTAATGAATAGCACTAAACAATTTCTTACCACAAGGAGCATATTCTCATGCTCCGTTGAGCCTTCTTGAATTATTGTTAGTTCTAAATTTTTGATTTAGGTGTACGAATATAATGTCAACATCTAAAATTCTATATCATGAATTAATTTTAATTACATTACAGTAGAACTATGCGCTGATATCAAGTAAAAGAGATGGTTAGTTATATAATGTTAAGCTAGGAAAGATCCATCTTTACAACAGCTTGAAAGGTCCCTTTTTTTAATTTTCATATTTTTCGAAAGGGGCCAGTGTCATGGTGAGTTTGAAATTGATGTTTTGAACTTCTTGTTGACTGCCATCATTTGGAGAGTAAGAAGCCTTATTTGATGGTTCTTATAAAATCTTTTGCAAGAGCAAGTGATGTGATAATAAAATACCAAACAAACCCACCAATAATGATATTTACTTGAATCCCCAGTGACCTGGTCATTCAGTGTATGGCTGCCAAGGGGTTTAAGATACTAAAGTAAAACCTACAACTGTGTGCATGACATACAGACAAAAAAAAGTGAAGTTGATTTTGGTTGTTCATAAATGAAGCTAGTGTTTCTTCAACATCATATGAGTATATGATCAAATTGTTATTATTGTTGCTTTTGTTGTTATGCTTATTGTTATTGTTATTACTTTCTTACATAACATGTGCCTGTCCATCATGTCCCAATAATGGCATCAGATAACTAGCATTTATAATTGTACCTTAATTCGCCCAGCCAGAACATTGTTCATTCCTCGCTCACGAATGGCTTCAGAAATTTCATTTACATCTGCACACCTAACTGCTTCCCAGTCCAGTGAGTCCATTCTCTCACTGCTTCTCTCTCTCTGATAACCATTGCAATATGCCTGTCTTCGCAAGCTATCCCAGTCAAAAGTCTCTGGCCTTTCAGTCTCAACTTTTGCCTTCTTTGCTCTTAATGTGCTTTTGGCTGTTTCTGTTGGAACATTTTGGGAACTGCAAACTTCATCTTTTGAATTAGATTCAACTGTCTTGGCAGCCCCTAAAGTTTCCCTTTCATTATTACATGAGTTCAAACATGTTTGATGCTCCTGGATGTATGGTATTTGAGCTTGATCATCAAATACATGTTGAGCATTTTCATTTGGGAAATCTTCCTGCTGAACGTTAACTCTATCTTGATTTTCCCTTGAGCAAGTTGGTGATTGCAAGGAATATCTGCTTATGCATGCACATGAATCAACTGCTTCTGTTATTTTAGAGAGCAATGCTGATTGCTCGCCTGCAGAATTAGTTGTATTTTCTGATGAAAGGTTACAGTGTTTGATGTTATTAGTCTTGATGGTCTCAGAGGCAGTAAATAGCAAGTTTGAAATGTTTTCTTCTCTTACAACATTGATATTCTCCATGCCCACTGACCTGAAATTCAAGTTGTCAGAAGGAGAAGTTGCAGAAGGAACAGAAGGCACACCACTTGTATTATGTTCTGAACATTTGAGATGGCAGTCAGGTGCATAACTAATTGATCTGCAAGCACTTTTGAGATTATTTAACCCATAAGTAGTCTTTGCAATATTTTCACCCCCTTCATGTGCCTCCTTATTATATTCACTACAATTTTCTTCTGACAGAACTCTGTCATTGCCATGCTTGTCCATTTCCTGTTTTTGGGTAGTATCTGCCATGCACACATTCTCCTCAAGTAATGCAGTATTCCCCAGACCATTCGATGTACTTCCATTGAATAAATTGGCTCCAGAGTATAACCCCGAAGTTGATCCTACTAGATCAGTTGTCTGAATTAGGTAGTCTAAAGAGATTCCAGGTGAAGTAACAGAGTTTTGAGATGAAACTACGTCCTCGAGGGACTGTCTATCTTCTGATTCTGTGCTTCCTGTTACTGCAACCAAGGTGTCTATTCTGTAGTGTGGTGTTCCAAAACCTATCTCTGGCTCTCTTACGTGGATGTCCAAACCTATAACTTTTGAATCATCTACCTTGTTACCTCTAGTATTGCATCTTATTGATTCATTAGTGCTACCCATTTCACTTTCTTTCACATTATTTTCAGCATCACGGATCTCCACAGGACCCTGGTCGCACACATCCGGACAGAACCCTTTTTCTTGACAATTGGCAGCATCAGAAGCAAGATTGCTTCCATCTTGCTTTTCTGTTCTGTTCATATTTTCTGCATTGGGATCTGCATTGTTACTCCTTGTCCGAAGAGGAAATCTTGCAGCAAGGGCTATGAAGGCAGAGCTGTGAAAGACAATTACATTAGTTGGGAATTAATAAACACCTTTGAAGAGAAAAAGCTACTTCCAGGTGAAGAAAAATTAGCCTGGTGACACTCTGAAGACTGACTTCTGTTAAACAGAATTGCTACTTGACTAGCTTAAAATTACCTCGAAAGATGGTCTGAAACATTCTGAGTAAGAAATACGCCTACCACAGAATCAACTACCGATCCTTTCCATGGAGAGAAGCATCTTTCCCCTAAAAGGAAGAAAAAATAATTTGTAAATGCAGACATTTTTCAACTTTTTTGCAGAAGTGGGTAGGAACATTAGATGAATAGATAATGTTTGTGTATGATCTATATATGCATAAATCTCTGTTATTGAACTCATAGAACTCTCTGATTCATTACCTTATATGTTAAGCAAAACTTCCTTTTTGTTTGATGGGTGAAGATTTTGTCTCCTAGCCAAGTTGCTGCTAGAATTATTTTTTTTTTTTTTATGTTTCATCACCTTTGTTAACACTTCGGTTTCTTTGATGAAATTTTGTTAGGAAAAGTCAAAATAGAAATAAGTTCTTACTACATTTTTATGTAATGTTCATAGTATGCGTTTATGGTTTAACAATTCAGAGAAAAACAAAACATTTCATGGAACAGCCTTTATCCTTGTTCATTTTCCAGATGTTAAGATATGCAATTTCGCTGTCTCCATGATTTGTTTTTAGTCATATAAGCATGATACATCATGATTTAGCATTAGGAAAAAAAAACACTGATAAAAAACTAAATTAAGTTAGCCATTGGATTGCAGTTAAAACAAAGTATCATTATTCAGTGAGATACATCATATGTCCTGCTTTTCTTTATTCCAATTATGAATTATCTTCTTCAATGCAAGGTACCTGAGGCAAAATAAACAGGAATGGTATACCTAGTATGCCACTAGGAAGGACTACCTATTTAACATCTCTTTCCTTTCTTTATATGTCAATGCACCATGATCAATACGGTATCTAAATTGATAACTTGACAAAGTCAATAGTTAGAGACATTGTGAATGGTACCTTGGACAAGACGCATGCGTGCAATGAACAAATCCACACGGCCATGAAAAACTCGCCTTTCTTCTTCCCACCGTTTCTCTTTATCCTCATCTGATCCTTCAACTTCATCACTGCATTCCTTCCCCATCAAAAGCTTCCATACCCTATGTGTCTCATCATCCAATTCAACCTTAGCCCGTGCACGCTGTTTCTTGCTGGTATCAAAGGGCCTCTCAAATGGAACAATCATACTGCCACCATAAGGAACAAGAGCATTTTGTGGTTCAGCTGCACTGTGCACCTGCCCCGCATCTATGTCCAGTTCCTGTACCTTCCAAATAACATCATTCATATTAATTATGTATGGAACAATTGCTTGAGACATTGGGCACGTGTAGGGCGGTTCTTGAACATGGTTGCTAATCGGGTATTGTTGTACGGGAATGATTTGAAGATGATGCAAATTCTTTTCTTGAAAATCTTCTCTTGATGCAGTTGATCCAACAGATTTTTGCTCCAGAGAACTGTAAATGCATGGCTCAACCTTACTTTCATGATCCGCATTTAAGGACATGATCTTGACAAGATGAGCTTGTGCCTTTCTTGTGCGCTTTTTTCTTTTCATCCTCATACAGCTGTCTGCAAACAAGGCTTCAATGCATGCTTCAGGTGGCTTTTCAGGAGTTGGCAATAGTTGATTGCAGTCTATGATGGTAGCAGTAGAAGTTAATTTACGGGCTCGGACTGGTATCTTTGATCTCTTCTTTGTCGGTCTTTTGGTAGGGCCAAATGTCAATGTGCACTCTGGAGATTGTGTTTTATCTGATATCAGTGACTTTTGTGCATCTGCAGATGCAAACTCTTTGGAACAATGTTGCATAAATTGAGGATATTCAAAATCCAGCTTCTCTGTCCTCATCCTTTTATGCATCTTTTGGGAGTATGAACTGTGGCTGCTTGTTTCATCACATCTGCTAGCCTGATTTATCTCCTTACTGGCCTGCATGAAGTGGGCATCTCTTGAAAGTGTCCAACCGGTTTGAGAACTATCAAGATGACTGTAGTCACGTTTTGTTCCTGCCTTGTCATTGTCCTCTATTAAAATTGAATCTGCCTGTCCATTTCGATTTACCTGCTTCTTGGCCAGTTTCAGTTTTGGTTGTAGACCACAAATGGGGTTACTCACAATATTTGCATTACCAGTAAAATGCTTCAAAGTTTCTTTGGATGGTCCCCTTTTAGAAGACTGAGGTGGCGAGTTTGGAATTTTTGGCAATATTGTGTAGCCTTGCAGCATTTGGTTTAGTGAATGATGGAGATCAAATACCATACAACCTGGTGAATTTTCCACCACCACTTCCATTCCTTGGCTGAGCTTTGGCATTGATCTACTTCTGGAGCTAGTAGGAGTGCATCTAGGTCTCCCTCTACGCCGAGGTTGTGCATTGGACATTGTTGATTCTAGGTTTACATTTGCTGCTCCACCTTCAGATTCAAAATTCAACCTCCGCTTGACTGGTTTGATTCCATTTACAACACGCGGATCAGCACTTGTTCCTTCTGCACTTGATATGTCATCATTTTCTCTTTTAGTATGTGGGGGTGTGTCTGAAGAATTTAGGCTTTTCTTCTTCTGGACATAACTCCTCTTACTGGTCTGATTTTCATGTTTCCTGACTTGCATGGGGGTAACAGGCTTTGGAGTTACCGGCCGCGGGGTTTTTGCTGGCTTTCCCTCTTGAAAAACCTTTGGCATGTATCTTTTCCTTCTTGTCTTCTGCCTTCGTGTGCTTTTCGAGCTTAATCCTTGATCATTCCTATGCTCATCCTTTCCAGATTCCAATTGTTGAGAAGGAGCCGACCATGTTTGTGTATGCCGTTCGACTCCCTGTTGTGTACAAGAGCCTTGCTTGGTTCCAGTTGTTGGCATTGAGGAATTGCAGTTTGAGCGTTGATCACGTAGCTCCTGATTATTTTCCCCAATAATTGACTCTTGACCAACCAAATTAATCACCTGTGGAGGAATACAATCTTGCACTCTCTTATCTGGGGTTACAGGTGCTAAAAATTTTAAGGAAACATTGTTGTTATTCTCCTCTACTGAGGATTGCAGTGCTTCGGTCTCCAGGTTGCTCTCCTTACTGTTTAACTCAACGAAACCATCCAGTTCACCATGTGCAGAACCTTGTATTTCTTTACCCTTGGCTGGTGCCATTGGTATGCTCATGCATGCTGCTTCCGCTGGCAGGAAATTAAGATTTGGAAGAAATGGAGCAGAAAGACCATCTGCATCGATGCAATTAAATAATAAGGTACCTTGATTCAAGATCATCCACAATCTATTCCAATGATAAACTGCGAAGAATAAAACATGAATATGTATGCTATGTGTGGTTAAAACCAATTGAAATTATCTGTAAAACATAGAGAAAAAGAACTCACTCTGAGGATATTTAGCATCCTTGTCAGAGAAACTTGAAATCATCAAGACTTTCCCATTTACCAGAAAGTGATTCGGCGAGAAGGATAGCTTATTGTCAGGACCTATCTGAGCAAACGCTCCGAAGGGTATTTGTGAAAAACCTGCCGTTGGATTGATCACGGGTATTGTGTGCGCACTGGCATTGTAACTGTGAACAGAAGCTGTGGAACATGAAGTAGCAGACGTTGAGCTATAGAGTTCTGGAATGCCGAAACCTCTTGAACCGGAGCTCGAACTTCCTCCACCGGCGGGAGGGACACTGCCTAGTTCAGGAGAGATTGAATTGCGGGCAGGAATCCCCTGGCCATTGTCTGAGATGAGGGTCTTTTTCTCAGAGAAAGGCGTAGGCAGAACCCAGGGGCCCTGCTTCTCCAAATCTTGCTGCCGTTGATGCTGATCTTCTCCACTACCATCCATCCCAAAGCAACTTCAACACAAAAAAAAAAAAAAAAAAAATCAGCAGAAAAATCAAATCTTCACGAATGTTTTCTGGAACTGAATCTTGCTCTATCGCTACGATCTCTTTCAGTTATTCCACATGATAAACGGAGGAGACGAAACAAAAAACAAAGCAATCTAACCTCTGGAAGAAGAGCTCTCTCGCTGTACCATGGAAAGGAGAAAAAATAAAAACAAAAACTGCCTCTCAGAGGCAGGAAGGGAAGAGGAGAGGAAGCGTCCAACGAGAGGAAGAAGAGTTCTGCTGGCACTCAGCTTTTTAACTTAAAATATAAAATAAATAATAAATAATTTACAAATATTATGGTTTTGGGTAGAGACTGATATCAACCGTAATCTTTAGAGAAAGAAAGGAAAGCGGTTTTACAGTTGCAGTAGAAGACGAGGCAACGGAGCCTACTGTTCGAGTTTGGAGGGGAGTGAAATACCTACCCAGGTGGAACCGACCGCATGGGCTTTTGGTGACACTTGTCACGTGCGACCAGAACCCGCCGTTTGTTTCCTCCGTTAAAGGCGTCCGTTTCCGGGCCGCTCAACAAACCGGCCCCACCCACAGCTTGGCTCGGACTTTAACGCTCCCTGGTTTTGCTGCTCACGTTTTGCACTTTCTTTCTTCTTTGTGATTTTTGGAGATTGCTGGAGTGAAAAACTGTGGATGCAATCCTGGCCGTTGAATTCCGTGACTTCCCCAACGTTTTAGAGGACGCCGGTGGGGTGCAAATCTACCGAGGCTTCAGATTTAAGTTGGTAGATAATACAAGATGAGTTAATTTAAAATTTTATTCATGAAAAAATTAATGTTATCTAAATGTAATTTATTAATATTTAGTATTTTGTGTTTGGACTCCCTGTTTCAAAAATCATACGTTAAATGGTTTCCCATGAACAAGTTTAAACTTAATTAGCAAAAAAAAACAAGTTTAAACTTTATCCGCAGGAAACATTAAATTTAAAATTTTAAAATTCCATAAAAATAATTTATCAAAATTTGGTGTTTTGTGTTTGGGCTCTCTATTTCAAAAATTATCCATTGGACAGTTTCCCCGCGAAAAGTTTAAACACTATTTACAAAAATAACTTTAGAATTGTCCCATGGAATAAGGATTTATCTTTTCTTGCATGCCGCTACTACTATTGGATCACCCACTGCTCATTCGTGATTTATGCATATGGAAGAATAGAGTTTTTAATACTTTAATATCTATGCAGTGAGTGATTCAATAGTGGCATGAAGAAAGATAAATCTTTCTTTAGCACTTTGACGATAAAATCTTATATGTATTTTTTTTTTGAGTGAGATACTGGATTATTATAAATGATATTAGAGTGGATCAACCCATGTGTCTATTTAGACTAGGAGTATTCTTGTGATTAGATTTTAATAAATTTGGATCCTTAGTCTACCGAGGATATCCGAATTTAATCAAAAACAGTAAGTGAGGATTCTTATGGATAAATTCTGTGTACTTTTATCTCTATGCAAGTAAGAATTTTTTTTTTATTGCATATAAAATTGTACATGTAGGTACGTTTGTAAAAAAAAATTAATTATTTAATTTTCTGTCTATACGTTAAAAAACTATATCCTCCGAAATGAAGTTATTTAGTTTGACCTTTCTGATTATAACATAATTTTTATTCATTACACTAGTTTTTAGATTTTAATAAAAGAATAAATAATTTTATTTTAAAATAATGTTTTCAATTTAGACGCCTATGGGACTTGTATCGGAACTTTGTCTGTTAGTGGATAAGATCATAACTTTAACGCCGAGCGAAATGTCACCACCAATTACGTTTGGCTGCTCAACTAATTCCATTTTACCTGTCGTCCGTTAGGATCCCGACTAGGCTTCATAGAATCTCGTTAGAGTGATTGATACGACAGATGAGCTGCCGCTTCATGGGATCAGAATCGTATCTTTCGCGAGAAAAAAAAAGGAATTCATCTTCCTAGGCTCCAATCCAGCGTTGGACCATCCATTTGTTGCATTCAGATATGTGCGTACTGATGAATGATAAGAGTTCGGAGAGCTTTCACAGCTGTGCATGGGTGACAACCGTGAATTCGCGCCAAAAAAAGTTATTCCTTCTTTCGCGTCAAAGATGCAGCCCTTATTTGTGTTCATGTTATCTAATTCTACGAAAGTAATGGAGTTTATTGCTTCTTGAAAGGAAAATCGGTATATATAGAATAATTTATTGAAATTTAGTGTTTTGTGGTCGTACATGTTGTTTGAACATGCAAATATAATATAATTAAATATACAAACGTACGGAAAAGTACGCTAAAATATTAAATTTTGGAGTTACGTACCTGCAAAGTCCTGTGTAACTTCTTATAACACAGTAGGTTATTTGTCTTGCTAGTATCATATCATATATTTCAATCCCACACCACTCTCTCAATTTTATTTATTATAGTTTATTTATCTACTAACTAAAAATATTTAAAATATTATCTACAATTTTTTAGTATAACAGTTTAGAAAATCCAATCAGAAGCATGAGATCATAATTAAACACAAAACTTGCATAATTAGGCAAAGGGATTCATTGACAAGGATCAGAATTAATAAAACAGCACATTACTGGCTTTATTTTCTTCTTACTAATATTTAATTTACTTCGCATGATATTATAAATGATAATGATATCAATCTAAACAGACTTTGTTTTATGAATATGTAATTACAAATAAAAGTTTTGATTATCATAATTATTATTGATCCAAAAGATTTATTTTTGATGATATAAAATATTTAAGTAAAAAGTTTACTAATAATATTTTTGAAGTGCGCACAAATGCTCATAGGAAGTCAATATAATCTCAATTCAAAATACTCCAATTGGAAAAGATATAAGTCAAATTTATGAAGTTCTGTATAAGACAAGTTGACTCTAAAGAATCATGAGTCAACTCCTGCTAAGCAAGAGTCGACCTCAACACAAGTCAAGTCGACCTTAGAATGGTTGTAGACCAAAGAAAAAACGTTGTGAAACCAGTCTTTTCGGGAGTCGACCCTAGATTTCAAAAAATGAGCGCATTAAAAATAAGCGCATTCTCAAGTCAACCCGTGAAGAAGAATAGTCGACCCAGAACCCCGTAGTCGACCTTAGAAAGCCATAGGACAAAAATAGAAAACAACTATTTTCAAACATTTTAGGAGTCGACCCCATGACTTCAACAGTAAACCTTAGGATCTTAGGAATTGACCCTAGGAATTTAGGAGTCGACTCCAAGATTTCAAAAATCGACCCTAAGATTTCAAGAGTCGACCATCGGATTCAAGAATCAACACCAACACTTCAGGAGTTGACCTCTCTACGTATGACAGCTTCAATGGCTAATTTTTCTGCAAGCACAGAATGTACAAAGTAGCTTCTGATAGATATTTCTCCTCTTCAATGGTTAGAAATGGCTCTCCAACAACTTTTCAACCTATAAAAGCTTCCAAATTGTATTTGAGAAGTAGTAGATCAAGGAGATTGAGTGTATGAGTGTTGATCAAATTATGTTTGATCCCCTATTTGATTTTGATGAGCCCAAAGAACTTGAGTATATTTTTTGTTGTACTAATATTTTTATGTGAATGTTTCAGAAGAAAATACATAAAAACTTAAGAGGAATTCATTAGAAAAAGGTTCAAAGGAATTAAGATAAGTTAAACACTTAAAATGAACTTAAGTTGCAATTGGATAGTCCATGAGACGTCTCCCACTGTGGACGAGATGTCTCTAGCATTTAGAAAAAGAACTGGCACATCCTCGATTGACTCATGACTGAGACGAGTCGACTCCAACTGTAAGATAGAAGAATATCTTAAACGAGCCAGTGCGCGAGACGTCTCCAGCTGAGCGCAAGCCGTCTCCAAGAATAGTACTTTTCTATGAAGCAGAACGCGAGATGTCTTCCGACATACGCGAGCCGTCTCTCTCAGAAAAGACATAAGATTATTTTCAATGAAGGAGAGTGCGAAATATCTCCCGACATACATGAGCCATCTCTCTCAGCAAAGACAGAAGATCGTTTTCAACGAGCCAGAGGATGAGTCGACTCTAGACTGCTGCGAGCCATCTTCCAATAGAAAGATAGAAACCCGCTTTCAACAAGATAAAGTGCGAGTCGACTCCAGACTATGCGCAAGCCGACTCCCACAAACATTGACAGAAGGCAACTTTTGAAGAGCCCGATAGCGAGCCGACTCCCGACAAGTGCGAGACGTCTTCTACCTCAAGCGAGCCATCTCTTAGAAAATCCGAGTTGACTCCAAAACTGCTGGGACTTCAATAGCTATATTGTCAGAAATTTAGAAATGGTAGAACGGCTCTTTTCCTCCTCTAATGGCTATTTTTATAGAAAATAGGCTATAAGAAGGCACTCTTAACCGTTCTTCAACAACAAGTGAATTAGCATTAAAGTGCATTAAAAGAGAAGAACAATCTTTGAGCTTTTGAATGAGATTTCAAGTCAAAAGAGAAGAAGAGCTTCTAAGAGAGATCTTTGCGTTCTTCTCAACTTTCAAGCTGTGTGATCCTCAAGCTTTTCAAGCCATCTGAGGAGGATCAAGAGAGAAAGAAGCCAAGCTCTTTAGCTGCCTTCATTCCAGGCTTTTTTTTCTCATTTCACAATTTATAATTGCTATATCTACTTAGTAAAAAGCATGTACTTTGTCTTGAAATTCTTTCCATATCTTGTAACTTGATTCAATCGGAGGATTGAATCAAGGGGTTAAGGCCTTGTCCAAGCCCGTGAATTGGACTAGATCAACCAAGGTTATTTAAGGTTTGGTTTTAAGTTGGTGATCTAGGAAAAACCAACTGGGTTCGTTATGATCCGGTAAAACAACGAGTTGGGTTGTGAACTCGCATAACAACCGGACTGTAATTTGAGGATTATAATAAAATCCCAAGTGAAACTTGGAGAGTGGACGTAGGAGAAAGAGTTAGCTTCGAACCACTATAAAACCTTATGTGTTTGTGTTGTGAATTTTGTCTTTCTTCTTTATTGCATTTCCATTATTGCTTAAGCTTAAAATCCAGACAGCTAGAAAAAGAATAGCATAATTTTGAAAGATCCAATTCACCCCCTCCTCTTGGGTTGTTTTCTGAGCAACAAGTGGTATCAGAGCAGGTGCTTTAGTTTTATTTGATTGACCTAACCGTCAAGAGCAAAAGATTAGATGGCAACCCCCTTTGAATCTTCTCTAGCTGAAGGCCAATCCACCAATAGACCCACTTTGTTCAATGGAACAAATTATACCTATTGGAAAGCAAGAATGAGAATTTTCATTCAAGCACAAGATTATAATATTTGGAACGTAATTATAAATGGACCACACATTCCCATGTACATAATAGATAGTGTAGTCATATCCAAATTTGAGAGAGATTGGATTGACAATGATATAAAGTTAGCACAATTAAATGCTAAAGCTATGAATGTATTATATTGTGCTTTAGATGCAAATGAATTCAATAGGATCTCTATTTGTATTTTTGCTAAAAAAATATGGGATAGACTTGAGGTTACCCATGAGGGTACCAATCAAGTAAAAAAAATCTAAAATAAACATGCTGGTACATAAATATGAATTATTTAAGATGGAACCCTGAATCTATTATTGTCATGTTTACAAGATTCACTGACATAATCAATGGTTTGAAAAGTTTGGGAATACTAACAGTAAACTTATTAGAAAGATCCTTCGGTCTCTACCTCGGTCATGGGAAGCCAAAGTGATTGCGATTTAAGAGGCCAAAGATCTCAACACACTTCCACTAGAAGAGCTTCTTGGATCCCTAATGACATATGAGCTAACCATGAAGCAACACAATGAGGATGAGACCCAAAGAAAGAAGGCTATAGCCTTGAAGCCCACTACTCAAAAGAAATATGAAGACAATAGTGAGGAAGAAGAAGAAGAAGAAGATGATGATGTGGCACTCCTAGCAAAAAAATTTAATAAATTTATAAGGAGAAGGAAGACACTTCAAGAGAAATTTCTTGGTTAGAGGAGAATCAGAAGAAAAAAAAGAAGAAAAGAAACCTATGATATGCTATGAGTGTAAGAAACCTGGACATTTCAAGCATGAGTGTCCTCTACTAAAGAAAATATTTAAGAAGAAGAAGATGGCATTTGTAGCAACATGGAGTGATAGTGATGAGACATCATCCGAAGATGAACCTCAATAAATGGCTAACCTTTGTCTCATGGCACATGAAAATGAGGTAACATCTGAACCCTTTTTGAACTTTACTTTTGAAGAATTATATGATGCTTTCCATGAACTAATTGATGATTATAGAAAAATTGGAATGAAAAACAAAGAACTAAAAGCTGTAAATCAAACTTTTGTTGATCATTCTGAAAAATTTGATAAGAAAAAAGTATGTTTAATCAATGAAACTCAAAAGCTAAAATATGAAAAACTGACCTTAGCAAAATAGAAAGAAGACTTGAATAATAAAAACCAAAAGCTAAAGAAAGAAGTAGATAAATACAAACCTATTGTAGAAAAGTTCACTTATAGCTCAAAAAAATAAGAAATAATTTTGAACAATCAAAGAGTTGTTTTTAACAAAGCAGGTTTAGATTATAAGCCAAATAACAAACAGAAGCTTCTTAAAAACTTTTTTGTTAAAGCAACTGAAACTAAACCTAAAGAAGTTACATGCTTTTGTTGTGGTAGACCTGGATATAATTCTTATGTTTGCAATCACAAAAAAATACCTAAAGATAACAAAGTAAAAAAAGTTTGGGTTTCAAAAAAAACCATCTATACTAACCATGAAGGACCCAAGAAAGCTTGGATACCTAAAAATGTCTGATCTATGTTTATAGGTATGTCTTGCGGCCAAGAAAACTAAAAGGAGCCAGTATCTTGATAGTGGCTTCTTAAGACATATGACGGGTGACAAAGATCAATCTTCACCTTTGAAGTAAAAGAAGAAGTAGTGACTTTTGGTAATAATAGCTAAGATCGTATTATCGGTATTGGTAAAATTCAAATCACTCCCTCTATCTTGATAGATAATGTATTATATGTAAAAGGTTTAAAGCACAATCTTATTAGTATTAGTCAATTGTGTGATAAAAATTTTAAGATTTTTTTTTTGAAGCATCTCTTTGCATTGTAACTAACTTTATAGACAATGACATCATCTTTATAGGATATAGACATGGCAATATATATATATGATAAATCTAGATGATCTTACTATGAGTAGTCATTGACTATCTCGGTTTGGAATCAAGATCTCGAAGTGATCTCTGCTAGGGCACATACTCCCCTTTGATAGCTTCTTTTTTATTCATATAATGAAATTTACCTATACCATGACATGTCCTCACTCTCATTGTATGCTAGCATGTTACAAAGTAGACAGTGGAGGGTCATGTTGGATTAATGTCTAGGGGATAAGTGAGTTTCAGTATTTGATCATTAGATTAACAAAAAATAAATATAATATAGTAATAATGTATAATATATGCATGTAAAAATATGCTTCGTATCATGCATGCTATATAGATGGGAAAAACCATGGGCAATCAAAAACAAACAAGATATCTATATATTAAAGCAGTAATTCATAACCCCATACAACAATGGTAGTGCCATAGTTACAACAACTAACAAAACTGTTGTTGCAATTGATCAACCTTGGTGTGCCACTATAATGCAAACTAGATTAGGTCCTTAGTGTCTTCTGATATGAGAAATACAAATAATAGCTAGCCAATAGATAAATAGGCAAGTGCCTAATCTATCTATAATGGCCTTACTTTGCATCCTAATATTGATATCTAATAATTTGAATTTAAACTATGAAGAAAAATTGCATACATTCACATCACATTCCACCACCATACCACATAGGCACTTGACACCAAAATCTTGCGTGGGTTGGGTCATCTTATGTACAATACAATGCAAAAACCAATAACAAGGGATTTTACAGAAAAGAAACTTCCAATGAGATTAATACCTCCCACTCAATAAAATAATTTTCTATTATGACTAGTACTGCATTAGTCCCACTATTTGATAAAACTATCATCTGATGATGTTAATCATAATAGACTTTTTGATGCAGGAGCATTAGCCCAAGTTTGGAGCTTGCGTGGAGATTGAGTCTCCTCCTTAGGTGAGCACCAAAGCACATTGGGTTCCAAGAGTTTAGTAACCATAATGCAGCATGTGCATAAGTCAAGTTATGACGAGTCCATGAGTCGTGTAAAAGGGTCCTAGCTAATTTGAACTCTTAGTCATGTGTCAATCAAAGAGTCTAAGTTGATTAGGAGTTTTGAATTAAGAAGTTTGGGTCCAACATTGGGTGTGTCCAATGTTAGATTGAGTCCATGTGAGGATTGGGTCCTCTTGTTTCGATGTGTTGAATCATGGAAGATTAAATCTATTTGTTAGGGCATGTCAAGTCTCCTTTGAGTCCTTTTTGTTTAGGCGTGTGGACCCAATTGGAGTTGTGTTCCAACACCATGAAACCACATGCTGCCCCCATCTACGTCAAGTGGTATTAGAGTGAAGTTTCTATATCAGAGCAAAGTTCCTTGATCATCATGAGTATAGGAAACAACCATACTTACAATTTCTATCGACATCAACTTGGGTACTCTATTACCATGAGTATGGGAAACGGTCATCCCTACAACACCGATCATCAACTTAGATACTCTACCCTCATGAGTACGACAAACAATTTTTCCTACAATGTCGATCGATGTCAACTTGGATACTCTATCATCATGAGTACGAGAAGCAGCCATCCCTATGATAACGATCGACAAGAAGAGGAGATGTTGGCCAAAATTGCCAATCAACTTGCTGTTATGGCACAAAAGATGGATTCTGTGGAGACAAAACTTCAGCGTCGCCCTGAAGTTGGGCGAGGACCTCCAGAATGCAGCAACAAGGGCATTCCTTTTTCTCGAGGTAATCCTCCTTTCACGAGAACTGAAATTTTTGCAAATAGAGATACATATCAAGATCAAGGAGTAGAAAGAACCAACGAAAAGAAAAGGGTCCTATGCCGCAAAGAGGAAGCCAATCCAATTGCTACAAATGTAGTGGTCGAGGGCACTTTGCAGATGTTTGCCCACCAAAGACCAGCGTTTTGCATTGGTGTTCGAAGAAGATGAGATCGCAGAGACATCTAAAGTTCCTCTAAAACCTGCTGAGATCAAAGAATAGAAGAAAGGCAATAAGGAAGAAGCACCTGTGGCAGAGCTCGAAGGATCCAATCTATTCGATTGTGTTGTCGCAGGGTCCTTCCGGATTGCAAGCAAGGTGAGGTTGGATCTGAAATTTCAGCAATAATCCCATCTAATTTCAAGCCTATTTTGGAGGACTATTCTGATGTAACACCTGAAGATCTACCAGAGGAACTTCTACCGATGTGCGATATTCAGCATGCAATAGATCTCATCCTAAGATCTAGTCTACCCAACCTTCATCGCAGCATGCCATGCCTGTGCGTAGGCCCAGCCTGTGTGCCAGCCCTTGCCCCATCAGCACAATAGGTGCCAGCCTCGAACACGGACAGACTTCGCCATGCACTAGCCTTGCATGCAGCCTACATCAGTCCATATGCCTCAGCCTCACAGACACCAGCCAAGTGCATGCACCCACGTCAGAGTGCGCAGTGGATTAGGGCACACGAGACTCGCATCCCAGTCCATCCGAGTCATGCCTCCCGGCCGACCGTGACCCACATCCCATGACAAGTGGTCCAGCCAACCAGCCATGCGTGCACACCCCCGACCTCGCCAAGTCCCACTCCAACTGGGACTCTCCCATCTAGCAGCCAAGAGGCATGCTGTATGGGACTCTCCAAAGAGCCCATGCAGAAGCGGAGTTTCAGTCGACGAGGACTTTTCAAGTGACCAGCGATCAGCCACTTAGGATTTATCAAGCGTGCCACGCATCAGCCTAGTTCCATCCTTGCTGGGGCTCTACATGTGACCCATTCATTGGCACCATCCAGCAGATCAGATGCATGCCACTTGGGGCTCTCCAAGGGAGCCAAGGAAACAGCCCATGTGGATTGCTGAAGTAATTCAACGTGACAAAGGTGTCGTTTATGCATTGGTGATGATGGAGGTAACGTGGCCTACCAATAGCACACCACAAGAATTCTTGTCTATTCTAAGTGATTTTTCAGATGTAGTACTTGAGTAGCTGCCCAGAGAGTTACCTCCGATGTGGAATATCCAGCATGTGATAGTTGCTCTACACTACCAAATCTACCAGCATACAGATTAAATTCAAAGAAGCATGCAGAGCTACATCGACAGATGAGCCCAATTGTCAATATTGAAGATTTGCAAGTACATGAGGGCCATTATGTGGAGCATACTATGAAGCCATTAGTAAATATTGACCCTGAAGCTGAGTATCGACGGCCTAGGGGTCCTCCCCCCTGACTGCCTAATTTGTATAAGTTGTACCAGACACGCAACTCATCGGAGCCGAGTTCTTCTCAGTAGGGAGGAATTGATGTAGGAGCATTGAGCCCAAATCATCTTAGGTTTGTGTGGATTGAGCCCTTCCTTGGGTGTGCTCCAATTGAGTCCATGTGATGTTGGAGAGTCCTAGTTAATTAGGGGTCTTGAGTTAAGGAGTTTGGGTCCAACAATGGGCGCGTCCAATGTTACATTGAGTCCAAAATTTTCAATCTAAAGTTAGAAAAAGTTCTAGATTATTTGACATCGTGTTTATTGAATCTATTTATCGTTTGAAAGAGTCTTAGTTGATTTGGACTCTTAATCCATGTGTCTTTAAAGATTTCTAGTTATTTGGAAGTCTTAGTCGATTTAGTTGATTTTGTCAGTTGATTTCGTCAAATGATTGATTTATTTTAAATGAGTTCTTGTTATGTAAAAGTCCTAAAATTATAGTTGTAAGTTTTCTAATTTTTCCAACCTCTTACTCTATATAAAGGAGTGGTTGAAGAATAAAATCAGAATAGAATGAATTGAGTTTAGAAAAATTGAGAGTTTTCTCGTATGGAAGTGAGACACTTCTTCTCCCCTTGGTGAGATGCCAAGCCCCTTTGGTAGAAGTTGGTGACGGTGAGACTCTTTCTCCCCACATGTGTGTATGATATGTGAAAATATGAGATAAAAAGATCTAGTTTAAGGCCTAGTCTAATATGGCTCCTTCAAGTAGATGTAGCCAATACGAAGTGAGATTCAAGTCCTTTGGATACCCTGCTCATAGTAGCTAAATTTTTTTTTACTAATTTCAATGTTTGAATATTTTGTAATTTTTAAAATTTTATCATGACTTTTTAAGAGGTTCAAATCCTAAAGCCTTTATTTTTAAATAATTTGATATTTTAATGCAAATATAGCTGCATTTAATGGAATCCGATAATTTCAAGGCCTTGTTAAGTTTAATTTGTGGGTTTAGGATTAATGATGATATACGTGTGCTTCCTCGCTCAACCATCCATGCTATGCCATGCCGTGCCATGCCCGACATAGATACTCATGTGATTAACCTTTTTGCCCACACTTCAACTTAAGTTGAAATTTTAATTTCAAAATGAAGATGCCAACATTTTAACTCTATTTTAAGTATTAGAGAGCTTCATGAAGCACTCTTCCATTTCTTCATGTGATAGACCTTTATGGTCCCCTTCATGTGGCTAGCCATTGAGGCTTTTACGGGCCTCTCTTTGGGTTAGTAGACAGGGCCCATAAAAGGCCTCAGTCCAGGTTCTCGAGATAAATCATATAGATCACAGAATCTTTGGGAGAAATATATTCTTTTCTCCTGAATTCTCTTCTTGTTTGTTTTATTTCTATCTCCACTTTCCTTCTAGGCTACTGAAGGAAGTTCTTTGGTCACACCTTCATGTAATTGTGCTTGTTATAGGATGTTTCAGGCTAAGCCAAATTCATTGTACCTCAGACGATGATATTGTTAGATACCTGCATGAGACGGCGAAAATCATCCTTATGGCAATGTTTTTACACATCTCGATCCCAAGCCTTCTCTTATCTTCCTTCTTAGTATATTATTTTTTGTAAAGTGTTAGATTTTAATTATTTCAAATTAGTTGCAAATACTAGCATCATATTATCTAACGAACTATTTATAGGAGACAACCTAACCAAAAGAGTGCAGCCCAGACGCAGCTTTTGTGCCTTGTGCAACCTGATGAGGAGGACATCTCTCTTTATCTGATGTCACTTCACTAATCAAGTTGGGCAATAATCCATTAGGAAGCCAAAGTACGCTACGGTCCCCTCTTCTTCAGTTGGAGTACGCTACAATCCCTCTTCTTTAAAATCCATCTGCTTCCTTCCAAGCCATAAAACAACAGAATTTACAAAGGATGGACCGCTTGATAAGTGCTAAATAATGCATAAATTAATCTATTTTTTCATAGCACTTATCAGCATTTTAATACACATATTTTATATTTAAATATAAGAAAATGTGTTACGTTCATCATTGCATTTTAATCAATTATTAAAGGTAATTCGAGTTTTACTTATTTATTTACTGATTGAGTCTAATGTATGTAGGTTAAGTCAAACTCATTTGAGATGATTCCTGAACCCAAATTACATGCACTTCGCAAATTAAATCCTCTCAGATTCCCTCTTCGGCCGTTCATCCCAATTCTACTATTTTCGTCACATCCAATTCGACCTTTCGTTCTAACATTTTTGAACCTGGATCAGCCGTTATGTGCAATCAGTCATTCAAGTTTTCCTTCTCCTTATGTGTTCACCCATAAGGACTCTTTCCTTCCACGTAACCAAACTTTCCCTGTTTTAGCTTTAAAATAAAGCCATCTTCCAACCAGTTGGAGTCGGCCCACATCTTCCCAACGTCTCTCTCTCAACTTCTCTTCATCCCACATTCCATTTCAACCGAACCGAACATCCTCCGAGATTTCTTCTTCGAACGCCATCCCGTGCATCCCAACCTCCAACCAGATTCCCAGCTTCTTCCCTTCCGGATGAGTCCCAAGCACCTAGTTCCAGCAAACAGGGCTCTGTTAAGAAACAGAACCAAATCCTCCGCATAATCCACGGGCTTCTGAGATCTTCCCTCAGCAAAATAAATCAAGGAGTTCATCATCATAACCATCCGAACTTCACTCCCTGATTTTTATCCAACGCCCGAGCTGCCGAATCCCGTGGATCATCTTCCCAGATTTCCCTCGCGGATTAGCTCCATCTTCCCCAACTTCCAAATCCGAACCAGTTCTTCTCCCCTGTTCCACGTCACCTCCCAGCTTCTTCAACCTCATCCGGATTAGCTCCCAGCTTCAACCGATTCATCTTCATCTCCTCTGCTTTCGGATTACCTCTCAACCATCCAGCCGAGATCTACTCCGCATCTTCCCACGATTGCATCTTTCCTCCCAACCTTCTCCAAGATCTTGCAGTTCATCCTGTTCGTGAGAAGCATCCAGCATACATGGGATAGTTCCAAGGCATCTGTTCACAGCATCAATCTTCTTCTGAATCCCCTGTTTCCTGCGTCATTCTGGATGAACTCTATCCATCTTCTTCCGGATCATTCCATCATCCAAGATACAACCGATTCCAAAGCTTTCGGAACAACTCCATCCTCTCCACGATAGCTTCTTCCCGAGCTTATCCTTCGTTATATCCCAACTGCCAACCTCATCCCATGGATCTCCCAGCTCATCCCCTGCTCACAGATCCTCTCACTCCACGCTCGCATTTCATCTCCCAAGTCATTCAAAGCCAACTTCATATCATCTTTCCCCGATCCGTGAACGCATCCCAGCACCCCACGTATCTCCTCCATCCTCCCACGGATAAACCCAGCATCCCAACCGTCTTCCTTTCCTCCCGTATCCCATGAACGAAACCAACCTCTCTCGCATCACGGATTATCTCCCAACGATTAACCACTCGTGAGCCTTATCCTACTTCCTGTCATCTTTATCTTCCCACGACGTGATGAGATAACAGCGGCTGGTGAAGGCTATAAAAGGAGGAGGAGACGGATCCCATGGCATCAATCTCTCGGAGGCAAGTCCCACGGGAAGAAGAAGAGGAAACAGGGGAGGGAGTGAGCCACGGGAACATGAGAGAATAAAAAAATAAGAGGAGAGAGAAGAGTTTTGTTATTTTGGGAATATTTCAAAGAAAGAAATCATGAAGGAAGAGATGGGAGCCTGCTGCTGTGCTGCTGCTGCCGTCTCCAACTCCATGCAGGGCTGATCTCTTCTCCAGGGCCGGATGTAGCCCTAACAAAGGGCCAAGGGTTTTTATATTTTTAATTTCTATTCTTGGAGTTGTATAAACCTTATTCTGCTTCTAATGAATATTTTATTTCATCTCATATTTAATTTCTGTAATTTTAAATATGAAGTTTATACAACTGCTCTTCATGATCATTGAAGTAAAAATAAGATAGTTCATGCTTAAGGAAGATGCGATGTGCTACCATCCTAGATTAGGGTAGACATTTCATGCTAAACTAAAGATGAATTATGCCTAAATTACTTCTGTGAAATTTTATTTGAATACTTATTAGGCTTGTAGCCAATTTGCATGTTAATCCAAGAATAAATTAAAATATAAATAACCCTTGTTCCGATGTTAGTGGTGAATTCCATGTCCTAGGTTCTCCCAAATTGATATCATTTTAATTGCATTTTCTTTATTAAATTGCTTAGTTTAATTTTCTTCACAAACTCTTCATTTTAAATATTTTTATTTTTAAGAAAACAACTATACCCCAATCCCTGTGGATCGATACCCGTAATCACTATCCTACCAGATACGTGCTATTGCGTGGTCTTTAAAGTTGACTATCAATTTTTGGCGCCGTTGCCGGGGATTGGTAGCATAGTTGTTTTTCTTTTTATTAAAAAAATTTTTCAAAATTTTTTTTTCGAAAAATAAAAAAATAAAATAAAAATAGTTTCTATTTTTACTTTCCTTATCTCCTTCTCCTCTCTTACTAATTTTTGATTTTTCTTGGTATCATTTGATCAGGAACCAAAGAGGAAGTTTGGGACAATTAGAAAGGGAACGACTGAAAAAGGAATACTGTAGAGGTTTGTTTTTTTTAAAAAAAATTGCTGGAAATTCTGGTAACATCTGAACCTTTCTTATTTAAATTAATTTTCTTTTTGTGGTGATTGTTTGATTTTAAAATTCAGCAAAAGTGTGAATGCATGCTTGCTACACATACACCAATTAATCCGCACATAGTAAGGGCAATCACCCCAACAAGATAAGAACTGGATTTCATCACCAGATTCTTGCCCAAAGTAGGTGATTGCCCTTACTATGTGCGGATTAATTGGTGTTTGTGTATCAGGCATGCATTCACACTTTTTGCTGAATTTAAGATCAAACAATCATCACAAAAGGGAATTAATTTAAATAAGAAAGGTTTAGAGGTTACCAAAGGAAATTTCCCCAGCAATTTTTTTTTTAATTTTTTAGGCAAACCTCTACAGCATTTCTTTTCCAGCAGTTTCCTTTTTGATCGTCCCAGAGTTCTTCTTTGATTCCCGAATAAAAGAAAATTCAAAAATTAGTAAGAGAGAAGAAGAAGATAAGGAAAGTAGAAATAGAAAATATTTTTATTTTATTTTAGATATTTTTTTTGAAATTATTATTATTATTTTTTAAAATAAAAAAACAACTATGCTAGCAATCCCCGGCAACGGCGCCAAAAATTGATAGTCAACTTTAAAGACCACGCAATAGCACGTATCTGGTAGGATAGTGATTACAGGTATCGATCCACAGGGATTGGGGTATAGTTGTTTTCTTAAAAATAAAAATATTTAAAATGAAGAGTTTGTGAAGAAAATTAAACTAAGCAATTTAATAAAGAAAATGCAATTAAAATGATATCAATTTGGGAGAACCTAAGGCATGGAATTCACCACTAACATCGGAACAAGGGTTATTTATATTTTAATTTATTCTTGGATTAATATGCAAATTGGCTACAAGCCTAATAAGTATTCAAATAAAATTTTACAGAAGTAATTTAGGCATAATCCATCTTTAGTTTAGCATGAAATGTCTACCCTAATCTGGGGTGGTAGCACATCGCATCTTCCTTAAGCATGAACTATCTTATTTTTACTTCAATGATCATGAAGAGCAGTTGTATAAACTTCATATTTAAAATTACAGAAATTAAATATGAGATGAAATAAAATATTCATTAGAAGCAGAATAAGGTTTATACAACTTCAAGAATAGAAATTAAAAATATAAAAACCCTTGGCCCTTTGTTAGGGCTACATCCGGCCCTGGAGAAGAGATCAGCCCTGCATGGAGTTGGAGACGGCAGCAGCAGCACAGCAGCAGGCTCCCATTTCTTCCTTCATGATTTCTTTCTTTGAAATATTCCCAAAATAACAAAACTCTTCTCTCTCCTCTTATTTTTTTATTCTCTCATGTTCCCGTGGCTCACTCCCTCCCCTGTTTCCTCTTCTTCTTCCCGTGGGACTTGCCTTCGAGAGATTGATGCCATGGGATCCGTCTCCTCCTCCTTTTATAGCCTTCACCAGCCGCTGTTATCTCATCACGTCGTGGGAAGATAAAGATGACAGGAAGTAGGATAAGGCTCACGAGTGGTTAATCGTTGGGAGATAATCCGTGATGCGAGAGAGGTTGGTTTCGTTCATGGGATACGGGAGGAAAGGAAGACGGTTGGGATGCTGGGTTTATCCGTGGGAGGATGGAGGAGATACGTGGGGTGCTGGGATGCGTTCACAGATCGGGGAAAGATGATATGAAGTTGGCTTTGAATGACTTGGGAGATGAAATGCGAGCGTGGACTGAGAGGATCTGTGAGCAGGGGATGAGCTGGGAGATCCGTGGGATGAGGTTGGCAGTTGGGATATAACGGAGGATAAGCTCGGGAAGAAGCTATCGTGGAGAGGATGGAGTTGTTCCGAATGCTTTGGAATCGGTTGTATCTTGGATGATGGAATGATCCGGAAGAAGATGGATAGAGTTCATCCAGAATGACGCAGGAAACAGGGGATTCGGAAGAAGATTGATGCTGTGAACAGATGCCTTGGAACTATCCCATGTATGCTGGATGCTTCTCACGAACAGGATGAACTGCAAGATCTTGGAGAAGGTTGGGAGGAAAGCTGCAATCGTGGGAAGATGCGGAGTAGATCTCGGCTGGATGGTTGAGAGGTAATCCGAAAGCAGAGGAGATGAAGATGAATCGGTTGAAGCTGGGAGCTAATCCGGATGAGGTTGAAGAAGCTGGGAGGTGACGTGGAACAGGGGAGAAGAACTGGTTTGGATTTGGAAGTTGGGGAAGATGGAGCTAATCCGCGAGGGAAATCTGGGAAGATGATCCACGGGATTCGGCAGCTCGGGCATTGGATAAAAATCAGGGAGTGAAGTTCGGATGGTTATGATGATGAACTCCTTGATTTATTTTGCTGAGGGAAGATCTCAGAAGCCCGTGGATTATGCGGAGGATTTGGTTCTGTTTCTTAACAGAGCCCTGTTTGCTGGAACTAGGTGCTTGGGACTCATCCGGAAGGGAAGAAGCTGGGAATCCGGTTGGAGGTTGGGATGCACGGGATGGCGTTCGAAGAAGAAATCTCGGAGGATGTTCGGTTCGGTTGAAATGGAATGTGGGATGAAGAGAAGTTGAGAGAGAGACGTTGGGAAGATGTGGGCCGACTCCAACTGGTTGGAAGATGGCTTTATTTTAAAGCTAAAACAGGGAAAGTTTGGTTACGTGGAAGGAAAGAGTCCTTATGGGTGAACACATAAGGAGAAGGAAAACTTGAATGACTGATTGCACATAACGGCTGATCCAGGTTCAAAAATGTTAGAACGAAAGGTCGAATTGGATGTGACGAAAATAGTAGAATTGGGATGAATGGCCGAAGAGGGAATCTGAGAGGATTTAATTTGCGAAGTGCATGTAATTTGGGTTCAGGAATCATCTCAAATGAGTTTGACTTAACCTACATACATTAGACTCAATCAGTAAATAAATAAGTAAAACTCGAATTACCTTTAATAATTGATTAAAATGCAATGATGAAGGTAACACATTTTCTTATATTTAAATATAAAATATGTGTATTAAAATGCTGATAAGTGCTATGAAAAAATAGATTAATTTATGCATTATTTAGCACTTATCACCGCTCTAGCATTCACTAGCTTATGGTTCCCTATAATGAGAGGAAGGCTTGAATCTTCAACTAGTGAAATTGCAACATTCGGCAATTGGAGCTGGGCACTAACAGAGAAGAAAGCCTGAAAATGGGTGAACAACGTCCCATCGAATCTGTAATACCCTGGGACTGGGCTCGGTCCACTTGACCAGCCCAGCCACAAGATTCCAACCTCATGTGTGTCGCACGTGAGGGCACGCGATAAAAGGGTAACCCATCCCGAACACGCCGGAACCCCTATTTTTTTAGGGCTTCTTCTTCTCATTGAGACCACCCGAAGAGGAACTGCCAAATCCCGTTGGTTTGGAGGTTCTCTTCCTTGTGCGTCACCACCAGTCGCCCAAGAGAGAGGGAGAGAGAGAGCCGAGAAGCCACGACATGGGTGACCCTTTTCTTCCATTACCGCCGGAGAGGAAAAGAACCACCGGTCTTCGTCGGGGTTGAGGTAATCCCTCGCCTTCTTCTCCTCCTCTTTTGATGCTTAGCTATGGTTTATCAAGATTTTGGAACCAGCCAATCACCGGAAACTTGGGTCCAAAAATGGGTCGGCCGAGTGCTCCACCGCCGGCTTTGTGCGTTGCCGCCAGCCCCCAAGTGGGAGGTCACCCTTGCTCTGCCGCCCCCTGCCGCCGTCGGGCCGGCCACCCCGGCCGCCCTCAGGCTCGACCGAGAAAAAAAAAAGAAAAAGGAAGGTGGTGGTTTATGGGTCCCTAGTTTTGGGAGAAGAAGAGGAAGAGAGGGATCTCCTCCTTCCTCTTTTCTCTTATTTTGGTGAATGAACCCGAACTCGGGGTGTTAGGCACTTCTGCAGGGTCGGCCATGAAAGGATGTTAATATATATATATATTATGATGAATTTTAAAAGAAAAATATGATTTTTGGATATTAGGTTATGCGAGAGATTTGCATAATTAATTAGATTTGTGGTGGATCGTGTTCGCAAGATAAGTGATATAACCTCTTTACTAGATTTATCGGCAAACTATATATATGTTTTACGAATTGAATTATTCGTGATTATGAATTTGATGCATGGGTTATATATATATATTTTTAGAATATTGTATGACTCTGATTGAACGTATTTGCTTCTGATTTGGATTGTATTTGATTGCTTTAATATTATACCTTTCGATTTGGAACACTGAACATAATGTGAGAAAAGATAATAATATGAAATAGATTCAGACTCACAGTCAGACTATGTTGAGGATCCTGCCAATGGGGGCTAATACATTAGTGCCGCAAAAAGATTAGTCGGTGATATGACCCTGCCACAAGGAATATGTGGTCAAAGTTTCTGGCTGTTGAGTTGAGTCTAATAAATTGAAAGAAATGAAGATATGAACGATTTTTGGTTTTGACATTGCATGTTTTCATAAATGAAAAATGAAATAGAGAACTAATTGAACTTCGACCTGGCTATGTTGAGGACCCCGCCAATGGGGGGCAGATAAGTTGGTAATTGATTGTCCTGAAGGACTCACCGCAAGAAGATTAGTCGGTGTTTATGATCCTGCTACAAGTAATATGTGGTCATAGTCCAGGATCAACAAGATGAATAGAATATATGAAAGAATCTCGAAACCATAAAAGAATCTTAAGAATTTAAGAAATATTTGACTTGTACCTTGGAATTGCATATATATTTATTTTCTACATATTATTGCTTGATTTATCTAACTAGAATGTTCATTACTTACTGAGTTGTTTAGCTCATTATTCAATTTCTTGTGGTTCTACAGATTTCGAGAACTAGTCTAATGGGATTCCAAAATGGGAGAACGAGTAGAAGGATTGTGGCGCAAGCTATCTTAGATTAGGATTATTTAAGTTTGTTGCCCAAAAAGACAACCCAAGAGGGGGGGGGGGGGGGTGAATTGGGTTTTAAGTAATTATTGTAATAAAAACTTAATGAGTAACTAATTAAACCTTATTGCAAGTGGATTAATTAGTTTACTATATGCAGTGAATGAAGGAAATGGAAGAGACAATGAAATAATCACAAACTCAAGAGATTTTATAGTAGTTCGGAGCTAACCCTTGCTCCTACGTCCACTCCCCAAGCTTCACTTGAGAGTTCACTATAATCCCTCGGATTACAGCTGGTTGTTTTACAAGCTCACAACCCAACTTGTTGTTTTACAAGATCACAACGAACTCGGTCGGTTTTTACATCCTCACCGACTAGAACCACCCGATTGTTTTTTCGGGATCACAATCGAACCCTTACACGTTGGTTTTACCCTCGGCTCACCAACCAACCTTAACTCCCTTGATTCAATCCCTTGATTGAATCAAGTAAGAAAAGCAGTTTGAAAAGAGTACAAGGATAGCTTCTTGAAAAGCAAATATAAACAATATGAATAAAGAAGAGTTAGAAGCCCTCAAACAGATTTTTGGATGTGAAGTAAGGGGCTTCTCGAACTCTGCAACTCCTCTTGAGTGTGCTGAAGATTTGCTGTCAGAAGGGGAGCCTCGAATGCGAGGAAGACGTTTGGAGGATGGACTTCAATGCACTTCTTCCTTCTTTCTCTTGTATTTACTCTTGAGTGGCTTTGATAGGTGGAAATCCCTTTTGCTTTGAGTGGAGTCTCTCTCTTCATGTCTATTACTGTTCAGTCTGGCTATTTAAGCAATCCCCATCGAAAACTAGCCGTTAGACACACTTTTAGAGCCGTTCTGAACAATCTGCAACTCCTGACATAGTGTCTGTTGGAATCGGAGTCGACTCGCTCGATCTGGAGTCGACTCGCCCACTATTCAAAATTTGAAATAAAGTGCTGTCCCGTTCTGGAGTCGACTCGGCCAAACTTGGAGTCGACTCGCCAATATCCGGAAATGACTCTGCCTTCTGGAGATGACTCGTTTTCAAGAATCCAAAGGTCTTTCTTTCGGGTTTACTTCCTCGAGTCGACTCGGATTCTCTTGGAGTCGACTCGGCTCTCAGAGCCTGAAAAACTGGTCTTCTGTCTTTGGAGTTGAACTGCCTCGGAGTCGACTCGGACTTTGCTGGAGTCGACTCGGCTCTAAGAGACCGAAAAACTGCTCTTCTGTCGTTGAAGTTGAACTGCCTCGGAGTCGACTCGGACTTTGTTGGAGTCGACTCGGCTCTCAGACACCGAAGTTGCTCTAACTTTTAGTCTTGCATTCCTCTGAGAGTCGACTCTTGCTTTTTTTAGGAGTCGACTCGCCAACCGTTGGAGTCGACTCGAGTTCTTCTGGAGTCGACTCGGCTCTCAGAGTCCAAAAAACAACTTCTCTGTCTTTCTGTCTGTTACTCCTTGGAGTCGACTCGGAACTATCGGGGGTCGACTCGGCAAGCATCGGAGTCAACTCGAATTCTTCAGGAGTCGACTCGGTGACTGGGTCTGAGATTCATCTTTCTGTCCTGCTATCTGTTCTCAGTCGGAGTCGTCTCGCAGTGTGCCGGAGTCGACTCGAGCCTGTGCCAGAACATCTGAATCACTTGGAGTCGAGTCGAAATCCTCCGGAGTCGACTCGAGTTTCAGCCTTTGACTTAAGTTGTTTTTCACATGCACTCAAAAGAGGATTCTTATAAATTTTGCCTGATATACTGGATTGAATTCATTAGTATAACATAAAATATACTCAATGGCTTTGTGCTCATCAAAATCAAATAGGGTTATAATCAATCACTCCACAATCTCTCCCTTTTTGATGATGACAAAACATTAAATATTTTTGAAGTGAATTGCTCAATCATTCAATAAAAGTTTTGAATTGAATTCAAATGTCTGGTTATTTTAATCTATCCAGAATTGAAAGGTATGGATCAGTAAATTCTGAAATTAAAGCTCCTCCTTTCATTTGGAATTATATAAGCCTTCATATCATGCAATCAATTGTTTGGCTTATATGTAGTTAATGATTTTGCTTTCTTAAGATTTCAGATTCTCCCCCTCAACATATGCATTCAATTTTGTTTAAATTTTTGAATTTTCTTTTAATGTCTTGAATCTTTTTTTGCTTAAATTCTTACTTTCAGAGGAAAAATCTGACAATTTGTTCTTGAGTATGATTCAACTAATCTCCGAATATCCTTTGAATAGATTCTGGAGATTACTCCTTGAGGAGCCCCAACAGAGAGATAATGAGCCTCGAGGTATCGAATCCACTTAGAACAAATTACATTTTGCTTTAAGAATTTTCCTTTTTTTTTGTGATTCCCTTTATATTCAATTCATCATATTTTCTTCCCTTTTTTGTCATCATAGCAAAAAGAAGCGCAGAACATAGAAAAGTATTGCACAGTTTTGTAAGAAAGTGTCTACTCATTAATGTATTGATGCTAATTTGAGTACAATTGTAAAAAATATACAATTATAGAAACAAATACATCATAAGATAGAAAACAAAGCTACACTAGGATTTCTTTGAGGATGAGGCTTCTGAACCTAGTCTCGTGTGTTGCAAGACCAAGCTGAGCGCCTCTTGAACATTCCCTAGCTGAACTATGATCTCCGAGGTGGCCCTAGATTGGATCGTGGTAAGCTCGGTCACACTCTTCTGAAGGGTGTCTAACTGGGAGATCAATGCATGTGCTAGTAGCTCCGCACCCTGGCTCTGGCTGCCTAGCTCCTGTCGGATGCCGTCTCGCATCTTCTTCGTGTCGTCCTTGACGTCACTCATGTTCCAGTATTGAGCTTGGACCAGGCTGCGCACATTGGATATCTCTTCCCTCAGGTGCGCAGTCATCTCGGCCACTGCTGCCAAGGAGGGAACTAGCTCGGTGGAGGGAGCAGTCTGAGGACCTCGGAGCTCTCTCAGCAGGTCATCCCTCAGCTCCCTCACTATCTCCTGCCGCAACTTCCGAAGCTGCTCAGAAGATATTCTAACTTCCAGGGGCTGCTGCTGAGAAGGTGGGGCAGTGGAGGCGGAGGGCTCAGTATGTGCAGGACCAGAGGTAGAAGGATAGGTGGAAAGATCTGTATAGTGCTCCTGGTCATGGTCAGGGCTAGGGGAGTGATGAGTGGTAGGGTCAGATGGTGCGGTAGTGGATGGTTTCCGAACCCAGACTCCCCCGACCTTGTGGAATCCCATCCGATGAAAGGTCCCCTCACCCATGCGATCTGTAAAATGCAGTGAGCGAGAGGGTTCCCCCTCAGGGATAGGGACCTCTAACTTCCTAAAAATGAGAGTGAATAGCATACCATAAGGGAGACTCAACCTAGGTTTATCTAGGGGTTCACAAAGGTATTTGTAGATGAGTTTAGGAAAGTTGATGGGAGTGTCTTGGAGGAGGTAGAACATCAAGGCTAGGTCCCTCTCTGAAATGAAGTCAAACCTACCAGTCTTTGGGAAGAGAGTCCTAGAGATGACACTAAGGAGAATCCGCATTTCAGCCGAAAGCTGATTTGCGAACACCTCCTCTATGGGGGACAGAGGTGGACTCCCTAAGATGGCCGTAAGGGCCTCTGTCCTATCGGAGGGGTGTGTGGGAACAATCCCCTCACTCGAGAGATGGAGGACTCGAGTAATGAAGTCCTCCGAGATGAAAATAGGGACATCCATAACAGTTTCCTGGATACCCCCGCTAACCCGTGCGACAGTACCATAGAATTCTCTAACTAACCCTGGATAGGTAGGGAGGTCAAGTGTGCAGAAAAACTCTAAACCCTGGGCCCTAAGGTGATGCCCTAGGTTGAACCCTTCCCGGGAGAGGAAGTCAAAGTTGACTTGCCTCCCGGTAGAGATAATCTTCCCGGCACATGAGCGCGAGGGAATCGGCCTAGGCGGGGAAGGAACCGGAGGTGGTGGCCTCGCCGGTTCGTTCCGAACCTTGGACCGTCGCTCGGCCCCACTCGCGGAGACGGGTCTCTTTCGGCTCGGGACAATGACCTTCCTAGGCATTTTTGACCTAAAAATGGGGAAGGACACGGAAAATAGGGAGAAACCTCGACGGAGATGATCTAAAGTGGGTCGGAGACGAGGTCGGAGACGGCTTTAGGGTTTTTGAATAGTGGCGGCTGAAAATAGAAGTAAAAAGAAAAATATTCCGCTTAGGGTTAAAAATCGGATTTCCGACCTCGAGTCGACTCCGGTAAGTCGTGAGTCGACTCGACCCCGAGTCGACTCCCAAATATGCGCGAGTCGACTCCCCCATGAGCCGACTCTAAAATGTATCCGAGTCGACTCGAACTCTGGCACACAACCAAAAATCTTGTTATTTTCATGCCAAAAGAGAGAGTTATGGACTTATCTAGGATTTAAGAACTGATTTGATGATCATAGATAAGAAATCCTATGTCCAACATAAACTAATCCTCAAAATCAATGAACTAGAGGAGAGTATCACTAGAATGGATCAATCACTCCTAACCCTCTTCTAAGTATGCAAAATCGATCTTCACTCAAAGGTTTTGTGAAGATATCAGCAAGTTGATCATCAGTACAAACAAATTGAAGTGTCACATCATCATTCAGTACATGATCTCTTATAAAGTGATGTCTTATCTCAATGTGTTTAGTTCTTGAATGCTGAATTGGATTTTTAGTTAGATTAATGGCACTTGTATTATCACAGTTAATGGGAATTTTATCTTGTTTAATGCCATAATCTTCAAGTTGTTGTTTAATCCACAAGATTTGAGCACAACAACTCCCGGCAGCAACATATTCGGCTTCAGCCATAGATAGTGCAACCGAGTTTTGTTTCTTGCTAAACCAAGAGATTAAGGTTTCTCCTAAGAATTGACATGACCCGCTGGTGCTTTTTCTATCAAGTTTGCAACCAGCGAAGTCTGAATCAGTGTACCCTATTAAGTTTATGCTCGAATCTTTAGAGTACCATAAACCTATGGTTTTTGTTCCTATTAGGTATTTAAAGATTCTCTTAACAGCAATTAAGTGTGATTCCTTAGGATTAGATTGATATCTAGCACACATGCATACACTAAACATGATATCAGGTCTACTTGCAGTAAGATTTAATAAAGATCCTATCATATCTCTATACATCTTTTGATCTACTGATTTACCTGATTCATCTTTGTCTAGTTTGCATGATGAACTCATGGGTGTGCTGATTGACTTGTTTCCTTCCATATCAAACTTCTTAAGCATCTTCTTGATGTATTTTGCTTGACAGATGAAGATGCCTTCTTTAGATTGTTTGATTTGGAGCCCAAGAAAATAGTTCAGCTCTCCCATCATGCTCATTTCAAATTCACTCTGCATTAGGTCAGCAAATTCTTCGCAGAGGCGATTGTTAGTAGCATCGAAAATAATATCATCTACATAAATCTGAACTACTAACATATCTTTGTTTTTCTTCTTTAAAAACATTGTTGTATCAATGTTCCCTCTAGAGAATTCATGATCTAACAGAAATTTGCTAAGTCTTTCATACCATGCTCTAGGAGCTTGTTTCAAACCATAAAGTGCTTTGTTTAGTTTATAAACATGATTGGGGTATTGATGATTTTCAAAACCAGGAGGTTGTTCTACATACACCTCCTCATTAATATACCCATTCAAAAAGGCACTTTTTACATCCATTTGAAATAATTTGAAATCTTTAGAGCATGCAAATGCTAGTAACAATCTAATTGCTTCAAGTCTAGCTACAGGAGCAAAAGTTTCATCAAAGTCTATACCTTCTTCTTGATTATAGTCCTTTGCTACTAGTCTAGCCTTGTTCCTAATCACGATTCCATTTTCATCAAGTTTATTTTCATATATCCATTTAGTTCCTATTATTGAGTATTCAGTGGGTCGTTCAACTAGGTTCCATACCTTCTTTCTAGTGAATTGGTTTAGCTCTTCTTGCATTGCATTTATCCAATTTACATCATTTTCAGCTTCTTCTATGTTTTTAGGTTCAAAGTGTGAGACAAATGCTAGATGATTATTTAAGTTCCCAAGAGATGCTCTAGTTCTAACAGGTTGAGAGGGATCATCTAAAATTAATTCCTTAGGATGACCATGAGCATACCTCCAAGCCTTAGTCAGCCCATGATCAACAATTACCTCTTGGCTTGTTGATGCTTCTCCAATTTGCTTTGGTTCATCTTCTTGTAATGTCATCTCATCAATCTTTTCTTCAAGAATTTCTGCATCATCATCAAGAGCTACTTTCTTGCTAGAAGAGATATCATTAGTATCATCAAAAACAATATGTATAGACTCTTCAATAACAAGGGTTCTTTTGTTAAAGACTCTATAAGATTTACTTGATGTAGAATATCCCAAAAAGATACCTTCATCAGATTTAGAGTCAAATTTATCTAAGTTATCTTTGCCATTATTATGAATGAAACAGCTATATCTAAAAACATGAAAATAGTTTACTTTGGGCTTTCTATTTCTCCAAAGTTCATAGGGTGTTTTCTTTATAATGGGTCTCAATAAAACTCTATTTAATATATGACATGATGTATTAATGGCTTCTCTCCAAAAGTACTTAGGGATGTTACTTTCACACAACATGGTTCTAGCCATTTTCTCTAGAGTTCTATTCTTTCTTTCTACAACTCCATTTTGTTGTGGTGTCCTAGGTGCAGAGAAATTATGAGTTATCCCCTTTTTACTACAAAATTCGTCAAATAGATAATTTTCAAATTCCGTTCCATGATCACTCCTAATAGCTATAACTGAAGCATTTCTTGAATTAGTAACTTCCTTATGAAATTTCTTAAATACTGAAAATGCTTCATCTTTATGAGCTAAGAACATGACCCATGTGTATCTAGAAAAATCATCTACAATGACAAGACCATACTTGTTTCCACCAAGACTTGTGGTTCTAGTTGGTCCAAATAGATCCATGTGTAGTAGTTCAAGGGGTCTAGTAGTAGTGACACAGTTTATGGATTTAAAAGAGCTCCTAAATTGTTTGCCATATTGACATGCTTCACAAATTTTATTTTTCTCAAATTTTAGTTTTGGCAAACCTATTACAGAATCTCTTTTAACTAGTTTTGATATTGTATTCATACTTGCATGACCTAACTTACGGTGCCATAACCAACTTGTATCATTAACCTTAGTATCACTAGCTACTAAGCAAGGGTTATTTTTGGCAAGATCTTCAAGATCTACTACGTACACATTTCTATGTCTTATTCTTTTGAATGCTAAGCTATTGTCAATTGAGTTGGTTATGATGCATAGGTTTGGCTTAAACAGAACATCAAAATCCCTATCATATAATTGACTTATGCTAAGTAAGTTATGCTTGAGACCATCTACAAATCGTACATTATCAACAAAAATTGAGGAGGTGATTTGTATTTTACCTATACCAACGATGTGACCTTGGTTATTATCTCCAAATGTCACTGCACCTTCCTTTTTAGGCTCTAGGGTGAAGAATTGCTCCTCGTCACCCGTCATGTGTCTTGAGCAGCCACTATCCAAGTACCAACAGTTTTTGTCGACTTTGGCTGCAAGACACTCCTACACAAGGAAATCATACAATTTTAGGTACCCAAGTTTTCTTGGGTCCTTCAAGATTAGTAAAGTTGGTTCCTTTTGGAACCCAAACTTTTTTAATTTTTCTTTTAGCTCCTACTTTCCTATGGTCACACACATTAGCTTTATGTCCTACTTTTCCACAGCAAAAATAGGTTATATTCTTAATTTTCCTGCTTTCACAAAAAAGGTACTAAGTAGCTTTTGCTTATTCTTAGGTTTATACCCTAAACCAGCTCTATTAAACACAGCTCGTTGATTATTAAGTATCATTCCAATTTTTTAGAACTATATGTAAACTTTTCAACAAAAGGTTTGTATTTTTCAAGTTCTTTTGTTAGCTTTTGTTTTTCTGTTTTTAGTATGTTTAAGTCTTTTGTGAGATTATCTCTTATAGTTTGTTTATCGTTTTTAAGTTCTGGAATTTTCTTGGTTAGTTTTTCGTTATCTTTAATTAAGATATTAGTTTTTTGAATTAACATTTGGTTGCTTGTTTTAAGTTCTAAATTTTCTTTAATGATAAAATCCTTATCTTTAATTAATTTATCGTATTTATGGAAGTGAGATTGATTGGTTAGTTTTAGCTCTTTATTCTTAAGATTTATTGTCTTATATTCATCCATTAATTCATTAAATGCATCATACAATTCATCAAAGGTAAAATCTAAATGCGTTTCAGATGTTACCTCATTTTCATTCGCCATGAAGCAGAAGTTGGCCTTTTTCTCTTGTTCCTCATCCGATGATGATGACGATGAATCGAAGTCCGACAAAGTTGAGACGAGGACTTTCTTTTTCTTATATTTGCTGCCCTTCTTAAGCAAGGGACAATCAACTCTGAAATGTCCCGGCTTCTTGCATTCATAGCATCCGATTCCTTCATTTTTCCTTTCTTTACCTTTATCCTTGTTGTAGGAACTTGAGGGACCTCTCCTCTGATGAAAGAACTTCTTCCGGTTGATGAATTTTATGAACTTTCGCACGAGAAGAGCCTCATCATCATCTCCCTCATTATCTTCTTCTTCGCTGCTGCTACTGCAAGATAAATCCTTGTTAGAAGAAGTAGATTTGAGGGCTGATGAGAGCACAAAAGTGCGACCTACATGTCACTAAAATTAGTATTATTGCTAACGGATAATAATAAATTC
Source organism: Phoenix dactylifera (assembly GCF_051530095.1). NCBI lineage: Eukaryota > Viridiplantae > Streptophyta > Magnoliopsida > Arecales > Arecaceae > Phoenix > Phoenix dactylifera. The sequence goes on from NC_143201.1 coordinate 8,819,638, forward strand.
ACTAGATTAATATTATATTTGGGTTTGACACAGATTATCATAAATTAGAGATAAAATGCACATTAAGTACAAATTTGACTTCATAAGGATCCCTTCCCAGATCCGACCCGATTGAAGATCGGGTCGGGTCCGAATCGGATCCAATTTCTTTGTGCTTTTGGGAAAGAATTTTGGGCAAATCTAATTTGACCATATCATAACTATGAGGTGCTGGGACTTGAAAGACTTGCAATTGACCTCCAGTTAGAACAGATGACCCGTGACGAACATAGTCCATCCGTCTACAAGCCAAATTTCATATCACACAATTTTTTATCTATATGACTAATTGGATGGAACTTGGTGTCTCCCAGCTCCCCTCTCAGGAAGGCAAATAAAATCCCAAACCTTCTTCCAAAATCCAATTCCATTGCAGAAATTGGCACATGAGCCATAAGCAGTCCGCGTCCATCTCCACGCTCCCATCGTTCCGAGCAATTCAAGCATCCCAGCATCACGCCCAGCAGCCGTCCACGAAGCTTCCGCCCGGATTTCTTCCATGATCGGCTCCTCCCAATGATCTCGCAGCCAGCCGTGAAGCTTCCCGAATCAACGCCCTTCATCTCTTTCGTTTCTCACCATCAAGAAACCGCACCCTCCAAATCAACATCTCAGCCTCCCGCTTCCAGTCCGGCACCCAAAGAAGGAAACCCATCACCTCTTCTTCCGGTGGAACACGTCCGTGACCTCGTCCTCCCGTGATCCCAGCCTCCTCCAGCGATCCCGCGATGCATCATCAAGGAACTGGAGCCATTCCCTTCCGTTTCAGCCTCCCACGTCCGTGATCAACTCCCTCCCAGCAAAGAATCCGTGGCATCCCCTTCCGCATTCTTCCTTCTGCGATCCAGCCGTCCGCAGTGATCGTCCATTCCGTGCGTGATCCCAGCAGCCTACAAGGAAATCCAGGGATCACGCCATCATCCCGGACGATCCTCTCCACGAAATCAAAGGATCCATCGCCGGCTTCAAAGGGTGGGGGCGATCTATAAAAGAGGGGGGAAGGAGGGAGCTCTGGGCAGTGGGGGGGATGGTGGCCGGCGGGTCCAAGGAGGAAAGGGAGGCCATCGATTTGGGGAGAGAAGAAGAAACGGGGGAGGAGAGCTCGGTTGAGGTGCGGGGTGGAGGCCAAGAAACAGAGCATTGCTCTGTTCTTGGGAAGAAGAAAGAAATAAAAAATTATATTTTATGTTGAAGGCCCACCGTGGGAGAGAGAGGGAAAGAAAATGCAATTTTCTTGTTTTTCTTTTATTTGTAGAAGGAGGAAGCATTAAGCTTCCAATCTTCATTTTATTTTTGTAATTGCCCTTTTATGCAATCCATAAATTTATCTTTTATGCAATCTATGTTTTAAGCTTCAATTTAATTTCTGCAATTCATTTTATGCATTTTGGAATTCTTAGTTTTAAGATAATTTTGAAATTTTTCTTCACTATTCGATCTGCAGTTTTTATTTATATTATGTCTTCAGGAATCGACCCCTACTCTACATTAGAATTCAATTGCAAGTTTTCTTTCTTCCCTTTAGTTAGTTTCAATTAGAAAATCATATCAACATCCCCGACATAATGTTTTTTCTTTTGTTATTCAAAAATCGCTTTGGAATCCGAGTGAACGTTTTTATTTTTAAGCAACTCCAATCGCCTCCCTGTGGATCGACCTCTTACAACCACTATTCTTCAAGTAAAAAAGGTAGGAGTAAAATTAAATTTAACTTTTGTTCGTCGGTTTTAACAACGATCTGTCTAGCATATTTTTAGGTAGACAGGAATCAGACGAACAGAATTTTGGCGCCGTTGCCGGGGAGGCAAATCGAGAAGCAAGAACGATCACGAAGATCAAATCAAATTTTGGATGCCCGGAGTGAACGCACTCCGGTAGTAAGTTTTTATTTTTATTTTTATTAATTTTCCTTATTTTGATAATTTCTAGTTAAAATTTTGAAGTTATAAAATTCTGAAATTTGAAATTCGAAATTTAAAGTTTTTTTTTAGAAAAAGATAAAAAATAAAATTCAAAGAAAAAGATAAAAAAATTGAAAAAATTTCCAAAATTCAAAAAAAAAATTTCAAAAATTTAAATTCAAAATTTGAATTCTGTGATTCGAAATTTGAAATTTAAATTAAAAAAAAGGTTAAAAAATTAATTAAAAAAAATTTATAAAAATATATTATTTTTGACAGTAATTGATAGGGTGCAATCCCTCGAGGTGATCATACCTCTATTGGGGCTCCTCACGGAGTAATCTCCAGAGCTTATTCAACGGGCATTCGGAGATTGACTGATGCATAAGAATTAGTTTTAGTTTACATTCAAGTTATTCCTATATAAAAAATTTAAAAAAAAAACATAAAATTAAAAAAAAAAGAAAAATAAAAAAATAAAAAAAATTGCTTGCTCATTTAATCAGTACAACCTAATGACATTGCATAAACTTTAAAAAAACCATTGATTATTTGCTGCATTTAGTGTTAAGCATTTGCATAGAAGAATTTAAGGGCAAAACCCATTAAAAAGATAAGGTCAGGAAGTCATTACCTGTCCTTAGCCCAAAAATCACCACCTTGCATACATATCCTAAGCCAAATTAAATTAAAATCAAATTAGACGTTGGCCTTAGGGTTTTCGAGCTCAATTAGGCTCTTGGAAAGAAGCGGCTGAAAGCCACTCCAGTGAGAATTTAGTAATTGGTGATGTCTAGGAAAGTTTTACAACAGTGAGAACTGTTACGGATATTGTGGTATCGGTGTATCCCTTCTGGCACCACCACACACCTCGGGACTTTCCTGGTCACTGGTTACTGGATTGCTTAACTGGTAAGCTCAAGCTTAATCTGAAAGGGAGATTAGGAGCTGTCTAATCTAGAGAGAATTTCAGGAACTTTTTAACCTGATAAATCTCTGTGCAACTAGATTTAAGAAGCTGCTAAACCTCACTTAGTTCTAAGACTAATAGGGTCAAATTATTGTGTGGTGTTGATTGTGGTCATCTTGGTCTAGCCATTCTTCTTATCTTTTAGGATTTCGTTTAAAAATTGAGTCTAATTAAGTTGTGGAAAATGTATGCATGGTAGAAGGTCATTAAGGGATAAGTTAACCCCATTTGATCCTGAGATTGACAGAACTTTTCATCACAACCTGCGAACTATAAACCAACCGTCAATATCTACAATGGGTGAACACATTAGAACTTTGAATGAGTTGTTCGCTCCTGCATCCGCTAGTCCACCTACATGTATAGTATTGCCAATAAATAATGCAGCCCAATTTGAAATTCGGGCTGCAACAATAAATATGTTACCCAAGTTTCATGGGTTCGAGAGTGAACAACCCTATATTCATCTAAACAAATTTTTGACAATCTGTCAAACGTTTAGAAATCAAAATTTAGATGAAGAGGGTATTAAATTAAGGTTATTTCCCATGACTTTAGAGGATCGTGCTGCTGCATGGCTGTATTCCCTAGCTTCAAATTCCATCACATCATGGGAACAACTATCTAGGAAGTTCATGGCTAAGTTCTATCCTATGGTAAAGACTGAAAAAAATAAGGATGCCATAAGAACTTTTAGAGAAAAATCTGAGGAGGAATTTTTCCAACTTTGGGAAAGATTCCATGATCTTTTGGTCAAGTGCCCGCACCATGGGCTTGATAAGGCTGATCTGGTCCACTTCTTTTATAAAGGACTACCTCCGGCACATAGAAACATGATTGAGTCCATGCACAAGGGTAGGTTCATGAACCAAACCCCAGATCAAGCCTATGAATTTCTTGTTGACTTAGCTGAAAATGCCCAAAATTGGAGTAGCTATGGTGAGGAAGTAAATAGAGATAAGTTCGGGTCTAGAAAACCTGGTAATTATGAAATGAAAGCAGACCCAGATCTCAAAAATGTCATGTCCAATCTGGTGACTGGAATGAACAACTTAAGCAAAAAGTTTGATGCTTTTACTGTTTCCACTAGCTCGAGTTCATATAAAGAGTTAAATCCCATCATGAAAGTGGATCACGAGTCAAATAGTTTATGTATCTTGTGTAACAGTTCTAAGCATCTAGTGGAGTGTTGTCCTAGTTTACCCAACATAAAGGCCGAGCAAGCAAATGCTCTAAATTCGTATAGTGCCTTCAAGAAGTCCACTCCCAATTCGTTCAGCCCAGTTTCCCACTCCCAATTCGTTCACCCTGATAATAGGTTCCACCCAAATTTCTCATATAAGCAGAACGAACCTATTCAGCATCAAGGTGGTCCACCAGATTTTCAGAACAACTTTTTCAGGATAGGGCCACCACAAATGAACCAATCTTTGGCTCCATCTGTACCTCCCTATAATGCTCCTATCCCACAGCAATCTTCACAATTAGAAACCATGATGGCTAATATGATGAAACAACAACAAGATTTTATTAAGCAACAACAACAGACCAATACAGCCCAAGCCCAGACTAACCAATTCCATGCTCAAGCAATTGCAAAACTTGAGGTTAGTTTAAGCCAAATAGCAAACTCTCTAGGGGATAGAAAGAAAGGCGAACTACCTAGTCAACTAGTGCCTAACCCTAGTAGACAACAAAATCAAGATCAAAGAGGTCAGTATCAAATCAATGAAAATCCGACCTATGAAGTCCAGGCAATTACCACTTTAAGGTCTGGCAAGCAAGTGGACAATAAAGTCCAACTTCCTGAATATGAAAAAAAAAATAAAAATGAATCCGATAAGAACCCAATTCAGAAGAGAGGTCAAGAACAGGACAAACCAGAAAAAAGGGAAGAACCTATAGAAACATACAAACCCAAGGTTCCCTTCCCTAGTAGACTTCAGGACTCAAAGAAACAATCTAACTTTGATGAAATCATGGAAGTCTTTAAAACTGTTTAAATAAATATACCTTTTCTCGATGCCATACGACAAATTCCCTCCTATACAAAATTCTTGAAAGACCTCACTACGGTTAAAAGAAAAACCAGCATTCCTAGGCAAGCTGTTATGGCTGCACAGGCCTCATCTCTCATTCAACAACAGATTGCCCTGAAATTCAAAGATCTTGGTTGCCCAACTATTGAAATAAAAATAGGAGAGACGATCATCGAGAGAGCTCTATTAGATTTAGGAGCCAGTGTAAACCTACTTCCCTACTATGTATACCAAAAATTAGGTTTGGGGGAATTAAAGCCTACAAATATTATCCTTTTCTTAGTAGATAGGACAGTGAAGTACCCCAAGGGGATTGTAGAGGATGTAATAGTGAAAGTAAATGAGTTTTACTATCCTGTGGACTTCGTTATCCTTGAGACTGAACCTGCAATACATCCAGACAGTCACACACCTATAATTTTAGGTAGACCTTTTTTAGCCACAGCAAATGCTGTGATCAACTGTCGAAATGGGATGCTGAAGTTATCTTTTGGCAACATGAAAGTCGAGCTTAATGTCTTCAACATAAGTAAACAACCACCAGACGACAAAGAAATCAATGAAGTTGACATGATTGAAAGTCTGGTTCATGAGACTTTCTTACAAACTTATAATAAGGACCCTTTAGAAGCTTACCTTGCCCATTCCGAGGAAGGGGTCAAGCATGCGCCCCTTAGTTCTGTTCCCTTTATGAGCATAGATCGTCATCAGCCGACTGTTCTTTATCAGACTCTTCCAAAACCATTCTTAGATAATGGTTGAAAAAAAAGGAGGATTTACATTTTGTCCGGCTGAAGACATAAAACTTAGCGCTCTTGGGAGGCAACCCAACATGTAAATATTATAAAAAAAAAATTACTAACATGCAGGTTTGGGATTTTTTTTACCCTAATTGTCAATTTACCTACCCATATAAGGTAACTTCTCCTCTATCCTATTACTGCTTTAAATCTTCTTTAACATTGAGGACAATGTTAGATTTAGGTATGGGGGTGAGAATATTTTTGATTTTTTATGCAAAATAAAAAAAAAAAAATAAAATTAAAAAAAAGGAGTTCAAATTTTTAACTCAAGCTCTAATATTTTTGGCTGTACAAACTAAGAATTGCTTTGACAATAGCTTTGAGTTAAGAAATATGATAGCAGTTCTAGCTTAAGTTTTCATCCCACCTATCTTCTGCTAATATGATACAAGATGATTTAGCACCTACACGTAAACATATGAATAGTGGGGTATGTATACTTGCAACTAATATGAATACTTTTAATCTTCAGGATAATTTAAAGTTATATGTGTGATGAACACCAAAAAAAAAAAGAGAGAAAATAAAATAAAATAATGAGTTTATTTTAAGTCTTCTCACTGAGTAACCGGGCCTCTTGCCTGATAAGCAGCGAGTGTTCGCGTAAAAAGGTGAGGATGGCTGAGATTAAACTTTGAGTGACTAATTTGGCCTTGGAGCCTAGTTGACTTGAGTTATTAAGCCTGTAGGGTGTCTTTACACCTAGTGCCCTGAGCCATCTAGATCGGGAGTCATTGGCCTAACACTCGCTACATGGGTTAGCTAGAAAGCTTAATAAGGCTAGATATTGCACAAGTCATTCTTTTTAGCATTCAAAAAAAATAATAAAATAAAATAAATAAAATAAATAAATAAATAAATAAATAAATAAATCTGGGGTGTTCATTACCATTTAACTCTAGAAAGTCTTGAAAATTGAAGTGATCATGTTGGAAGTAAGTGAAAGCCACTCATTTATATGATACTATCTTGCACATCTACATTCTTGACTTGTTAGCAGATAGATAGGGTGTAATGAAACTTGAGTTAGAGTCTGCTTAAATATGATAGCAATAAGTCTTTATTGTCCTTGCAATTCTAAGTTCATACAATAATACTTGTTCAAATTTTGAGTTAAACATTAGAAATTCCTGACTGATGAAGTTTGTGGGTAACTTCACTGCAAACCCTCACGAGACAACACTCGTCCACTAGGGTAACCTAGGGGTTTAAAGGCTTGTTGCACGTGCTAAGTGCAATCGTGATTTCCTACGAAAATGGGTACATATCTTAGTTTTGTGCATTTAGTTAAAAAAAAAAAGAGAGTCATAAGTTAGACTACATCTTTTTGTGCTCTCATTTTATCATTGTCGCACTAAATTGCTAGAGACTAGCAATAAGCTGGTTGGGGGGTGTGATGAGAGCACAAAAGTGCGACCTACATGTCACTAAAATTAGTATTATTGCTAACGGATAATAATAAATTCACTAGATTAATATTATATTTGGGTTTGACACAGATTATCATAAATTAGAGATAAAATGTACATTGAGTACAAATTTGACTTCAGAAGGATCCCTTCCCAGATCCGACCCGGTTGAAGATCGGGTCGGGTCCAAGTCGGGGTCGGGTCCGAATCGGGTCCAATTTCTTTGTGCTTTTGGGAAAGAATTTTGGGCAAATCTAATTTGACCATATCATAACTATGAGGTGCTGGGACTTGAAAGACTTGCAATTGACCTCTAGTCAGAACAGATGACCCGTGATGAACGTAGTCCATCCGTCTACAAGCCAAATTTCATATCACACTATTTTTTATCTATATGACTAATTGGATGGAACTTGGTGTCTCCCAGCTCCCCTCTCAGGAAGGCAAATAAAATCCCAAACCTTCTTCCAAAATCCAATTCCATTGCAGAAACTGGCACATGAGCCATAAGCAGTCCGCGTCCATCTCCACGCTCCCATCGTTCCGAGCAATTTAAGCATCCCAGCATCACGCCCAGCAGCCGTCCACGAAGCTTCCACCCGAATCTCTTCCATGATCGGCTCCTCCCAATGATCTCGCAGCCAGCCGTGAAGCTTCCCGAATCAACGCCCTTCATCTCTTCCGTTTCTCACCATCAAGGAACCGCACCCTCCAAATCAACATCTTAGCCTCCCGCTTCCAGTCCGGCACCCAAAGAAGGAAACCCATCACCTCTTCTTCCGGTGGAACACGTCCGTGACCTCGTCCTCCCATGATCCCAGCCTCCTCCAGCAATCCCGCGATGCATCATCAAGGAACTGGAGCCATTCCCTTCCGTTTCAGCCTCCCATGTCCGTGATCAACTCCCTCCCAGCAAAGAATTCGTGGCATCCCCTTCCGCATTCTTCCTTCCGCGATCCAGCCGTCCGCAGTGATCGTCCATTCCGTGCGTGATCCCAGCAGCCTACAAGGAAATCCAGGGATCACGCCATCATCCCGGACGATCCTCTCCACGAAATCAAAGGATCCATCGCCGGCTTCAAAGGGTGGGGGCGATCTATAAAAGAGGGGGGAAGGAGGGAGCTCTGGGCAGTGGGGGGGATGGTGGCCGGCGGGTCCAAGGAGGAAAGGGAGGCCATCGATTTGGGGAGAGAAGAAGAAACGGGGGAGGAGAGCTCGGTTGAGGTGCGGGGTGGAGGCCAAGAAACAGAGCATTGCTCTGTTCTTGGGAAGAAGAAAGAAATAAAAAATTATATTTTATGTTGAAGGCCCACCGTGGGAGAGAGAGGGAAAGAAAATGCAATTTTCTTGTTTTTCTTTTATTTGTAGAAGGAGGAAGCATTAAGCTTCCAATCTTCATTTTATTTTTGTAATTGCCCTTTTATGCAATCCATACATTTATCTTTTATGCAATCTATGTTTTAAGCTTCAATTTAATTTCTGCAATTCATTTTATGCATTTTGGAATTCTTAGTTTTAAGATAATTTTGAAATTTTTCTTCGCTATTCGATCTGCAGTTTTTATTTATATTATGTCTTCAGGAATCGACCCCTACTCTACATTAGAATTCAATTGCAAGTTTTCTTTCTTCCCTTTAGTTAGTTTCAATTAGAAAATCATATCAACATCCCCGACATAATGTTTTTTCTTTTGTTATTCAAAAATCGCTTTTGAATCCGAGTGAACGTTTTTATTTTTAAGCAACTCCAATCGCCTCCCTGTGGATCGACCTCTTACAACCACTATTCTTCAAGTAGGAAAGGTAAGAGTAAAATTAAATTTAACTTTTGTTCGTCGGTTCTAACAACGATCTGTCTAGCATATTTTTAGGTAGACAGGAATCGGACGAACAAGGGCTATTACCTTTTTCTTATGAGAGGATTCTTCTTCGTTGTGTTGTTTCATTGTGAGCTCGTGCGTCATCAGGGATCCAAGAAGCTCCTCAAGTGGAAGCTTGTTCAAGTCCTTGGCTTCTTGGATTGCCGTTACCTTGGCCTCCTATGACCTTGGCAAACATCGAAGAATTTTTCTGACAAGGTCACTGTTAGTATAATTTTTGCCAAGGCTTTTTAGGCCATTGACAATATCAGTAAATCTAATAAACATGCAAGTGATAGTTTCATTAGATTCCATCTTAAATAGTTCATATTTATGAACTAGTATGTTTATTTTAGATTCTTTTACTTGATTCTTGCCCTCGTGGGTCACTTCAAGTCTATCCCGTATCTCTTTTGCAGAATTGCAAGTAGAGACTCTATTGAATTCATTACGGTCTAAGGCATAATAAAGCACATTCATTGCTTTGGCATTTAGTTGTGCCTTCCTAATATCATTGTCATCCCAATCTTTTTCAATTTTAGGTATAGTAACACCCTCTACAAAAATTGATGGGATGTATGGTCCATTAACTATGGTGCTCCAAATCTCATAGTCTTGAGCTTGGATAAATATCCTCATCCTAGCCTTCCAATAGGAGTAGTCGGTTCCATTGAAGAATGGAGGTCTATGGGTTGATTGCCCCTCAATATGAGAAGATCCAAATGGGGTTGTCATTTTGATCTTTTACTCTTTTGATGGAAAAGTTCCGGCTCTGATACCACTTGTTGCCCAAAAAGACAACCCAAGAGGGGGGGGGGGTGAATTGGGTTTTAAGTAATTATTGCAAATAAAAACTTAATGAGTAACTAATTAAACCTTATTGCAAGTGGATTAATTAGTTTACTATATGCAGTGAATGAAGGGAATGGAAGAGACAATGAAACAATCACAAACACAAGAGATTTTATAGTGGTTCGGAGCTAACCCTTGCTCCTACGTCCACTCCCCAAGCTTCATTTGGAAGTTCACTATAATCCCTCGGATTACAGCCGGTTGTTTTACAAGCTCACAACCCAACTTGTTGTTTTTCGAGATCACAACGAACTCGGTCGGTTTTCACATCCTCACCGACTAGAACCACCCGATTGTTTTTCCGGGATCACAATCGAACCCTTACACGTTGGTTTTACCCTCGGCTCACCAACCAACCTTAACACCCTTGATTCAATCCCCTGATTGAATCAAGTAAGAAAAGCAGTTTGAAAAGAGTACAAGGATAGCTTCTTGAAAAGCAAATATAAACAATATGAATAAAGAAGAGTTAGAAGCCCTCAAACAGATTTTTGGATGTGAAGTAAGGGGCTTCTCGAACTCTGCAACTCCTCTTGAGTGTGCTGAAGATTTGCTGTCAGAAGAAAAGCCTCGAATACGAGGAAGACGTTTGGAGGATGGACTTCAATGCACTTCTTCCTTCTTTCTCTTGTATTTACTCTTGAGTGGCTTTGGTAGGTGGAAATCCCTTTTGCTTTGAGTGGAGTCTCTCTCTTCATGTCTATTACTATTCAGTCTGGCTATTTAAGCAATCTCCATCGAAAACTAGCCGTTAGACACACTTTTAGAGCCGTTCTGCACAATCTGCAACTCCTGACACAGTGTCCGTTGGGATCGGAGTCGACTCGCCTATTGCTGGAGTCGACTCATGCTTTACTGGAGACGACTCGCCCACTGTTCAAAATTTGAAATAAAGTGCTGTCCCGTTCTGGAGTCGACTCGGCCAAACTTGGAATCGACTCGCCAATATCCGGAAATGATTCTGCCTTTTGGAGACGACTCATTTTCAGGAATCCAAAGGTCTTTCTTTCGGGTTTACTTCCTCGAGTCAACTCGGATTCTCTTGGAGTCGACTCGGCTCTCAGAGCCTGAAAAACTGGTCTTCTGTCTTTGGAGTTGAACTGCCTCGGAGTCGACTCAGACTTTGCTGGAGTCGACTCGGCTCTCAGAGACCGAAAAACTGCTCTTCTGTCATTGAAGTTGAACTGCCTCGGAGTCGACTCGGACTTTGCTGGAGTCGACTCGGCTCTCAGACACCGAAGTTTGCTCTCTGACTTTTAGTCTTGCATTCCTCTGAGAGTCGACTCTTGCTTTTTTTAGGAGTCGACTCGCCAACCGTTGGAGTCAACTCGAGTTCTTCTGGAGTCGACTCGGCTCTCAGAGTCCAAAAAATAACTTCTCTGTCTTTCTGTCTGTTACTCCTTGGAGTCGACTCGGAACTATCGGGGGTCGACTCGGCAAGCATCGGAGTCGACTCGAATTCTTCAGGGTCGACTCGGTGACTGGGTCTGAGATTCATCTTTCTGTCCTGCTGTCTATTCTCAGTCGGAGTCGTCTCGCAGTGGGCCGGAGTCGACTCGAGCCTGTGCCAGAACATCTGAATCACTTGGAGTCGACTCGAAATCCTCCGAAGTCGACTCGAGTTTCAGCCTTTGACTTAAGTTGTTTTCTGTTAGATGTATGCCCTAGAAGCCAATCTGGCTGACACATTGTTAATTCTAGGGACATAATTTTGTACTTGACTATTTATTATTGAATAAATAAAAGGCATCTCTTCATTCATATTAATTATGTGTCTATGAATCGTCCAAGAAATTAATAAGATGATGATGCATATTCTCAAGAGTTGAGAATTTGAGCCATGTATCATTGGTGATTAATTTCTAAATGCTCCTGATCAATGGATCATCACGAGGACGGTGATCGATCCGATCAGTGCACAGATCACTTTCCTTCTGGATGGACGAGACTTGAGTCCACAGTGTAGGGACACTGAAGTGATAGTGCAGGTGCTTGTTAGAGAACAAGGGTACTGAGCGTGACCAAGACAAGAAGTTACTTGGACGTCTATCCACTCGTCAGTGACTTGCTTGATGTTGCAGTAGTATGACTGGTCCTTTGACCTGCGGTGCTTCGGCTACTCACAGTGAGGTTATTGTAGTTTGACTACACGTATACATGGTCTCTAGTCATATGGGTCCTTGTAGTGTAGATTGGCTGCAGTAAGTTCACTGTAGGAGTAGGGTATGCACTTACATGGAATCTATCGACCTTGATAGAAGAGGAGTGATCGTATATGATTTGTTAGACTGAGTTCTAAGACCTTGGCCAGGGCAGTAATATAAAGTGGAGAAAGAGTTTTTCACTATCGAACTCGAGTCAAATAAATCTTGACATATAACAGACGAAGAGGTTTGACGAGTTATCCATGACCTCCGTCCTGTAGGGATCCATGATAGAAGGACTGTATCACATGATAACTGCACCTAGAGGTTCATCATTCTATTCTGCTGGGTAGCCACTACATGCTGCTAGGTGTCACTGGTGGATGGTGGGACTCATAGGGATTATCTCGATGATCGATAAGTCCTAATGAGTAGAGTTGGAATCGTTCCGACCTATTGAAAGGAGTTTTCAATGATATTGTGATAGAGATCACAATATATCTCACTACCAGTCAGAGTAGAACCTATGGGGTCACACACACTAGAGGCATTGACCGATCCGATGGTTGAATCGTGATTAGGAATCACAAGTAATCAATTCGATTGATAATAAGCTGAAGAAGGAACAAAGAGAATTAATTAATTGGACTTAAAACAAGAGTCCTACTTGGAGTAGGATTCCTAGAGTCCTAATTGGATTAGGACTAGGAATCCTACTTGGACTGAGATTCCTACTTGGACTGGAATTCCTACTTGGACTGGAAATCCTATTTGGAGTAGGACTGGAATTCCTACTTGGAGTAGGATTCCTACAATCCTAATTAGATTAGAAGTTTTGAATTAAATTTGGATTCCTACTTGGAGTAGGATTCCTAGAGTCCTAATCGGATTAGGACTTCGAATTCAAATTAGAGTCCTAATTGGATTAGGACTAGAATTAAACAAGTCCTAATTGGATTAGGATTTCTTAAGTCCTAATTAATTATTAATCTAATGAATCAACATGACTCCTAATTGGATTAGGATTGAAGAGTTCAATTGAGTCATGGTTCATTCAAGTTCTAATTGGATTAGGACTAGCATAGATTGAACCCAATTGATTCATGATTTGGACTAAACCAAATAGGAGCCCTAGATGCCTTTATAAGGCTTTGAAAGGAGGTGCCCTAATAAAAAGTGAAGCCCTCCTCCTCTCCATCACGTGGCCACCCTCCTCTCCTCTCTTTTCAGCCACCAACAACAAAGGGAAGAAAAGGATCTTGGTGGCCTCCTTCTTCCTCCACCGTTTGGTTCTAACGCAAGGAAGAAAAAGAAGGCTGCAGGGCTTCGTTCCTCTTCTTCTCTTCATCCTTCTTCTTCCTCCTCCCAAGCACAATCAAGGATTGATTGAAAGGGAGGATATCAGCCATCAAAGTTATCTCTGCAAGGGAGCTAGCACCCCGGGGAGATAGAAAGCTTGGATCCGTTTTCTGCTTCGTGTGGATACCCGTAGAGGCCGGGCACTTGAACGGCTTCAAGCGAACCTTCATCCTAAACCACGAACTTCAGTTTGCGGTGATCATCTACCCGCACAAGGTGATGATCTGATCTTCTAATGTTTTAAAAAGTTTTTAATCCTTATCTATCTACGAACGGTTTTTGAACAACGTTCATGCGATGAATGGTTGATCCCGCGCATGCCTCTTCCGCCGCATCTGAATTTTTTTTAAATTTCAGCGGCATGATCGGGGTTTTCTAACAGTGGTATCAGAGCCTAGGCTTCGTAGATTAAGGTAAGGATTAATTATTAGTAGGCTTATTAGATCTGAAAATTGAAAGATTATGCATGCTGAAAATTTTCTGCATGCAGATTTTTTCTAGGGTGCTGATTTTTGCATGCTGATTTTTATGTGATAAGATGATGATTCTAATTGCATTGTTAATGAGATTATAAAGTTTAGAATCATGATTAGCATGATCAGCAACCTATGTCATGAGATAATCAGTTAGTTTTCAGATCTGAAAATTATAATTGCTGCATGTGGTGATGATCATCGGATTCAAACCCTTTTGGTATCAAATGTAATGACCTGCGATGTGATCTGTGATGTCATGTAATTTTTCAGATGCTTGCATGCATCTTATTTGATGTTTTGAGAGGCCTGCGTGCCTCCTAAAAGGAGATGTAATTTATTATTATTTTTAGTTTACATCTGGTTGTATTTCTATGATGTGATGTACGTCAACGATCAAGTTGAAGACAAGGCATGAGATGAACAGGTGATCTAAGCGGTTGATGGCGATTGGATCAAGAGTTGATCAAGGATCGAATCAAGGAGGCTTGGAACTATTCAAGAGTTGAAGACCAGTTGATCGATTGACGTGCATGTGCTTGTAATACGACCTAACTAGAATCCATGATCATCACCTATTTAAAGTTTAGCTTTAATTATTGCTGCGATTATAACTGCCTGCAATGTGCCGTTTGCATGTGATGTGAATGAGAGTCGGGTAGATAGGTTTATATGTAATGTAGCAAATCCAATTGAGACCTTAATTAAAATCTCCTCAATCAAGTCAAGAGTGAACCAACATGAGCAAGTCATATTAGATTAATTGATCTAATTGGTGTCTAGGAAAGAATGAAAGGTGGTTACTTAATTAGGACCTTACTCTCTGAGTAAGGGGAGCCTCCCACCTGCTTACCTGGCCAATTGTTCGATTACCTCTTATGAAGAGCTCAAGTTGCAAACACTAAGACCTGATTAACCAATATTAAGTCAATAGGTCTTCCACTGTAGTAGAGCTGCTAAGGCCTTTCTGATGTTGATTTGTCTCGGCTGGATACAGTGGTCAAGTTGCATCGGGGGGCTGGACCTCTCTATAGACATGAGATGTTGTAGGGTAAAGGTGGGGTTGGGCACCAATAACTGTTAGGTGAGGACCCAATGACGACTTTATTTCTACGGTTATACGGTGGGTCTGACTTAACTAAGAAATGGAACCAATAACTGTTAGGTGAGGTTTTCATGGCTTAGAGACCAAGTAGCACTGCAACATGCTTGAGAAGCATTGTACAAGAGTTGTACATTCATCAATCTATGTGTCACCAATAACTGTTAGGTGAGGTGGCATGTAAATCGATGGGACCGCAGTACCCACTAGAAACCCTAGTCGTGTGGGATTTCCGTTTTCCTACCAGGAGAGTGTGAGGAATTCGAGAAAATAGTGGGAGTTACATTTGTTCTAAAAGACCTTAGAACAGATTAGGATCAAGTACAAAAGTCTAACTAGAATCTTTACTCTCTAAGGATTATAAAGTCAGCTTCTAGACTCTTAACTCATATCCTATAGAACAACCGTTTGACCAAACCCAATTATAAAGATTGGCTCAGCAAATTTCAAAAATAGTTTTGAATTGTGAGAAATTCGGGTATATGCTAGACCATGGAATCCCCATGTTACCAATCCGTCCGATCACTGATCAGCGTAAGACGCTTGTTAAGTGGACGAAAATGACAATAAAGTTAGGTGTTGCACAATGGCATCCATGTCCAATGCATTACAATGCCAGCATGAGAACATGAAGACTGCCAGGGACATATTAAATCACCTGCAAGAGTTGTATGGTGATCAGAGTCACGCAGCTCGGTTTGAAGTGTCCAAGAGGCTCTTCAAAGCCAAGATGCACGATGGGCAGTCTGTCCATGATCATGGTTTGACCATGATAAAGGACTTAGAGAAGCTTGAGAAGCTTGGCATGACCATGCATAAGGAATTGCAAACGGATTTGATCCCGCAATCCCTTCCAACTTCATATGAATAGTTTATAGTAAACTACCATATGAACAAGGTTGTATGCACTAAAATAGAATTGTTAAATAAATTGGTAACTACCTTAGGGACCTTGAAGAAGTTCAAGGGGCATCGTTTTCGCTGTCAAGTTGGTTTCTACTTTCAAGAGAGAGTCTATTTGGAAGAAGAAGAAGCCTGCGAAGAAGCAGAAGACTAAGAAAACACCAAGTAAGGAAGTTCCAAGAAAAAGGCCAATTGCAAGGAAAAGTGTTTCCATTGCATCATGGATGGCCATTGGAAGAGGAACTGTCCTACATACATGGGAAGCATAAAGAACATGAAGGGTGACAGACCTTCAGAAGGTATGTCAGATATGCTCAGGATACTTAGGGACTGTTACCTATTGCTAGCAGAAATTTGATTTCTGTATTTTATTTAGCACAGAAAGATTTTTATTTATTTAAAAATTAAATTGATTCAACATGGTTTTAAGATTGACAGTCTCTATCACATACATATGGATGTATCTGTGAATATATCTGAGCAAACAGTGAATACCATAGGATCTAATAGATCCAAAAATGAGATAAATCTAAAGTATTTAAGGCACCTCAGGCTTAGCCATATAGGAGAAGACAGAATAAACAAATTGGAGAAACATGAGCTTTTGGGCTCATTGACTTTCGAGTCATATTTGATTTGTGAATTTTGCCTTCAAGAAAAGATGGCCAAATTATCCTTTGTAGGACACAGGGAGGTCCACTCAAATACTTACCCTAGTACACACTGATGTGTGTGGCCCATTCGATGTGCAGGCTAGGGGTTGTAATTTTTTACTTCATTTTACCGATGATTACTCACGGTATGGATATGTGTATGAGACACAAATATGAAACTTTTGAAAGGTTCAAAGAGTTTAAATATGAAGTAGAAAAATATATAGAAAAACTCACTAAGGTTCTTCGATCAGATCGAAGAGGTAAATACCTTAGTGGAGAGTTCCGTGATTATCTCAAGAAGAATGGTATAGTTTTATAATGGACTCCTCCTGGTACACCTCAGTTCAACGGAGTGTCGGAGAGGAGGAATCAGACTCTATTGGATATGGTCCGATTCATGATGAGCTTCACTGATTTACCCTCGTTTCTTTAGATAGATGCCCTATTTTTAGCTATTTACTTATTGAATAGAATTCCCTCTAAAGTCCGTTCCTACCACACCATATGAGATATGACATGGTAAGAAGCCGAGTCTTGGTCATCTCAAGATTTGGGGATGTCCGGCCCACATCAAGCGACAACAGGCGGACAAGTTAGAGGATAGGACAATTAATGCTCGTTTTATTGAATATCCTGAAAGAGTTATTAGGATACGATTTTTTCATCTCAAAGGATCATAAAGTGTTTGTGAGACGCCATGCTATCTTCATGAAAATAGTTTATCCTTGATAGAGGCAGTGGGAGGAAAATTGAGCTTGAAGAGAAAGTCTCTGAAAAGCAACAAGTCATGGATCCTATCGAACCCATTAATACAGAGCCAGTACACGATGTCCCTCAACCACCTCGCAGATCAAGTAGGGTCTCCCATCCTCCCGATAGATACTTAGGTATACTAGAAGAGGATACCGAGGAAATGTTCCTAGTGGGAGATAGGGATCACACGCAGGATCCCAAAACCTATGACGAGGCGATATCTGATATCGATTCCGAGAAATGGATGGAAGCTATGAAGTCAGAGTTAGACTCCATGCATTTCAACCAAGTCTGGACCTTAGTAGATCCACCAGAAGGTATTGTACCTATTGGATGCAAATGGATCTACAAAAGAAAGATAGGTTCGGATGGAGAGGTAGAGACCTATAAGGCAAAGCTTGTGGCGAAAGGGTATAGTCAGCGCGAGGGCATTGACTATCAGGAGACTTTTTCACCTGTAGCCATGCTGAAATCCATCCGAACATTGCTTGCCATTGCAGCATTTCATGATTATGAAATCTGGCAGATGGATGTGAAAACAGCTTTCCTGAATGGATATCTTGATGAAGACATCTATATGGAACAGCCTTTGGGTTTCACTTCCAGTGATGGAGATCACAAGGTCTGCAAGCTGCAAAAGTCCATATATGAACTAAAGCAAGCATCTCGGAGTTGGAACACTCGTTTCGATGACGCAATCAAAACGTTTGATTTCATCAAAAACGAAGAGGAACCATGTGTTTACAAAAGGGTTAGTGGGAGTGCTGTTGTATTTCTCGTACTGTACGTGGACGACATCCTCCTGATAGGGAATGATATTCCCATGCTAACCTCGGTCAAGGTCAGGTTGTCAAAAAGGTTCTCCATGAAAGACCTTGGGGAAGCATCCTATATTTTGGGAATAAAGGTCCATAGAGATAGATCTAAAAGGATGCTTGGCCTATCACAGAAGATGTACATAGAGGAAGTGCTGAAAAAGTTCAGCATGGAAAACTCTAAAAGGGGTCTCTTACCCCTAAGGCATGAAATTAATCTCTCCAAGAAGATGTGCCCCAACACATCTGAAGAGATTCAACGCATGAGCAAGATCCCCTATGCATCAGCAATAGGGAGCCTCATGTATGCCATGCTATGTACAAGACTTGATATAGTACATGCTGTGAATGTCACGAGCATATGTCAATCAGATCCAGGCAAAAAGCACTGGATAGCTGTGAAGAATAGTCTTAAGTACTTGAGAAGAACTAAGGATATGTTCTTGGTCTTTGGGAGAAGATCAGAGTTGAAGGTAGAAGGATGCACACAAATTGATGATAGAAAGTCTACATCAAGATATATGCAATGGTGGTTCAGTAAGTTGGAAGAGTTCCAAACAACCAATCATTATAGATTCTATCTTAGAAGCTGAATGTTAAGCCGTATCTAAGGGTGCAGTGGAAACCTTCTAGTTAAAAGTTCATTGCAGAGTTAGGTGTAATGTCATTAGATGTCATAACACTTTACTGCGATAACATTGGCACCATAGCACTAGCTATAGAGCCAAGGTCTCATCAGAAGTCCAAGCACATAGAGCGGCGCTTCCACCTCATACGCGACTATATTGAGAAGAAATATGTAGAGGTGCAGAGAGTAGACACCGCGGATAACATGGCAGACCCGTTCACTAAGCAGCTAAGTCAGCAAAAGACTGAAGCCCACCTTGAGAAGATGGGGCTTAGATATATGACTGATTGGCTTTAGTGCAAGTGGGAGATTGTTAAATGTATGCCCTAGAAGCCAATCTGGCTGACACATTGTTAATTCTAGGGACATAATTTTGTACTTGACTATTTATTATTGAATAAATAAAAGGCATCTTTTCATTCATATTAATTATGTGTCTATAAATCGTCCAAGAAATTAATAAGATGATGATGCATATTCTCAAGAGTTGAGAATTTGAGCCATGTATCATTGGTGATTAATTTCTAAATGCTCCTGATCAATGGATCATCACGAGGACGGCGATCGATCCGATCAGTGCACAGATCACTTTCCTTCTGGATGGACGAGACTTGAGTCCACAGTGTAGGGACACTGAAGTGATAGTGCAGGTGCTTGTTAGAGAACAAGGGTACTGAGCGTGACCAAGACAAGAAGTTACTTGGACGTCTATCCACTCGTCAGTGACTTGCTTGATGTTGCAGTAGTATGACTGGTCCTTTGACCTGCGGTGCTTCGGCTACTCACAGTGAGGTTATTGTAGTTTGACTACACGTATACATGGTCTCTAGTCATATGGGTCCTTGTAGTGTAGATTGGCTGCAGTAAGTTCACTGTAGGAGTAGGGTATGCACTTACATGGAATCTATCGACCTTGATAGAAGAGGAGTGATCCTATGTGATTTGTTAGACTGAGTTCTAAGACCTTGGCCAGGGCAGTAATATAAAGTGGAGAAAGAGTTTTTCACTATCGAACTCGAGTCAAATAAATCTTGACATATAACAGACGAAGAGGTTTGACGAGTTATCCATGACCTCCGTCCTGTAGGGATCCACGATAGAAGGACTGTATCACATGATAACTGCACCTAGAGGTTCATCATTCTATTCTGCTGGGTAGCCACTACATGCTGCTAGGTGTCACTGGTGGATGGTGGGACTCATAGGGATTATCTCGATGATCGATAAGCCCTAATGAGTAGAGTTGGAATCGTTCCGACCTATTGAAAGGAGTTTTCAATGATATTATGATAGAGATCACAATATATCTCACTACCAGTCAGAGTAGAACCTATGGGGTCACACACACTAGAGGCATTGACCGATCCGATGGTTGAATCGTGATTAGGAATCACAAGTAATCAATTCGATTGATAATAAGCTGAAGAAGGAACAAAGAGAATTAATTAATTGGACTTAAAACAAGAGTCCTACTTGGAGTAGGATTCCTAAAGTCCTAATTGGATTAGGACTAGGAATCCTACTTGGATTGAGATTCCTACTTGGACTGGGATTCCTACTTGGACTGGGAATCCTATTTGGAGTAGGACTGGGATTCCTACTTGGAGTAGGATTCCTACAATCCTAATTAGATTAGGAGTTTTGAATTAAATTTGGATTCCTACTTGGAGTAGGATTTCTAGAGTCCTAATCGGATTAGGACTTCGAATTCAAATTAGAGTCCTAATTGGATTAGGACTAGAATTAAACAAGTCCTAATTGGATTAGGATTTCTTAAGTCCTAATTAATTATTAATCTAATGAATCAACATGACTCCTAATTGGATTAGGATTGAAGAGTTCAATTGAGTCATGGTTCATTCAAGTTCTAATTGGATTAGGACTAGCATAGATTGAACCCAATTGATTCATGATTTGGACTAAACCAAATAGGAGCCCTAGATGCCTTTATAAGGCTTTGAAAGGAGGTGTCCTAATAAAAAGTGAAGCCCTCCTCCTCTCCATCACGTGGCCACCCTCCTCTCGTCTCTTTTCAGCCACCAACAACAAAGAGAAGAAAAGGATCTTGGTGGCCTCCTTCTTCCTCCACCGTTTGGTTCTAACGCAAGGAAGAAAAAGAAGGCTGCAGGGCTTTGTTCCTCTTCTTCTCTTCATCCTTCTTCTTTCTCCTCCCAAGCACAATCAAGGATTGATTGAAAGGGAGGATATCAGCCATCAAAGTTATCTCTGCAAGGGAGCTAGCACCCCGGGGAGATAGAAAGCTTGGATCGGTTTTCTGCTTCATGTGGATACCCGTAGAGGCCGGGCACTTGAACAGCTTCAAGCGAACCTTCATCCTAAACCACGAACTTCAGTTTGCGGTGATCATCTACCCGCACAAGGTGAAGATCTGATCTTCTAATGTTTTAAAAAGTTTTTAATCCTTATCTATCTACGAACGGTTTTTGAACAACGTTTATGCGATGAACGGTTGATCCCGCGCATGCCTCTTCCGCTGCATCTGAATTTTTTTTAAATTTCAGCGGCATTATCGGGGTTTTCTAACATTTTCCACATGCACTCAAAAGAGGATTCTTACAAATTTTGCCTGATATACTGGATTGAATTCATTAGTATAACATAAAATATACTCAATGGCTTTGTGCTCATCAAAATCAAATAGGGTTATAATCAATCACTCCACAAAGTTAAACTGTTATCTTGGACATTTATTATGATTGCTGGACATTGCAAAATTTTGTTATTTTAAGAACTAAGTTTGCATGTTGCTAAATTATTGTTACACTGCGTATTTAGAATTGTGAGACCTTATGACTTGAGTTCGTCTATAAAATAGGATTGCATTTATTTTGTTGAATTATTTTAGATTTATAAAATTGAGATGTTTGGTTAAGATGCCTTGCATGCTCATGGAAAAAGTTTCCTACGGGTATGTGGTGGTTGGCATGACCCCTGGCTTGCGATTTCGAGCCGGGGGCGTTACAGAATCTATCTTCGAATCCAACTTCGGTCAAATTTGGATGGAAATTATAATTTCTGATTGGATCCAAATATGAATTTGGATTTATTTCTAACTTTTACTAAATACGGATTCAAATTCAGATTTTAAATTTATTTCTGGATTCAAATCTAGATATCCGAGGAGTCATCATCAAACCATGATGACACTCCTAGCATATATATTTAGTTTTGTAACTTACTGAAAGCATTCAGATCATTAAATGACCTTTTAATATATGCTACGATATTTCATATTTTTTAATTAAAATAAAAAAATCAATTTTAGATATATTTTTGTAAACTTGACTACCGAGATATTTAAAAAAAAATATTAACTTCCATGTACTAGTACATTTATATATAATTTTACTTACAAGCTCTCTCAATATAGATAATTCATGATTATTTTTATTTATACTATAATTAAAAAGGAATAATATAATATTTCATATAAATTTTTTAATATTTTATATAATTTGTTTAAATTTTAAGTAATTTTAATTTTTAATATTTAATATAAATTTAGTCGAACCAGTAACTTAGACTCTTGACCAGATTTGTCTCTATATAGGTTTAATAATCATAGCTTAAATCTTTAGTTATCTTATATCATATACTTACTCTCCTTTATGATTATATAATTAATATTAATTTTTATTATTGAAGTCTACTAAAAATTTGATTTATATCTAATAATATCCAACTTTTATCCATAGTCGGATAAAAAAATATAGGGAGAACTAATATCCAACTTATATCCTTATTCATTTAGAATAAATATAAATATATTTAATAATTAATTTATATCTATATTTATATCCATATTTATTAAAGAATAAAAAATAAATATATATATATATATAATACAACCATTTTCAGCCTCAGAGGAAAGCAAGGAAGGCTGCATTTAAATAATTAAATATTCTTCTTGCATTCTTTAAATAATTAAATATTAGTTTTGTATTTTGTTTATTTTTTCTATTTTTTATTTCTTCTACAGCTTTTCTTATATCTTCTCTCTGATTTTCATTTTCCTGATGAAATTGTGGGTGGTTTAGTCCGGCAGCAGGGGCATCAGGGGCGGCAGTACATCTTCGGTTTCAGTGCCGTCTTGGTCGCTGTTTTCATGGAGGAGGGTGCAACTTTAAGCAGGAGCCCTAGTGTCTCATCCTTGGGCAGTGGAGTTGCCAGCCTTGGTAGTCGCACCATCTTGGGAGAAAGTTTAGTTACTGATTGACTGGCACGAGCACTGAATCATGGGGAAGTGTGAGGCCATGGGCGTAGAGTAAAATAATTCAGGCACGATTACTTGTGAGACCACAACTGTAGAGTAAATTATTTCAAGCATGATTACTTTGAAAAGCTCGTTTAGAATTTTATCTTTAAAAAATCAGGTTGGTTGTGATACAGCTTAATTCTTCTTGCTGGCACCCTGTCAATGATTTTTTTATTTATTTGTTATATGATACCTAATCTGAATGCACGAGTGTCCGTATTACTGATGTTGCTACCGAACGCATTACAGTGGGAACTGTCAACCCGCTCAACAGTAATAATCTGTCCTTGCTTCATGACTCCATAATTTAATAAATAATAAATTTTAATCTTTCTCAACTTCCCATCCTGCATTTCTACATGATTATTCTTCTTCAGAGTTGTCGTGACAATTTTCAAACCTAAATGGCATCACAAATTTTTGATTCTCAAATTAGATAATTACTTTTACTTTTAGGGCTTGTTTAGTTCGCGGACAAAGAAAAAGAAAAAGTGTGGTCAACGAGAAAGTAATGAGATGTCTTTTATTTGGTTGGAGTTTTCAAAGAAGAGAAACGGAAAAGTTGTATTTTTATGAGAATATAATTTTCACATTTTATGAAAAAATATTTTCCATGAGAAACATAGGAAAGTTACTTTTCCGTAAGCCGAAAATCATTTCATTTTTATTTTTTCCCAAAAAGGCCCTTCAGCATTTAAGAGACATTAAAGATCTAATTTTTATTAAGGGTATAATAGAAATTACACATAATTTTCTTGAAAAGTGGATGGTCAACTAAATATAAGTACTCTGGAAATCTGTCACTTTTCAATGGTTAATCAAATATGCCAAAAGTATTTTCTTAGGTATCCTCTTTCCAGGAATCTGCTTCCGATGAATCATATTCTTAGGAGGAAAAATGCTTTCTGCGAACCAAACGAGCCTCTAGTTTTCAAATTTTTGCCGGTGCTTCCTAATCTCTCACTTCCCTAGCAAGTGCACCAATATAAAAAGTAACTTATTTCCTGGTTATTGTTAGTGGATGCTCCAAACAAACACTTTTTAGTAGAAAAGTAAAATTCAGTAGTACATGAATTCAATAGGTCATCATTATCAACGATAAGATACTCGATTGTCTGGCACAATTTTCGAAGATGATTCTATGATGTTGAGGGTCCTGTTTGGATGTTCCCGCATCTTATTGATCGAATAAGAATTCTAGATATTATAGGACGAGAAAAATTTCCATTAGTCTTGGGGAAAAACCTCGATCGATTAGGAAAACATTCCATCTGTCAACCTCAAAAAAAAAGGAGGATAATAATTTTTTAAAAAAGGTATTTTACCTCCTACAAATTCCTACAAACTAAAAAAAAAATATTATGGTTAAATGCTATCTACCGATTGCATGACTCCACCTCTAATTGCCTGACTCCACCTCTAATTGCCAATTTCTAAAGAAAAATTAAAACACAAATAATCACCTGATAAAATGCTGCAATCCAAAGCCTTAAATAACATGTTATCCCGTTATAACAAAGTCCACCAAAATCGCTATTAGCCAGAATAATGCTTATAACTATCATTATTTTCCTACAAAACAACTTTTCAATTTTAAATGTTAAAATAACCACTCAAATTATAATGATTTGTATAATGGTTTTATAATGAGATGTAACATAAAATAATAAAAAACAATGGTATTATATTTTCCTTTCATTTTTAGAAAATATTGAATATTATTTTTTAAAACCATATAATTACTTTTGGAAGGAATTTTGAGGTAAAAATAAAATTTTGAAAATATATTTAAAAAGAAAATACAAGTGATAATAATGATCGTTATTTACATTATAATAGTCCATTATAATAGCAAATAAAGACAAATAATAAAAATAAAAGCCTCTATATTCTTTTATGCCATTTACCTTGATAAGATAATAGAACGCTATATCCACCATGTTACCCTTCTAGCATGGCATTCATCTTTCAAAAAATACAAGAACTAAAACTAAAGATAAGATCCAGCTAATGGTGAAGATCCTTATGCTTCATCTATAGAAAGTCTAATTTATGCCATGTTGTATACTAGATTAGGCATATGCTATAACGTGGACTGGTATGTAGATACAAAGTAACCTAGAAAAAAACACTGGAAAGTAGTCTAGCAAATTATGAAATATTTTAGGGGTACTTAGAATTATGTGCTTGTGCATGGTAGTGGCAGTTTAGAGATGTTTGTATACACAAATGCTGGCTTCCAATCAAATCCAAACAATCATGCATCCACCTCAATAAGAATATTTATCATCAACAATGGAGTTACGTGTTCGCGTACCATGAAATAGTCTCTACGACCAAGGCAAAAATTTTGCCACATCACATGCGACAAAGGAAGCCATATGGCTAAGAGAGTTCATACTTGCACTTAAAGTCACCTCTTCCACACAATAGCCTATTTCCTAGTAGTGCGACAACAAAGAGACCATAACTCAAAGTGTGGAATTGAGGTCACATCATAAGATGAAGCATGTGGAATGAAAGTACCACATAGTTCCATGCAGTAAACTGCTTACTAGGATGGTCTCACAACTCATGTAGATGGAATGAATCTAAAATATACTCCAAAATAGCTTGGACCACAAGTGGGAGATTGTTGGAGTAGTGTATGCCTTAAAAGTCATTTGCATGTGACTAAAAATTTTTATTAGATTAATGCATGAATTGTTTTCATTTTAAGATTGTATATAGTGTAGGGTATTTCTCAAACAAGGGCCATAGAGCTAGAAAGAGTCACTAGTACTCTAGGTGGCTTATCTAAGTGGACTGAGTGTTTTCATAGGGAGGATTGGATAGACCTAGGTACTCGAATATTTTCACAACTATTGGTGATGGTGGGCATTGCACTTAGAAGGCTCTCAAGATGGACAATGTCATCACTAAGTTCTACCATGCTGCTCAAATATGCAATGCAAGAGATGGGATGAATTGGGTTTTTTTCAAATTCTTTCATAATATGTGTAATGGAAATAAGTCATGCAATGATAAAGCAAAGTGAAGCTAAATGCAATTATAAATATGCCAATTCACAAAATAAATTAATGCAAGTGTAAGCCAATAGTATCAAGAAGAATAGAAAATAAGAGAGCAATTGCAAGCACATGAATAAATTTAAATAGGTTTGAAGCCAAACCCAGCTCCTACATCCTCTCCCTAATGTATCCTCCGTGAGAATTCAATTCACTAATTGTTTGCCAGTTCCCCGCCAACAAACAAAGCCCCATGCTTATCCTCAAGATTGTACAACAATCTATTTCAAAGAACGGTCAGGTTTCTCCCCAAGTATCAATATCATCTTTCGAACTTGTTACACAAACAAACTAATTGAGAAAGAAAGTTACAAAGAATATGCTGCTTGTTGGGAGCAAAATGAATTCTTTTTAGCATAATTTGAAAGTGGAGGAAAGCTTGAAGTATGCGGATGAAGTTTTTTGCCACTTGAAATCTCAAGTTAATGCACTAGAGGTTGGTTGTTCTTCTTGAATTGGATGCTCTTTAATGATAAGCACTTAAGAACTCAAAAGAGATCCTCCTCAATTAATTCTTGAAGCTTTTATATGAAGAGAAGAGGCTAGAGAAGGCTTCTTGATCATTCGAGAGCTTGTGAGGTTCATTAATGGCCATTTGATACATTCTGCACGTGTTCAAAAACTAGCCATTATAGTTTATAAGATGAAAAGGAGCCGACTCCTAGCTCCATAGCGTTGGCTCCTGGACATCTAGGGTCGACTCCCCTTTTTACAGTCGACTCCTGAAATATCTTAAAAACTGGGTCTTCTATTTTACACCCTATGGCAATTTTAGGATCGACTCCTGTAAGTCTAGAGTCGACTCCTCCTTAATTGAAGTCGAATCCTGAGGTGTGCTAAAAATGAGATTTTCTGTTTCACCTTATGATAGTTCTCAGGTCGACTCATGTTAGTCTGGGATCGACCCCTAATTGCATGTCTCCTGCATGTCGATGTTGGCTCCTAGAATGCTAGGGTCAACTCCTCACATCCTGGGGTAAACCTATAAGCATTGTACTGAATTGAAGCTTTCTATATTGGCCTATGATCATCCTGGGGTCAACTCCTCTCAAACTGGAGTCGACTCCTCCAAGTTTGAAACTTTTGAAACACTTAATATGCTTCTCCAAACTTTAAAATTAATTTCTCTATGTTCTTCCATGCATTAAACTGCGACAAGCTAAGAGAATAACCAATTACATACACTTCAAGCACTTGCTGACACTTGAATGCTTATTTCTGGAGATGGAAATGGGCAGCTGGTCATCTCCCTTACTTTCTATACACATATAAAATAGGATACCCCCCATTAAGTATATTAGCCGGAAGCATATGTATTGAAAACTAACACAAACTGGAATGAGAACCTAGGTTCATAGTAGAATAATCACTATAATTAAAGAAAACAAATTAAACCAATATTTATCATTCATAGTCAAGGGTCTAGAATATAAAATTTTAAACTTGTCTATAAGCGTAACTATGGACTAAACACATGCCCACCCCAATGTGACTATAATTATTCCCTACCTGTGCTATCTCTACTCCAATCTAAGGTCCATCTTTTTTAGCCCTATCCTACCTTGGGTACCTTCCCTGCAAAAAGAAAAATATGGACCAGGGTTAGTTCGTAACTTAAGAAAATGTAGTCATACCTCAATACAATTGTGTAAACAGAAAAATACCTTCTGCTTTCTCTTGGGCTCTAATAGCAAGATATGCACAACAATGCCTCTTTAGTAGCCTGAGTTGCCACAATGAAAGCATCCTTCGACCTTTTCATGCCCTTTCTGCACTTCATGAACTTTGACTTACTTAACAAAATCTTCTACTACTTGGGGCTATTGGAGTAGCTCAGCATTTGTAATATGGTATTTATATGAGTATCATATTCATCTCTAACCCAAGGAGTTCCAATTCCTAAATGTAGCCAATCATCTTGACCACTTGTTTAGTGACAAAAGTGCCTCTGACAACTTTGTGTTTATCAACATCCTAAGGGTCTCAAGGACTGCAAAACTTTGCAATCCACCAAACATGTCCTAAACATTGAATATTATGTCAAAAGCAATCTTGATCTTCTAATTTTGTGACATGAGAATGTCTAACAAGCTTGCTGGAGTAATAGCCCTTGCCATTTTATTGGCATTATCCTAGCTCTTAAGTGCTTTGCTTTGTTAGCTTGTTAGGTCAGCACCATTAGGATATATTGGTATACCCTCTATCAATACTCAATTCAGGTTCTCCGCAACTAACACTAAATCCAACTTACTTCTCTAGGTGATATAGTTAAAACTAATCAAATTGTCTTCTCTTAGGATTTTCATCCAAAAATTAAAACTATTTGATCTCATTTCTATACCAAGAAATAGCATTAATAGGCCAGATGCATGTAAAACAATCACAATTATAGATAAAATTCTACATATTTGGAATTTTCAGCTATACACTATCTGTTGCTGGTGGTCCAAACCGAGAACGATTGGCACAGCGGTGTGAACGGGATTCCGTCTGAGCTGCCTTGGTTGATGTTGATTGTGCTCCACCTTCCACCGGAAAACCTGCAAGCAAGCCTCGCACCACCACTGGGGTAGTGGGAGCCCTCCGACGATCAAGTCAGAGGAGATTGGAGGAGGAGGAGAGATGATAATAGCAAGCAAGAGAGTGCTCTGGAAAATATTGCTTACCCCCCCTTCTCCCCCCAGCCGCATATATACCTGGCTGGGGGGTCTCTCAGGGGGGTTTGTCATCGTGGGGCGCGATGGAGTGGCCACTGACATGGCCGTTACAGGGCGTCGTGGAGCAGCGCTGGGTACGGCCATGACAGGGCGTAGTGGAGTTCCGCTTTGTACGGCTGATACAGGAGATCGTGGAACAGCATCGGATACAGCCGTTGCAGGGAGTAGTGGAGCAGGAGGCCTCGGCGTGCCTCTGGGAAGCAGCCTGTCGTTATCAAGAGATCTCCGACTCGGGGTCGGAGTGCTGGATCAGGGGGCAGCCGACTCGGGGTCGGGCTGTGGTGCTGAGGATATCCGACTTGGGGTCGGATTGCTAGATTAAGGGGCAGCCGACTCGGGGTCGGGCTGCGAAGCCGAAGATGTCCGACTCGGGGCCGGACTGCTGGATCGAAGGGCAGCCGACTCGAGGTCGGGCTGTGGAGCCGAAGATGTCCGACTCGGGGTCGGATTGCTGGATCAAAGGACAGCCGTAGTCTTCATGGGCGCGCGTGCCGGTCACGTGGAGCATGGCGGCTTAGTTCCCCCGTAACAGTAGCCCCCCACTTCCGAGCCTGGAACCAGAAGGGGAACGGGTGAAGGGAGTGATGCTTCGAGATTGCCGCCATCCCTCGGAGAGGCGCGCGCGCTTCGAGCTCCCCGCCTTCTTTATGGCGTATGGCAGTTGTTGCTGACCTGGCAGTCTGAGGATTTCGGCGGACATCCTTCCTTAATGGTGTCGATTCGCCTTTGGGGCGCGAGCGACCCTTCTCGACTCCTCTCCGGCGCCATCGCCTGCTGATTCTCCTACCGCCTCCCTACCCCCTGCGGACGAGCCCGACGCTCCCGACCCGGGGGTTCCTCCAAGCTAACCTCTTGTACCTTTCGTTGTCCTCTTTTTTTTTGTATGTCGGCGTTTTGCCAAATTGTATGGGCCTTGGACCTGAAACAATGAAAATTAATACAAGTCGAATGTTTCTTCATCTCGCTTTCGTCCTCCTCTTTTTTTTTCTTTTTAACTCTTGGCAGCGTCTTGCCGACTCCTGACTCTCGAAGTTCTTCCGGCCCTAAGCCAGGCATCCGAGGGTTAGGCCTCAGGAAATTCTTCCGGCGCTAAGCCAGGCATCCGAGGGTTAGGCCTCAGGAAATTCTTCCGGCGCTAAGCCAGGCATCCGAGGGTTAGGCCTCAGGAAATTCTTCCGGCGCTAAGCCAGGCATCCGAGGGTTAGGCCTCAGGAAATTCTTCCGGCACTAAGCCAGGCATCCGAGGGTTAGGCCTCAGGAAATTCTTCCGGCGCTAAGCCAGGCATCCGAGGGTTAGGCCTCAGGAAATTCTTCCGGCGCTAAGCCAGGCATCCGAGGGTTAGGCCTCAGGAAATTCTTCCGGCGCTAAGCCAGGCATCCGAGGGTTAGGCCTCAAAAAATTCTTCCGGCACTAAGCCAGGCATCCGAGGGTTAGGCCTCAGAAAATTCTTCCGGCACTAAGCCAGGCATCCGAGGGTTAGGCCTCAGAAAATTCTTCCGGCACTAAGCCAGGCATCCGAGGGTTAGGCCTCAGGAAATTCTTCCGGCACTAAGCCAGGCATCCGAGGGTTAGGCCTCAGAAAATTCCGCTCGTTGGTCGGCCAAGGCTGGCGCAAGCCGAGGCGACCGGTCGGGGCTTCAGGCTAGTCTGGTCCCGGGATGGTCATCGGGTTAGCCTGGCATCCGAGGGCCGAGCCTCGGGAGATTCCGCTCGTTGGTCGGCCAAGGCTGGCGCAAGCCAAGGCGACCGGTCGGGGCTTCAGGCTAGTCTGCTCCCGGGATGATCATCGGGTTAGCCTGGCATCCGAGGGCCGAGCCTCGGGAGATTCCGCTCGTTGGTCGGCCAAGGCTGGCGCAAGCCAAGGCGACCGGTCGGGGCTTCAGGCTAGTCTGCTCCCGGGATGACCATCGGGTTAGCCTGGCATCCGAGGGCCGAGCCTCGGGAGATTCCGCTCGTTGGTCGGCCAAGGCTGGCGCAAGCCAAGGCGACCGGTCGGGGCTTCAGGCTAGTCTGCTCCCGGGATGACCATCGGGTTAGCCTGGCATCCGAGGGCCGAGCCTCGGGAGATTCCGCTCGTTGGTCGGCCAAGGCTGGCGCAAGCCAAGGCGACCGGTCGGGGCTTCAGGCTAGTCTGCTCCCGGAATGACCATCGGGTTAGCCTGGCATCCGAGGGCCGGACCTCGGGAGATTCCGCTCGTTGGTCGGCCAAGGCTGGCGCAAGCCAAGGCGACCGGTCGGGGCTTCAGGCTAGCCTGCTCCCGGGATGACCATCGGGTTAGCCTGGCATCCGAGGGCCGGGCCTCGGGAGATTCCGCTCGTTGGTCGGCCAAGGCTGGCGCAAGCCGAGGCGACCGGTCGGGGCTTCAGGCTAGTCTGCTCCCGGGATGATCATCGGGTTAGCCTGGCATCCGAGGGCCGTGCCTCGGAAAATTCCGCTCGTTGGCCATGCGCCTGTCGCTTGCAGCCCGACGGGGTTTCTCCGTTGCCAGCTGCGATCGTGTTTCTCCTCTTCTCCAAGTGTTGCCTGGGGAACACCAGAAGGGCATTAAACGCTAATTGATGCGTTACCTGGGAAATCGGATCGCCAGTTGCTGCCTCCGAGGAGTGTCAGTTAAGCGACCGCGATGCGCGCGTTCTTCGAGGCAGATGCGGCCTGGGCGCGAGCGGAGATATGTGGACCTAGGGGTACGTGCCACCCGGAGTGTCCTTGTAACAGTACAGCCCCCGGTCTGTTATAAAGGCAGTTTTCTCCTCGTCCTGTGGAGCCATCATTATCTGGTTGTAGCCGGAGAAGGCGTCCATGAAAGACAGCAGCTGATATCCGGAAGTCGCGTCGACCAGTTGGTCTATCCGCGGAAGCGGAAAGCTATCCTTGGGGCATGCCTTGTTCAGGTCGGTGTAGTCGACGCACATCCTCCACTTTCCGCTCGCCTTCCGGACAAGTACGACATTTGCCAGCCATTCGGGGTAGCTGACCTCCCTTATGAATCCTGCCTCCAAGAGCTTGTCTACCTCCTGGTTGACCACTCGGATCCGATCCGGGGCACAGTGTCTCTTCTTCTGCTTTACTGGTCGGTGGGTTGGGTCGACGTTGAGGGCATGAGAAATGACCTCCGGGTCGATCCCAGGTACATCGGCCGCCGACCAGGCAAATACATCAGTGTTGGCTCGGAGGAATTCCACCAACCGAGCCCGAGCTCCCGGGTCGAGATTGGTGCCGACCCGGACCGTCCGGTCCGGGCGACCTTCCTCGAGGGGAACTTCGATCACACCTTCGGCCGGCTCCCCGTGCCGCAAGGCCACCTCGTCTCTGGCGTCGAGGGACTCGACGCTTAAGGCTTCTACGGGCTTCTTCCCTTTGAGAGTTGCTAAGAAACATTGCCTTGCGGTCGGTTGGTCACCTCGGACCTCTCCAATCCCGGCCGCCGTGGGGAACCGCATGAGCAAGTGGTACGTTGAGACTACCGCGCGAAGGGCGTTCAGTCCGGGTCGTCCGAGGATAGCGTTGTAGGCCGAGGGAACACGGACGACCAAGAACCCGAGCCGCACCGTGGCCTCTGCGGGTGCAACGCCCGCAGTCACAGGCAGCTCAACGACACCTTCGGCCGAGACAGCGTCTCCAGTGAATCATCATAGTTTGCCATAGTGAGGGAGATCACCATGGCGTCGTCGTGGGGGGTCTGAACCTCCTTTACATCTTCATCACAAAAAGTGATTACATTACCGACCCTCTGCCTCTTTGCGACGGCTGCCCTTGATGCTTCAGTCGAGCCCCCCGCGTTCCTCTCGGGCCGGGGGCAGCCCCCAGTGATAGTATGGATCACGCCCGCGATGGGTCGATTCTGCTCCCGAGGCTCCGGAGGGGCCGGGTCGGCCGGACGCGAGTCTGCGGGGGGACGTCGGTCGTTCACGTATCGACCGAGACGCTCTCGGCGGATGAGAGCCTCGATCTCGTCCCGAAGCTGGAAGCAGTCTTTGGTGTCGTGGCCGTGGTCCCGGTGGTACTCACAGTACGCCCGAGAGGGCCTCCTCCCAGGGATCTTCTTCATCTGTCTCGGGACCGGGAGGTCCTCTCGCCCCTTGATTTCCATGAGGATCTAGGCCCGGGGAGTCAGGAGAGGAGTGTACCGGTTGAAACGTCGGGGCGGAGAACGAGGGCGTAGGGCGCCGTGGTTCCTCGCCGGCGACGGGCTTCTGCACCGACGCTGAGGCGTCGGGCTCCTCCCCTGGCGTGCCTCTTTTCGCCTTTTCTTCCCGAGCTTTGGAGGGATCCCGGCGGCCTCCTTGCTCCGGTGGGCGGCCGCCTCCTCGGCGTCCGCATACTGGTTCGCCCGGGACAACAGCTCCGGGAAACTCCGCGGCAGGCGTTTGTCCAGGGAGAAGGTGAGTCTGCCCTTTCGGAAGCCACGCTTCAGGGCTGAAAGAGCCACCTCCTGGCTCAGGTTCCGGACTTCCAACGTAGCCTTGTTGAAGCGGGTAAGATAATCCCGCAAGCTTTCTCCCTCGTTTTGCCGGACATCAAAGAGGGAGTCGGAGACCAGTCGCCGCCGGCTACTGACGGCGAAATGGGTAATGAAGAGGCGAGTAAACTGATCGAAGGACTGGATCGAGTTAGCCTCCAAGCCGGCGAACCACGCCCTTGCCGGGCCACGGAGGGTCGCCGGGAAAGCCTTGCAGAGGAGAGGACCTGATGCTCCGTGGAGGAGCATAAGGGTCCTGAAACTCTCGACGTGATCCCGCGGGTCCGCCGCCCCGTCATAGGGCTCGATCGCCGGCATTTTAAACCCCGGCGGATTCGGGGTCCGCAGGATCCTCGAGGCAAGCGCCGGTTGGGAGGAGATCTCCAAGTCGGCGAAGGGATCTTTAGAGTGGCCCTTCAGGACCTGGAGTTGTCGGTGGAGATCGTCCACCCGCCGGTCCAGGGAGCGCGACCGATGGGTGGGAGACAAGGAGCACCGAGAGGGGGACCGACTGGAGCGCGGGTTCCTCGAGGACTGGGGGGTCTGGGAACGCGCCCGGGCCCGCTTCTCGTACCCCGCGCAGCTCCGATGGGACGGTCCCGGCAGAATGGACCATGCTCGAGAATCTTCCTCGCGCCGACGCTCCTCCCCATGGGAGAGGAAGGAGCGCGGGTTAAGGAGGACAGGTGAGCGCTCAGGGAGCAGCGGCTCCTGGGCCCGCTGCGGCGCCCGAGACATCACACCCTGCAGGTTCTGCACCGCCTCCGCGAGGGTGCGAACCTGCTGGGGTAACTGGTCGAACTGAGCGGCTTCGACCATCTGAATGGGGGGTGGAACGGTGGAGTGTTGCTGAGAATGTGTTGGAGACGCAGCGGCCTCCCGGCCGGAGGCGCGAGAGGCCCCGCGACCGGAGGCATTGGAAGCTCCACGACCACCTCGCCGTGCCATTACGATCGCTCTAAGATTCGGCCCTTCCTCTAGCGCCAACTGTTGCTGGTGGTCCAAACCGAGAACGATTGGCACAGCGGTGTGTACGGGATTCCGTCTGAGCTGCCTTGGTTGATGTTGATTGTGCTCCACCTTCCACCGGGAAACCTGCAAGCAAGCCTCGCACCACCACTGGGGTAGTGGGGGCCCTCCGACGATCAAGTCAGAGGAGATTGGAGGAGGAGGAGAGATGATAATAGCAAGCAAGAGAGTGCTCTGGAAGATATTGCTTACCCCCCCTTCTCCCCCCAGCCGCATATATACCTGGCTGGGGGGTCTCTCAGGGGGGTTTGTCATCGTGGGGCGCGATGGAGTGGCCACTGACATGGCCGTTACAGGGCGTCGTGGAGCAGCGCTGGGTACGGCCATGACAGGGCGTAATGGAGTTCTGCTTTGTACGGCTGATACAGGAGATCGTGGAACAGCATCGGATACAGCCGTTGCAGGGAGTAGTGGAGCAGGAGGCCTCGGCGTGCCTCTGGGAAGCAGCCTGTCGTTATCAAGAGATCTCCGACTCGGGGTCGGAGTGCTGGATCAGGGGGCAGCCGACTCGGGGTCGGGCTGCGGTGCTGAGGATATCCGACTTGGGGTCGGATTGCTAGATTAAGGGGCAGCCGACTCGGGGTCGGGCTGCGAAGCCGAAGATGTCCGACTCGGGGCCGGACTGCTGGATCGAAGGGCAGCCGACTCGAGGTCGGGCTGTGGAGCCGAAGATGTCCGACTCGGGGTCGGATTGCTGGATCAAAGGACAGCCGTAGTCTTCATGGGCGCGCGTGCCGGTCACGTGGAGCATGGCGGCTTAGTTCCCCCGTAACACTATCATTTTACTAGAATCTAGTACAGACCTTTAATATAGTAACTCAATGATAGAACAACCTATAGTTCTCCACACATGGCATTACCCACTCTTATGTGCACACTACGAACTAGGCAATTTGATGGAGTGATAGCAACTATCCCTCCATCCTTTGGTGAAAATTGATATCATGAATAGCATCATCAATACCAACATTGCCTAGGTAGGATACTCAACTTCTTATCTCGATCTCTATCAAATGCAAGAATGATGCTATGGGGTCAGTTTTGTATCCATTAGAAGTCAAAATCTCATAGTGAGCTCTGCATGGGCCTGTACTCCCGAGCAGTAGCTCCTTCATGATTTATGCACTACTACAACCACTACTAGTTTTTGTACTAGTGCTTATATTTAAGTGACCATAATTGTATTAGTGTTTCGGAAAACTTGTTATTGTAATGGCCGTTGGAGTTAAATGAATATGATGTTATTTCAGTTAAATGACTATCATGTTTTCATGTTGTATAGCACTATTTCAGATAAATGACTATTATGTTTTCAGTTAAACTTGTTATTTGTACTCCTTCAACTAAAAATAGAGAAAAATGATAATCATTGTTTAGTTGCTTTAACTATGAGTTGCTCAACACCTATGAGTTGCACCAATCTTCTCCTATGATGTTAACATATAAGGCTTGATGATATCCATGTGTAGAATATATCCTATCTATGGGGCAGGAGTCAGACAGACATGGAAAGCATCTAGCTTAATAAAGTATAGGACTCCTTACATCTAAATCCACTTCTATGGCACCTTTAAATTGAAACTTGATTGTTGGAATGTTCACTTCTGTACAGCCAGCCAAGTTAAAGCAAGTGTCTAAGATAGAAAACTCAGGTGCCAGTGGATAGCCAGAAAATTATTTCAGAAACTTGGTCTTTAGTGCCTTATAGATTAAAGGCACAAGCATGGTAATCACTGTCCCTGAGTTGATAAGAACACTAGCATTAATAAATCTTGAAGCTCAAATAACCACCCTGTCAATGCTTATTCTAGTAAGGTTGAGAAAATAGAAGGGGCCTCATTGAGGATTAGAAACCTATTACATTTTCCTATGCAAACCATTGATTCCATGAAAATACACCTACTAATAGGACAGCATGAAAATACACCATTGTCTGAGATGGTGCTTAGGAAAATGATGCACTCTATCTTAGCTCCTAGTATGGAAAATACCCAGCATAAAAATACACATACTGTTTCAAGCATGTGACTGAAAAACGACAATGGTATACTTAAGAATGAGAAACACCAATGATATGTAAAAGCAGAGCACTTTAAACAGATTAACGAAGTAACAAAGACATGGCTCGTCCATTGGTCAAAAAGCAAGCCTTAATTAATAAAGTAACAGATTAACAAAGTAACATATTCTAAAAAAGACAGAAAACTATAGTACCTAAAGTGAGGCAGCAACCATCCTTTACATCCACAAATATAGAAAATAAACCACAGACATAAAATACAAACCACATGGCATCAAAAGAAGTAATCATCCTTTACATCCAAAAAGACAAAAAAAAAAATCCAAATAGCCCAAATAGCTCAATTTAACCAGAGCCACTACTCCCTCTTTTGTTCTAAATGCTACTCCCCTTGAACCAGAGCCACCACTCCCTCTACCACCTCCTCAAGGCCTCCCTCTTGTAGCAGATCCACCCTTTGTAGCAGATCCACCCCTTCCCCTTAAGGCAAATCCAGTTTTAGGTGTTCCATCACATACTTGGGGCTGCTGGGATATATTAGCTTGGCTTGAGGAGTGTTCTTGTACTTTTTTCTGTAAAAATTACAAGAAAATGATGTAAGTAATGTGATCTAATGAAATTAAAAATCTTAACAATATGTACCTAGTTTGCCATAGGAGTATGCTGGCAAGTCCTCCTATTATGGCCAAATTTCTTGCAATTATTATTCTTCACAGTGGTTGACCTTTTTCTCCTCACAGGTTCACCTTCCTCTTTTTTCCTTTTTGTTCTTGGCCTTCCAAGAAATCTTTTGAGAGGTGGAGGCTGTAAATTCTCATTATCATTTGTTGGATCAAAGTTTGCATTAGGTAATGGATGAATCACATAATTGTATGATTTCAAGTATTTTTCTATTGTGTAACATTGATCACAAAATTCCTCTAAATTTTCTCTTGTATAACCAACACATACCATAGCATGTTTACAAGATAATCCAGTGATCTCCCATCAACACAGGTACAACTTCTTTTACTCAAATCAACAACAAATTTTCTACTTCCTTCCAACACTTGGAATTCTTGCTTGCTTGCTGGTATCAACTTACAGACCCTTGAGACTTGTATAGTTTTATCCAATCTTAACCTAGCAAAAGGAGTAAGTTTGCCATCCCAAGTACATCCCTTTGTATACCTCTTCTGTAGTCTACTCATCAGCTTTATCCTCATATTCTCAAGCAAGCCAAGAATGGGCTTGCTCCTAAACTTTCTCATCTATTGATTAACAGACTCACGCATATTATTAATGATGTGGTCACTCCGAGCTTCTAGACAAAAAGCATGCCTTGCCCACATTGATAGAGATATTTTCATCATGTGTTAATAAGCCTCGGCATCATGCTCCTTCATTCTTTTCATAGCATCTTCAAACAAAACCTGATCATATGCTTTCACAACATTCCAAAAGTCAAACCTCACCAATAAACCAAGAAACTTTGATCTAAAATTTCTATACAAATGCCTAGCATAGAATCTATGATTGGCATCGAGGAATATCTTAGAAACTACCTCAACCAAACCCTACACATTGATTAGGCAGTATGAGTAAACTATTCACATAATGAAAATTAAATAACTTATAAGCAAATTAAAGCATGAAATGTGAAAGAACTGCATACCTTTTGCTTAACAAACATTATAATTAATGGCCTCTCTATTGTATCTCTACCAAAGTAAATATATAGATCCTCCAAAAAGAACCTCCAATTATCCCTTTCACTCACTCCAGTACACCATAAGCCATAGAAAATAGTTTCCTATTTCCATCAATAAAAAGTGCACAAAGTAGTACACCACCAAAGGTCTCTTTCAAATGACAGCCATCCAATCTTAAAAAGAGTCTGCAACCCTCTAAATAGCCCTTCTTCATTGCCTCGAAGCATACAAAGATCCTTTTAAACATTGAAGACTTTTTAGATTACGCATGCCTCTCATGTAACTTGAGTTTTACCAATGTATTAGGATTCTTTGCCCTAAGTAGTTTAGCATATCTAGGCAACTTGGAATAGGACTCACTATGCTTTCACTCCACCCCTTCTAAAGCTTTTCTTTTTGCTCTATATAGTTACATCATGTGAGCCTCAATGCCATACTTTTCAGCTAAAATTTGGTACATTAGCTCATAACTCATATGTGGATCTGCCTTTAAGTGATGCTCTAATCCCTGGCTATCCATTTGGAGTTTGCATTATTATTCTTTATAGGCCTTACACATGTATGCTACCCCCGTAAGGTTTTTAGCATGAATGTTTTATTATCAGGAGTAATGGATGCATGAATTCTCCAATTACATCCATAACCTAAGCTGTGGGCAGTCACTCTCTTAGGTTCATTCTTATCTCTCTAAAGTTCACAGCCACCCTGGAAGTATAATCTCTCAATGCACTCCTGAACTCGTCACATCCACAAATAGTTTTTCTTCCTCAAACACAATTTGTCCCACCTCTACAACCTTAAATAGTTTGCCCAGTATAATCAGGTAGGAGAAGTTCTTTCTCCTCACCCTAGAATTGGACTCCTCCTCACTGTTCGCTAGATCAATTGACTCATCATAGTTCACATTACTCAATTGATCATCATTGCCATCATCCTCAGATCTCTCATCATCGCCTCATCAGTTGAGTTATTCTTATCCACATCATTTGGATCTTCCTCCATCATCCAGTCACCATCATTTGAGTCAGAAAAATGATAAACTTCAACAACAATTCAGGCACATCATCTTCCATACCAATTTGTACTAATGCACTCTTTCTACCATCTGTCTCACATCTACCTCCAACTTACCCTCCAACTTCACCTCCAACATCCTCTCCAACTTGACATTTAACTTCAACTTCACCTACATCCCATCCACAAGGACTAACTATAGAAGAAACTAGATTATCAACATTATCTTTAACAAACAAGTGAATCTTATTAACTCCTTCATGTATGCTAAACCTACAGATCACATCATTATCATTCTCAATCAAAATACCCACTAGTATTGGCATATGAGATAATAAGATTTATATCCCTCTTACCAATTAGTATCCACAAATCAACCACCATTTTCAAGTACGAATAATAATCTTCGTCTACATTATCAATCCAATATTGTCTATCCCCATAGTGCACAACCAAATTATGATAAGCCATTGCACCCCTACATAAATCAATCATTGTATATTAGTTCATATAAAGTTAATAGCTCACCATGTAAAAGATGGTGTTCTAACCAAAATGATATGGTTACAAACAGTGATGAAAAAATCCTCATAAAACTGATAAATCCATTTCATGAATGAGTTGTACGGTCATTATATGATTAATATGTAAAAGCTAAATATGCATGCCTTTTCTTTAATTTGAAAGAAGAAAAGACCACAGTGTTGCACGTATAACATAAACAGAATAAAAAAAATGCTATTGCGAGCCACCATTGTTTTAATTTCAGTCGATAAAAACTTACGGTGGGACATAGAAAGCGACGTTTGAGAAAAGCCACCATTACTACTGCAAACCTTGACCAGCATAAGAGGAAGGGGACCACCAACGAAGTTCATTTACAAAAAATTCAATTGACCTACATTTTAAAAAGTTGAAGTTGACATTTCTTTTCCAAACATGTCTAGAATTACAATTAGAGTTGATTGTCAACTTGAGTTCATTTTCTACAGATAATTAGAGTTCGTTTACAACACCATAGGGAGAAAGGAACCACCTACGATTATTTTTCCAATATTTCAAGTGAAAATATTTCATTT
This sequence comes from Phoenix dactylifera, assembly GCF_051530095.1. NCBI lineage: Eukaryota > Viridiplantae > Streptophyta > Magnoliopsida > Arecales > Arecaceae > Phoenix > Phoenix dactylifera. The sequence continues at coordinate 8,859,697 of NC_143201.1, forward strand.
CGAACACTGATACAACACAAAAAAATAAGACACGAGGGCAAATAAAATAGCCTATTTTTCTAGCAAAAAACATCAAAATCCTCTCCTTCTTTTTTCTAAAAAGGTACAAATTTATTAAAAAGACAAAAAAATGAAGTGAACTTACCTAGTGCTAGGCTTTTTGTCACTTGGATACGTTTAGTCGATCGGAGTAATATCCAGCGAATAAAAAATATAAATATTATAATTCTTGCGAGATTAATCAAAGAAGCTAAGAAGCCCTAATCTTCATAGAAATGGGGAGACAAGTTGGGGAAAAGGGGCCGAGATTGTTTGGTTAGGCATCAATAATATCTAGAAGTACTTTTGTCTTTTCATATTACATAAACCTGACATCGTTAAATTTCAAAAATTTAAGTATAGATTTTCCAAATTAATGGATTCAAGTATAATAAATACAAATCTCATAAAAAATTTTGTAATTTACTCAAAAAACATGACTTCATCCCCTTGCACTAGCATAGCATGTCTCTCCAAATGGCTTGAGAATCTCCAAAGGCTAAATATTGGTTACATATATATAGGCTTCCTATAGGACACGCAGTTGATAACCCAGGGGAGGTTTTCGGATTGTTCTTCAGTAAATAAATGATATTCCGCATCCAACCCGTGAAAGATTACACGCCATGACAAGATGAAAGGTTCCAATCTGAAATCAATTGCAACTGTGGGCCAACCATGGTTTAAATTTTTTCCAGCCATCTTTACACCGTATGTCCAGCTTTGTGACCGTGAGATGATCTGGTCCAGTACGCCTGGGCTGGAGACTTCAGTTCAGGACAGCTTTTGTCTACATCTATGATGTAAACAACTGAAGAGACTCGGGTGACAGCCCTTTCCAATTCTTTCATTTTTTCTTCCTTCTTTCTCAAGGTGCTGTGGCACTCTGAAATTTAGGTTTGCCTTTGCAGAGTTGTATGCCGTTGTAGTTAAATGAATGTAGGGTAGCAGATTAGGAATCCATCTGTTAGCGGGCCTGCAGTAAAACATCAGGGTACTCTCAGCCATCGTCACCTCCGGGGACCGCAATCCCACAACTGCTGGAGAAGATCGTTGGGTGCGACATCAGTTCTCTTCGCTGAATGCTATAGGTTACTGCTTTTTTTATTGGATTGTGAAAGAACGTAGGAAGCCCATAAGAAAAAACAATGGTTTATCCCCCCAGTTCAGGAATCACCAAGGGCCATAGTTCCTGATAAAACATGAGATGATTGCTAATGGCTAACATGCATTCTGCTTACAGCTCCCCCAGTCATCTGCGAAGCCTGTGAAAAACATGTCAAAGGTTGCATCAATCTAGCCCTTCTTTTAGCTATTCAGATGCATGTCGCATTCACAAGCTTCCTTGGTACTTGGTCCATAAAGGATTCATCTTCGCAGACAGCTCATTAGGCTGGTGGTTTTGCCAAAGCTGCAACACCAAATGCTCTGCTGTGATGGCCAACTGAAGAAATGTTTTTAAGGTCTGTTAAATTGTAAGTTCAAAGAAAAGAAAGACGTTGAGAGCCTCGACATGCAGCGAGGTTTGTGTTAGAGCCTGATAGCATGTGGTCGTCGTTGATGAGGGCCAAATATGGAGCTCTGATATCTGGAGTGCATGGAGGGCGCTCCCATTCTCCGGTGTGAAGGGAGATGTGTGCTAGGGTTGCGCTGGTGCTACCAGAGATGAGATGGGTCATTGGAGATGGGCGGTCTATAGATGTTTTGGAGGACAGGTGGGTGACTGAGCAGCCGATCAGCGGACTTCCGACCTTGGTGGACTCGACGAGGATTGCTGGATTTAGGGTTAGTGATTTGATGGACCCAGAGAGGGGCTGCTGGAGGGAGGGTCTGATTCGGGAGGTGTTTGGGGAACAGTTGGCAGTGATGATCATGGATCTTTCGATTCCTATGCAGGAGGTGCCAGATAGGTTAGCCTGGTGGCCGACGGGCCGAGTGCAGGTGCGAGCCAGGAATCTCCACACTTTGATCAGTAGGGTGCCAGATCGGCAGATTGAGGGCAGATGGATATGGCGGTTGCGGTGTCATCCGCGGGTGGCGCTCTTCTTCTGTAAGGTGGCATGAGGATGTCTACCGACCAGGAGTATGCTAGCCGGACGGGGCATGCGGATTTCTCAGTGCTGTGAGTTGTGTTCAAGTATCGAGGAGACCATTGACCATGTTCTATTGCAATATCCCAGGGCTAGAGAGATATGGAGCAGGTCTCCTGTTCTGCTACCCCATTCGGTGGAGTCGGCTCAGGATCAGATGCACGTATTGAGAGCCTCTATGCGGAGCCCTTGTTCTGTTGAGGCGGGCATCATGATGGCACACTTGACTTATCATATTTGGCTGGATAGGAATGCTGGTCTATTTGAGGATAGGAGGTGGTCCTCGAGGATGATGGTGGATCGAGCTGTGCTACATGCAGGGGAGATCATCGCGGCTACTGCTTGGTTCACTTCTGGAATGGCTAGGAACATCTGGGGTACTCTTTCCGCTGCTATAGCGCCTAGGTTCGCTCTTGTTTCTTGGGTACCCTACCCCTTGGTCATCTCAAGGTGAATTTTGATGGTAGTCGGTCGGTGGATGGTGTCTCTGGAGGTGTGGAATTTGTGATCAGAGACGGAGGGGCAGATTGATAGCCGCTGGTGGCCGTTGCATACCAGGGCTTACCGTTGTTGGAGCAGAGCTGCGGGCTGCTTGAGAGGGCTTATCCTACGCAAGAAGAGTCATCGGCGCCGTCCGGATGCATCTCGAGGGAGACTCTTCGATGGTGATCGATTGGATCCAGAGGGTGGACAGGTTCGGTGACGGTCATCCGTTCATCCGTGAGACTAGGAGACTGGTTCAGGAGATGGGTGATTCTCATGCTACACATGTGTACCGAAAGGCGAACAGAGCTGCTGACTGGGTCGCCTCATACGTCGCCCGGCATTCCGAAGAGTTTCTTTGGACATCAGCAGCTGATAGTCCCACTCCATTATTCTCTTTACTTTCTTTTGATATGGCTGGATGTACTCAAGTTAAAGTTATATGAACGGCTGTTTTCATCAAAAAAAAAAAAAAAGAGAAAAGAAAGACGTGAAAATCATTAGAAAAATCATTTTATACTACTATTCTATTTGTTAAACAATTCAAGTCGAAAACTAAAATGGAAGAAAGAACAAAGAGAAGTTTCCACTTGTAAAGGTTCAGAATTCTGGAATGGCATCGTATTATGTTGAAAATTAAAATGCAAATTCATAAGCAGACATTCGAGGCCACAAGGTGTCAGATTATATATTTGAAGAGCTCGAACAGAAGCAGCATCACAGATTAGAGAATTGAAATTCTTTTGCTTATTCTACGAGAACCCTAACAACTTGCAAGTATTCTGAAAGTATTCTGAAAACGACCATGGGTCATCTGGTGCAACTGTCTTCTGAAAGTATTCTGTTTGTTGAGCATGCACTAACAAAGAGCAAATACTTCTAATACACGAACGGTAGTATCCTCCATGGAACCAACTTGCAATATTCTGCCCAGACTTCCTTGTACTTCTGTGAACACCTTGCTTCGTCTCTCCTCTCCCTCCATATAAGTAGAATAAGAAGGTAGATAGGATAGAAGTACGGAATCACAGAACTGCAAGAGCCGTTAACTGTTACTTGAACTGCAACTATCAAGAACAATATGCAGATAGGGAGGGAGAAAATCACCTTGCCCCACAAGGCAAACTGAAAGAAAGTGCCAGCAGTAAATCTCCAAGGTAATTGCAATGTCTGGCAATACCCCTGCAAAAATGAATTAACACATTGAGAGTGACGTGTGAGACCATGTCTCCAGTTTTTAAAATCATATCTGGGTCCCAAGTGTCTAACAATATTAATATTTCTCATAGTTGCATCCACAATACTATAAACAATGTGGAAACATGGTTGAGTGCTGAATGCCTAATAGTTAGCCTCAATGAAGATGTCAAAAAAGTCATTGACTTATATTCAGTCAAGCTATTTTAAAAACCACACATTTTGCTTTCAAATGCTCAACTGCAAGGTTGACAAGTACTAGTCTGTTCATGGAAAAGCTATTTTTATAATCATTAACATACCATGTTAACTAAACCAACCCCAAATGCTTAAGCTAATATGGGAAGGATCAACAATGCATATTAGGCTTAACATCTATACTCACATATGGCCTGAACTACAAACCTGGAGAGATAACTGAGTCAAGACATACCGAAAACATGATAACAGAACCCAAATAATGAAATGAATAACTAAACTGGAAGGAATCAAACTCTTGACCTCCAGCAAACCTGAGTCCGACAATAGGTTAAGAAACAATAGAAGCAAGCAACGTGTGGCGGACTTATGTACTTCTCATTCGAATTTTAGAATATTTATAGTAAGTGTATATGAGCTTGTGAAGTTGGAGTTGGGATTTTATAACAATAAGATGGGGAGAAACTACCATGATCACAAAAATTCTGGTTATTGAGGTGTTCCAACTAAACTTGGTTAAAACAAATAAAATAATGCTTCAAATACCAAACTGTTTTATCTCTAATATGTTTTCTAATTTTCAAATATTAATTTATTGACAGGATCTAGAAAAAGAAAATTCAATGGGGTTCAGCACATTCAAACCTGTGATTATAAAATTTTGTACCGGCTAGTATGGGCCAGTACGAACCGGTCCGAGCTGCTTCCGGTACCTGATCCGGTACCAGAAGCTTTTCTTTGAAAAATCGGCTGGTACGACTGCCGTACCGCTCGGTACCGGTGACGTACCGGTGCGAATCGGCTGGTTCGCACTGGTACGTCAATTTTTTTTTCAAACTATAGCGCCGCTCGGTACGGGACCGGTACGGACCAGACCGGTCCGAGCTGCCACCGGTACGCCGACCGGTACTGGTACGACGGACCTTGATCCATATTATTTTCCTTTTTGTGGGATTTTATATTATTTATTTAAGATGGCGAATAACTATTACATGATTTTAACTATTAAAACATTTTGTTGGTAATGAACACTAAAAACAGTTGAGATAGCATTTATATCTTTAAAAATCTATTGCAATAATGTTTCGAGAATTTACCAGTAACCGGAAGCAAGCAACTTTCCTCCAATAACTACTGGTTGTTTACCCCATATGTGAGCTTTAGGGTTCTTCTTAAAAACATGTTTCTGCTTGTTGGCTCCCCTGAATACTCGATAACTGCATGATTCATAGGAAAGCTGATCAAAACATGAGCATACTTATAAAAGGAACTAGCACTCGAGACATAAGTGTTAACCCAAAAAGGGCATCAGATTTTTTAATTATAATGAAACAATATAATTTTACCCAATAATAAAAGTCAAGCAATTGGCTACCGCTGCAACCTTTGGTAGCTCCACTTTGTTTTTCAAAAGCCACCAACCCTGGACCAAAATATAGACAGAATAAATAAAATGAGAAATTTCAGTTAAAATTAAGCAAATTTTCAAACAGACTCAAGTTTAAGATGTTCCAAAAGGTTGGAAGTTCATAGACAGAAGTTGTCGCCTAGCTACACAGCAAGAGATGCTAACGGTCCTCAATGATGGGCATTATGGGCTTCATGCACAGAAGTTTGTTATGGATCTTTCAGTTTATCTTCAATGCATGGGCAGTGACGTTAAAAGACACATGATATGAAAGAAGTATCAAAGGAGCACATGTTTCTGAAAATCAATGCATTGGGAATGATGTGATATGAGGAAATTCTATAATCAGAGAAAAAATTAACTTTTCAAGATGAGAGAAAAATGAGTAGAAGTCCCGAAGGGTTTTGGGTCTGTTGAAGTTTCCAACATTCAAAGAACATCATAGGTATTATACATGGCTACATGATTTAATATAAAGAGGGGAGTGTGGAGGGGTTCCTTAGAGGATGAAAGTCTAGCTATCAGGGTCGATGGAAAACCTAAATCCAAAGCATTGTTTTTAAAAACCACTGAAAACTAGGACAGTATGACTGGTATCATACCATTCTACTGTCAAGCCGGCAACATTATCGGCACCCAGATACCAACACAGCTGTACCCGTACGTACCAATCTCACCGGTCTGTACCAATGTACACTGACATACCATAATGGTTGTACCAATCAGTACCGATGGTTTTTCAATTTTTCAGAATATGTTAGTTTTAGTACATACAAACAGTACCAGTACAGTACCCATACTGCACCTTTCTGATGGAAAAACGGCATGGGGTTCGATACTAGTATTTAAGAACTTGATTCAAAGATTATCGTCAAGTGAACTTTCTGCAAAAAATGTTATAAGGGCATGGAGATGTCATGGACAAGTTAAAATTAACTTGCCTGAATACTAAATGTGAAAGGGATGAAAACTAGATCTCCAAAGACCAGCATAAAGCCCAACCTTTCTGCAATAATGTCCCACCTATTAATTATAACCAAATTTATGCCGATTAGTTTCATAAATCAGATTACATTACAGATAAATCATAAGGAAAGGCAACAGCAAAGCAGCATTTATGCTATAATGAATGAAAGTACGAAATCATAGCCACACAGGATTAACTTTTAAAGATTATGATAGTGTGGTATTGCACATCAGCAAGTGATTGCATAACAGGCCCAAGGAAATGGCACAGAAGCACATTACCTCCGCAATTTTACATAAACGAGATAGTTTGACCTAAAGCTTGCAACTAGATACGGAAAATACATCAAGCTGAGTATGTTAAATTACACATTCCTTTAAATTCCCTAAATGCAGATCATTAAAAAAATAATGGAAAGAATATTAACATTGTTTTTATACTAGAAAACATCTCTTTCTAAGCTAAACCTCTAAACTTTCAGCGTAGAGTCAATTATGGAAGAATTGTTTTCTAAAGCCTTGAACAAATCAAAACTAGGTCAACATAATAAAATATAACATATATTTTTAAGAGAAAAAATAAAACTATATGCATGCACTCATAAATTATGAAAACAGGGAAATAATCAATCTCTTTGTTGTTCAAAGTGGCACAGGAACAGGTGTCGGAAGGTATCTCTGAAATGGTTTTGATGGCCTAATCTAGCAATCTTGCTTGTGATACTCACATGAGAAATTACAAAAGAGATATAATGTGTTCCTGCTATGTTCCTTCTCACAAACAATTTAACAAAATTCTAGCATAGCCACCAAAAGACTTCATCCATTAATTTGCTGCCAGACTCATCTTCTTTATTTTGGAGTCATAAACCTTTTCAAAATTATTGTTTACAAATGTTCCTCCTATTTGTATAATTATACTAAAACGGTGTCGTCTATATGCAGCATATTACCCGAATCCCCGGTTCTAGTACGAGAGTGGAATTGGTATAGATGATAAGCTTCTCAATGCTCTGTGTAATGTTATTTACAAGATGGAGCCTGATCCAGAAATCGCTGCGTCATGTATAGAAGAGGTAACTATGATTTAGCAGCATGTGTAAGTATATCAGATTTTCTATTATTAACATAGTACAACACGCTTCTTTTTCACCAACCAAATTATTTAGAGAGGGTAGCTATAGCTTTGGACGGCGACCAGCTGTCATGAGCAAGACAACTATAAATCCAGGTACAATACAAATCAGCAAGATATTTTTGCAGCTGAATTATCTTCAACTATGAGGTTGTCATATATGTAATTATCTTCAATATTTTTGCAGCTGAATGGCAGATTCATTTTGGCGGATCCACGAAAAATCTTAAGCAAATAGCTATTCGGATCCTCTTAAAAACGGTCTCCTTGAGTGACTGTAAGCACAACTGGTCTACTTTTGCCCTCATCCACAGCAAACAAAGGAATCGTTTGATACAAAAGCGCCTCAACGACTTAGTTTATGTGCACTACAATCTGCAGTTGAGGCTAAAATGCATTCAAAAGAAAGTGGAGCTCAAGTATGCAGATTCCATCTATAGAATTTTCACAGATGATGACGATGATCCTATGCTCGGCTGGCTTGTGAGCCAGCAACAGAAGCCCGAGCTTGACGAGCTCGGATCGCCTTGACGACCAGCCAGCTTGACGCAAAACGGGGGTGGGTGCTGCTGGATTTTTGGTGAATGATGGTTGAAATTGGTTGGACCAAAAGCTAATTTGGGTTAGGACGTGGAAGGAAAGAATTAGGCCTGCAATTTAGATCTGAAACCTAAAAAAATTTGATAATTAGGGCGTCAAAGGATTAGGGCTATTGCGTCAAGAAAGTGGGCGGATGGAAGGATCAATGGAAGGTGCTGCGGTTTGGGTAATATATGATAACTACGGGCTGAATAAAAGAGTCTCACCTCTATCCTAAACCCAATGATTTTCCGGCGTCTCACCGAGGAAAAAAAACTTTTGGAGTCTCACCAAAGGAGGAAGAAGCCTCACGCCTCTCAATCTCAAGAGCAATTGAAAACCAAAATTAATTATGAATTTTATTCTTCAACCTCCCCTTCATATAGAGTAAGAGGTTGAAAAGATAAGGACTCTTACAACCAGAATTTTAGGACTCCAACTAAATATGGACTATATTAAATCAAATTAATCATTTGACGAAATCAGCTAACGAAACCAGCTGACGAAATCAACTAACAAAATTTACTAAACCAACTAAGAAATCCAAATAACTAGGACTCTTTAAAGACACATGCACTAAGAGTCCAAATCAGCTAGAACTCTTTCAAACGACACATGGACTCAATGAACAAAACTCCAAATAATCTAGAACTCCTTATGGCGCATGGAAGAGAGTCCAAATCAACTAGGACTCTTCCCCAAATGCAACATGGACCAAATAGACAACTCCTAATCACTTTGACATTAGAGAGAATCTAGGACAACTCGACTTTGACCAAGTCAAAGACTCCACATCATGCTTTGATCTTCATGTCATCTAATTGCCACTTGGCACTCAATTACATGGACTCAATAATCAAACACAAATCAGCAAATTACAAACCCAAATTAAGGACCCAATGTAACTAGGTGTTGAAAATATTGGACCCATTATGTTTCGGGCACACCCAAGCGACGATCCAAACACGACGTGATGACTCGGGCTCCTGCTCCTGCATCAATTCTTTCCGATTGAGAAAAACTCGACTCCGTCGAGTTATGGCTGAAGAGCTCATGCAAATCTGAATTCTGGTGCGGAATCTCCTCTATCTTCAGCCATGTATAATCTGAAAGGGGTCGGTTCTTCCACTTCACTAAGAATTTCTGTTATCCTTCCTGGTGTGCCATAATATAAAACTCCTCCGATCGAAGAACCTGAAGATCTTGTTAAAAGTGTTGCTTGTACTCCTCTCAGCTTTGACTAAAAATCGGATTATTTACCTCGAAATCTAATGGCATCTCTTCTGAAATTTCAGAACCAACCGATGCTAATACGGTTCCATCTTCATGGCTGATCTCCGCTGAATTTTTTGAACTGTCTTTCTTAGGCAATTCTCTTGGAGTTACCTCAGAAAAATTATCTAAAAAAGATTCAAATTCAGATGAGATCACCCCCAAAATTTTATCTTCCATGCTGGCTTCCTCCTTGTCCTCAATCTTAGCGAGTCTAGGGAGAACTTCAGAGGAAGGAGAAGAAATCTCAGCGGTAGGGACATCATCAGATGGTGCTGCTGAATTTTCAGAATCAATGTCAAGATCTTCAAATATTTGCTGATCTTTAGTCGGACAAATATCAGCAAAGTGCTCTCGGCCACCGCACTTGGAGCAATCGAGTTTGCCTCTTCTTTGCGGCATGGGACTCACTATTTTTTTGCTGAATTTTGTTGTTCCTCTCTCCAAATATGTACCCCTATTTGCAGAAATTTCAGATCTTATGAATGAAGAAATAGCTCAAGTGCCTTTGTTGCTGTGTTGCTGTGGTTTGACATGACTACGACGTCGTAATTCTGTCTCCACAACATCCATCTTTCATGCTAAGGCAGCCATTTGATTTTGAACTTCATACATCAGATCTTGTAATCGTTTAATATTGTAGGGATAGTATTGATCGACATAGTAGGGACCATAATAGTAGGGACGACTTCGTCTCACTCATGTGGATCGATTTGCTCTGATACCAATTGACGCGGAACGAGGATGGGTGCTAAAGTTCGCCGTACCGGTACCGAACCCCGTACCGGTGTCGCACTAGTATGGGCGTACCGAATGTCGGTACGGTATGATATGCAGTATGCCAGGCGTACCGACATTGGCGTACCGATACCGGTACCCATCGGTACGGGTACGATATGCCCGGTACCGGGCAGTACCGACCGGTACAGCATACCATGGGTGCTACTGAACTTTTGGTGGATGATGGCTGAAATTGGTTAGACCCAAAGCTAATTTAGGTTAGGACGTGAGAGGAAGAGATTAGGCCTGCGATTTAGATCTGAAACCTAAAGAACTTTGTGGTGATTAGGGCGTCAAAAGATTAGGGCTATTGCGTGAAGAAGGTGGGCGGATAGACGAAGGATCAATAGAAGGTGCTGCGGTTTGGGTAGTATATGATAATTATAGGCTGAATAGAAGAGTCTCACTTCTATCCTAAACCCAATCTCACCTAGAAAGAAAACCTTTGGAGTCTCACCAAAGAAGGAAAAAGAAGCCTCATGTCTCTCAATCTTAAGAGCAAGTAAAAACCAAAATTAATTCTGAATTTTATTCTTCAACCTTCCCTTTATATAGAGTAAGAGGTTGGAAAGATAAGGACTCTTACAACCAGAATTTTAGGACTCCAACTAAACATGGACTCTTTTAAATCAAATCAATGATTTGACGAAATCAACTAACGAAATCAACTAACAAAATCTACTAAACCGACTAAGACTCCCAAATAACTAGGACTCTTTAAAGACACATGCACTAAGAGTCCAAATCAGCTAGGACTCTTGGTCCACTCTATAAAGGATGGAAGTAGTTCACTTTCGGGCTATAACTTCCAGCATGCTCATAAAAGCTAACCAAGTGGTCAATTGGTTATCCAGAATTATGGTGACGGTGGATGACTTGTACGTTTGGTATCCTACAATGAATAGGGCGTTTGAGTCATAGACAGAGACACTCAGGAGAGCAGACTTTGTACAAGCATTTTATTTAGGATAATCTAACGCCATTTGAGCTATTTAACAAGAGAATTACTATCGGGTCCTTATTGTTGTAAGTAAATAGAATGTAGCAAAAGAAATATATAGGTTAACCATTAGCTTGGGAAACTAATGCCACATATTTTGTATTAAAGAGAAAGTATCATACTTATGTAATAATTGGATGAAAAGGAAGAGAATTTTGTGTTACTATAAACCACCAATCCTAATATGGTTGCTAATTGCCGTGAGAAAACGATGTAGGGTGTGAAGAGTAAAAAGTTAAAATAGATGAAAAAAAACCAACAACCTCTTGATAAGTTGTGGTGATAGTAGCACTGAGAAACTAAATCAGATTCTTTTGCTTGTGGAGAAGTAAAAGATGTACTTACGTGGAGGTCATGAATTCCTCATAGAAGAAGTAGTCTGTAATATACAACTGCAGGAAAAAAGTAAGAAATAAATATCAGTAACTTCTAATTTTAGAAGCACCAATAGATTTAAAAATTAGATAGCACAATACCGCACAAAAAAGGTGGTAAAGGATGACTGAAAGGTTTGCAGTGCCAGTTTGATAGCTCTTCGCCAATAAAGAGAGATTGATTAATAACCATCCCATCATTCCAGCTCTGACAAAAAAGAATCTAGAAAAGGAGTAGGGTTCAAAATCCATTCGAAGAATATATAACATAACTGATAGTTACCTGTTACTATAAGTAGGCAGCATAACCTATATTTTCTCCATAATTTGCTAGCATGGAGAAAGAGAGGAGGGGTAAGCCAGAACACAATTTAGCTAACAATCTTCAATAGAGACTTTGGTATAATCAAGAATGGTAATATCCAAAATTCTGACAATTGTCACAATATCATAAAGGCATGTAACCACATTAATGGACAACAGAAGTTTCTCATCAGCAGTAAGTTCCATGTTAAGTTTTTCTACATTTAGGAAGTTGTGTTGATTTAAATAAGCAGCATACAGTTAATGCTCGAATGAAATAACAGGCTTGACCAGGATTCAATGCACTGGGACTCAAAGCCTGTCTCAAGCCTATGGTGGTGCAACAGCACAGTGAAAAAGTGCTTTCGTTGTTGTGGAATAAGAAACCTTCGTATCTTAATGCATGTATTTAATTTATTCGGAGCTATTAGAGCGGGATCCACTTTTTGGGGAATATGAGTCGAAGCAATAACAAGAATATTTCTAGTGGAACATCTTTCACAGGTCAAGCTAGCTGAACTAAACCCACCTGGTTAACAATTATCCCATTCCCAACTCATTCACATAATTGATTGGTAGATTGAGCACAAAGGTTGATGTTGTATCTGAATTCTATGGGCCAGACCCATTTTTTACTTACTCCTGACATATGCTCCATTTGGTAGAGCTTTTTGGCCCTCGAAAAAGTGCTTCTTCCAGGCCGAAAGCCCTTTTAGGTGATTTTGATGTGTTTGATAAAAAGTTTGAAATAATTTTCTATCCATGGTCTACCGTACTATCTCATACAACCTGGTATAGGGCATACTATACAATTCCAGATAGGAACCAGAACGAAACTCAAGTTTGGGTTAGTACAGATATTGCCCCATACCAAGGTGTTACGCCCCGTACCGAGGCGTGTATCGATCCATACCGAGGTGTGTATCGACCCATATCGAGATATACAAAGATAAAAACCAAAAAAAATGGTTAGAGAGTTGTTACGACACGAAGTGTGTACCGTACAATACCGAACCAGTAAGGTACTAGTATAATACCCAGTACCAAGATTGCGGATCTTATTTCTACCTCTATAAAACATGAAAAAAGTTTGTTGAGGCAAAGCTACACTTTGGAGCTTTTGGGCAAAACTCTACTTGAGATGCACCGAGAAGATATGTTCCTTTTAAAGAAAATTCCATGAAGATGAAAATAACCATGCTAACGGTTTTTGATAGTACAATATAATAACTATATAGTATACTATAATATGATATCATTTACTATAATACAATATAATAACAATATAATACAATATAATAATATGATATATAAAAGTATAGTATTATTCTAATAGTATAATAATATATTATAAGATTGTTATAAAAAGGTACAGTATTGTTAGAATAATATAATATATTATAAGATATAATAAAATAAAGAGAAAATTACTTAAACACCCCTCAAGCATAGGCCAGTTTCACTCTATGCCTCACGATTTTAAAAAGTTTCAAAATGGTCCCTAAAGTTTAATAAATGGTTTAAAGTGGTCCCAAGCCCCATCTGGTGCCCAACATCATAAGTCCATCAAGTTGGACAATTTTGCCCTTACCTTTGTTAACTATTTTCTTTTTGAGGATTTTTCAAAAAAAAGCCCCAATCCTTCCACTCTAACCCCTCCACTCCACTTTACCCCCTCCATTCTACTCTTCCCACTCCAAAACACTCCCCAATGCTTCCGTTCAACGCATTCCCCATCAAATGTTGTGCCTCTCCATCAACTATTGTGCCTTCCCATCAACCATTGTGCTTCCCCATCTACTGGCCCCCTCTTTTTTCCTCTATGCCTCCCCATCCACCATGCCTCACTGTCTGTTGTTCCTCCCCTCCACTTTGCCTCCCCTTCACCGTGCCTCTCCTTCGCTCTGCCCTTCCTCTGTGAACCGTCTGGCTCCTTCTCAAGCCTCCACAAAAGATTGAATTCAAAAGTTAGGAAGCTAAGCTTTTGTCCTTAATTTCTCTATTTTGGAATACAATGTATCTTCTATTTAAGGTTGTTGTTCTAGGCAGTGCAGAAAGGCTCTTAGTACTGCTCTCTATGATCAGATTATTGAGAAAATGTATTCCTTTAATTGATTCAAAGAATAGGATATAACTAGGATCCCTATCTGATTAAATAAATGTTTGAAAGAGCTGCCACAGGGGCTGCTGCTGCAGAGGCTAAAGATTATCTTAGATTATTAGATTCTCTCATTAAGAGCATAAACAAACATGGTTAGATTGTCCCTATGCTGCAGTGCTCTTAGGATGTGCTGCAATTGGCACTTTGAAACTTGGATGTACTGAACCTTTTAACCATGTTAATACTCGAAACTATTGTGTTCCACAGTGGTGAAACTGGAACTATTTTGCTAGCTCAAATTAGTATTGCGATGTTGCACCATAACAGGTGAATTTGATTGTATTTGACAATGTTGTGCTGGCCGAAATTAGTTGTAATTGAGATTGGAGTGGTATAATATTTTTAACCTTGTTGTAATTGACATCGGAATGTTTTGATGTGTGATTTCACTCTTTATCAGGTTTCAGTCCATAGTTGTACAGGCTGCAAAGAAAATATGCAGTGGTACACAGGGAACTCATTGACACTTTTCTGAACTTGAGGGGGGGAGTAAGTGGAACCATTGGAAAACTTTAAGGAGGTGATGTGCATCAACATTATAAACTCCAGGGAGTGCAAGTGTAACCAATGAAAACTTGAGGTGGTGTAAGTGACACACTTACAAACTTTAATTTAGCCAAACTGCATTGCATTACACAATTACCGCATGAAGTCCATTGGCCTCCTTGTAATAGTGATGAATTTGGTAAATTGGTGTGGAGACTAGACACATTTTACTTGATAGGAGCTTTGTAAAATATGCTTCCATTTTCTTTGTAAATGTATAATTTAATTGCTTCAATATGTTATTCCAATATTTATCAGGTTTCAGTCCATAGTTGTGCGGAGTGCAAAGAAAATAAGTAATCATATACGAGCTACTTATTGACATTTACTAAACTTGAGAGGGTGTAAATGGAACTAATGTCAACTTGAGAGGGTGTAAGTAACACAAGTAAAAAGTTTAATTTACCCAAAATACATTGCATGTAACGATTACCAGTACATGACTTCCATTGACGGACTTCTCTTGAAAAACAAGACAACGTCAACCCTTTACAGAGAACTTTCTAACCCTCTTCACCCATTATAGAGAACTTCCTATCCCTCTAACCCATTAAAGTGAACTTCCTAACCCTCTAATCCATTACAAGGAACTTCTGAAACTACCTTCTCCTATAGCATGATGCTAGCCGAGAGCCAACAAACACCCAGCCATCAACCATGAGCCAAGCACACAACAGTTGAGACATTTCTTGTTAGCTTTGTGAATCTGGAGCTCAATCTCAAGCTTCTTGTTGCATTGGAAAAGCCTATTGATGATCCCCTTCTCATGTGCAGAAGTGGGAGGATCATGCCATAAGAAATACCCACCTCCTATTCAATTATAATGGCAAGGATTGAATGAGCTTCAAGCTTGACTTCGAGCTCAGAAGTGGGGGCATCCATGGAAGCTCAAAGGGGAGATAAGCTTACCTCATACAATGAACATCCATAGAAGCACCGACTGGATTTGTCAACATCCATGATGTCCTATAAGCCCTTCTTCCGAAATAGCAAAACCAAACCAAAAAGAAAGAGGTACCTGATACATGGCTTGAAGAGGAATCATGCATTGGGCTTGATTGGCTTGGTTGCATGAAGAAGAGGTACATCAGCCTAAGCCAAACCTAACTCCCCCTCTTGGTGCCAAATAAATAACACCCATTGGGAGTCCACCAACATAAGGGTAATTCAGCCCTAAAAGGCTCATATGACCATTACATGATGAAATCCCGTGAGCCCAGATAAACGGAGATGGGCGACGACAGCACTTTGAACCACTTACTAAACTTCAAGGACCAGTTTGCAAGTTTTTAAAATCAAGAACAGAGTGGAACTGACCCAAACTTTGGTGTTTAAGTAATTTTTCCTATAATAAATTATAATAACATATTATCATACAATAATATTATTGTAATAGAATATATTATAATAATTTATTATATTATATAATTTTATTATAATATTATATTAAAATAATAATATTGTAATAAAATAATATTGTATTTTTATATAAATTTATTGTTTGTTAGTATTTAGATTAAAATATCAAAATAAATAATTTATAAATTAAGAACACTTTAAGATAATAGTTTTTGATAGTACATATAATTAGACAATTGAAAGCACTATTCAATTTCCTTTATTGCCATTTTCTGACACTAAAAGTATTTTCTCAATTTGGCTACCAAAAAGATGTTAAACTTCTTGAGGAAATAAGGACTTTAGATATGTAGTTATTAAATAGCAAATAGCTTTTTATCAAAAGCTCTACTAGTAAAAGATCTAGTACCTAAAGCAATGCTAAATGAGGCCATAATCTAGCATATAGGATTATTCTAGTCAATTCTAATTTTGTCCTAACCAGAGGCAACCCAATTTGGACAACTCGTTCTAGGTCTATGCTCTCATAACCTATCATCAAATCCAGATATTAAGCATGCATCAACTTATATTAGATAAGGGCCATTGCAATGGTGAAAGGCTTGGGCTGATTAGGCAATGCCATGGGTACAAGTCCTGGGGCAGCCACTTTGTACCAAAAAAAAAAAGCTCAAAAGTTAAGTCTGTCCCTAATCCACTCTCCCAAAATCCCAGATTGCTGAGATCATAACTAAGTAATGGACCTTCTTGTCAGCTTATTTTCAGATAGTCTAAAGCAAGATTCGTCGTCTCGGTACCGGACCCCGTTCCGGTGTCACATTAGCACAGTATTGGTACAGTACAATATGAAATATTTTTTTTGGTACGCCACCTGTATCGGGTACCGGTACCGAACTAGTACGGTACACCCTGAATCGTCCGGTTCAGTCCAGTACGGCATACCATAGTTTAAAGTTTATGGGCCAACTCTAACTTTTTTAGCTAATTTTGTGGAGTTATAGTTGAGCTAGTTCTGACAATTTGGTCAAGTTCAAATCAGATTAAACTTATGATAGGCCAGGTTGGCATGCAAGGAAGTTTCAAAATACATATTGAATAGGATAGGAAAAAACATTTTCAATCTGTTGCTGGCATACATTTCCTGGAAAAGATTGTGTTCATGGTGCTCCAAATAAAGTCAGATTTAAGTCAAACCTAAGGTGCCAGCTTATCAACCTGGTAGTCCTTGGTAGTTGGACCAAATGACTTGGGATCGAATTTTATCTTCGCCGGGTCTTGGGGGGTTAAGGGTGGTTGGTGAAGGGCCACACATAGGCAAATAAAATTCTTGGCTACAAAGTCACATGAATATTTAAGAGAAAAACCATAACATATTTATAATTATCATCATGGTAGAGAAGTTCCAATATTCCAATTGAAAATTAGGAAATAGGACTAGGTATAGCAAAGAATCACCCATAAGTACTAAAAATGCCATAATATATTTATGATCATAATGCATGATAAGGAGTTTCCATTTTCCAGTAGACAATAAGAAATAAGATTAGGCAAAGAAAAGAATGATTGACATACTTGAGGTCAATTCCCATAAAATGGGGATTGAGTTGTACGCCAAACCACCTACATCCCACAATTTTTAGATATCCAAGTTAATGACATCTTATATATCATAGAATAAGAGTAAACAACAAACATGCAATAACAATTATTGGGATTTTTGGGCTTGACAAGTAGCAAGAAACCAATAAAAATCAGGATGAAGAAAAGGAGACATAAAAACTCATATGATAATCCACTATTTTTATACAATGCTCATCATCTCAGAAAGCTTTCGAGGTATTATAACGAATAGGTTCATCATCGCAGAAAGCAATTGAGGTATTATAAAGAACAGCATTCTTATTTAAGGCACGGTTAATAAATCATCATTAATTCATTATTTATGTCTTTTAAGTCCACTAAACGCTATTGTTGTTAAGAATCCCCATGATCCAGAAATAATGCAGTTAAAAATTGAAGTTCTACGCTCTTTAATCCTCCTTTCATTTTGGGGACAGAAAATAGAGCATGATCACCTTAGCCCTTAATGCATCAAAGCCATCCTAGTCATTGCCCATGTGACAATTTTCTCTGTCATGGTAACTCCTTCCCCTTACCTTTTCACTCTCAACCATCTACAGGAATCTTAGACATTTCTGTCAGCTTGTCTACATAACATTGTTGCAAAAGGCAGACATTTTGTGATGCAATAACAAATCATCTGTTCCCTAAAATCACAATGTTACTGGATAGTGTTGCAGTTTCATCATGTGTTTATTCCACAAAATTGACAGCATGATTGAAATTGTCAAACTAAATTAGGCAAGATTCACTAGGGGGGTATGCCAAAAAGATGATGGTAAAGGATGGCAAGAATGGAAGTGAACAAGAAACAATATTAATGAAGATGACGGGCAGAGGGAACATGTAGCAAGCATAGAAGTAGCATATTTAGGAGCTTACACCACTAGGCCTATCAATGATTCAAGTCTAACACAACTCATCCTGACCTGACCCATTACCCAATTTTACCTGAATTCAACCCAATCAGGAATTTGCTTCCTCTCCTCTTCTGTCATTTTGAGACCCTAAACGTCATTGCTTCCTCCTCCCCGATATCATAAACCACTCCCCCACTCCCAATGGATCCCATGGCTCTATTGCAGCGACCATAAAGAGAATAGCCATGGCGATGGCTGGCAGCAACAACACCATTGGCCCCCTTCCAAACTGGCCGCAGCCGGCACTCCCATCTCTGCCACCAAGATCCACAATGAGTTCAGCTACCATGACTTCGATGTTACCCGCACCAACAATAACTTTGCCAAGCCTGTTCCGCCATCAACAAAATCGATGAGGTCTCCATCATCAACAACACCGCCATCGTCCTTTAGTTGCTTTGGCCTTAGGGCAGCAAAGAAGAGGGAGGCAGTCATGGGGAGAAGAGAGCATCGGAATAGGTGATTGATTGAGGGTTTTGCTCAAGAATGCACAAAAACAACTTTAGGTCAGGTTATTGGTTTAGGTCGGGCAGGACCATGTTCTGGGTTGGGTTGGTTCTTGACCTAACCCATTGGCAGGCCTAAGTAGAACGGATGATGCAATAAGAATTGTCAATGCTGGAAAAATGGGCTTGGGATTGAACTGCTACACAACAAAGGAAAGCATATATACCCTGATTGTTGTATTTTAAGAAAACTATCAGTTGGAAATTTGAGGGAATTTGGTTTCAAACAGCCTCAATAGTAGCTACCTTAATCGGCTGAACACAAGCAGGTAGACTGGTTCCTACACTAAAAGTACCTAATAATTTATATAATTTGTATATAGATATTGTAACTCATATTTGCACATCTACATCAATATATTAGATCATGAACACACACACACACACACACACGTCTGCATATGTATATGCATGTACATATAGGAAGCTAAGCAAAAACCATTAAGATATTGACACATGATTATCTATTTGCATGATAATTATGGAAACTTTTCTAAATTACTCAAGTCTCCATTTTCTTTAATTCTCCATGAAATAACTCAGTCCAAACAGCAGTGTATTAAGCAAAGCAAGGATTAGCATGTGTATACTCTTCCATCTGATAGATACATTTCCACTGACAACACCATGTAGGTTCGTTTCAATTAAAGAAGGAAACAGTAGATACTTTTCATTAGTTATTAAATAAATATAGCAAATATAGCAAAAAGATATGAATCTGGTTATAATAACAAAGAAATAGTACATAATTATGAAGAACATTTTTTTCAAGCTCATTAAAAGAACACTGCAAAAAGGACTGGCTTAAAAACATCATAGCTTGGGATGCATGTAGAAAGTAGGAACCTTAATGGGGTTGCCCAAGCACCTAGGTTAGCTGCCTTTGACAACATTACCACCTTTGACAATATTATTTCGCTGTCCCTTTATTAGTAATAAAGAAGAATACCTGCACTGACTATTTTTTGGCCCTTAATAGCATTCTGATGTAGTCTTCTTTTCCTCCCCATGTGGCCTTTTCTGATGTGGTCTTATTTTCATGTTTATTAATGTTAGGTTGAGAAGCTGGATTTAACAAATATAAGATGCAACTAGCATATAGGCATTGCAGACTATCAATATCCACCATAACATAATCCAACAAAAAGCGGCATAAAATGGGCTAAAAATTATTGGTTTTACCTTTCTACTCAGCACACTTTTTGAGATCAGCTGTGGCTTATTATAATTTTTATAGTAAAACCAATTACAAAATTCATTCAAACTTCAACACACCAGGGAATCAAAAGAAAATCTATATGCTCATAGCAAGGTTTGCCGCACCGGACATACCGTACTGGTACCGAACCAGTACACAGTATCGTACCATACCGACACTAGATATGCCTTGTTGTCTCGTACAGTACCCCACACCAACATTGTAATAGGATGGTACTGGCACGGGGTCCAATACCGAGATAGCAAACCTTGCTCAATAGCAATAAGAATATTTTTCACTGCAGAAACATATCATTGGAAGGAACTAATATCAGCTTTTCTTATTTAAAGAACAAGACACATCTGTAAGAAAGTTCTCCCATGAATTTGTAACTATAAGAATTTTAGATAACGAAGATAAACAATATCTCAGAAGTACCAGTCATGAATAAAGTTTCCTGTGACATGTGGTTTCAAAGAGGAACACTGACTACAGGACTTTAAGCCAGCAGCATACAGTACCAAACAAACCTGAAATGAATGAAGAACATTAAGAGATTAAGTACTAGCAATTATTTTTTCATCACTGACCTTCTACAAATCTCTTCCAAAGCATTAATTATTTTATAGGAAATATAGATAGAGCTCCAAACATTGAATAAATGCTTTTGAAATCAACATGTTTTGCATATCAGGATGGAATCATACAAGATACCAGCTTATGTGCTACTAGGAATATATGTAAACCAGTGAACAGCATAGAAGCTATGCTACTTTGACTCTTCATTTTTGATGATACATCACTGCTGGACATGAAAACAGCAATATTGCCAATAAAATCTTTGTTTTATCTCATCAAGATATTAGCATGTTAATGTTTTCTGAAATGTAACTATTAGGCTAGTCAGACACTTGAACATTACTAACTTCCACCAGACAGCCTTTTCCCTAGTGACATATAAATCTACAATTATAATAAGATCTAAAGCACCCAAGAATATGTATCTCTCTTGTATGAACAATGTTAACGAATTTACAGCTACTGACATCATAATGTACCACACTGCTTCGCATCTAGATGGGGACCTCTTATAAGCATCAAGCTTATCCCAGATGATTTAGCATCTGAGATTTGTTCCAAGAGTGCAACGTTCTATTGTTTTTACTTTAGAGTTATGGGGGATATTCTTGAAATATCCAAGGTGTATCTCTGGGTATCTTTAAATGACCTGTATGTGTCTGTACAAGCATGCCTACATGCAAAAAACAATGCAAACATGAATCATGAAGCTTAAAACCTTGGAATTTTTTCCAAATGTGAGAGCATCAAAAAAAGGAATTTTATTAATTGATACGAGCACAAACTTTTATTAGCATTCGTACCACAATGACATTGTTGTCCTCTCTGAAATTTAGGAAAATAAACACTCTCAGAATGCTGAAAAAATTGAAGCGCATGCAAGGAAACTGGTTATTCACTTGAAGCACACCAAGGAAACTGAAAATACATCACATTTACATTCTTTTGGCGAACCAGAAAAGATGCAAAACATTTGTTTTGTGTAAGAATATAAATGAAATAGTATGATGTGTAACAATATAAATTTAGATAACGACATGAGAATATTAATATGCTGTTTGTGTGGTGCTTGTACAATTGAGATTATGAAAAGCCAACAACCAACTCATAGGGCCAAATGGTATCTAGTGGTAGCAGCATGATTTTCCGCTTGCAATATATTTTAAGCTTTCATATTTAGTATACAATTGTGAAACTATAAGCACATAAATACTCCAATCCAGTAGAAAGAACCAGATATAAAACTTTTTCACAGCTTCCATGAAGATGAGCAGATGTCAGAGAGAAGCAAAATATGCCAGATCGTCGCATTGTATAGACATTACTACCAGATATCCAGATTAACAAATTTTCAAGCATAGTCATAAAATGATACTACATAAATAAACTTACAAAGAGGCTGAATATAAAGGTTGTTGACAGTAGCTCAACTCCTTTGTCTGCTATGACCTGTACTCAAGATCAAATAAAATTCAAATATTATCAGCGTGCATAAGTCACTTGTTGAAGTAGTCCAAGTTAAAGATCAGATATTCATAATGATGCACAGGCAATTTGGGCAAAAGAAAGTCTAAAATGAAGTTTTTGTATGTTTTGATTTCTAGTTACTAAGAGTCTTGTAATTAAGTCATTAGAAGAAGTCTAGATTTTCTATTTTCTAGAAATTTTTGTACTTAATTTTGGGCCTATTTTGATATGTCTTTGAGTCCTATTTTGAGTACGATTATCTATGGTGTGCCATATCATACTGAACCAAGCAATATAGAACGTACTGTATCCATACCAATTCGATACCGGTATACGATACGGGAGGCATATCGATACTCGGTACACTAAACTGGCCCTCATACTAGGTGTACCAACATAGCGACAAGGTGGCTCAAGTACAGGGCCCGGTAACAAGACGCCATACCTTCAGATTATCGTTTAAAGGTCCTACTTTGGGTCCTAGTATGATTATGAAAATTTTAAACTATTCAGAATTGTGTTTTGAAGATTTCACATGGTCCTAGTATTACAAACTTTATTATTTCAGGAAAGCTTTTATTAGCAAATTGTAAAGAAAAGTCCTTGTTCTTCTAGGAATTCTATTTTAGGAGTATAAAGGCAGTATACAGTTATAAATGGAAAGTTTCCTGTAACCGATTTCCATACTGCAGAGCTATATAAAAAGAAATTGCAGAACTTTTCTTCTCCTTCCAGTGTGTTTCTTTTTTTTGGTTTGTTTGGTTCTGTCTACTGCTTGTTCTTGCCTCTGGAACCTTACCACATTCCCTTCATGCAGGTTTTCTGCATTTATCTTCATGTTTCACATGTCATCTGAAATATCCAGAAAGCATGCTAATATCGTAGACCCATCGACAAAAACTTGTATATGCCAAAAGATCTGTAGTGGAGTGCTTCAGTGGCACTACAACATCGATAGGAATGCAGATCGGGATAAAAGACTGTAACAACATGAGGATTGGTGGGGATCTATTGAATAAAATACAGAAGAGATGAACACCGACTTTCTAGTTTAGAGAAGCGGGTGGACGAGTGCATCATTATCAGCCAAGTTTGAAGACTTTCTAAAGGTGAGTCTGGCATACCTTCTTAAGAAGAAGCTACTAATTTACAGCATCAAAAGAAGCAACCAGCTGTTCTTCCAATTTATAAACAGGATACAGAACAAGTTGATCATGGGACGCAAAGGAAGGGTTCTGAGTTCTGACACTCATGGAAGCGAACAATGGGTTCCAAGCACATGGGCAGCCGAAGACTTTTAGCCATAGATGGAACAGCAAACTTCTGTTAGGCGCAACCATAATTTTTGAGACATGTATAAGTCATTGAGCTCCGTGAGAAGCAATTGAATCTTTTGGCATGATGGAAAAAGGGGTTAAGTTGGACGTTCCAGAGTTTCATAGGAGGATGAATCCTAAGGTACTTTTAGATTAGCTATCAAGAATGGATAATTTCTTTTCTTGGCATTAATTAACTGAAGAGTAGAAGGTGCAGTATGCAAGAGAAAAATTAAAAGGGGCTGCTGATATGTGGTGGAACAGGGTCCAAGAAGCGAATAGAAGAAGCGGCAGAGGAGATAAGTCACAAAGGATACTATTGAAAGCATGGTTGGAGAAACTCTCCCAAACCGCCTGATTTGGGGCATCCCAAGCCATACTGGCGGCGGACCGGGATGGTTCTGGCGGCGAACTGGGACGGTTCCAGCAACGAAACCAAGACCAGCGACAGAGGGGGAGAAGGAAGACGAGGAAAAGAGAGAGAGGGGGGAGAAAGGGAGAGGAAAAGGAAGGAAGAGAGAGGCCGGCCGAGGAGCCACTACGCGGAGGAGGCAGAGGTCAGAGAGTCGTAGAGAAGGGGCTCCACATCCGGTCCCCTGTTTCGTTCAAAACAGGGGCCCGGAGGGGGCCCCTTTTATTTTTGCAAATTTTAGGTGAAAGTCAAGAAACCCATTATTTTTTTAAAAAAAACGGTGAAGTCGACAATGGGTTTGTCGACTTTCACTTAAAATTCGCAAAAATAAAAGAAGCCCCCTCTGGGACCCTATTTCGAAGAAAACAACGGGCCTGAGGCGAAGCCCCTCCTCTGCGGCTCCTCGGCCTCCGCCTCCTCCGCCCGGCAACTCTCCGGCCCTCCGCTGGCTCTCTGTCGGCCTCTTTCGTCCTCCCCCTTCTCTTTTTTTCTCTCTCCTGTTCTCCCTCTCTCCTATCTCTTATACTGTGTTGGATAGGGCCGGCATGACACGGCATGGCACGGCACAGGGTCGTATCGACTCGTTCTGCCGGGCAACTGGTCCAGGGCCCAGTACTAGCATAGCAAACGTTGATTGAAAAGATGATTTATCTAGATGGATTGCCATCCAAGCTTGTTCATCAAGTGTCACTAGCTTCAACAAGGACAAGACACGGTAAATGAGTGTATGGAAAATACTTTTGAACTCTGTATGAGTGGACTTATATGAAATTGGAGATGTCTTAGCTAAATAGCAAGACTTTGATTGGCAACATAACATGATATAGCTGGATTCAGGCTAGCTGTATTATTTTTGGATCTTTTATTTGGTACTATTTAGTGGTTGCCTAAAGCCCTAGTTTAAGTGGCTGGCATGTAGAAGTTCTAATTTATAGTAGAAAGCATAGAAATTTCAAACTGCATGCCATGTTTGTGTGCAATATGTATCTGGCGCAGCCGGATGTGGCAAAAGATCTTCAACCTTAGATGATGGTGTTTCTCTCTTTTTTTTTTTCTTTTCTCAAATGATGGCAGCTAGGGTTCTGATGAAAAGGATGGTAACTTGTGGGATTGAAGTAAGGGGATTTGAGGTTGGATTGAATAGATTCAATTGGGTGGCAGCGGCTAGAAAGGAAAAGGCTGAATTGATTGTGCGGCTGAATTGTTTGGATTTTGGGGTGGAAACTAAAGTCTAAATTATGTAGATGGTATCGTGAATGGAATAGGATCTAGTGTTGATGAAAACTACAGAGAACAAGAAAATTAAAGTAGAAATAAAAAGAATAACTATTGGACTAATGAAAGAGTCTCACCTCCAAAAGATCCAACCCGCTGAGAGGAAGGAGTCTCACCTTCTTCTCCAATTTTACTTGGAGTCTCACCAAGCACGTAGAGGATTCTCTCCCCACTGAAGAACACTTGAATACTCAGGAATTTCTCAAAAATTTCGTGCTTTATTGATTCATCATACCTCTCCTTTTATATGAAAAGGTTGGCAAAAGATAAACAGAATTTTAGGAACTCCTAACCTAATAAGGACTTGACTAAATCTTTAAATCTGAAGATAAACATCCTAAACCACGTGCCAACTAAGGGTTGGACAAGTGTCACCACTATATTGTGTGCGGGTTAGAGTTTAAAAGGATAACTCCAACCGCATAGCAATTCCTAGTCCAACTAGGATTAGTCCCCCTTGCCACATGGTTCTTCTCCTACTACCACTAGGACTTCTTTCGTGGGACACATGAAGCAATCCCACACAATCTAAAACCCTTTCAACGCTTGGGAATCAGCCTAATTAAGCGTTGAAGACCCTAATCAATTGTGAACTAATTTCACTTATTACAAGGACTCAATCTCACCACACTTGGACTCAATTTCACTCTCATGACTCAACCAAATCCCTCACGCCCAAAGGGCTAGGATCAAGACTCCACGCCTAACTGAGGAAGAAAACTTGCGGTTCAACAAAGAAGCACTTTTTCAAGTTGACAAAGCTTTTCTGATCTGAGGGTATGAAGCACTTGGCGAAGATGTTGCTGGTGTTCCACACGGCTGCGACTGAAAATCAATAATATCATCAAAATAAACAACTACAAAGCACCCAATGTACAATTACCGCACTTGATTCATGACTCGCATGAAGGTGCTTGGCGCATTAGAGAGACCAAAGGGCATAACCATCCATTCGAAGAGTCCATCCTTGGTCTTGAACGCTGTTTTTCACTCATCCCCATATCTGATTCTGATCAGGTGGTAGCCGCTTAGAAGGTCCAACTTCGAAAAGATGATGGCTCCATGCAACAAATCCAGCATGTCGTCAAGCTGCGGGATCGAAAAAGGTACTTCACTATAATCTTGTTGATTACCCTGCTGTCCACGCACATCCTCCATGAACCATCCTTCTTGGGAGTAAGTAGAGCCGAGACAGCACATGGGCTGAGGCTCTCTCAGATGAATCCCATGTCTAGCGGCTCCTGGACTTGGCACTGAAGTTCAACATGCTCTCTTGCATTCAGCCGGTATGCAGGGAGATTTGGCAAGCTTGATCCGGGCACCAAGTCGATGGCGTGCTGGATATCCCTCATTGGAGGAAGCTCCTTGGGGAGTTCCTCAGGGGTCACATCAGAAAACTCATCTAGGATGGTCTTGAAATCAACAGGCACAACTTTTTAAAATTTGGACTCAACATCCCTAGACACTAATGCATACATGATGCCCGATTCTTGGCTACACGCTTCAAACTTCCTCATGTTTAAAAGTTAAAACCCTTTGGATTATCAGATTTCCAGAGGTGAAACCATCAATCCTCAGAGGTTTTAATACAATTTTCTTATGGCCAACAAACAATGAATAACAATGGGTCCGTCCATCATACATAACACTACGATCGTACAGCCACGGCCTTCTAAGAAGAAGATGGCACGCCTTCATTGGAAGAACGTCGCACCATACTTCATCTCGAAAATCTTCTCCAAGGAAGAAGCTGATCAGACATCTATGTTTTACTGGAATAGAGGAATCTTCAATCCAACTTACCCGGTATGGTTTCAGATGTGATACTGGTTTCAATTTCAGCTTCTTCAGCACATCGTTGGAGACGATGTTCATGCAACTTCCACTATCAATGATCAGATTGAGGGACTTGTTGGCATGCTCCACGCGAGTGTGGAAGATGTTGGTGCACCTCCAATCTTCCTCCACGTTCTTCTCTTGCTTACAGCCCGTAAGGATGCATCGTACAATGCACATGGAAAGTTCGGATGCTTCTAACTCCACCGCAGGGTTTTCTTTCTCATGTTCGTTGTCTCCCTCATTTCCTTGTTCATCAGCAGGCTAAGAAGGAGGTTGGGCTTCAGAGGACTCCATAATTTCGTCCTCCTCACAAACCAACGCGAAACATTGGTCTCTGGTAGGGCAAACAACGGCGAAGTGGCCTCTACCGCCACACTTGTAACATTTTGCAGGGTTTGCCCTTTGCTACACATAGGGGTTCCCAAAATTAATCTCCATGCGAAAAGAGGGGCTCGATGTCCTCTAGGGTGTCGTTGGGGTGGAAGACCCCTAGGGGAGAAGGCCTCAACGTCGGGCTCTCCATCAAACAGCGCGTCTGAATTTTCTGCAGGTTCAGCAACGTCCGGGCCGTCTCCTTCATGATTTTGCTCGGAGAACAGGCGATCCCAAACGGTGTCCACCTTCTGATTCAAGGTAGCCACTTGCTGGGTGAGTTCATACACGGCCTCAGTAAGTTCTCTTCATATTATAGGGGTGTCCATTGCAAGTGCTCATGGTGATCTTCGCTCTGATATCAAACTGGCGCAGCCCGAATGTGGCAAAGGATCTTGAACCTTAGATGATGGTGTTTCTCTCTCTTTTTTTTTTCTTTTCTCAAAGGATGGCAGCTAGGGTTCTGATGAAAAGGATGGTAACTTATGGGATTGAAGTAAGGGGATTTGAGGTTGGATTGGATGGATTCAATTGGGTGGCAGCGACTAGAAAGAAAAAGGCTGAATTGATCATGCGGCTGAATTGTTTGGATTTTGGGGTGGAAATTAAAGTCTAAAAATTATATAGATGGTATAGATGAATGGAATAGGATCTGATGTTGATGAAAGCTACAGAGAACAAGAAAATTAAAGTAGAAATAAAAAGGATAACTATTGGACTAATGGAAGAGTCTCACCTCCAAAAGATCCAACCCATTGAGAAGAAAGAGTCTCACCTTCTTCTCCAATTTTACTTGGAGTCTCACCAAGCACGTAGAGGATTCTCTCCCCCCTGAAGAACACTTGAATACTCAGAGATTTCTCAAAAATTTCGTGCTTTATTGATTCATCATACCTCTCCTTTTATAGGAAAAGGTTGGCAAAAGATGAACTCTAGCAAACAGAATTTTAGAGACTCCTAACCTAATAAGGACTTGACTAAATCTTTAAATCTAAACATAAACATCCTAAACTATGTGCCAACTAAGGGTTGGACAAGTGTCACTTCTAGATTGTGTGCGGGTTGGAGTTTAAAAGGGTAACTCCAACCGCATACCAATTCCTAGCCCAACTAGGATTAGTCCCCCTTGCCGCATGGTTCTTCTCCTAATACCACTAGAACTTCTTCCGTGGGACACATGGAGCAATCCCACACAATCTAAGACCCTTTCAACGCTTGGGAATCAGCCTAATTAAGCGTTGAAGACTCTAATCAATTGTGAACTAATTTCACTTATTACAAGGACTCAATCTCACCACACTTGGACTCAATTTCACTCTCATGACTCAACCAAATCCCTCATGCCCAAAGGGCTAGGATCAAGACTCCACGCCTAATGGAATTAAGGGGGATGCTCCTGCATCAGTATCATATGCTGATAATTGTCAGATACAACTAGGATATATTTTTGGATAGTCCTTAAGAAAAGAAAAACAAAAGGACTTTGGATATAAGCCAGGGATACTTAATGCCTTTGGCATGAAGGGCAGAGCTCTATATTTTTGGATGAATGTTGATCTTTTAATGATGGAAAATTATTTGAATGTTTGCCATGTCGATATTATTATATGGAGTATGATTACGGGCTATGAACTTGCATGATGACTAAAATGAGTTTGTAGATGTAGAATGTTGTTATACAAAGACTGGACTACATAAATGTGATAACCCATTATGCTTTATGGATGCTTTTTCACATACACAAGTAAAAAAAAAAAATTATTTTCATATCCTAGCAAAATCATATCCTATTTTTTTCATGATTTGCCATATCAAAGTATACAATATTGTGTCATGTTCATATCCCATAACCAAACCTATGCTTTATAGGGTATACATTGGATTTACAAGTCCTAAAATATTTTGTTATATGGGGTCCCATGGGAATCCAGATTTTATATTTAGAAAAAGATTTGGGATTCTTATCTTGGAGATTTATTACTTAGTTATTAAGAGTCCTAGATTACTGATAAAACGTGTCCAAAAATTGCTATATCGAGTTTTTATGGCCTTCCACTAACAAAGCAATGAATGTGAATTGTTTGACTGAATGGAAAGATTTTTCCTAGGCCAGGTTCGGCCACTTCCTGTCCCTACTTAGTGCTCTGTTTTTCTTCATTCTTCTTCCATTAGAATTTCTTTTCTCTCCTAATTGATGTTATGCCTTTATTTTTCTTTTTGTCTCTCTATTAAACTGCAGTAGATTTATGCACTCCTTTGCTTTCTCTCTTTCTTTCTTTCTTTCCTTCCTTCCATTTTTATTGCATTTGCACCATTTCTGCAGTCTGACTATTTACATCTTTCATTGACAAAAAACTCCAAGTGACCTGAAAATCCAGAGACCTTTACCTGGTAGCACTGCCTCTATAAGTTTTAAAATAGAAATTTTCTGAACTACTTTAATGGGCAGATCCCTCTCTCTTGCCAACCTATTTTCTGTGACAAGGGAGCAACGTGAATTAATGATAATGTTTCTCTTCTACTCTAGCACTTTTAAGGTCCACCATTGCTTTGCAGGCTATCTCTGAGTGGCCCTGTGTCAATTTTGCTACTGAAATAGGCAAGTAATGTGATAATTTGTTATGCACAGACTAAGATGCATACCTTTTCAAATATAATTAACTAGAAAAATTGAGGGTTAAGGAGTAACTGCTGGTGTAGATACGATAATCTGATGATGAGGTGCCATGTCCAATAAATAAGCTTATTGACTTGCCTCAAGTAGAACTAACAGACAAAAATGAGATATGATGAAAACATAAAATTTAGATTTCTATATCCAAAGAACAGACCCAAATTTTACTTGATCAATTCTTGTAGGAAGCAATAGCGTTGGACCTAAGGAAAGAACTCATGAGCCGATTGTGAGGCTCAACCTCGTTGGGCCTGCTTGTTGCCCCGACCCAACACCAAATGAGGGCCCAAAGGCCCATCTGGAATTGAAAATAGGGCAAAGCCCTGGTAGAATGCGGCGGAGGAGGAAGAGTCCTCCACCACAAACTTCATCGGAGGCTAGGATAAGCCTAGCCTCCACTCCTATATAAGCCATCTCCCTACCCCCCCCCCCCCCCAATCTTCTTCACCAATAAATCTCATAGCCGTCGCAATTTTTCTTCGCTTTCTTCCCCTTTCTTCTACTTCGCCGATTCCTAGCATTGTGCTCGTCGGAAATCCGACGAGCACGAGGTAAGCCTTGATCTTTCTTCCCCTCTCTTCCTCTAGACAGGAACCTTTTCCGGCCAGATTCCACCGGTAGATCAATCGAAAATCAACCGAGTCCATTTCCCCTATTTTCCGGGCTTTTTTCCTTCGATTCTTGCCGGTCGGGCTCTGTCGCTGATTGTCCACCACTAGCCATAGGTTGTCCCTTGTTGCCGGTTATTCAGCTGATGGCCACCTGGTCGTGGCTCTCTCTCTTCTCCTCCTTCTCGTCTCTCTCTAGTCTCCCTGTTTCTCTCTCTACGCACACCCAGGGATCCTGATTTAAGATTCTGTCTTCCTTTGCTCGGAAGTCGGAACCAAGTAGACCCCCGGGTGGAGGCCTTAAACCACTCCAGTACAAGAGCGGTAGGCTGGACTATTATCTCAGCCCTTGTCTTATCTGTTTAGAATTCGATCACTGCTAATCTTCGTTAAGTTACTTAAATCAAGTCTGATCTTGACCGGTTGAGTTCACCTTGTTTAGATCGATCAATGCAGTCCGCTACCGCCATCTGGCCGACCTTGCCTTTTTTTCACCCTGATTTGGGCATAAGGTCGTATCTGCAATAGTATCTTAATTTTTAACTTTGCTTGGCTTCTAGAATAATGATAAAATTAATTATATTTTAATGATATTAAAATAAGTGAACCTGACCCGTCTAATTGAAGGAGGATTTTGAAGCATGATGAAGTAACCTAATGCTTCAAACTTCAAAGTGTGTTTTCCGAATTTGGTAAAGTGATAATTAGTTTATTAAATTCGATTATAATATCTATTTTATACCTGGTTAAATAGGTCAGGCATATTATTGTTACAATAGTAATTATTTTAAAATATATTGTGTTATGTTATGAAATTTGAAAATATGACTGAACAAATTATGAAATTTATTTTATATGCATATATTCTCAACACAGCTATGATCTGGCCCCACCAATGAAGATTATTCATTGACTCTGTTGACTTGTAATTTGAGAAACTAATTTTGACATCGAGCCACCAATAATTAAAATAGTGGTATCTAGCACTTTGTGCATTCTGCATCTGACCCATGTCACTAGGTAACATGGTCACAGTGTGATATAGGTCTCTAGTATCAGTTTAAAAATAATAATAATAATAAATTTTAAAAGAGATATATGTATTATTCAAAAATTGATGTATTCCTAGTCAATATCATGCTCTTTAATTATTTATTTATTTAGCATGCTTAGACCTCACTTTTTGGTGTTATGTTGCTTATCGGACTAGTGTAGCTCATTATTCTTTCTTTCTCTATTTTTCATATCCTAAATCATAATTGCTTGAGACTCTGGGGAGTGTGCTAGATCTTCTAAAGATACTCGCAGTTATTGGAGTTCTAATTTAGACTAGTTTAGTTAGAACATCTTATATGATTTGAATACTTTTGACTTATGTCATTTTGAAGTAATTGATTATGAGAGTGATTTATTTTAGATCATGATTAAATTAATTTTCAAAGAATCGAAGAATTATTATTGCTTTGAGATTATGATATGATCTGTAGCCTTACATGCTTGTATGGTCCGCCATGCAGGTATGTAGCGTCTGTTACGCTTTGGGTTCAAGACGTGACACTGATTAAAAGACTAGTGTTGTGCAAGTAAAACATTATCAGTAATGTGGTTGAAGCAGACCGCTTGACAATCTATCCTAGTGTATCGATTTCAATCGTCAAATGAAATTGGTGGTGCATAAACACTGGTTGCCATGTTGAAGTTTGGGAAAACCCAAAATGAACCCCATCCAAAGAAAAGGTGATGATGATAATAACCCAACTGTCATGTGTGCCACTAATAGCCACTAGAGTCAGAGAATGTCTTCTCTCTTGCTTTTTGTAGAAGATAGAGAGCTACTACAAAAGATACATGAATGATGATCTACTGTAGTCCAACATAATGATCTACCTGTCACTAGATAACTATATGGCCATTATTCTCTCAAACAATGTGAGCATTAAAGGTATTTATGAAACTAAGAGCATCTAGAGATAAAAAGCAATGATAGATAACATGTCTCTAAAAGAGCCAAGCACCATGCAATTTGAGGTGTCTAACTTAAAATTGAGAGAAACAGGATCATCTAAGGAGTAATAGGAAGAGCAGAGGCATACCGTAGAAGATATCCATTTCATGTAAACTCCAGTCCCCAGGAGTGCCAGCAGCATCAATAATGATACCAGACCTGAAAATGAGCCAACAATTCATGAGCCCAAGTTTAGAACCAACAATACATTGACTTACAAGATTAACAGAGTAACACATGCATGTATGAAAGACGTTTGTTAAAGTAGTTGACTTTGATGGCCTCCAAACTATGTCTTTCAGAATTTATAATTTTTATAATTATGGCAAAATATTTATTATACTACTTAAACCAACATAAACACCAGAAAAAACCTTCTTTCATTCTCATCATGGTTGGAGAGTTTCTCCCAGTAGAAACTGGTACAAAAATGAAACCAAAATAGGATTCAAAACCAGGTTTTATCCTGTTTCAGAACTCTTTTGTTTATTTCATGCAAAACATATGGTCGATTATGTGAGAAGTGAAGCAAGTAGAATGTCAAAAGCTATGAGTCTTGCATCTGTTGAACGATCGACATCACTTGAGGATTCTCAAGGTGCAAAACGAGGGAACTCTAGCAACAAACAAGGCTGTCCTAAGGAAAATGATGCAGAGAAAGAAAAGCTAAAAGCTAATGCAGTCATTATAGAAAGAGAATGCACACCATGGAGATGTGTTGGGATTTAAATCCTCACTTGAGACTCAAGAATCTAAAGCATCCAAGCGCAAATGTTGCTCTATTGAGGGGGAGCAAGTAGGTACAGATTCATCAAATCAGAGTGCTTTTGTTGATTCTCGGGATCAGATTATCAAATATATGTCACAGCAATTAGCAGTTTAGACTCTTAAAGCCTCAATTTGAGATTAGATGGTGACGCGGCAGGAAAAGAAAGAAGGGGTGATTTGATCAACAAAGTTATGCTTTGAAGATCAACACGCAAATAGAAGAAAACTAGATTGAAGAATCTTTCACTTCTCTCAAGAACAATTGTATTAATATCTCAAAGGTTGCCTCTTACAATATATTATATGTATATTTATAAAACATGATACCCTAATCCTAATTCGGACATTAAACCCAATATAGAATCATAATCGAAATAGGACTCGATAACAAGAAAACATATTAGAATTATTCTATTACAAATGTGGAAACCTGGCTAAAATTTTACATTGTCCACAATGAAACATTTATAAGAAAATCTGTCAAAAACCTCTGAATCTTGTTTGTCTGCACGCTCGCTCATAGGATAGAAATAAATCAAATATTTGCTTACTACAGTCTTCGCTTGCAAATATGTTGGCTTCTTCAATACTTGGCATAGTTTAGTTGGTTATAGTACCTGTTGACTGCACCCTATGCTGCATCATCCTCTCCGACTTGGAGAGAATTCGCCCACGACTTCAATTCTTCATTAGATGTATCACCATGGCATGGCACGAGGTGCTTAACATTGAAGACATCATAAGTGCAAATATGACACAGTAGCTTCATGCGGTAGGCCTTATCACTGATCTTCACCATAATCTCACAAGGTCCAATCTTACAAATAGCATGTTTTCCCTATTCTCCAACTGGTAGGTGGTTCCTAGTGATGATAGCACATAGTCACCAATCTCGAATATCACCCTATGCCTCTGCTCGTCCACATGCTCCTCATAATGCCGATTTAATTCTTCAATCTTCTCACGCATCTACACATATATATATCTTGAAGCTTTTGCACCATATTTTTAGCCTACATGCTAGTTCGACCGGGTTGTGGGATTGGTGCCAAGTCCAATGCACATCATGGGTCCCAACCATATATAATTTGAAAAGGGTTGAAACATGTCGATTTAGTTGGATCTATTCAATGCAAACTCTACTAAGCATCCAATCCCACTATCTCGGATTCTTACCAATCAAACTTCGCAATATGTTGCCCAAATTTCTGTTCATTACCTCAGTCTGCCCATAGCTACTTCATAAGAAGGGCTGGCTTGGCTGAAGTCCAACTCCCTCGTTAAGGTAATTGGAAAAATCAAAACATAATTTATAAATAATCGTCCGCGGAAAACTCCTATTTCATTTCCTCCATCTAAGTGAGTGCCCAGCTTTGATTCCAGAGATGCTTCCGATACAAACAATTCACTATTTTCTTCTGATGCAGTGACTTATTAATTGAAGGAGCGTGTTTCCGACTTATGCAACCAGAAGGGAAAGCAGGAGTTTTTACTAAAAATATGGATTTTGTCTGGTCCTCGTGTTTTTGGTTGTGTTAGCTTTGTTCATGACTTGAGTCCTCTTAGAAACAAACTTGATTATAAGTCTTTCAAATGTGTCTTTGTTGGATATTCTAGCAGGCTTTATCACCCAAAACAAATAAAAGATTTGTGTATATGGATGTCACTTTCTTAGAAAATCTTTCGTATTTCTTTTCTCTGTTAAGAATATACTACATAAGCTCTAGAAGGAATGACTTCACAGGAGCGGACCACAAATACGACCTATGGCTATTTGACGAATTTCATGAACCAACCGATGAAAACTCCTCAATCATAGCCACAACAGAGACAGGAACCGCATTTGCAAATACTCTACTCAAAGCATTAGACAATCAGGAGTGTAGACTCGATTCAAATATAATCCACGTAGAAGTTGTCTTTTCCATTCGAAATTGGGTGGGTGTTCAGTCTACCGCAAATGTGAAAGTATCGAAAAGAATGTGCATTGCATGCCATTCTCCTATCAGACTTTAGTTGGAAAAACTAAGGCCAAGTCTTTATAAGTCTCCTTTTTCTTTTCGGAAGCAGAGCAGTCGCAGAATGGAAATTTAAATAATTGAAATATTTTTAGAATGTCCATCTGTGTGCTTAATGAAAGAGTCATTCCCAATCTCCGCCATAAGCTCCGTGAAAAATATGACACGAACTTTGGGTCCCGATCTAAGGTGATTGAAATTGAAACTCCATGTAGCCATACCATCTCTCGAAAAAAATAGTCCTGCAATAAAATGCATCCATTATCTTCTTACATGTGATGAAATGAGCCATCTTGGAAAAACGACACAGACAGAGTCAAAGCCATACTGAGTCCTCGGGAGCCCCAATACGAAGTCCATACTAATGTGTCCATGGTGCGTCTAGCATTGGCAATAGCATGTACATTCCTGCATTCACTATTGTCCCTTAGACACCTGACACAAATGCCATTGCTCGACATATCGCTCAGCATCCCTCCTTAGCTTGGCCCAATGATATTGCATAGATACAAGATATATTTTGTCTCGCCCAAAGTCACCCTCTCCATGTAGCTCTTGTAGGATTTTATGCCTCAATGAACAATCCAAAATACATACACGAGTCCTATTAAATAAGAAGCCATCTTGCAATTGAAAGTCATCATGCTGTTGAGCTTGTACCTTATTAAGAACACTAGCAAAGTATGGATCAATAGCCAACATATCTCTAAAAATATCAAAACCTCCTATAGTAGCACGCATGGTAATAAGTAAACATGTACGACAGCTCAAAGCTTCAACTACCAGGTTCTATGTACCTGATTTGTGGCAAAGTATGAACATAAATTCATGCAGATAACTGACCACTTAGCATGATGTAAACTAAGCTTGTCCTGGATGCAGAGATATTTCAGAGTTTCATGGTTAGAAAATAGAATGAACTGCTAGCCAATGCCTTAGTGTCTGCACCACAGCATAAAACTTGATATCGTATGTGGAATAGTAAGCTTTGACCCACTCAACTTCTAGTTAAAGTGATTGGTTTCTCCTTGTTCAAGACTACCCCAGTACCAACCTTAGAGGCATCACAATCCATTTCGAAGACTTGCTCAAACCTTGGCAAAACCCATACAAGAGTTACTAATAACCTCACCTTAATCTCTGTGAAACTTCATCTGAACATCAAATGAGAACTCAAACTAACCCGCCTTCTTCAAACAATCTATATATGGAGGCATAATAGTGCTGAAATTGAAAATGAATCTGTGGTAGAACGAAGCCAACCCATGGAAACTCCATGCTTCCTAAAGAGTCTAGGTTCTGGCCAATCAACAATAGCCTGCACCTTGAACTAGTCCATACTAATACCATCTCCAGATATAACATATCCCAAAAATAATACTTAATCAGCCATAATGATGAACTTCTTCATGGTGACATATAACTTCTCCCTGCGATATATATATATAATATCTCACGCAAGTGTTGCCTATACTCCTTCGCACTTCGACTATATATAAGTACACCATCAAAACAAACAACCGCAAATCTTCCAATGCATGGTTTTATTACCTCATTCATAACCCCTCAATTCATATCACCAACAATTCGTATAACCCCTCACATGTTTTGAAGGCTATTTTCCACTCATCCCCTAACCTTATCCTTATTTGATGATACCCGCTCTTTAGACTAGCTGGAAAAGCAGCAATGTCTGTCGAACCAGGTCGAACCGCCCGATACGAGCAATGCCGATACGAGACCGGAACCGATTTCATAAGCCAACTAAATCGATCCCTTACCGACCGAAACTAGCCAGTAAGTATGCGAACTAGCCGAAATCGGTTGATTCGGTGCAGACTCGGTG
Organism: Phoenix dactylifera; assembly: GCF_051530095.1. Taxonomy (NCBI): domain Eukaryota; kingdom Viridiplantae; phylum Streptophyta; class Magnoliopsida; order Arecales; family Arecaceae; genus Phoenix; species Phoenix dactylifera. Next base: position 8,897,010 of record NC_143201.1, read on the forward strand.
CGAACTGGGCCAGTTCGCACCGAGTCAATCCAGTTCTGAACCGTGTTGTTACTGTGGATCCACCTGATGCTTGGCTATTAGAAAGGCCCAAGAAGGCCTTCTCAACAGCAAATAATTTGCGGATGCTCCCTTCGCCACTTCTCTTTCCAAAATAATCAAAAAAATTGCCAATTCAGGAACTCAGAAGAAAAATCCAAGCCTAAATCAGGTGTGCTTCCTCTATTCTCTCATTTCCTCAAGTTTTTTTGGGGTTGGAAAAATAGTTCGCAAATTGCAAAATAAGAGAAGATCATGCCAAAATTTCCAATTTGGGCTTAATTTTTTATATATTGTAGATCTATGGACGATCTACACATTGAATCTTCAGTTATCGTACAGCATGGCTGGAATCGATATGGATGACAAACTTTTAGTCGCTCTGTGTAATGTCCTTTATAAGATAGAGCCTGATCTAAAAGTCGTGCCCCTATGTCTAGAAGAGATAAGTTCAATTAAGTAATATATGCAAGTTAACTAGTATCTACTACTATAAACATAGTACAACACAGTTTTTTTTCATAGACCAAAATATTTAGAGAGGGCAACGATAGCTTTGGAGTCTCAGCAGCTCTTGTAAGTAAGAAAAATATGAATTCAGGTATGTTACATATCAGAAGGACATTTACCTGACGTTAGATGTTTACTAATATTGTATTATCTTATATCTAATTTTTTTAATTTTTTTGCAATTGAATAGTGGATCCATTTTAGGTTGTCCGTGAAAAATCTTAAGAGGCTAGCTATCCAAATCCTCTTCGGGATAGTCTCCTCGAGTGGTTGTGAGCGCAACTGATCCATCTTCGCCCTCATCCACAGAAAGCAAAGGAATCGTTTGACAAGAGCGTCTCAACGATCTTGTATATGTTCACTATAATCTGAGGTTGAGGTTAAGGTTGAGCTTGAGGTTGAAGTGCATTCAGAAGAAAGTTGGACTCAAGTAGACAGATCCAATAAGAAGGCAACTGCCCAGCACACCAAAAAAGAAAAACAAAAGTCACCTGCAGCCCCAATGGAGAATGTCGAGAAAAAGTCAGTACACTCAGATTCAAAGACTGGAGCAGCAGCGATGAATGTTTTTGTGGTCATGGATCTGTCGGCCAGAAAGAGTAGAGTACAGAAGATTATTGTATATAAGACAATCGCGGGGTGGTCTTTGCTTCACTAGTGAGTCTCAATTTATGCATACTACACAGGATAAAAACCCTAATGCACGATCTGGAAGAGCTCACGAAGATATGATTGCATATAGAATACGGGCTCCTCGAGGTCATTCAGGACGACACGATGCAATCGTAAATGACCTCGCACATGGAGTAGAATCTATAAACGTATCAGATTTCGAGTCGTATACTGGATCCTATTACCCGCAGCCACATACATGCCTATGACCTATACGGATACGGATATAATGAATCTGAGACATATTCCTGTGGCTACTATCCTACGCAGCCTGAAACATCTTACATATCAAATTTTGCCGCTGGCATATTCAGATAGGCCCCTCCACAACCGTATTTTCAGCCAGAGGGCACCTCTTAAAGCCAGAGCTTCAGCGAAAAATTCGAGAATGCTTATAACCCAGCACGTATTTCTTATGGGATGAACGTACAAGACTACAACGCCGCTTAATTAGAGGAGTGGGCTGATGTGCCTCCTAACTATGCTGATAATCCGAATATCTACTAGGGCATCACCACTCGATCCGATTTTAGATATCAGTATATATGTTGGACTTTAAATATATGTAATTGATTATATTATTTTTTAATTTTTACGTCACTACTTCATTTGAGAATATGTTATGTTGTTCATTGTAGAATGCAACATCTCACTAATCATTCTATGATTTGTATCATTTTAAAGCAATAAGATGCATCATATAGGTTAAATCGGAATGATAGAAACATAAAAAAAAATCAAAAAATATCAAATTAGACTTAAAATCATTGAAAATTTTCAAAAAAAAAGATTACGAATTATATATTCTTGAAAACTCAAAAAATTGGGCATGCCAATTCACGGACTGGCACGCCCTACTCGTACCAGGCACCAACTAGTACAAATTCCGATACTGGTTCAACGGGCATTGGAAAGCACCTTAGCTCTAGACAGTTAGCCTATCATATCATCTAAACTCGAAATTAGAAAGCAATACTTCGCCATTATATTGTTTATGGCTCTACTATCCACAAGCATGCGCCAAGTTCCATTGTTCTTAGGAGTTAGAAGGGGCGGAATTGCATAAGGACTCATGCTCTCCTGAATATATCCTCTTTCTAGAAGCTCGTAGACTTGCCTGGACAACTCTGCATGCTCCATAGGGCTCATCTAATAGTGGGCTTGATTTGGAAAACTAGCTCCTAGAATCAAATCAATGTTGTGCTAGATATCTCGAAGTGGGGGTAACCTAGATGGTGACTCCTCAGGAAAGACGAGCAAACTCCTAAAATAATAGGTTGAGTCATCTTTGGAATCTCACTAGATTCCACAGGTACCTTTCCCACAAAACTATGGTCATGCCAGATTCTCAAGCAACCCCTATCAATCGTGCTTTAGAAAGAAAACTACTACTCTTCCTGGGTTGTGGCTTAGGCATCACTTCCTTCGATGTTGCTAACATAATTTTGATCTCATTCATGACAAATGAGTAAGTATTCTTTCTTCCATCATGCATTACACCTCTGTCATACTCCCAAGGAATGCCAGTACATGATGATAGGTATCCATTGCCACAACATCACACTAAGCTCAATCTTTATACTTGCTGCCCATAGAGAATGATACCAAACACCTCTTCGACACCACAACCCCGCTACCTTTCTTCAACCATGCTAGCTTATACAGATGGGGATGCTTTTCTGTGTTCATTTATAACTTGGTAACAGCCCCTTTCGACACCAAATTATCATAGCTACCACTATTAATAACTGTCTTGCATTCCTTTCCTCCAACTGGGCGGATAGTGTGAAAGATATTATTCTGCAATATTCATCTCCTGACTCATCCAGTGGTGCAAGGTAAGTCTGTCGTACGACCAGATATTCCTCGACATCTTCATGCACAATCTCCTCTAGTTCATCCTTATAGTCATCAAAACAGGCAACGCTTCATGACTTGCAGTTTCCTTTTCCTCATCTTCAACAATCAATAATTGCTTCCCTTCGTGCCCCTTTGGCTTCTTGTTTCTGCAACTCTGTAGCCTAGTTCTCCACATTGGAAGCATCGTGTCCAACCTTGTGCATTTTGAATTGACCGCAGAATTTGATTCTGAGTTGTATTTGAAGCTACAATACTCTTAGGAATAGCAGAATTACCTCCTGTAAAAATTCGACCTGTTGCTTTAGCGCCCTACGGCATCGATACTTACCAGTTTCTTTTCTATCACCAGAGCACATTGATGCATCTCTGATACTGATCAACAATCCCTTAGCAACAATTCATCTTGAATGCTTTTGCGCAAACCCCCAATAAATCTCGAAACCAATTATTCTTAAAATTCAACCAAATCATTCCAAGCAATAAATTCATAGAATTTTTCAGAATTATCATCAACTGAGTCGCTTCCTAGTCTTAAATTTTGTAATCTATGATATAGAGTATGAACATAGTTATAAGGAACTCATGGCGCATCTTCTTCATCTTTTCCCAATCAGTGACTTTTGGCTTTGCTGCTACGCTCCTACATGATTTTCAATTGGCATCACCATGCAATCGCCCTGCTCGCAGTCATGTTGCCACTAGTGGTATTGTCTGGTTCGTTTGGAATCTCCTTAAACTCAAGGATCTCCTTGACCATATAAAGCCAATCCAGAAACTCCTCCATGGTCAAGCTCCCTGAGAACTGAGGTAGGTCAACTTTGAGGCCATGCTCCCATCACCTTGGATTCCCACCAAAGGTTGGCCTCCCCTTCAATGCCCTTGGTACGATCTCATAGAAAGGTTGAGCATGTCCTCATCCTCCTCGACCCCTTCCATGCATGAGGGCATTCAATTGCATGAAGCTATCAAGTAAGGGCTTTAAGTTGACGTCGGATCTTCACAGCATCCAATACCAATCTGCTTCCTTGTGCTCCTCCCGTTGTATCCTCCTGCACTGTCCGCTTCTTCGGAGCCATCCAAATCAAATCAAAAACTCAGGCTCTGATACCAACTGACACAACCGGAAAAGAAAGAAGGGGTGATTTGATCAACAAGGTTATGCTTTGAAGATCAACATGTAAATAGAAAAAAAAAAATGGATTGAAGAATCCTTCACTGGATGAAAGAAATTCTCTGATAAAGAATTTTATTAATATCTCAAATGTTGCCTCTTACAATGTATTATGCACATATTTATAGGATATAATACCCTAACCCTAATTTGGGCATTAAACCCAATGCAGAAACATATTCAAATCGACAATAAAAAAACATACTAGAATTATTCTATTACAAATATCGAAACTTGGCTAAAATTTTATGTTGTCCCTAATGAAAAATTTGTAAGAAAATCTGCCAAAAACTTTTGAATCCCATTCACTTGCACGCTCACTCACGAATCAAATACTTGCTAGCTGCAATCTTCACCCTGAATCTGCTAGCACCTTCGATGCATGGTATAGTCTAGTTGGTAATAATACCTATTGGCTGCACCCTAATGGTCCTTAGCATGGTCTACCGTACCGATCGATACGGGTCGGTACGGGCCGGTACGTACCGGTACCGTACGGAATCGGTACGGTACAGCTATATTTTTCGGTTTTGACTATTCGCAATCCGTACCGGTCGGTACTGGCCCGTACTAACCTATACCGACCCGTACCGAACTGATACCGGCCCGTACCGACCGGCTCGTACCAACCTCAATTTTTTTTGGCTTTTGGCCCGAACCGGTACCGTACCGGTTTGGTACGGTACCGGTACCGTACCGGTGCCCACCGGTATATCGATATGGTCGGTACAGCGGACCTACTCCTTACTTTCTCGATATTGATGGAACTCTACAGCATATCTGGGTCATATCAATAATGTCAAGTCAGGTTCATCTTTGGCATCGTAGCTTTGGATACATTTCCTTCAAGTCTCTTTGTTTACTTTTCCTGTTCAGTTTGAGTTAGTAAAGGAGTTCAGTTGTCTAAACCAAGTCTCTTTGTTTACTTTCTCAGACTCCTTGGGTATATTTGATGAAAAATAGAGATGAAGTTCCCAGCATTATTTATAGTTTGTATAAAATGGTGGAAACCTAGTTTGAAGTTAAAATCAAGATTTTTCATGTTCATCAAGCAAGGGAATATCAAAAGGGGTCCATTGATTTCATTGCCTCTAAAGGGGTCGAAAAACAATTTTCTTATACCGGTACACCACAGTAGAATGGTGTGTTTGAGAGGAAGAATCGCCATCTACTAGAGGTCCTGATGGGGACATCAGAGCCCCTCATTCAGATGATGGAGTTAATTAGTTGCTTTTATTATTGGTCGAGTCAATTTGGTTAGTTGCTTTTGTTATTGATCGAGTCGATTTAGTCATTTACTTCTGTTTTAGTCAAGTCATTGGGTTAGCTATTAAGTCGTATAATTGGGTCGAGTGATTGGATCGATTTTGGTATATAATCAATTGGTTGACTTGGTCAACGAATTGAGGGTCTAATTTTGGTATGTCGTCAAATGTTTGACCTGATGTAAGGCCTATATAAAGACCACCCCTCTCATAAATTAGGAATGGAACTGAATGAATGAATAAAAAACCCTAGCCTCCTCTTCTTCCTCCTCTCTTTCTCTTCTTCCCTTCTTTCTTCCTGCGTCTCCAAAGCCTCTTCTTCCTGCGTCTCTATAACCTCTTCTTCCTCCTTCCCTTCTTCTTCCTCCTCTCTTTCCCCTGCAATGGTCCGCCATCAGCTTGGTATCAGAGCAAGAGTTTTGCCTCCGTCACCAAAGCTCCTCGATCTTGCGGCCCTATGATTCACGCTGTTACGCCAGTCACCGAATCTTCACCGCCTTCTGGGTTGTGCCCACGCCCATCTCCGTCCCCACCATCTTCCTCCCCCTTTTCTCTCTCTCTCGTTTTTGTTTCCCTCTCTTCACGTGAAGGGGGAGAGTCTAAAAAGTTTCTTTTTCTCTCCAAGTTGAAAACGCCTTGTGTTCACATGGGTGTTCTGTTCCTTCTTCACATGGGTGTTTCCCAAGCCGAAGATACCATCTTCTTCCTTCTCGGTGGTTCCTAAGAATAGGAGAGATCCTCCCGGACCTCCCTAACTGGCTCTCGACAAAGGAGGCCCAAACCCCCATTCGCGTCATGATCCAGCGGAGAAGGAAACCCGCTGCAAGTGCTCCGCCGTCCAACCCACCTGCAATGCCTTCCGAGGAACCCAACACCACCCCGCCGTCCCACAGTTCCGCCGCCCTTCAGTCGGATCCGAAGAGAGAAGCACCGCTGCTCCTGCTCCCGTGTTTTCGGCTCGCCACTGAGGATCGCCACAGCCCCATGGAAGCTCGTCACCTCGAGTCTGGCTCGCCTCACGTCCGTGCGTACCTCATCCGGAGAGGACCCCGACTGTGACGCGCCGCCGGAAACCGCCACCCACCGCCGCTGTTACCGATCACTCCTCCCCGTCCCCTGTTCCGCAGCTGCTGCGACCTCCCCTCCCTTCCACAGCGCCGCCACGAGGGTCGACAAACCCTCCCGAAACTGTCGGGAGGTTGGGAGCAGGTTAACGGGTAGGTTCCCAACCCGTTAACCTACTGATTATGCATTCTAACGAATGCTTTCAGATATGTCCCAGTGCTTATTGTGATGCCACACCATTCCTAACCAGAAGTGCTACCATCAATTGTCTTTTCCTTTTCCTTCAAGCTCTTACCCTCTTTTGCCCCGCCATTTACGTTGTTGTCATCCACAACCCTCGCATCCACCCCTTTTGGACAATTTCACAAACATCTGTAAGACAAGTGACAACAAGACCATGCTTTTCCATTCAGGCTGACCATTACAGTTCCAATGCTCCAATCTAACGACAAATTCCCCTCACACCTCCTTGGTAGGTTCCAGATACAGATCCCACCATAAAATCTTCAAATAAGTAGCCCTAATAGTAAAAATTTCAATATCAAGAATAACCTAAAGACTTGCTCCGGTTCAGATGACATCAAATAACAAACAGATAAAAGCACATCCAGAGAAGTAGAAGAAGGATCGGAAAGGCGTAGAGTACAGTAGCAAGAGATCAGAAAGAAGTGAGGGAAAGAGATGGCAGACCATTGCACCGGTAGTGGAGTCTTGTGCCGTCTGACAGAATGGCTCCGGGGACAACCTTGCCGGGAAGAATAAATCCAGCTACCGCCAGGTAGCCCAAGTAGAAGATCAGGAGAATGACCTACGAGTATTTCCATTATTAGGGAACCAAATCATTGGGAGAGAAGAAAAAAAGAAGCACAAACAGAGAGGTTTCAGTGAAGAAGATGAAGCGAAGAAGAGGTTCCCAGCCGCATTTTTTTGTACTCACGGAGCTCCAAGAAGGGATCAGTGCAGCGAGTATAGCCTCTACTTCCATGGTCTCCCCTTGCTCTCTCTCACTCCTCTCTGGTTCTGAGTGTACTCAAGGGTGAGAGCCCAGGACCAAACACTGACAAGTCACAGAACAAAGACGGGAATCCGCTCCTTGAGATCCGAAACACGTCCTACTTTATTTGGATTTTAATGGGAGAAAGATACCGTATCGCCCCACCGGAGATCTGCCCCTTTTGTCCCGCTTTGCGTCTCGGACGGAGCGTCTCGGACCTTTCGCCTCGCGTGGCTAATTTTCTGGCAAGAGGGACCGGGCAGTTAATGTACATTGTTTCATGGACGGGGAAGGAATGAAAAATTAAAATTGAAAGTTTAAGACACGGTTCCGGCGTTGCAGGATAGCAACCGACCACATATGAAAAAAAAAAAATTACTAGATTGATCAGATTCCCATCTCAACAGTAGATCAACCTAGCTGAAGAGCAGTACATATTGCTCTCCTTTTCTCTCTCCGCCATCCAAAATTATTAAAAATCTGAAACAACCCGTTTTTTCTAAAATTTTATCGGCTCTCTCCTCCTCTCCCTTCGCCTCATGCTCTTATGGCAGCTACCTCTCCGCCTCCCCCGCCCGCCCCTCCTCTTTGAAGATCGAGAGCTACTTCAACAACAAACGATCCGATGACATCCATTAGGCCAATATCGTCGCCACCCATGTAGCGGCATAAAGACACCATGTGTTGGAAAAAAAATGGATCACTCAAAGCACGTGGTCAAATCGCCGGCACGTGATAACAAACATGGCGATAGCAAGCATACTCTCCGAGCACTCGATCTCGGAGCATCCGACCTCAAAGAGCCCGACCTCAGAACACTCGGTCTCGGCACCAACGATCCCAAAACTCACAACCTCGATCTCAGCTAAGTTAAGCCCGATCGACCTCAAGTCTAAGAAAGATCCAGTCAAAGGGAGAAGCAGACCTCCCCATCCTACCGAAAATCAAGTCCACCTCCTCATCCAGAATCAAATCCCACGATCTCCGCCTCAACGACTGTCAACATTTAAATGCACACGATCTCAACGGATCGCCAGCCAACCCAAAATCTCGGGCCATTTATAGTAACTCCTTAATTCGCACGATCACGTTCAATCACAGGTAACCTCTACACCCCTTCCTAAGAAGGGAGAAGAACTCGAGGCAAAGGGACTTCTTCCCTTCGACCCCGGCCATTATTTTTCTCAATTACTTCCCCACTACTTCTCTCCAATAAAAATCCTCCTCTGATTTAAGCATCGGAGGGCCGGCGCTGGAACCTCCGACCACTGGCTTCTTGCAGGTCCGCCGGAGACAGCCGTCCGCCCCCGCACCATCAGCCAGAGCTCCTCCCCCTCGTTCCGCGGTCGCCCCTGGGTCCAATTTCCAGCAACAGTTGGTGCTAGAGGAAAGACCGAGTCGTGACCATGAGATTGAGGAGCAGAGAAGCCTCTAATGCTTCTCGGCATCGCGCACCAAGTCCTGGCCATTCAGTCCAGAACTCGCTACCAAGGCCTCCAGCGAATCAAGTTTCTCAGATTCAGCCTGAGTAATTCAACACGCTGGTGCAGCAAGTCCAGGCCCTAGCAACAGCAGTCCAAGGCCTGCAACGCATGGAGGCCCCTCCTATGCCACCTTCGCAGGTTCAGGTCTAATCGGCGCTCCTTCCAGATGGACCGGTGTTCCAAGACCGAGATCCCCATGACTCTTCGAGGATCAACAATGGAGAACGGCGCTGTCATCAGGGTTCAACCCAAGCGTCTCCCCGGAGGGAGCCGCTAGGGAAGAACCAGGATAAAAGGCCACAACTTTCGGAGGCCAAATCAACCCCGGGTCAATCAGTACTGGAACAGACCACTGTGATGATCTCCTAAGGCGGAGAACTTGATAAGAAGGTCGAGAAAGTCGAGCGGCAGATCGAGGCGCTCCAAGACCAGAAAGCAAGTCTCAAAGACCAATATACTATACCAGCCGAGTTCTGAGGAACGCCGAGACCCGGTACTCCAAGCTAGAGAAGACAATCTATGCACTGCTCACCTCAGCTCGGAGACTCCGATCCTACTTCCAGGCCCACACTATGGCCATATTAACCGACCAACCCATAAAACAAGTCCTACAATGGCTGGATCGCACGGGGAGAATCACAAAGTGGGTAGTCGAACTCGAAGAATTTGACCTCAAGTACAGCCCGAGGCCGGCAATCAAGGCACAGGTGCTCGCTGACTTCCTAGTAGAGTTCACCTTACCAGATGACCCTGAGCCCGAGCTCACATCAAGAGAGGAGGCCCCGAGGCAACCATGGGTTCTACATGTAGATGGCTCCTCAACCTCAGGGATAACGGTGCGGGTCTCATCCTCACTAGCCCGGATGGGGTGGTCACGAAACAGGCCCTATGCTTCGAGTTTCCTGCCTCTAACAATGAAGCAGAGTACGAGGCGCTCATTGCTGGGCTCAAACTGGCAAAAGAGATCGAGGTCAAAAGCCTGAAGGTCTTCAGCGACTCCCAATTGGTTGTGAGCAGAGATTTTGAGGCAAGAGAGCCGTCAATGCAAAAATACCTCCAAAAGGTGCAAGATATCACCTCCACATTAAGCGCCTTCGATATCCAGCATATTCCCAGGGCAGAGAATGCAAGGGTGGACCAGCTGTCAAAGCTGGCAACTTTCCGCATGAGCGAGCTCCCGGAAGACCACGATGCTCGAGTATCTCCAAGCGCCAAGCACCGAGGAGCCTAAATCGGTTCTCTGCATCGAAATTGAACCGAGCTGGATAGATGCGTTCGTCAGCTACCTGCAGAGTAAAATCCCCCCGACAACGAGCTCAAAGTCTGCCAAATCAAGCGTCAGGCATCCTGATACCTCTTGTACGAAGGCAAGCTCTATTGCAGGTCCTTCACCTCTCCCCTCCTCAGATGCCTCCGTCCTTCGGAGGCGGATTATGCCATGCGAGAGCTTCATGAAGGAATCTATGGGAACCACCTAGGAGGTCGGACCCTGGCCCACAAGATTTTACGCCAAGGATATTATTGGCCTACACTTCAGAAAGACGCCGCGAACTTCATCCAAAGGTGCGACCGATGCCAACGAAATGCCAACATTCAGCACCGACCCTCAATTCCACTTACTTCGATCAGTGCCTCCTGGCCATTTGCCCAATGGAAGATCGGCATCTTAGGGTCGAGAACCTCCGAATGTACTATTAGTGAAGCCCTTCTAAGAGTCTTCAATGTCTGAAAACGCAACCAATAAGGCATTTCTCAAGATTTCCTCTTAATTATTCAACGCTTCTTCTAATGATAACCTGTTTGTGAACTCCAGGATGTCCCTGAGATGATTCGAGTCCTTTCGGAAAGTCTAGTGATGCCCCGACCAAGCTCGGAATGCCTCGACGAAGCTCGGGATGCCCCGACCAAGTTTGGGATGCTCCGCTGCGCCAACCGCGAGCTCAGTCTCCCTCAACCTCAGGTCCTGTCAAACGATGCTCGACCAAGTTTAGATGCCTCGACCAAGTTCGGGATGACCTGCCGCAACAACCCCGAGCAAAACCTAAAGACGTCCCAACCAAGTTCGAGACGCCCCGTCAAGTCAACTATGAGCTCGAGCTCCCTCGACCTCGGGTACCATTGAACGGAAATCGGAGCTATAATTTGAAACATCTAAGACAGGAACTACGGGTCGGAGAGCACTCAAGCTTCAACGGCCGAATGATAGCCCAACCTTGACTCACACTACAACTGAAGCTGAGCCCAAAGACTTAGCGGAATTCTTCTAAAAGCTGAACCTAAAGACTTAGTGAAATTTTCGAAAAAATGCCAGAATTGCATGCGAAAGCAAACGATGCGCGAAGTTCTACTCAAGTAGTCAAAAATCAAAGCTCGTCTGAAGTGCAAGCGAAAACAAGTCAAAGACACAACAAGGTGGAGAAAAACATATACTTCATTAATAAAAAGTCATAGGGCTAAGTACAAGATGTTGGCTTCAAGGCTGACCCACTTGGCCACACAATGGCTGCAGCGGCCGACCTTGTTTACAAAAAAAAAAAAAAAAAAACTAAGTCCTAAGGCATTTCTGGAGCGGCGATGGTCTCGGCATCGACCTCAGAGTCGTCCACAAGAACCACCTCGGGATCCCCTACAGGAGCAGCCTCGGGGATCCTCTGCTGGCCCGTCTCCACAAGCATCCATAGTGGCGTCAGTTGAAGCTTCGCAAGCGGCCTCAAGAGCAGCCTCAGAAGCTATTTTGGGAGCACCTTCGGCAGCTCCTCCGAATGGGGCCTCCTGAGCGGCTTGCTCAGCCGCCTCGGTCTCAGCCTCGACAACCCCCCACTCAGCCTGAGGGCCCTTGGGCGCCCTGTCAAGCGCGCCCTCATCCTCGAGACTTCCAAGTTTGCTGTCATCCACAACGACCCCTAGACGAGGCTGAAGACTATAGAGGTCGAGCTTGGGTCAAATCCTCAGCATCTGCCTCCAAAAATCTTTAAAGCCGCGAATGAGCCTGTCAACCACCTCCTCCTCCAGCAGCTCCCAAAATTCGTTTGACTCGCAGAAGATCTGCACTGCGTTCCGAGCCTACCCCAGTGCCTTCCTCTCTCGAGCTTCAAGTTGCTCGATCTTCAGCCGAAGGACCCCCACCTCGTACTTTTGGCCTGCGAGCTCGGACTGAACGTTGGCCAGGCGTGCCTCGGAGGCACAAAGTGTCGATCTGGCTAGGGCATGCGACGGCTCCTCCTCCTCGAGATGCTCAGCCATAGACCAAAGCTCGGCCTCAGCAGCCTCCATCCTCGCGGTGTCCTCCCTCCGCCCAGCCTCGGCCTCACCGAGCTTCCTCTCGGCATCCTCCTGCCCCTTTTGGCTCCTCTGAGTCTTGTTCTGACACTCGGCTGCTATGGCGACCAGCATGTCGATTTCATGAAGGTGCTATAGAGAAGAAAAATGGAAGTGAGCTGAGATCGAAAACTTAAGAGAATATGCAAATCAAAGCAAGAGGATAATTTACTCGGATGGTGAAGCAGTAGGCCTAATCGATAAAACTGCCGACATCACCATCTTTGAGCTCGGCTCGGTCGGCAGGAAGCAATGTGCAGCGAACTACTTCGAGAGTGACGTCACTATTGTGGAGGGCCGAGTCATCCTCGCAGACTGACCACTTCGAGCAGAAGGGCCTCTTTTCGAGGTGGCCCCAGCCCTCGATGAGCTCAGGATGTCGACCCTTGAAAAGCTCGGGAGGCTGGGTCTTGAAGAGCTCAGCACAGAACGATGAGAAGAGCTCGAGACCCCGAGACCGCTGCCCGGCTTGGGACCCGAGCACCGCAAGCGGACGACCTGGCGGGGTCGTTGAGAAATCGGGGTCGGGCACGCTGGCTGCTGGATCTCTTGCAGCCTCGGATGAAGTTGCGCGCTCGACAAGGGGAGCTTCCTCCGGTCTGCGCTCCCCGATCTGTTTCTTGCTGTTCTTCCGAACAAGCTCGGAAGTCTCAGCTTCGAGGTCCTCAACCTCGATAGGGGCAGAAGTCGAGGCCGCCTTAGCCTTCTTCTTGCGCACGGGGTGAGCCCCTCCAGCTTCGGCTGCCCTCTTCTTGTATCTGGCGAGGAGGGCCGCGTTACTAGTCACCATCCCTACAATGTCTGAAAAGAAGAAAGAACTTAAGTGTCAAACCGACGCCAAAAAAAAGGAAGGAAAGGAAAAACAATAAGAGAATAAATAAAACGAAAGAAGGCAACATAAGGGAGAAGCGGTACAACCGCCCTTACCCTCAGGGCGCGCCAAGCTCAGACCGATATTTACCAGTGCCTCCTCGCTCAGAAGGCCGTTCAGAGAGATATCCCCCTTCAGACCGCAAAGAGCCGCGAGGATTTTCTGCTTGCTCACGGTCAGCTCGGGGACCCTATTGTTGGCCTTAACTATAGGTTGGCCCTACGACGGGTTAAACCCCCACGGACGTTCGGAGAAAAAAAAGAAGAATTTCTTCTTCCATCCACGATTGTAGGTAGGAGCACCTCAGAACAACGGCCTACCTTCCCGAAGGACAAAGTATAGCCACCCTCTATCCGCGGGGTTAGACTTTAATATATAACACCCGCGGAAGACATTGACCGAGGTCGGTATGCTGTGAGCAAGGCAGAGAGATAAAAAATCAATTATTATCCTCCACGAGTTCGGAGCGAGCTGCGCTGGGATGAGGCGATACCTCTCCAGGAGCTCGCTCACAAACTCGTGCAGGGGACATCTCAGACCGGCCCGAAGTGTCTCTACATACACTACGACCCGACTTGGAGGGGCCGTAGTAACTCGGTCCCACAGCCCTGCGACTTCGAGCTCGAACTCGTGCAGAAAGAAGAATTGGGTCCGAATCGTGCCCAATTCTTCTCTAGTCAGGCTTGACCCGACTCCGTCTGGATCATGGCTCACCTCTGGCTCGAGCTCTATCCCGCGAGAGCAAGAAACTCCAGCAGAGGAAGAAGCGCCGCTCGACATTGTCTCACTCATAGTGTTCAAAAAGAAGAAAAGAAGAAAAATGGAGGAACAAAAAAAAAGGAGACTGATAGTCCTCCGACGAACGTGAAAAGAAAAACCTACAGTGAACCTCACTGAAAAGGCTAATGGTTAGGGGAACCAAAAGGAATCGCCAAAAAACACCTTGAAGCACCCTCGGAGAAAGCTAAATAACGATCGAGAGAAGAAGAAAGCGAAAAAAGAAGAAGATAAGAGCTACGGCGGCCAAATGAAAGCTCTTAAGGCCAGGCTAGGGTTTATATGAACCCTCTTAATGATTCAGATCGATAAAGGCAAGCTGCGCATGTTGTGAATTGTGTCCTAAAAGTCAATCGTTAGCTTGTTGATGATTGAATTGTATATGAATTAATGAATTAATAAAAGGTTATTTGGCATTATTCATCGCATATATTTTATACATCTTCTTGAACGCTTGTAATGTGATGAAGTCCTTAGGACTCTTTAAAAGATAAAGAAGAATTTGTCTATGAGTTCTTAAATCTATTCACGACCAAACGATGTGCTATTACTAAGACAATAGCATTATCAAGAATAGGTTGTTGTGTGCCATATCATTGGTTATTCTCTTAACCAAGGAGTGTAGAGACACTGATATGCCACGCAGGTGAAGTATAGTAGTTTAAACATTTATGCCTAAAATAAGTTTTCTAATCATAGTAGTCAAGTAATCCGATTGGAATGATCACCAGGCCGTCTGGTCATACGAGAAAGAAGAGGTCATAGCCCTCTTTTTTCATTCAGTAGGATCTCTTGTGGCGTGTAGGGGTACCACCATGATTCGATCCTTGAAGATGAACCACGAAAAGAAGATTAAAAGTAGTTTTAATCTTTGTAATTAAACATAAAATCTTAGATATGTTTAGAGTAGATCAGAAAGAGATTTATGATTGATTTAATTGCTATTTTTACATGATTAATTAGATCTGAAAAAATAGAATGCATGTGATGTATATTCATGTTAGTATATGTGATATAGAGAACATCAATAAATCTGAAATCATAAAATTGATTAGATTAGATCTAAATAAAATTTATGACTTATTTATTTTTTGATTTTAAATAACAAATCAGATCTGAAAATAAATGCATATGATGTATATTGTTTAAGTTTATTCATATTATTTTGTATATGTGATATATGAATATAAATCAAATAAGATTTGAACATGAATTAAATCTGAAATTAAACATGTTAATTTGACAATCTCAGATCTGAAAAATAAGTTTTAAGATCTAAAACTTTGTAATTAGTATGTAATTAAAAGAATATGCAATGATCTGAAATTTTCATAAGCTTACACTTAATTAAGAATTAAGTGATATGAAAACCTAGGTCTAGAATTGTGAACTCAATTAAATGACATTGCATAATTCTTGGAGTTTTGGGCTAAATTAAATCAAGTTCTATAACTGGGTTAGACCTAGGGTTAGAATCAAACAAGGTCTAATTAGAGTTAATTGATCAAATCTAATTAGGTAGTAACTAGATTAGATCAAGAAAACTCTAGGTCAAATACAATAGTTGTAGTTGATCAAATTCAATGTCTTTGATTAGATTAAGATGCAACTTGATTACGGCTCAGAGGTTGAGCCCGGGTTATTTGAGTAATTAAATCGAAATTGATTAACCAGTCGGTGTCTAAGGTAAATTTGGTAGACTTGATCTGTGGTTTTTAATTGGGAGCTACTCGCACTGATTCGTCTTTGTCGAGTTAATAGCATATTCCTTCCACCGATCTTACTTACCTGGCTAACATTGTCAATCACATTTTGATTGGATCACTTAATGATTCGAGTTGACCCATACTTTTAAGAAAAATTAATATGACTGATTTAGGTGCCTCCTTAACCGGATTGAATCTAGTTCTTATTAATCTGACTTGATGAAGTCAGTGGGAGGATCTAAATTAACCGGTTCTTCTCATCTATTCTCACTTAAATCAAACTCTCTAAAATTATTAGATCTATAAAATGAAATAGTTATGGAGATAACTAGATCAAAGCCTCCCATTAAGTTGGGTAACAATGGGTCCAATGGCTAGATAATCATTGGAGGTGCCATACCCTGGTGATTATCTGACCATTGAAATTGTCATTCATAATGTGATGAGTCAAGTGTACCTTCTATAGGTGATTAGGTTGGCCGAGCCACACTCGGGCCTGGTCATCTATTAGTAGATTGCACTGAACCTAATCATGTTAATGGTTGGACTTAACCAGGACTTTCGGTGGAGGCGCCACACGCCTGCCGAAGAAGAGCCTGGGGCAAAATAAATACTATAAATTGTTTAGATAAAATAATTAGTTAAGAACCTACCAATAGATGCATATGGGTTGGCCGAGCCACACTCGGATCCATATGCGATCTATTGGGTTCTAGAGCCCACTAAATAGTTAGGTGTAATTCTTCAAATTTGAGGTAGAGGCTACAAATTTGGATAAAATAGTGAAAAGTATATATAGATTAAAGTCCAAGTCTTTAGGCTTTGTCAATTCATATACTAATAGCCGATTTTCTTTTTATGCAGAAATGGCCACGTATTGGATAATGACAAGTTGACAGGACCTAATTTTATCAACTGACTTAGGAAACTTAAGATTGTGCTAGAGTATAAACGGATCCTTTATGTGATAACGGATCCGACATCTGAGCAGCCTAATGAGAGCACAAAAGTGCAATCGTCAGACCATCTTAATTAGTATTTTAGCTAATCATTAACAATAAAATTAACTAATTAATGTTTTATTTGTGCAAGTAGCCCAATCAGCTCGTTCCCCGCACTTCAAACGATCAGCCCCCATCGTATCACCTAATCAGCGCGGCAGCCCGAGCCCAACT
Organism: Phoenix dactylifera; assembly: GCF_051530095.1. NCBI lineage: Eukaryota > Viridiplantae > Streptophyta > Magnoliopsida > Arecales > Arecaceae > Phoenix > Phoenix dactylifera. The sequence goes on from NC_143201.1 coordinate 8,913,914, forward strand.
ATGTTTCGTCCATTTCAGCCCGTGCCAGCGTGCCATGCATGGCACGTTCCCCCCATTCCCAGCGTATCAGCCTTGCTTTCGTCTGCATCGCAACGCCCGTGATGCATCCAAGATCCAGTGTCCAGCCCAGCCATCTCGGAGCCGTATCGCGCGCGTACCAGCCGGAAACTTTCCATCCACGCCATCAACGCGATCGCTGCCAGCGTCCTAGATTTCCTTTGATCCCAGCATCCGTTTCTTCTCCCAGCTTCTTCCTCCCGTCGATCATGCTCCCGGCTCCTTCGTTGATCCCACGGCTAGACCCTCCTCCCAGCAGCCAAGAATCCGTCGGCATTCATCTTCCGCATCCATCCCAGGCGTCCGTCTGCAGCTCCTTCCCCACCTTCTCCGTGATCCCATGCTGTGATCAAGCCGCCTGATTTCAAGCAGTTGACGCATTCGCAAAAATGCTTTCGCGAAACTAATCTCCCAAGTATAGGAGATCGTACAAGTAGTAAAATCTCGGAAGTCCGAGGTCGAATCCTCAGGGAACGATCTATAGATTATTAGCGTAATTTTTAGATGTAATTTTCAGTTGAATAAATATGTGGATTAAGATGATGTTTTGATTTTCAGAAATTAAAAATAGAGAATAATAGATCAATGAACAAAGTTCAATCAAATAGAAATGGTTAGTGATCCGGAATCCCCCTTGATAATATTGCATTCAAGAATAAATCCTGCGATTCTTGTTTAAGGATGTAAGAGTAGAATAGATCAAAACATGAAATATATTTTATGGACACATGAACTCTATTTCTAAGCATTCATCGTGCCTATTACATCAACAACAAATCAAATACTAAAGCAGTCCATGTACCAATAAACATAAACCATTAAAAATCTATCTACAAAATAGTTATGCAAGAACCCATAACACATCAAAAATATAAATCAATAAGAGCAAAGGTTCCGAATTTACTTCAAAGAAAGTAATACATCAAAGGTTCCTCCATCACCCTTCACCTAAAAAATCAGCTCTCCATTAAAAACATTAACCTCCCCATATTTTTCCTTTTCCCTTTTTTTTCTTTTCGAAAACAGGGCCTCCCCTATTTCCTCTTTTCTTTTTCTTCTGCTTTTTCGAATGGGGACTGAGGCTCTGTTTTCCCAATGAACTCCCCCTTCCCAGTCGAGAGAGCCCTCTTATTGCTGTGATAGGTCTCTGATGCCAGCTGCAAGATACCTGGATGCAGAATCATGGGAGCTTGGATGTGGACGGCTGGATGTGGGATCAACGCTCGGATGAGGCTATGATTGCAGGAGAATCGGACGCAGAATCCTGATATCTGGGACTCGGATGATCACGAATCCTGGAGGCTGCTGGGATGTGCTGTGATCGTAGATGCTAGGGATTGGTTATGATGCGTGGGAGCTGAACCATGGATGGCCGGTGTGTTAGATGTATGCCCTAGAAGCCAATTTGGCTGACACATTGTTGATTCTAGGGACATAATTTTGTACTTGACTGTTTATTATTGAATAAATAAAAGGCATCTTTTCATTCATATTATTTATGTGTCTATGAATCGTCCAAGGAATTAATAAGATGATGATACATATTCTCAAGAGTTGAGAATTTGAGCCATGTATCATTGGTGATTAATTTCTAAATGCTCCTGATCAAAGGATCATCACGAGGACGGTGATCGATCCGATCAGTGCACAGATCACTTTCCTTCTGGATGGACGAGACTTGAGTCCACAGTGTAGGGACACTGAAGTGATAGTGCAGGTGCTTGTTAGAGAACAAGGGTACTGAGCGTGACCAAGACAAGAAGTCACTTGGATGTCTATCCACTCGTCAGTGACTTGCTTGATGTTGCAGTAGTGTGACTGGTCCTTTGACCTGCGGTGCTTCGGCTACTCACAGTGAGGTTATTGTAGTTTGACTGCACACATACATGGTCTCTAGCCATATGGGTCCATGCAGTGTAGATTGGCTGCAGTAGGTTCACTGTAGGAGTAGGGTATGCACCTATAAGGAATCTATCGACCTTGATAGAAGAGGAGTGATCCTATGTGATTTGTTAGACTGAGTTCTAAGACCTTGGCCAGGGCAGTAATATAAAGTGGAAAAAGAGTTTTCCACTATCGAACTCAAGTCGAATAAATCTTGACATATGACAGACGATGGGGTTTGACGAGTTGTCCATGACCTCCGTCCTGTAGGGATCCACGATAGTAGGACTGTATCACATGTTAACTGCACCTAGAGGTTCATCATTCCATTCTGCTGGGTAGCCACTACATGCTGCTAGGTGTCACTGGTGGATGGTGGGACTCATAGGGATTATCTTGATGATCGATAAATCCTAACGAGTTGAGTTGGAATCGTTCCAACCCATTGAAAGGAGTTTTCAATGATATTGTGATAGAGATCATAATATATCTCACTACCAGTCAGAATAGAACCTATGGGGTCACACACACTAGAAGTATTGACCGATCCGATGGTTGAAATCGTGATTAGGAATCACAAGTAATCAATTTGATTGATAAGAAGTTGAAGAAGGAACAAAGGAAATTAATTAATTGGACTTAAACACAAATCCTACTTCAGGTAGGATTCCTAGAGTCCTAATTGAATTAGGACTGGGAATCCTACTTGGAGTAGGACTGGGATTCCTACTTGGAATAGGATTCCTACAATCCTAATGAGATTAGAAATTTTGAATTAAAATAGGATTCCTACTTGGAGTAGGATTCCTAGAAATCCTAATTAGATTAGGACTTCGGATTCAAATAGAGTCCTAATTGGATTAGGACTAAAATTAAATATGTCCTAATTTGGATTAGGATTTCTTAAGTCACAATTAATTATTAATCTAATGAATCAATAAGACTCCTAATTGGATTAGGATTGAAGAGTTCAATTGAGTCAAAATTGATTTAAGTTCTAATTGGATTAGGACTTACCTAGATTGGATCCTAATTGGTTCACCCTTGGACTAAGCCTAATTGGATTAAGGCTTGACCACATTAGGGCATTTCAAACCCTACTTAATGTGGATTAGGGTTTACCATGAGGAGGGGGATATGCCCCTCCCTTTTCCATGTGGAGAAGGGAGAAGAGAGCCCCTCTTAGGAAATAACTCTAGGGCTCCTATATTGTAGGAGCCCTAGATGGTTATAAAAAGGGGCAAAGGGGGCCGGCGCCCTAGAAGAGCTCTCCCTCTCCTCTTCCATCACGTGGCCACCCCTCTCCCTTCCTTGGTTCAGCCGCCATCAGCAAAGGGAAAAGAAGAGGAGGCGTCTCCCTCCTCTTGGTCTTCTTCCTTGGCTCCAACGCATGAAAAGAGAAGAAGGCTGCAGGGGCTTTTGATCTTCTTCCCATCTTCATCCTTCTTCTTCCTCCTCTCAAGCACAATCAAGGGTTGATTGAAAGAGAGGAGATCAGCCATCAAAGCTATCTTTGCAAAGGAGCTAGCACCCCGGTGAGATAGAGAGCTTGGATCGGATCCTGCTTCGTGTGGATACCCGTAGAGGCCGGACGTTTGAACGGCTTCAAGCGAACCCTCTTCCAAAACCACGAATTCAGATTTGCGGTGATCATCTACCCGCGCAAGGTGAAGATTTGATCTTCCTAATAGTTTTAAAAGTTTTAATTCTTACCTAATTACGAAAGGTCTCGAAACAACGTTCATGCGATGAGCGTCGAACCCGTGCATGCCGATTCCGCTGCCATCTGAAAATTTTTGAAATATCAGCGGCATGGGCGGGTTCCCAACAGTGGTATCAGAGCCTAGGCTTCGTAGATTAAGGTAAGAATTAAATATCTAAAGGCTTATTAGATCTGAAAATTGAATGATCATGCATGCTGAAAAATTCTGCATGCAGATTTTTCAGGGGTGCTGATTTTTGCATGCTGATTTTTATGTGATAAAAAGATGATTCTAATTGCATTGTTAATGGGATTAGAAAGTTTAGAATCATGATTAGCATGATCAGCGACCTATGTCATGATATAATTAGTTAGTTTTCAGATCTGAAAATTATAATTGTTGCATACGGTGATGATCATAGGATTCAAACCCTTTTGGTATCAAATGTAATGACCTGCGATGTGATCTGCGATGTCATGTAATTTTTCAGATGCTTGCATGCATCCTATTTGATGTTTTGAGAGGCCTGCGTGCCTCCTAAAAGGAGATGTAATTTATTTTTATTTTTATTTTACATCTGGTTGTATTTCTGTGATGTGATGTACATCAACGATCAAGTTGAAGCAAAGGCATGAGATGAAAGGTGATCTAAGCGGTTGATGGCGATGGGATCAAGAGTTGATCAAGGATCGAATCAAGGAGGCTTAGAACCAATTCAAGAGTTGAAGACCACTTGATCGATTGATGTGCATGTGCTTGTAATACGACCTAATTAGAATCCATGATCATCACCTATTTAAAGTTTAACTTTATTTGATGCTGCGATTATAACTGCCTGTGATGTACCGTTTGCATGAGATGTGAATGCGAGTCGGGTAGATAGGTTTACATGTGATGTAGCAAACCCAATTGAGACCTAAATCAAAACCTCCTCAATCAAGTCGAGAGTGAACCGACATGAGCAAGTCATATTAGATTAATTGATCTAATTGGTGTCTAGGAAAGCATGAAAGGTGGTTACTTAATTAGGACCTTACTCTCTGAGTAAGGGGAGCCTCCCACCTGCTTACCTGGCCAATTGTTCGATTACCTCTTATGAAGGGCTCAAGTTGCAAACACTAAGACCTGATTAACCAATATTAAGTCAATAGGTCTTCCACTGTAGTAGAGCTGCTAAGGCCTTTCTGATGTTGATTTGTCTCGGCTGGACACAGTGGTCAAGTTGCATCGGGGGGCTGGACCTCTCTATAGACATGAGATGTTGTAGGGTAAAGGTGGGGTTGGGCACCAATAACTGTTAGGTGAGGACCCAATGACGACTTTATTCCTACGGTTATACGGTGGGTCTGACTTAACTAAGAAATGGGACCAATAACTGTTAGGTGAGGTCTTCATGGCTTAGAGACCAAGTTACACTGCAACATGCTTGAGAAGCATTGTACAAGAGTTGTACACTCATCCATCTATGTATCACCAATAACTGTTAGGTGAGGTGGCATGTAAATTGGTGGGACCGCAGTACCCACTAGAAACCCTAGTCGTGTGGGATTTCCGTTTCCCTACCAGGGGAGTGTGAGGGATTCGAGAAAATAGTGGGAGTTACATTTGTTCTAAAAGACCTTAGAACAGATTAGGATCAAGTACAAAAGTCTAACTAGAATCTTTACTCTCTGCAGATACAATGTCAGCTTCAAACCCTTTGACCCGTATTCTTGAGACCAACCGACTGACCGGAACCAATTACAAAGACTGGCTTAGAAATCTCAAAATAGTTTTGGACTGTGAGAAGATAGGCTACATACTCGATTCAGATATCTCCACACTACCAGCACGTCCTACTGATGTTCAGCGTGAAATGCATAAAAAGTGGTTGGATGATGACATTAGAGTAAAATGCTATATGATGGCATCCATGTCTAATGAACTCCAATGCCAGCATGAAAATATAAAGACTGCTAGGGACATACTGGCACACCTGCAAGAGTTGTATGGTGAGCAGAGTCGCACAGCTCGTTTTGAAGTGTCCAAGAGGCTTTTCAAAGCGAAGATGCGCGAGGGGCAGTCTGTCCATGATCACGGTCTGACCATAATCAAGGACCTAGAGGAGCTTGAGAAGCTCGGTATGGACATGCACAAGGAATTACAAGTGGATTTGATTCTACAGTCACTTCCTGATTCATTTGGTCAGTTTATAGTAAACTACCACATGAATAAGATTGAATGCACTAAGACTGAACTAATCAACATGTTGATAACTGCTGAGGGAGCCTTGAAAGGTTCAAGGGGCAATGTCCTTGCTGCTGAGTTGACTTCTGGTTCCAAGAGAAAGTCTGCTTGGAAGAAAAAGAAGCCTGCAAAGAAGCAGAAGAAAGACAAGAAGCCAAAGAAGGAAGTTCAAAAGAAAAAGGCTAACGACAAAGGAAAATGTTTCCACTGCAATGTCGAAGGCCACTGGAAGAGAAACTGTCCTTCATACCTCGAGAGCCTGAAGAACAAGAAAGGTGACACACCTTCAGAAGGTATAGACTTGCTCATAATTGAAACTAATCTAACGGTTTCTTCTACTTCTAGTTGGGTTATAGATTCTGATTCTAGTGCTCATCTGTGCACTACCATGCAGGGTCTAAAGGAAAGTAGAAGGCTGGCGGAAGGTGCGGTAACCCTTAGGGTTGGCAACGGGGCAAAAGTTGCTGCTGTGGCTGTGGGCACCTACCATCTGCGACTACCGTCTGGATTTAGTTTAATACTTAGAGACTGCTATTATGTACCTGTTGCTAGCAGAAATTTGATTTCTGTTTCATGTCTAGCACAGGAAGGTCATGTTTTTACATTTGACAAAGACTGCTGTTCTATTTATTTGAGAAATAAAATAGTCGCACGTGGTTTTATGATTGACAGTCTCTATCATTTACATATGGATGTATCTGTGAATGTTACCGAGCAAGAAGTGAGTGCCAGAGGATCCAAAAGATCCAGAGATGAGATAAACCAAAGATATTTGCGGCACCTCAGACTTGGCCATATTGGAGAGGATAGGATGAACAAAATGGATAAAGATGGGCTTCTCGGCTCATTGACTTCCGAGTCATATCCAGTTTGCGAGTCCTGTCTTCAAGGAAAAATGGCTAGACTGCCCTTTGTAGGACATGGGGAGAGGACCACTGAAATACTTACCCTAGTACATACAGATGTATGTGGCCCATTCGATGTGCTTGCCAGGGGACGTTATTCTTACTTCATTACCTTTACCGATGATTATTCACGGTTTGGGTATGTGTATCTTATGAGACACAAGTCTGAATCTTTTGAAAAGTTCAAAGAGTTCAAGAATGAAGTAGAAAAACAAACTGGAAAACCTCTTAAGGCTCTTCGATCAGATCGAGGAGGAGAATAACTTAGTGGGGAATTCCGGGACTATCTCAAAGAAAACGGCATAGTCTCACAATGGACACCTCCGGGTACACCTCAACTCAACGGGGTGTCAGAGAGGAGGAATCGGACCCTGTTGGACATGGTCAGGTCCATGATGAGCTTCACTGATTTACCTATGTTCCTTTGGGGAGATGCCTTACTCACAGCGATTTATTTATTGAATAGAGTTCCCTCTAAATCCGTTCCTACCACACCGTATGAGATATGGCATGGTAAGAAACCAAGTCTGGGTCATCTCAAGATTTGGGGATGCCCGGCCCACGTCAAGAGACTATAGGCGGACAAGTTAGAGGCTAGGACCATAAGTGCTCGTTTTATAGGATATCCTAAAGAGTCATTAGGATACAATTTTTACGTCTCAGAGGATCACAATGTGTTTGTGAGCCGTCATGCCATCTTCTTGGAAAATCAGTTTATCCTTGATAGAGGCAGTGGGAGGAAAATTGAGCTTGAAGAGAAAGTCTCTGAAAAGCAACGAGTCATGGATCCTATTGAACCCATTCATACAGAGCCAGTACACGATGTCCCTCGACCACCTCGTAGATCTAGTAGGGTCTCCCATCCTCCCGATAGATACTTAGGTATACTAGAAGAGGATACCGAGGAAATGTTCCTAGTGGAAGATAGGGATCACATACAGGATCCTAAAACCTACAACGAGGCGATATCTGATATCGATTCCGAGAAATGGCTGGAAGCTATGAAGTCAGAGTTAGACTCCATGCATTCCAACCAAGTCTGGACCTTAGTAGACCCACCAGAAGGTATTGTACCTATTGGATGTAAATGGATCTACAAAAGGAAAATAGGTTCGGATGGAGAGGTAGAGACCTATAAGGCAAGGCTTGTGGCGAAAGGGTATAGTCAGCGCAAAGGCATTGACTATCAGGAGACCTTTTCACCTGTAGCCATGCTAAAATTCATCCGAACATTGCTTGCCATTGCAGCATTTCATGATTATGAAATCTGGCAGATGGATGTGAAAACTGCTTTCCTGAATGGATATTTTGATGAAGATATCTATATGGAACAGCCTTTGGGTTTTACTTCCAGTGATGGAGATCACAAGGTCTGCAAGCTGCAAAGGTCCATCTATGGACTAAAGCAAGCATCTCGGAGTTGGAACACTCATTTCGATGACGCAATCAAAACGTTTGATTTCATCAAAAACGAAGAGGAACCGTGTGTTTACAAAAAGGTTAGTGGGAGTGTTGTCGTTTTTCTCGTACTGTACGTAGATGACATTCTCCTGATTGGGAATGATATTCCCATGCTAACCTCGGTCAAGGTCTGGTTGTCAAAAGAATTCTCCATGAAAGACCTTGGGGAAGCATCCTATATTTTGGAAATAAAGGTCTATAGAGATAGATCTAAAAGAATGCTTGGCCTTTCACAGAAGATGTACATAGAGGAGGTGCTGAAGAGATTCAACACATGAGCATGATTCCCTATGCATCGGCAATGGGAAGCCTCATGTATGCCATGCTGTGTACATAACCTGATATAGCTCTTGCTGTGAGTGTCACAAGCAGATATCAGTCGGATCCAGGCAAGAAGCACTGGATAGCTGTGAAAGAACAGTCTTAAGTACTTGAGAAGAACTAAGGACATGTTCGTGGTCTTTGTGAGAAGATCAGAGTTGAAGGTAGAAGGATGCACACATATTGATGATAGAAAGTCTACATCAGAATATGTGCAATTGTGGTTCAGTAAATTGGAAGAGTTCCAAACAACCGATTATTATAGATTCTACCTTAGAAGCTGAATGTTAAGCCGTATCCAAGGGTGCAGTGGAAACCTTCTGATTAAAAGTTAATTGCAGAGTTAGGTGTAATGTCATTAGATGCCATAACACTTTACTGCGATAACATTGGCACCATAGCACTAGCTATGGAGCCATGGTCTCATCAGAAGTCCAAGCACATAGAGCGGCGCTTCCATCTCATACGCGACTATGTTGAGAAGAAATGCAGAGAGTAGACTCCGCGGATAACGTGGCAGACCCGTTCACTAAGCAGCTAAGTCAGCAAAAGACTGAAGCCCACCTTGAGAAGATGGGCCTAAGATATATGACCAATTGGCTTTAGTGCAAGTGGGAGATTGTTAGATGTATGCCCTAGAAGCCAATTTGGCTGACACATTGTTGATTCTAGGGACATAATTTTGTACTTGACTGTTTATTATTGAATAAATAAAAGGCATCTTTTCATTCATATTATTTATGTGTCTATGAATCGTCCAAGGAATTAATAAGATGATGATACATATTCTCAAGAGTTGAGAATTTGAGCCATGTATCATTGGTGATTAATTTCTAAATGCTCCTGATCAAAGGATCATCACGAGGACGGTGATCGATCCGATCAGTGCACAGATCACTTTCCTTCTGGATGGACGAGACTTGAGTCCACAGTGTAGGGACACTGAAGTGATAGTGCAGGTGCTTGTTAGAGAACAAGGGTACTGAGCGTGACCAAGACAAGAAGTCACTTGGATGTCTATCCACTCGTCAGTGACTTGCTTGATGTTGCAGTAGTGTGACTGGTCCTTTGACCTGCGGTGCTTCGGCTACTCACAGTGAGGTTATTGTAGTTTGACTGCACACATACATGGTCTCTAGCCATATGGGTCCATGCAGTGTAGATTGGCTGCAGTAGGTTCACTGTAGGAGTAGGGTATGCACCTATAAGGAATCTATCGACCTTGATAGAAGAGGAGTGATCCTATGTGATTTGTTAGACTGAGTTCTAAGACCTTGGCCAGGGCAGTAATATAAAGTGGAAAAAGAGTTTTCCACTATCGAACTCAAGTCGAATAAATCTTGACATATGACAGACGATGGGGTTTGACGAGTTGTCCATGACCTCCGTCCTGTAGGGATCCACGATAGTAGGACTGTATCACATGTTAACTGCACCTAGAGGTTCATCATTCCATTCTGCTGGGTAGCCACTACATGCTGCTAGGTGTCACTGGTGGATGGTGGGACTCATAGGGATTATCTTGATGATCGATAAACCCTAACGAGTTGAGTTGGAATCGTTCCAACCCATTGAAAGGAGTTTTCAATGATATTGTGATAGAGATCATAATATATCTCACTACCAGTCAGAATAGAACCTATGGGGTCACACACACTAGAAGTATTGACCGATCCGATGGTTGAAATCGTGATTAGGAATCACAAGTAATCAATTTGATTGATAAGAAGTTGAAGAAGGAACAAAGGAAATTAATTAATTGGACTTAAACACAAATCCTACTTCAGGTAGGATTCCTAGAGTCCTAATTGGATTAGGACTGGGAATCCTACTTGGAGTAGGACTGGGATTCCTACTTGGAATAGGATTCCTACAATCCTAATGAGATTAGAAATTTTGAATTAAAATAGGATTCCTACTTGGAGTAGGATTCCTAGAAATCCTAATTAGATTAGGACTTCGGATTCAAATAGAGTCCTAATTGGATTAGGACTAAAATTAAATATGTCCTAATTTGGATTAGGATTTCTTAAGTCACAATTAATTATTAATCTAATGAATCAATAAGACTCCTAATTGGATTAGGATTGAAGAGTTCAATTGAGTCAAAATTGATTTAAGTTCTAATTGGATTAGGACTTACCTAGATTGGATCCTAATTGGTTCACCCTTGGACTAAGCCTAATTGGATTAAGGCTTGACCACATTAGGGCATTTCAAACCCTACTTAATGTGGATTAGGGTTTACCATGAGGAGGGGGATATGCCCCTCCCTTTTCCATGTGGAGAAGGGAGAAGAGAGCCCCTCTTAGGAAATAACTCTAGGGCTCCTAGATTGTAGGAGCCCTAGATGGTTATAAAAAGGGGCAAAGGGGGCCGGCGCCCTAGAAGAGCTCTCCCTCTCCTCTTCCATCACGTGGCCACCCCTCTCCCTTCCTTGGTTCAGCCGCCATCAGCAAAGGGAAAAGAAGAGGAGGCGTCTCCCTCCTCTTGGTCTTCTTCCTTGGCTCCAACGCATGAAAAGAGAAGAAGGCTGCAGGGGCTTTTGATCTTCTTCCCATCTTCATCCTTCTTCTTCCTCCTCTCAAGCACAATCAAGGGTTGATTGAAAGAGAGGAGATCAGCCATCAAAGCTATCTTTGCAAGGGAGCTAGCACCCCGGTGAGATAGAGAGCTTGGATCGGATCCTGCTTCGTGTGGATACCCGTAGAGGCCGGACGTTTGAATGGCTTCAAGCGAACCCTCTTCCAAAACCACGAATTCAGATTTGCGGTGATCATCTACCCGCGCAAGGTGAAGATTTGATCTTCCTAATAGTTTTAAAAGTTTTAATTCTTACCTAATTACGAAAGGTCTCGAAACAACGTTCATGCGATGAGCGTCGAACCCGTGCATGCCGATTCCGCTGCCATCTGAAAATTTTTGAAATATCAGCGGCATGGGCGGGTTCCCAACACGGTGAGCTTTGAGATGCATGCGCGGAAGCTTGATCGCCGATGCTGAAATCACGGGATGCTGACCTACTCGCGGACGCTGGGAGCTGATGTGGCTGGAACTCAGGTGACTGGATGGCTTCACAAGCGGAAGATTTGCACGCGGAAATGCTGGGATTCTAGCGAACGACTGGATGAATGCGTGTACTCGTGAGGATCTGGATGGCATGCGGAGATACTCGCGGATGATGGCTGCATGCGGACGCTAAGATTCGTATGCTCAAAGATGCGGACACGGCTGGGCTTCATCGTTGGAGCTGGGAGGAGATGAAATCGTTGGGAAGCGAGTTGCTCGGGAGATGATGAATGCTGGGAGCTGATCACATGCGGACGCTGACCGATGGTGTGAACTGGGACTCGGATGCAGGATATGGGGATGAACCGTGGACGGCTGGATGCTTCATGGACGCACGGGAGAAAGTCCTGATCGCAGTGTGATTCGATCACAGATCCTGAGACGCAGGCGGATCTTGAGAGGGCTGATGTGGTTCACGGACGCGGCAAGGATGCTGAGGTGCTTGCGAACGGCTGAATCTGGGCTCTGTTCTGTAGCTGGAAAGAGATGACTTTATATAATGATAAAAATTATAATAAGTGCTAAGGATAAAATATTTAATCATGTAAATGTTAACACCTATTATTTATCATTATTTTGCTAGCATTAGGCTAAGTTAATTGGTACTTAGATCGCACTTTTGTGCTCTCATCATACCCCCCAACTAGCTTATTGCTAGTCTCTAGCAATTCAGAGTAAACAATAACATGAGAGTACAAAAAGTGTTGGTTGATCCTTTGATGTTTTATTAGAACTAATTGCATAAAATTAAGATAAATACTCACTTTCGTAGGAATCACGATTGCACTTAGCACGTGCAACAAGCCGTTAAACCCCCAGGTTACCCTAATGGACGAGTGTTGTCTCGTGAGGGTTTTCAGGGATGTTACCCACAAACATCATGAATGATATGACATGAGATTCTAATAAAAATATAAAATAAATCCTAAGCTAATACACATGTAATTAATTGATATATATTTTCAAGCATGGCAACTGTCAAAGCAAGGAAATATAAAAGTGTAGTGTGCATCAAATCGCATGACTTTCTCAGAGTACTAATACCTCCACCACAATCGGGCACCGCCTGAGTTTTAGGTGCACTACTCAAGTTCACAAATGTTTTCTACAATTTGTTAGAACCTGATCCATCAAATTTTCAGAATATCACATGTTGTCTAAATTTGTCAAGAATGGTTTGCATGTAAAGAAAGAGCTATCAATCCCAACTAAACAACCCGGGTACACAGAGGTCCAACACAATGGAGTCAAACCAGTCATTACCACATGTCACTAGGTTCAGCCTAACCAACTCATTCATGCTTATTTTTATTTCATTTCATATTTTTTTTATTTTATTTTATTATTTTTTTTCAATACACATGACAATTACAGCTATCCAACCCTATTAGGCTCTAGTAAGGTCCATGTAGCGAGCTTTCAGTCAATGACCCCCGATCCAGTTGGCTCAAGACATTAGGTGAAACACCCCTCGGACTTAATTACTCGAACCAGACTACGCCACGAGGCCAGACTTGTCATCATAAGTATTTATTTATTTATTTATTTATTTTTTGAATAATAATTATGCAAGAAAAGAGATGGTAGACTGAACCATATAAATATTTTTATTATATATGTGACTGCATCGTGACTATAGGTCAACCAAGGTCGGATCATAAGGCACCTAAGTAATCTAGTCGGGATATTCAACCTCTATCTTTATGTGAAAACCAAATCCTAAACCTTATGGTACGAACAAGGATACTCATACTTCTTTTATGGATAAGGCTAACAAAAATGCAGTTAACAAATATGAACTCTTGAGGCCTTCCTATTGTCATTAAGTACATATGTGGGGATCTAATAATAGCTCTCTGATCAGTCATAGTATGCATGTGTTCCTTGCCTTAATAGTTGCACAAGCTTAATATGAAAATACACGTGCATTTGCTCAGAAAAGAGAGTAATGGAATAAATCAAATGCAAAAATAAGTTTTTTTTTTTTTTGATCAAAATATTTTCCTCCCCCCAACTTAAATATTGCATTGTCCTCAATGTAAAAAAATGCAAGAAAACTATATATGAGAGACAATAGAGAAAATAATAGAGAGAAGAAGAATACCTTGAGCTGTTGATTTCTAGAAAAGAAGACCTACAAAATAAGAAGAAAACTAAAAATAAAAGAAAAAATTTAATTCTAACTAATATACACATACCTTGGCCGTCATGTTCAGTCATAAGAAGGCTCCTCCAAGGGACAGGAGTCCTCTTCATCTGCAAAATTTTCAAGAAAAGGTTTTAATCTGTGTCCATTAACCTTAAAAATTTTGCCATCCTGTGGATTCTCAATTTCAATTGCCCCGTGTGGAAAAACCGTTTTTACAATGAAAGGACCTGTCCATCTTGATCGTAACTTTTCAGGAAACAGATGTAAGCGAGAGTCATAACAAAGAACTTTTTGTGCAGGTTCAAAAGATTTTCTTAGAATTGATTTATCATGCCTAATTTTCATTCGTTCTTTACAAAGTCTAGCATTGTCATATGCATCCCGACGAATTTCATTCAACTCACTTAGTTGTATTTTTCTAGCTAAACCAGCATCTGACAGTTCAAAGTTTAATTTTCTAATGGCCCAATACGATTTATGCTCTATTTCAACAGGTAGATGACATGCTTTTCCATAGACTAGCCGATACGGGGACATACCAAGAATAGTTTTATAAGCAGTACGGTAAGCCCATAATGCGTCAGAAAGTTTTAAAGACCAGTCTTTGCGTGATGGATTCACCGTTTTCTCTAAAATTCGTTTAATCTCCCGATTGGCTAACTCCACTTGGCCACTAGTCTGCGGGTGATAAGGGGTTGCAATTCTATGGGTGATACCGTACTTTCGTAACAGAATCTCAAAAGATTTATTATAGAAATGTTTTTCCCCATCACTAATTATAACCTTGGGCATTCCAAACCTAGAAAATATGTTTTCTTTAAGAAATTTTAAAACTGGTTTGTGGTCATTTGTTCGACAAGACACAGCTTCTATCCATTTGGATACATACTCTACACCAACTAAAATGTACTCATGGCCAAAAGATGGTGGAAACGGACCCATGAAATCAATGCCCCACATGTCAAAAATTTCAATAGCAGTAAGGGGCTGAAGAGGCATCATTTGCCTACGAGTTAGACTTCCTACACGTTGACATTGGTCACATGTCCTACAAAACTCGTGGGCATCTTTAAATACTGTAGGCCAATAAAAACCACATTGCAACACCTTAGCTGCCGTTTTCTTAGATGCAAAGTGTCCTCCGCAAGCACTGGCATGACAAAAAGAGAGTACACTTTGTATCTCATGATCCGGAATGCATCTTCTAAAGATTTGATCATTGCAATACTTGAACAAATAGGGGGCATCATAATAATAACTTCTTACTTCACACAAGAAATTATTCTTATCATTCGATCCCCAATGCTCCGGCATCCGGTTCGTGACAAGAAAGTTTACAATATCAGCATACCATGGCATAGTAGAAAGTGTAAATAATTGCTCTTCAAGGAACGAGTCCTTGATGGGCAACTGTGGCACCAAATCATGAACAACTAGCCGTGATAAATGGTCAGCAACCACATTCTCTACTCCCTTTTTATCTTTGATAGTGATGTCAAATTCTTGGAGTAGAAGTATCCATCGTATTAAGCGTGGTTTGGCCTCTTTCTTATCCAGTAAATATTTTAGCGCTGCATGGTCCGTAAAGATAACAATAGGAGCACCAAGGATATAAGAACGAAATTTCTCTAATGCAAATACTACGGCAAGCAATTCCTTCTCGGTGGTGGTGTAATTCATTTGAGCATCATTTAAGGTTTTGCTTGCATAGTAGATGACATATGGCTTATTATCCTTGCGTTGTCCTAGGACAGCTCCTATCGCATAGTCACTAGCATCGCACATGATCTCAAAAGATAATGACCAATCAGGTGGTCGCACGATGGGTGCAGTGCTAAGCATAGCCTTCAACTTTTCGAATGCCTCTTGACATGTTTCAGTCCAATTAAATGGTGTATCAAGGGATAGGAGGTTACATAATGGTCGAGCTATGACACTAAAGTCCTTGATGAACCTCCTATAAAATCCTGCGTGACCCAAAAATGATCTGACATCTCTAACCATCTTGGGTGCAGGTAGCTTGGAGATTAAATCAATCTTGGCTCTATCAACTTCCATGCCCTTCGATGAAACTATATGTCCTAGGACAATTCCCTTTGGCACCATGAAGTGGCATTTCTCCCAATTCAGTATCAGATTCTTTTCCATGCATCGAGCTAAGACTGCTTGTAAATGTGACAAGCAATCATCAAAAGAATCGCCAAAAACAAAGAAATCATCCATAAACACTTCTAAAAATTTCTCGTTCATATCTTCAAAAATGCTGAGCATGCATCTTTGGAATGTCGCAGGTGCATTACACAACCCGAATGGCATCCGACGGAAAGCAAATGTGCCAAAAGGACAAGTGAAGGTAGTCTTCTCTTGATCTTCTGGTGAAATCTCGATTTGGTAGTACCCGAAATAGCCATCGAGAAAATAATAGAATTTGTGTCCTGCAACTCTTTCCAAAATTTGGTCTAGGAAGGGTAGGGGAAAGTGATCCTTCCTAGTGACCAAATTCAATTTTCGGTAATCAACACACATGCGCCAACTCGTCGGAACACGAGTTGGAACTAGTTCACCCTGATCATTTTTGACTACCGTCAAACCTGCTTTCTTGGGCACGACTTGAGTAGGACTCACCCACTTGCTATCGAAAATTGGGTAAATAATACCCACGTCAAGCAACTTGAAGACTTCTGCTTTAACTACATCTCTCATCGTAGGATTCAGCCTACACTGCATTTGCCTTGTGGATTTTGCATTATCCTCCAAATATATCCGGTGCGTGCAAATTAAAGAGCTAATCCCCTTCAAGTCGGCAATAGACCACCCTAAAGCTCCTTTATGTTTCTTTAGAACACAAAGTAATTTTCTTTCTTGGGCATGATCCAGATTAGATGAGATGATTATAGGAAATGTGTCCTCGGGTCCAAGAAAGGCATACTTGAGTTCCTTCGGTAAAGGTTTCAACTCGAGCTTAGGTGTTTGTTCATGGGATGGTACTATCTTTGCTTTTCGAGGTGGCAACTATTCAAATTCCTCTATTCTTGGTCTCCACCCATGGACCATCATGACATCCGAATTATCTAAAACAGGTGGGACCACATCATCAGCAGTACCTTCAGAACACCAATCTATCAAACCATTGTCGGCCGATTCAGTAAATATTTCTTTTAACAGATATTCTTCCGCAATGGTTTCAACCCATTCAACTTCTTTACTTTCTTCATGATCACTGGGTTGTTTACCTATACTAAAGACGTTCAGTTCCAAGGTCATATTGCCAAAAGAAAGCTTCATGACACCATTCCTACAATTGATCAATGCATTAGAAGTTGCAAGGAATGGACGTCCTAAGATGACCGGAATCTGAGATAGTGAATTGGAAGCAGGATGTATGTCCAGTACGATAAAGTCAACAGGAAAATAGAACTTATCTACTTGGACCAACACATCTTCAATAATCCCTCTAGGGACTTTCACTGACCTGTCAGCTAATTGTAAGGTCACAGTTGTTGGCTTCAACTCACCCATACCGAGTTGCTCATATACCGTATATGGCAACAAATTCACACTCGCTCCTAAATCTAGCAATGCTCGCTCAATCCTAAAATTGCCAATGATGCACGAGATAGTTGGGCAACCTGGATCCTTATATTTAGGGAGAATGTTATGCTGTAAAATTGCACTCACATTTTAAGCCAAAAATGCCTTCTTCTTGACATTTAAACGACGCTTGACAGTGCACGAATCTTTCAAAAATTTTGCATGGGAAGGCACTTGTTTGATCGCATCAAGAAAAGGTACATTGATTTTTACTTGCTTAAAAAGCTCAAGAATTTCAGAGTTTGGTCCAAGCTTTTGCAAGGGCTTTAATCTTTGTGGAAATGGTGCAGGAAAAGGATATTTAATTTTTTCAGTTGATGTTGGTGCTTCGGTTTCTTCGGTATCCTTTTCTTCTGTCTTGGGAGGGTCAAAATCAGGTATGACTTGAGCTTGTTCTGGGATTGGTCGGTCAATAACCTTACCACTTCGCAAAGTTATTACACTCTTTGCTTATTCTTTATGCAAAGTTGATGATGATGCATTGCTACCGCCATAGACTTGAGGATTAGGTTGTGGTTGAGCTGGTAGCTTACCTTTCTCTTGAGCACTTAAAGCAGTGGTCAGCGTTGTCAGTTGATTTTTTAATTCATAATTGATTTTAGCTTGGTCTTGCATGAAAGATTGCAAAGTTTCTTCGAGACTGGATTTTTGAGGGGGTGCATGTGCATAATGAGGTTGCAGAGGTGGAGGAGTTGGGTTATATACTTGTTGAGGTTGGTCATTCCTCCATTTGAAATTTGGATGGTTCTTCCATCCAGGGTTGTAAGTACCCGAAAAAGGATTATTGAAAGATTTTTGATAGGTATTCATAACATTGGCCTGATCGTGCAAGACTTCCTTGAATGCGGATATTGTGGGGCAATCAGTGATGAGATGGCCAGGCATCTCGCAAATCCTACAACACTCGCTGTTATGTTCTACGGTCTTGACGGGTTCAATCCTTCTAAGTTCAATTTCCTCTACCTTTCTAGTAAGGGCTGCCATTTTAGCCTGAATATCATCCTGAGTACTAAGGTTGTAAAGGCCCCCGTGTGGAATGCTAGTAGGCTTAGGCAAATGTTTATTCACTCTATCCCCTGTATCCCATAATTGTGCAGTCTCTGCGAGAGAGTCCAAATAGTCCCATGCCTCATCGGGTTGCTTTTCCAAAAATAGACCATTGCACATAGTCTCTATAAATTGTTTTAACTGTGGAGACAACCCTTCGTAAAAGAAACTAATGGTTCTCCATGTTTCAAACCCATGATGAGGACAAGAGAGAAGCAAATCTTTAAATCTCTCCCAGCATTCATAAAATGTTTCATGGTCTTTTTGTTGGAAATTACTAATGTGCCTTTTCAAAAAGTTAGTCCTTTGTGCGGGAAAGAATTTTTTCAAGAATTCTCTTTGCATGTCATGCCATGTTCCTAGCGATCTAGGTCTCAAGGAGTTCAGCCATGTTTTGGCTTTATCCTTTAAGGAAAAAGGAAACAAGGTCAATTTAAGGACGTCTTCCGATACATTTGGCACTCTAAATGTGATGCTAATTTTCTCAAAATCTTTAAGGTGAAGATAAGGGTTCTCGGATTCCATCCCATGATACTTGGGCAGCAATTGAATTACTCCTGGTTTGATTTCAAAGTGTCCTACATTTACAGGAATAATCATGCATGAAGGGTGACTAGTCCTAGTGGGATGTAAGTATTGTCGAAGTGTCATAACTGGGGGTCTACCTTCATCACCATGGTGACTTCCTATATCATCAGGAAAATTTGCCATCTCACAAGGTGTGAGATACTGCGAAGGAATTTCAAGGATGTGTCCTAAGGGATGATCTAAAGTTGTACGACTTAATCGACCGGTGTCGTCCCTATTCCAACCTAGCATACAAAATTTAATTAATTTTTTTTAAAAAAAATTTTTTTATATTTTTTTTTAAAAATAAATATAAATGTAAGTACCAACTAAAGATACCCTAAAACTACACCCTAAAACAAAAATCTATTCACAATCAAACATGCAACTAAACATTACACCTCAATTTCTAATGTTTTTCTTAAATTTCTAGACAGCTCCTAACTGGTTTGAAGAGGGCACCTAAGCCTCCAATCCGGTCTAATGAATCGAGTTGACCAGGTAAGCTCCCAGGTAAGTGGAGGGGTCACGATGCATTCGCAAAGGTACCACTTAAAACCCACTTGCCTCGAACAGATGAACTGTCTCCCTTATAGGGACAAAGCTTGCCTAGACATCAACTAAGCCATAGAGCGAAATTGGTGCAACTTTCGGTGGTCTTCATCCTATTGAGCTCGAATGTCCTTAGGGGCCAACGTCTAGTTGATTTTAGTTAAGCTTAGGATATTTATGCAATGGGGTGATTTTTGGGCTAAGAACGAGTGATGAAATTCCGACCTTATCTTTTTAAATGGGTTCAGCCCTTAGAATATTTTATGCTGATGCCTTATACTATATGCAACAATCAAGAGGTTTTTTTTTTAATGTTTTATGACATGACTTTAAATTTCATTGAATAGGTGATCAAGCAAATTATTTATTTTTTTTAAATTTTATGAGTTGAAGTTTGAAATTTGAATTCTGAAATTTGAAATTTGAAATTTTAGATTTTTCCTCTCTTTTTTTTCTTTTTTTTTTTGAATAATCACCCTTGATCTTTTCTTAAAGTTTTTTTCTTAAATTTTCAATTAGCAACAAGGGTTAATGAGATATCATAACAATAAAATTCTGATTCTAAAATAATTAAATGCAGAAAATTCAAAACAGAAAGCAGCACGATTTTGTATTAATCTAATAGTCTTAAAAGTTTCACAATGCCAATCAGACCGTTCAGATAATATAAACACAGGTCCTGCACCTGACGACCAAATTTGAGTTCAATCAGATGGTTAATTACTTTGATATCAAAGTTTGATGCAGACTGTGCAGGGAATAAAAAAACAGCAGTAAAGATTTTTTTTTTTTTGTTTTTCGAAAGAAAAAGACTAACTACTAAAGTACTAATTAAATCTAAAATTATACTAATAAATCAGCCGTTCCCCGGCAACGGCGCCAAAAACTTGACGCGTTCGCAAAAATGCTTTCGCGAAACTAATCTCCCAAGTATAGGAGATCGTACAAGTAGTAAAATCTCGGAAGTCCGAGGTCGAATCCTCAGGGAACGATCTATAGATTCTTAGCGTAATTTTTAGATGTAATTTTCAGTTGAATAAATATGTGGATTAAGATGATGTTTTGATTTTCAGAAATTAAAAACAGAGAATAATAGATCAATGAACAAAGTTCAATCAAATAGAAATGGTTAGGGATCCGGAATCCCCCTTGATAATATTGCATTCAAGAATAAATCCTGCGATTCTTGTTTAAGGATGTAAGAGTAGAATAGATCAAAACATGAAATATATTTTATGGACACATGAACTCTATTTCTAAGCATTCATCGTGCCTATTACATCAACGACAAATCAAATACTAAAGCAGTCCACGCACCAATAAACATAAACCATTAAAAATCTATCTACAAAATAGTTATGCAAGAACCCATAACATATCAAAAATATAAATCAATAAGAGCAAAGGTTTAGAATTTACTTCAAAGAAAGTAATACATCAAAGGTTCCTCCATCACCCTTCACCTAAGAAATCAGCTCTCCATTAAAAACATTAACCTCCCCATATTTTTCCTTTTCCCTTTTTTTTCTTTTTGGAAACAGGGCCTCCCCTGTTTCCTCTTGAGCACTTAAAGCAATGGTCAGCGTTGTCAGTTGATTTCTTAATTCATCATTGATTTTAGCTTGGTCTTGCATGAAAGATTGCAAAGTTTCTTCGAGACTGGATTTTTGAGGGGGTGCATGTGCATAATAAGGTTGCAGAGGTGGAGGAGTTGGGTTATATACTTGTTGAGGTTGGTCATTCCTCCATCTGAAATTTGGATGGTTCTTCCATCCAGGGTTGTAAGTACCCGAAAAAGAATTATTGAAAGATTTTTGATAGGTATTCATAACATTGGCCTGATCGTGCAAGACTTCCTTGAATGCGGGTATTGTGGGGCAATCAGTGATGAGATGGCTAGGCATCTCGCAAATCCTACAACACTCGCTGTTATGTTCTACGGTCTTGACGGGTTCAATCCTTCTAAGTTCAATTTCCTCTACCTTCCTAGTAAGGGCTGCCATTTTAAACTGAATATCATCCTGAGTACTAAGGTTGTAAAGGCCCCCGTGTGGAATGCTAGTAGGCTTAGGCAAATGTTTATTCACCCTATCCCCTGCATCCCATAATTGTGCAGTCTCTGCGAGAGAGTCCAAATAGTCCCATGCCTCATCGGGTTGCTTTTCCAAAAATAGACCATTGCACATAGTCTCTATAAATTGTTTTAACTGTGGAGACAGCCCTTCGTAAAAGAAACTAATGGTTCTCCATGTTTCAAACCCATGATGAGGACAAGAGAGAAGCAAATCTTTAAATCTCTCCCAGCATTCATAAAATGTTTCATGGTCTTTTTGTTGGAAATTACTAATGTGCCTTTTCAAAAAGTTAGTCCTTTGTGCGGAAAAGAATTTTTTCAAGAATTCTCTTTGCATGTCATGCCATGTTCCTAGCGATCTAGGTCTCAAGGAGTTCAGCCATGTTTTGGCTTTATCCTTTAAGAAAAAAGGAAACAAGGTCAATTTAAGGACGTCTTCCGATACCTTTGGCACTCTAAATGTGATGCTAATTTCCTCAAAATCCTTAAGGTGAAGATAAGGGTTCTCGGATTCCATCCCATGATACTTGGGCAGCAATTGAATTACTCCTGGTTTGATTTCAAAGTGTCCTACATTTACAGGAATAATCATGCATGAAGGGTGACTAGTCCTAGTGGGATGTAAGTATTGTCGAAGTGTCATAACTGGGGGTCTACCTTCATCACCATGGTGACTTCCTATATCATCAGAAAAATTTGCCATCTCACAAGGTGTGAGATACTGCGAAGGAATTTTAAGGATGTGTCCTAAGGGATGATCTAAAGTTGTACGACTTAATCGACCGGTGTCGTCCCTATTCCAACCTAGCATACAAAATTTAATTAATTTTTTTTTAAATTTTTTTTTATATTTTTTTTAAAAAAATAAATATAAATGTAAGTACCAACTAAAGATATCCTAAAACTACACCCTAAAACAAAAATCTATTCACAATCAAACATGCAACTAAACCTTACACCTCAATTTCTAAAGTTTTTCTTAAATTTCTAGACAGCTCCTAACTGGTTTGAAGAGGGCACCTAAGCCTCCAATCCGGTCTAATGAACCGAGTTGACCAGGTAAGCTCCCAGGTAAGTGGAGGGGTCACGATGCATTCGCAAAGGTCCCACTTAAAACCCACTTGCCTCGAACAGATGAACTGTCTCCCTTATAGGGACAAAGCTTGCCTAGACATCAACTAAGCCAAAGAGCGAACTTCGTGCAACTTTCGGTGGTCTTCATCCTATTGAGCTCGAATGTCCTTAGGGGCCAACATCCAGTTGATTTTAGTTAAGCTTAGGATATTTATGCAATGGGGTGATTTTTGGGCTAAGGACGAGTGATGAAATCCCGACCTTATCTTTTTAAATGGGTTCAGCCCTTAGAATATTTTATGCTGATGCCTTATACTATATACAACAATCAAGAGATTTTTTTTTTTAATGTTTTATGACATGACTTTAAATTTCATTGAATAGGTGATCAAGCAAATTATTTATTTTTTTTAAATTTTATGAGTTGAAGTTTGAAATTTGAATTCTGAAATTTGAAATTTGTAATTTTAGATTTTTCCTCTATTTTTTTGCTTTTTTTTTTTTGAATAATCACCCTTGATCTTTTCTTAAAGTTTTTTTCTTAAATTTTCAATTAGCAACAAGGGTTAATGAGATATGATAACAATAAAATTCTGATTCTAAAACAATTAAATGCAGAAAATTCAAAAGAGAAAGCAGCAAGGTTTCGTATTAATCTAATAGTCTTAAAAATTTCAGAATGTCAATCAGACCGTTCGGATAAAAGAAACACAGGTCCTGCACCTGACGACCAAATTTGAGTTCAATCAGACGGTTAATTACTTTGATATCAGAGTTTGATGCAGACTGTGCTGGGAATAAAAAAACAGCAGTAAAGAATTTTTTTTTTTGTTTTTCGAAAGAAAAAGACTAACTACTAAAGTACTAATTAAATCTAAAATTATACTAATAAATCAGCCGCTCCCCGGCAACGGCGCCAAAAACTTGACGCGTTCGCAAAAATGCTTTCGCGAAACTAATCTTCCAAGTATAGGAGATCGTACAAGTAGTAAAATCTCGGAAGTCCGAGGTCGAATCCACAGGGAACGATCTATAGATTCTTAGCGTAATTTTTAGATGTAATTTTCAGTTGAATGAATATGTGGATTAAGATGATGTTTTGATTTTCAGAAATTAAAAATAGAGAATAATAGATCAATGAACAAAGTTCAATCGAATAGAAATGGTTAGGGATCCGGAATCCCCCTTGATAATATTGCATTCAAGAATAAATCCTGCGATTCTTGTTTAAGGATGTAAGAGTAGAATAGATCAAAACATGAAATATATTTTATGGACACATGAACTCTATTTCTAAGCATTCATCGTGCCTATTACATCAACGACAAATCAAATACTAAAGCAGTCCACGTACCAATAAACATAAACCATTAAAAATCTATCTACAAAATAGTTATGCAAGAACCCATAACACATCAAAAATATAAATCAATAAGAGCAAAGGTTCAGAATTTACTTCAAAGAAAGTAATACATCAAAGGTTCCTCCATCACCCTTCACCTAAGAAATCAGCTCTCCATTAAAAACATTAACCTCCCCATATTTTTCCTTTTCCCTTTTTTTTCTTTTCGGAAACGGGGCCTCCCCTATTTCCTCTTGAGCACTTAAAGCAGTGGTCAGCGTTGTCAGTTGATTTCTTAATTCGTCATTGATTTTAGCTTGGTCTTGCATGAAAGATTGCAAAGTTTCTTCGAGACTGGATTTTTGAGGGGGTGCATGTGCATAATGAGGTTGCAGAGGTGGAGGAGTCGGGTTATATACTTGTTGAGGTTGGTCATTCCTCCATCTAAAATTTGGATGGTTCTTCCATCCAGGGTTGTAAGTACCCGAAAAAGAATTATTGAAAGATTTTTGATAGGTATTCATAACATTGGCCTGATCGTGCAAGACTTCCTTGAATGCGGGTATTGTGGGGCAATCAGTGATGAGATGGCCAGGCATCTCGCAAATCCTACAAAACTCGCTGTTATGTTCTACGGTCTTGACGGGTTCAATCCTTCTAAGTTCAATTTCCTCTACCTTCCTACTAAGGGCTGCCATTTTAGCCTGAATATCATCCTGAGTACTATGGTTGTGAAGGCCCCCGTGTGGAATGCTGGTAGGCTTAGGCAAATGTTTATTCACTCTATCCCCTGTATCCCCTAACTGTGCAGTCTCTGCGAGAGAGTCCAAATAGTCCCATGCCTCATCGGGTTGCTTTTCCAAAAATAGACCATTGCACATAGTCTCTATAAATTGTTTTAACTGTGGAGACAACCCTTCGTAAAAGAAACTAATGGTTCTCCATGTTTTAAACCCATGATGAGGACAAGAGAGAAGCAAATCTTTAAATCTCTCCCAGCATTCATAAAATGTTTCATGGTCTTTTTGTTGGAAATTACTAATGTGCCTTTTCAAAAAGTTAGTCCTTTGTGCGGGAAAGAATTTTTTCAAGAATTCTCTTCGCATGTCATGCCATGTTCCAAGCGATCTAGGTCTCAAGGAGTTCAGCCATGTTTTGGCTTTATCCTTTAAGGAAAAAGGAAACAAGGTCAATTTAAGGACGTCTTCCGATACATTTGGCACTCTAAATGTGATGCTAATTTCCTCAAAATCCTTAAGGTGAAGATAAGGGTTCTCGGATTCCATCCCATGATACTTGGGCAGCAATTGAATTACTCCTGGTTTGATTTCAAAGTGTCCTACATTTACAGGAATAATAATGCATGAAGGGTGACTAGTCCTAGTGGGATGTAAGTATTGTCGAAGTGTCATAACTGGGGGTCTACCTTCATCACCATGGTGACTTCCTATATCATCAGGAAAATTTGCCATCTCACAAGGTGTGAGATATTGCGAAGGAATTTCAAAGATGTGTCCTAAGGGATGATCTAAAGTTGTACGACTTAATCGACCGGTGTCGTCCCTATTCCAACCTAGCATACAAAATTTAATTAAATTTTTTTTTTATGTTTTTTTTAAAAAAATAAATATAAATGTAAGTACCAACTAAAGATACCCTAAAACTACACCCTAAAACAAAAATCTATTCACAATCAAACATGCAACTAAACATTACACCTCAATTTCTAATGTTTTTCTTAAATTTCTAGACAGCTCCTAACTGGTTTGAAGAGGGCACCTAAGCCTCCAATCCGGTCTAATGAACCGAGTTGACCAGGTAAGCTCCCAGGTAAGTGGAGGGGTCACGATGCATTCGCAAAGGTCCCACTTAAAACCCACTTGCCTCGAACAGATGAACTGTCTCCCTTATAGGGACAAAGCTTGCCTAGACATCAACTAAGCCACAAAGCGAAATTGGTGCAACTTTCGGTGGTCTTCATCCTATTGAGCTCGAATGTCCTTAGGGGCCAACGTCTAGTTGATTTTAGTTAAGCTTAGGATATTTATGCAATGGGGTGATTTTTGGGCTAAGGACGAGGGATGAAATCCCGACCTTATCTTTTTAAATGGGTTCAGCCCTTAGAATATTTTATGCTGATGCCTTATACTATATGCAACAATCAAGAGATTTTTTTTTTAATGTTTTATGACATGACTTTAAATTTCATTGAATAGGTGATCAAGCAAATTATTTATTTTTTTTAAATTTTATGAGTTGAAGTTTGAAATTTGAATTCTGAAATTTGAAATTTAAAATTTTAGATTTTTCCTCTCTTTTTTTTCTGTTTTTTTTTTGAATAATCACCCTTGATCTTTTCTTAAAGTTTTTTTCTTAAATTTTCAATTAGCAACAAGGGTTAATGAGATATGATAACAATAAAATTCTGATTCTAAAACAATTAAATGCAGAAAATTCAAAACAGAAAGCAGCAAGGTTTCGTATTAATCTAATAGTCTTAAAAGTTTCAGAATGTCAATCAGACTGTTCAGATAAAGGAAACACAGGTCCTGCACCTGACGACCAAATTTGAGTTCAATCAGACGGTTAATTACTTTGATATCAGAGTTTGATGCAGACTGTGCAGGGAATAAAAAAACAGCAGTAAAGATTTTTTTTTTTTGTTTTTCGAAAGAAAAAGACTAACTACTAAAGTACTAATTAAATCTAAAATTATACTAATAAATCAGCCGTTCCCCAGCAACGGCGCCAAAAACTTGACGCGTTCGCAAAAATGCTTTCGCGAAACTGATCTCCCAAGTATAGGAGATCGTACAAGTAGTAAAATCTCGGAAGTCCGAGGTCGAATCCTCAGGGAACGATCTATAGATTATTAGCGTAATTTTTAGATGTAATTTTCAGTTGAATAAATATGTGGATTAAGATGATGTTTTGATTTTCAGAAATTAAAAACAGAGAATAATAGATCAATGAACAAAGTTCAATCAAATAGAAATGGTTAGGGATCCGGAATCCTCCTTGATAATATTGCATTCAAGAATAAATCCTGCGATTCTTGTTTAAGGATGTAAGAGTAGAATAGATCAAAACATGAAATATATTTTATGGACACATGAACTCTATTTCTAAGCATTCATCGTGCCTATTACATCAACGACAAATCAAATACTAAAGCAGTCCACGTACAAATAAACATAAACCATTAAAAATCTATCTACAAAATAGTTATGCAAGAACCCATAACACATCAAAAATATAAATCAATAAGAGCAAAGGTTCAGAATTTACTTCAAAGAAAGTAATACATCAAAGGTTCCTCCATCACCCTTCACCTAAGAAATCAGCTCTCCATTAAAAACATTAACCTCCCCATATTTTTCCTTTTCCCTTTTTTTTCTTTTCGGAAACAGGGCCTCCCCTGTTTCCTCTTGAGCACTTAAAGCAGTGGTCAGCGTTGTCAGTTGATTTCTTAATTCATCATTGATTTTAGCTTGGTCTTGCATGAAAGATTGCCAAGTTTCTTCGAGACTGGATTTTTGAGGGGGTGCATGTGCATAATGAGGTTGCAGAGGTGGAGGAGTTGGGTTATATACTTGTTGAGGTTGGTCATTCCTCCATCTGAAATTTGGATGGTTCTTCCATCCAGGATTGTAAGTACCCAAAAAAGAATTATTGAAAGATTTTTGATAGGTATTCATAACATTGGCCTGATCGTGCAAGACTTCCTTGAATGCGGGTATTGTGGGGCAATCAGTGATGAGATGGCCAGGCATCTCGCAAATCCTACAACACTCGCTGTTATGTTCTACGGTCTTGACGGGTTCAATCCTTCTAAGTTCAATTTTCTCTACCTTCCTAGTAAGGGCTGCCATTTTAGCCTGAATATCATCCTGAGTACTAAGGTTGTAAAGGCCCCCGTGTGGAATGCTAGTAGGCTTAGGCAAAGGTTTATTCACTCTATCCCCTGTATCCCATAATTGTGCAGTCTCTGCGAGAGAGTCCAAATAGTCCCATGCCTCATCGGGTTGCTTTTCCAAAAATAGACCATTGCACATAGTCTCTATAAATTGTTTTAACTGTGGAGACAACCCTTCGTAAAAGAAACTAATGGTTCTCCATGTTTCACACCCATGATGAGGACAAGAGAGAAGCAAATCTTTAAATCTCTCCCAGCATTCATAAAATATTTCATGGTCTTTTTGTTGGAAATTACTAATGTGCCTTTTCAAAAAGTTAGTCCTTTGTGCGGGAAAGAATTTTTTCAAGAATTCTCTTTGCATGTCATGCCATGTTCCTAGCGATCTAGGTCTCAAGGAGTTCAGCCATGTTTTGGCTTTATCCTTTAAGAAAAAAGGAAACAAGGTCAATTTAAGGACGTCTTCCGATACATTTGGCACTCTAAATGTGATGCTAATTTTCTCAAAATCCTTAAGGTGAAGATAAGGGTTCTCGGATTCCATCCCATGATATTTGGGCAGCAATTGAATTACTCCTGGTTTGATTTCAAAGTGTCCTACATTTACAGGAATAATCATGCATGAAGGGTGACTAGTCCTAGTGGGATGTAAGTATTGTCGAAGTGTCATAACTGGGGGTCTACCTTCATCACTATGGTGACTTCCTATATCATCAGAAAAATTTGCCATCTCACAAGGTGTGAGATACTGCGAAGGAATTTCAAGGATGTGTCCTAAGGGATGATCTAAAGTTGTACGACTTAAACGACCGGTGTCGTCCCTATTCCAACCTAGCATATAAAATTTAATTAAATTTTTTTTAAAATTTTTTTTTATGTTTTTTTAAAAAATAAATATAAATGTAAGTACCAACTAAAGATACCCTAAAACTGCACCCTAAAACAAAAATCTATTCACAATCAAACATGCAACTAAACATTACACCTCAATTTTTAATGTTTTTCTTAAATTTCTAGACAGCTCCTAACTGATTTGAAGAGGGCACCGAAGCCTCCAATCCGGTCTAATGAACCGAGTTGACCAGGTAAGCTCCCAGGTAAGTGGAGGGGTCACGATGCATTCGCAAAGGTCCCACTTAAAACCCACTTGCCTCGAACAGATGAACTGTCTCCCTTATAGGGACAAAGCTTGCCTAGACATCAACTAAGCCACAGAGCGAAATTAGTGCAACTTTCGGTGGTCTTCATCCTATTGAGCTCGAATGTCCTTAGGGGCCAACGTCTAGTTGATTTTCGTTAAGCTTAGGGTATTTATGCAATGGGGTGATTTTTGGGCTAAGGACGAGTGATGAAATCCCGCCCTTATCTTTTTAAATGGGTTCAGCCCTTAGAATATTTTATGCTGATGCCTTATACTATATGCAACAATCAAGAGATTTTTTTTTAATGTTTTATGACATGACTTTAAATTTCATTGAATAGGTGATCAAGCAAATTATTTATTTTTTTTAAATTTTATGAGTTGAAGTTTGAAATTTGAATTCTGAAATTTGAAATTTGAAATTTTAGGTTTTCCTCTCTCTTTTTTTTTTTGAATAATCACCCTTGATCTTTTCTTAAAGTTTTTTTCTTAAATTTTCAATTAGCAACAAGGGTTAATGAGATATGATAACAATAAAATTCTGATTCTAAAATAATTAAATGCAAAAAATTCAAAAGAGAAAGCAGCAAGGTTTCGTATTAATCTAATAGTCTTAAAAGTTTCAGAATGTCAATCAGACCGTTCTGATAAGAGAAACGCAGGTCGTGCACCTGACGACCAAATTTGAGTTCAATCAGACGGTTAATTAATTTGATATCAGAGTTTGATGCAGACTGTGCAGGGAATAAAAAAACAGCAGTAAAGATTTTTTTTTTGTTTTTCGAAAGAAAAAGACTAACTACTAAAGTACTAATTAAATCTAAAATTATACTAATAAATCAGCCGTTCTCCGGCAACGGCGCCAAAAACTTGACGCGTTCGCAAAAATGCTTTCGCGAAACTGATCTCCCAAGTATAGGAGATCGTACAAGTAGTAAAATCTCGGAAGTCCGAGGTCGAATCCTCAGGGAACGATCTATAGATTATTAGCGTAATTTTTAGATGTAATTTTCAGTTGAATAAATATGTGGATTAAGATGATGTTTTGATTTTCAAAAATTAAAAACAGAGAATAATAGATCAATGAACAAAGTTCAATCAAATAGAAATGGTTAAGGATCCGGAATCCTCCTTGATAATATTGCATTCAAGAATAAATCCTGCGATTCTTGTTTAAGGATGTAAGAGTAGAATAGATCAAAACATGAAATATATTTTATGGACACATGAACTCTATTTCTAAGCATTCATCGTGCCTATTACATCAACGACAAATCAAATACTAAAGCAGTCCACGTACCAATAAACATAAACCATTAAAAATCTATCTACAAAATAGTTATGCAAGAACCCATAACACATCAAAAATATAAATCAATAAGAGCAAAGGTTCAGAATTTACTTCAAAGAAAGTAATACATCAAAGGTTCCTCCATCACCCTTCACCTAAGAAATCAGCTCTCCATTAAAAACATTAACCTCCCCATATTTTTCCTTTTCCCTTTTTTTTTCTTTTCGGAAACAGGGCCTCCCCTGTTTCCTCTTGAGCACTTAAAGCAGTGGTCAGCGTTGTCAGTTGATTTCTTAATTCATCATTGATTTTAGCTTGGTCTTGCATGAAAGATTGCCAAGTTTCTTCGAGACTGGATTTTTGAGGGGGTGCATGTGCATAATGAGGTTGCAGAGGTGGAGGAGTTGGGTTATATACTTGTTGAGGTTGGTCATTCCTCCATCTGAAATTTGGATGGTTCTTCCATCCAGGGTTGTAGGTACCCAAAAAAGGATTATTGAAAGATTTTTGATAGGTATTCATAACATTGGCCTGATCGTGCAAGACTTCCTTGAATGCGGGTATTGTGGGGCAATCAGTGATGAGATGGCCAGGCATCTCGCAAATCCTACAACACTCGCTGTTATGTTCTACGGTCTTGACGGGTTCAATCCTTCTAAGTTCAATTTTCTCTACCTTCCTAGTAAGGGCTGCCATTTTAGCCTGAATATCATCCTGAGTACTAAGGTTGTAAAGGCCCCCGTGTGGAATGCTAGTAGGCTTAGGCAAAGGTTTATTCACTCTATCCCCTGTATCCCATAATTGTGCAGTCTCTGCGAGAGAGTCCAAATAGTCCCATGCCTCATCGGGTTGCTTTTCCAAAAATAGACCATTGCACATAGTCTCTATAAATTGTTTTAACTGTGGAGACAACCCTTCGTAAAAGAAACTAATGGTTCTCCATGTTTCACACCCATGATGAGGATAAGAGAGAAGCAAATCTTTAAATCTCTCCCAGCATTCATAAAATATTTCATGGTCTTTTTGTTGGAAATTACTAATGTGCCTTTTCAAAAAGTTAGTCCTTTGTGCGGGAAAGAATTTTTTCAAGAATTCTCTTTGCATGTCATGCCATGTTCCTAGCGATCTAGGTCTCAAGGAGTTCAGCCATGTTTTGGCTTTATCCTTTAAGAAAAAAGGAAACAAGGTCAATTTAAGGACGTCTTCCGATACATTTGGCACTCTAAATGTGATGCTAATTTCCTCAAAATCCTTAAGGTGAAGATAAGGGTTCTCGAATTCCATCCCATGATATTTGGGCAGCAATTGAATTACTCCTGGTTTGATTTCAAAGTGTCCTACATTTACAGGAATAATCATGCATGAAGGGTGACTAGTCCTAGTGGGATGTAAGTATTGTCGAAGTGTCATAACTGGGGGTCTACCTTCATCACTATGGTGACTTCCTATATCATCAGAAAAATTTGCCATCTCACAAGGTGTGAGATACTGCGAAGGAATTTCAAGGATGTGTCCTAAGGGATGATCTAAAGTTGTACGACTTAATCGACCGGTGTCGTCCCTATTCCAACCTAGCATATAAAATTTAATTAAATTTTTTTTTTAAATTTTTTTTTTATGTTTTTTTAAAAAATAAATATAAATGTAAGTACCAACTAAAGATACCCTAAAACTGCACCCTAAAACAAAAATCTATTCACAATCAAACATGCAACTAAACATTACACCTCAATTTTTAATGTTTTTCTTAAATTTCTAGACAGCTCCTAACTGATTTGAAGAGGGCACCGAAGCCTCCAATCCGGTCTAATGAACCGAGTTGACCAGGTAAGCTCCCAGGTAAGTGGAGGGGTCACGATGCATTCGCAAAGGTCACACTTAAAACCCACTTGCCTCGAACAGATGAACTGTCTCCCTTATAGGGACAAAGCTTGCCTAGACATCAACTAAGCCACAGAGCGAAATTAGTGCAACTTTCGGTGGTCTTCATCCTATTGAGCTCGAATGTCCTTAGGGGCCAACGTCTAGTTGATTTTAGTTAAGCTTAGGGTATTTATGCAATGGGGTGATTTTTGGGCTAAGGACGAGTGATGAAATCCCGCCCTTATCTTTTTAAATGGGTTCAGCCCTTAGAATATTTTATGCTGATGCCTTATACTATATGCAACAATCAAGAGATTTTTTTTTTTAATGTTTTATGACATGACTTTAAATTTCATTGAATAGGTGATCAAGCAAATTATTTATTTTTTTTAAATTTTATGAGTTGAAGTTTGAAATTTGAATTCTGAAATTTGAAATTTGAAATTTTAGGTTTTCCTCTCTTTTTTTTTTTTGAATAATCACCCTTGATCTTTTCTTAAAGTTTTTTTCTTAAATTTTCAATTAGCAACAAGGGTTAATGAGATATGATAACAATAAAATTCTGATTCTAAAATAATTAAATGCAGAAAATTCAAAAGAGAAAGCAGCAAGGTTTCGTATTAATCTAATAGTCTTAAAAGTTTCAGAATGTCAATCAGACCGTTCTGATAAGAGAAACGCAGGTCGTGCACCTGACGACCAAATTAGAGTTCAATCAGACGGTTAATTACTTTGATATCAGAGTTTGATGCAGACTGTGCAGGGAATAAAAAAACAGCAGTAAAGATTTTTTTTTTTGTTTTTCGAAAGAAAAAGACTAACTACTAAAGTACTAATTAAATCTAAAATTATACTAATAAATCAGCCGTTCTCCGGCAACGGCGCCAAAAACTTGACGCGTTCGCAAAAATGCTTTCGCGAAACTAATCTCCCAAGTATAGGAGATCGTACAAGTAGTAAAATCTCGGAAGTCCGAGGTCGAATCCTCAGGAAACGATCTATAGATTATTAGCGTAATTTTTAGATGTAATTTTCAGTTGAATAAATCTGTGGATTAAGATGATGTTTTGATTTTCAGAAATTAAAAACAGAGAATAATAGATCAATGAACAAAGTTCAATCAAATAGAAATGGTTAGGGATCCGGAATCCCCCTTGATAATATTGCATTCAAGAATAAATCCTGCGATTCTTGTTTAAGGATGTAAGAGTAGAATAGATCAAAACATGAAATATATTTTATGGATACATGAACTCTATTTCTAAGCATTCATCGTACCTATTACATCAACGACAAATCAAATACTAAAGCAGTCCACGTACCAATAAACATTAACCATTAAAAATCTATCTACAAAATAGTTATGCAAGAACCCATAACACATCAAAAATATAAATCAATAAGAGAAAAGGTTTAGAATTTACTTCAAAGAAAGTAATACATCAAAGGTTCCTCCATCACCCTTCACCTAAGAAGTCAGCTCTCCATTAAAAACATTAACCTCCCCATATTTTTCCTTTTCCCTTTTTTTTCTTTTCGGAAACAGGGCCTCCCCTGTTTCCTCTTGAGCACTTAAAGCAGTGGTCAGCGTTGTCAGTTGATTTCTTAATTCATCATTGATTTTAGCTTGGTCTTGCATGAAATATTGCAAAGTTTCTTCGAGACTGGATTTTTGAGGGGGTGCATGTGCATAATGAGGTTGCAGAGGTGGAGGAGTTGGGTTATATACTTGTTGAGGTTGGTCATTCCTCCATCTGAAATTTGGATGGTTCTTCCATCCAGGGTTGTAAGTACCCGAAAAAGGATTATTGTAAGATTTTTGATAGGTATTCATAACATTGGCCTGATCGTGCAAGACTTCTTTGAATGCGGGTATTGTGGGGCAATCAGTGATGAGATGGCCAGGCATCTCGCAAATCCTACAACACTCGCTGTTATGTTCTACGGTCTTGACGGGTTCAAACCTTCTAAGTTCAATTTTCTCTACCTTCCTAGTAAGGGCTGCCATTTTAGCCTGAATATCATCCTGAGTACTAAGGTTGTAAAGGCCCCCGTGTGGAATGCTAGTAGGCTTAGGCAAAGGTTTTTTCACTCTATCCCCTGTATCCCATAATTGTGCAGTCTCTGCGAGAGAGTCCAAATAGTCCCATGCCTCATCGGGTTGCTTTTCCAAAAATAGACCATTGCACATAGTCTCTATAAATTGTTTTAACTGTGGAGACAACCCTTCGTAAAAGAAACTAATGGTTCTCCATGTTTCACACCCATGATGAGGACAAGAGAGAAGCAAATCTTTAAATCTCTCCCAGCATTCATAAAATATTTCATGGTCTTTTTGTTGGAAATTACTAATGTGCCTTTTCAAAAAGTTAGTCCTTTGTGCGGGAAAGAATTTTTTCAAGAATTCTCTTTGCATGTCATGCCATGTTCCTAGCGATCTAGGTCTCAAGGAGTTCAGCCATGTTTTGGCTTTATCCTTTAAGAAAAAAGGAAACAAGGTCAATTTAAGGACGTCTTCCGATACATTTGGCACTCTAAATGTGATGCTAATTTCCTCAAAATCCTTAAGGTGAAGATAAGGGTTCTCGGATTCCATCCCATGATACTTGGGCAGCAATTGAATTACTCCTGGTTTGATTTCAAAGTGTCCTATATTTACAGGAATAATCATGCATGAAGGGTGACTATTCCTAGTGGGCTGTAAGTATTGTCGAAGTGTCATAACTGGGGCTCTACCTTCATCACCATGGTGACTTCCTATATCATCAGGAAAATTTGCCATCTCACAAGGTGTGAGATACTGCGAAGGAATTTCAAGGATGTGTCCTAAGGGATGATCTAAAGTTGTACGACTTAATCGACCGGTGTCGTCCCTATTCCAACCTAGCATACAAAATTTAATTAAATTTTTTTTTAAATTTTTTTTCATGTTTTTTTAAAAAATAAATATAAATGTAAGTACCAACTAAAGATACCCTAAAACTGCACCCTAAAACAAAAATCTATTCACAATCAAACATGCAACTAAACATTACACCTCTATTTTTAATATTTTTCTTAAATTTCTAGACAGCTCCTAACTGGTTTGAAGAGGGCACCTAAGCCTCCAATCCGGTCTAATGAACCGAGTTGACCAGGTAAGCTTCCAGGTAAGTGGAGGGGTCACGATGCATTCGCAAAGGTCCCACTTAAAACCCACTTGCCTCGAACAGATGAACTGTCTCCCTTATAGGGACAAAGCTTGCCTAGACATCAACTAAGCCACAGAGGGAAATTGGTGCAACTTTCGGTGGTCTTTATCCTATTGAGCTCGAATGTCCTTAGGGGCCAACGTCTAGTTGATTTTAGTTAAGCTTAGGATATTTATGCAATGGGGTGATTTTTGGGCTAAGAACGAGTGATGAAATCCCGACCTTATCTTTTTAAATGGGTTCAGCTCTTAGAATATTTTATGCTGATGCCTTATACTATATGCAACAATCAAGAGTTTTTTTTTTTTTAATGTTTTATGACATGACTTTAAATTTCATTGAATAGGTGATCAAGCAAATTATTTATTATTTTTAAATTTTATGGGTTGAAGTTTGAAATTTGAATTCTGAAATTTGAAATTTAAAATTTTAGGTTTTTCCTCTCTTTTTTTTTTTTTTGAATAATCACCCTTGACCTTTTCTTAAAGTTTTTTTTCTTAAATTTTCAATTAGCAACAAGGGTTAATGAGATATGATAACAATAAAATTCTGATTCTAAAACAATTAAATGCAGAAAATTCAAAACAGAAAGCAGCACGGTTTCGTATTAATCTAATAGTCTTAAAAGTTTCAGAATGTCAATCAGACCGTTCCGATAAAGGAAACACAGGTGCTACACCTGACGACCAAATTTGAGTTCAATCAGACGGTTAATTACTTTGATATCAGAGTTTGATGCAGACTGTGCTGGGAATAAAAAAACAGCAGTAAAGATTTTTTTTTTTTGTTTTTCGAAAGAAAAAGACTAACTACTAAAGTACTAATTAAATCTAAAATTATACTAATAAATCAGCCGTTCTCCGGCAACGGCGCCAAAAACTTGACGCGTTTGCAAAAATGCTTTCGCGACACTATTCTCCCAAGTATAGGAGATCGTACAAGTAGTAAAATCTCGGAAGTCCGAGGTCGAATCCTCAGGAAACGATCTATAGATTATTAGCGTAATTTTTAGATGTAATTTTCAGTTGAATAAATATGTGGATTAAGATGATGTTTTGATTTTCAGAAATTAAAAACAGAGAATAATAGATCAATGAACAAAGTTCAATCAAATAGAAATGGTTAGGGATCCGGAATCCCTCTTGATAATATTGCATTCAAGAATAAATCCTGCGATTCTTGTTTAAGGATGTAAGAGTAGAATAGATCAAAACATGAAATATATTTTATGGACACATGAACTCTATTTCTAAGCATTCATCGTGCCTATTACATCAACGACAAATCAAATACTAAAGCAGTCCACGTACCAATAAACATAAACCATTAAAAATCTATCTACAAAATAGTTATGCAAGAACCCATAACACGTCAAAAATATAAATCAATAAGAGCAAAGG
The DNA here is from genome assembly GCF_051530095.1 of Phoenix dactylifera. NCBI lineage: Eukaryota > Viridiplantae > Streptophyta > Magnoliopsida > Arecales > Arecaceae > Phoenix > Phoenix dactylifera. The sequence continues at coordinate 8,950,738 of NC_143201.1, forward strand.
TTCAGAATTTACTTCAAAGAAAGTAATATATCAAAGGTTCCTCCATCACCCTTCACCTAAGAAATCAGCTCTCCATTAAATACATTAACCTCCCCATATTTTTCCTTTTCCCTTTTTTTTCTTTTCGGAAACAGGGCCTCCCCTATTTCCTCTTGAGCACTTAAAGCAGTGGTCAGCGTTGTCAGTTGATTTCTTAATTCGTCATTGATTTTAGCTTGGTCTTGCATGAAAGATTGCAAAGTTTCTTCGAGACTGGATTTTTGAGGGGGTGCATGTGCATAATGAGGTTGCAGAGGTGGAGGAGTCGGGTTATATACTTGTTGAGGTTGGTCATTCCTCCATCTAAAATTTGGATGGTTCTTCCATCCAGGGTTGTAAGTACCCGAAAAAGAATTATTGAAAGATTTTTGATAGGTATTCATAACATTGGCCTGATCGTGCAAGACTTCCTTGAATGCGGGTATTGTGGGGCAATCAGTGATGAGATGGCCAGGCATCTCGCAAATCCTACAAAACTCGCTGTTATGTTCTACGGTCTTGACGGGTTCAATCCTTCTAAGTTCAATTTCCTCTACCTTCCTAGTAAGGGCTGCCATTTTAGCCTGAATATCATCCTGAGTACTATGGTTGTGAAGGCCCCCGTGTGGAATGCTGGTAGGCTTAGGCAAAGGTTTATTCACTCTATCCCCTGTATCCCATAATTGTGCAGTCTCTGCGAGAGAGTCCAAATAGTCCCATGCCTCATCGGGTTGCTTTACCAAAAATAGACCATTGCACATAGTCTCTATAAATTGTTTTAACCGTGGAGACAACCCTTCGTAAAAGAAACTAATGGTTTTCCATGTTTCAAACCCATGATGAGGGCAAGAGAGAAGCAAATCTTTAAATCTCTCCCAGCATTCATAAAATGTTTCATGGTCTTTTTGTTGGAAATTACTAATGTGCCTTTTCAAAAAGTTAGTCCTTTGTGCGGGAAAGAATTTTTTCAAGAATTCTCTTTGCATGTCATGCCATGTTCCTAGCGATCTAGATCTCAAGGAGTTCAGCCATGTTTTGGCTTTATCCTTTAAGGAAAAAGGAAGCAAGGTCAATTTAAGGACGTCTTCCGATACATTTGGCACTCTAAATGTGATGCTAATTTCCTCAAAATCCTTAAAGTGAAGATAAGGGTTCTCGGATTCCATCCCATGATACTTGGGCAGCAATTGAATTACTCCTGGTTTAATTTCAAAGTGTCCTACATTTACAGGAATAATCATGCATGAAGGGTGACTAGTCCTAGTGGGATGTAAGTATTGTCGAAGTGTCATAACTGGGGGTCTACCTTCATCACCATGGTGACTTCCTATATCATCAGGAAAATTTGCCATCTCACAAGGTGTGAGATACTGCGAAGGAATTTTAAGGATGTGTCCTAAGGGATGATCTAAAGTTGTACGACTTAATCGACCGGTGTCGTCCCTATTCCAACCTAGCATACAAAATTTAATTAAATTTTTTTTTTAAATTTTTTTTATGTTTTTTTAAAAAATAAACATAAATGTAAGTACCAACTAAAGATACCCTAAAACTACACCCTAAAATAAAAATCTATTCACAATCAAACATGCAACTAAACATTACACCTCAATTTCTAATGTTTTTCTTAAATTTCTAGACAGCTCCTAACTGGTTTGAAGAGGGCACCTAAGCCTCCAATCCGGTCTAATGAACCGAGTTGACCAGGTAAGCTCCCAGGTAAGTGGAGGGGTCACGATGCATTCGCAAAGGTCCCACTTAAAACCCACTTGCCTCGAACAGATGAACTGTCTCCCTTATAGGGACAAAGCTTGCCTAGACATCAACTAAGCCACAGAGCGAAACTGGTGCAATTTTCGGTGGTCTTCATCCTATTGAGCTCGAATGTCCTTAGGGGCCAACGTCTAGTTGATTTTAGTTAAGCTTAGGATATTTATGCAATGGGGTGATTTTTGGGCTAAGGACGAGTGATGAAATCCCGACCTTATCTTTTTAAATGGGTTCAGCCCTTAGAATATTTTATGCTGATGCCTTATACTATATGCAACAATCAAGAGATTTTTTTTTAATATTTTATGACATGACATTAAATTTCATTGAATAGGTGATCAAGCAAATTTTTTATTTTTTTTAAATTTTATGAGTTGAAGTTTGAAATTTGAATTCTGAAATTTGAAATTTGAAATTTTAGGTTTTTCCTCTCTTTTTTTTCTTTTTTTTAAAATTTTGAATAATCACCCTTGATCTTTTCTTAAAGTTTTTTTCTTAAATTTTCAATTAGCAACAAGGGTTAATGAGATATGATAACAATAAAATTCTGATTCTAAAACAATTAAATGCAGAAAATTCAAAACAGAAAGCAGCACGGTTTTGTATTAATCTAATAGTCTTAAAAGTTTCAGAATGTCATTCAGACCGTTCAGATAAAAGAAACACAGGTCCTGCACCTGACGACCAAATTTGAGTTCAATCAGACGGTTAATTACTTTGATATCAGAGTTTGATGCAGACTGTGCAGGGAATAAAAAAACAGCAGTAAAGATTTTTTTTTTTTGTTTTTTGAAAGAAAAAGGCTAACTCCTAAAGTACTAATTAAATCTAAAATTATACTAATAAATCAGCCGTTCCCCAACAACGGCGCCAAAAACTTGACGCGTTCGCAAAAATGCTTTCGCGAAACTAATCTCCCAAGTATAGGAGATCGTACAAGTAGTAAAATCTCGGAAGTCCGAGGTCGAATCCTCAGGAAACGATCTATAGATTATTAGCGTAATTTTTAGATGTAATTTTTAGTTGAATAAATATGTGGATTAAGATGATGTTTTGATTTTCAGAAATTAAAAACAGAGAATAATAGATCAATGAACAAAGTTCAATCAAATAGAAATGGTTAGGGATCCGGAATCCCCCTTGATAATATTGCATTCAAGAATAAATCCTGCGATTCTTGTTTAAGGATGTAAGAGTAGAATAGATCAAAACATGAAATATATTTTATAGACACATGAACTCTATTTCTAAGCATTCATCGTGCCTATTACATCAACGACAAATCAAATACTAAAGCAGTCCATGTACCAATAAACATAAACCATTAAAAATCTATCTACAAAATAGTTATGCAAGAACCCATAACACATCAAAAATATAAATCAATAAGAGCAAAGGTTCAGAATTTACTTCAAAGAAAGTAATATATCAAAGGTTCCTCCATCACCCTTCACCTAAGAAATCAGCTCTCCATTAAAAACATTAACCTCCCCATATTTTTCCTTTTCCCTTTTTTTTCTTTTCGAAAACAGGGCCTCCCCTGTTTCCTCTTTTCTTTTTCTTCTGCTTTTTCGAATGGGGTCTGAGGCTCTGTTTTCCCAATGAACTCCCCCTTCCCAGCCGAGAGAGCCCTCTTATTGCTGCGATAGGTCCCTGATGCCAGCTGCAAGATACCTGGATGCGGAATCATGGGAGCTTGGACGTGGACGGCTGGATGTGGGATCGACGCTCGGATGAGGCTGTGATTGCGGGAGAATCGGACGCGGAATCCTGATATCTGGGACTCGGATGATCACGAATCCTGGAGGCTGCTGGGATGTGCTGTGATCGTAGATGCTAGGGATCGGTTATGATGCGTGGGAGCTGAACCATGGATGGCCGGTGAGCTTTGAGATGCATGCGCGGAAGCTTGATCGCCGATGCTGAAATCACGGGATGCCGACCTACTCGCAGACGCTGGGAGCTGATGTGGCTGGAACTCAGGTGACTGGATGGCTTCACAAACGGAAGATTTGCACGCAGAAATGCTGGGATTCTAGCGAACGACTGGATGAACGCGTGTACTCGTGAGGATCTGGATGGCATGCGGAGATACTCGCGGATGATGGCTGCATGCGGATGCTAAGATTCGTATGCTCGAAGATGCGGACATGGCTGGGCTTCATCGTTGGAGCTGGGAGGAGATGAAATCGTTGGGAAGCGAGTTGCTCGGGAGATGATGAATGCTGGGAGCTGATCACATGCGGACACTGACCAATGGTGTGAACTGGGACTCGGATGCAGGATATGGGAGATGAACCGTGGACGGCTGGATGCTTCATGGACGCACGGGAGAAAGTCCTGATCGCGGTGTGATTCGATCACGGATCCTGAGACGCAGGCAGATCTTGAGAGGGCTGATGTGGTTCACGGACGCGGCAAGGATGCTAAGGTGCTTGCGAACGGCTGAATCTGGGCTCTGTTCTGTAGCTGGAAAGAGATGACTTTATATAATGATAAAAATTATAATAAGTGTTAAGGATAAAATATTTAATCATGTAAATGTTAACACCTATTATTTATCATTATTTTGCTAGCATTAGGCTAAGTTAATTGGTACTTAGATCGCACTTTTGTGCTCTCATCAGCAGTGATCCCGCGATGCATCGTCAAGGAAATGCATCCAGCCAGCCGTCTCTAGATTCAAGACCCCCTCCTCCGCCTCTGCTTCCGCCCATGATGCATCCAAGGATCGAGCCATTCGAGACGTCCTCCCTTCTCGAATCCGCACCCCAGCACACATCGCAGTCATCCGTGAAGGAAGTCCCAGATACCTTCCGGATTTGAGATCCGAGGCGTTCACAATGCATCCGAATTCTGTGCCTGTCCTCCCTCTCCTTCGTGGTCTCTTCCATCGCAGCATCCGGCGTCCGCCCTCTCCTTCCTCCGGTCGATCCTGCAGCGCAGCCCGGACGATCTTCTCAACGTAATCAGGTGGGGGTGGACGACCTATTTAGGAGGGGAGGAGGTCGGCTGGTTGAGGAGAACAGAGGGGGGAGGAGAGGTTTTGTGCTCGGTAGAGGGGCTTAGGAGGTGAGCTCGGCTTTTGGAAAACAAGAAGGGAGGTGTGCTCGGTTGGGCCAAAAACAGAGGATGCTCTGTTCTTGGAGAGAAGAAAGAGAAAAAAAAATTATTTTATGTTGAAGTTCCACCGTGGAAAAGAGAGGGAGAAGAGAAGTGATTTGTTATTTCTTTCTTTTCTTTATTTTATTTGCAGAAGAAAGGCAGCATCAAGCTACCAATTTTCATTTCTACCTTTATAATCAATTTATTTTTATAAAATCTATCATTTCTCTTTCATGCAATTCTTGTTCTAGGTTCAGTTTAACTTCTGTTTTCTTTATGCAATCTTTTAATTTTTTTTATGCAATACATTAAATCTTCCAATATGCAATTTGTGTTCGCTTCAATCTTCTTATTTTCATCCATTTTAATTTATGCCAAAGCTTTTCTTTGATTAGTTAAATATATAAATGCTTTTCGAATTTAAATACCTGTCTTTTTGTCAATTTTAAGTAAAAAACATTCTCTGGTATCCCAGAAAATCATTCAAACATCCTCGAAGTAATGTTTTTCTTTTGTTATTCAAGAATCGATTTCGAATCCGAGTGAACATTTTAATTTTTTTGTAACTCCAATCGCCTTTCTGTGGATCGACCTCTTATGACTACTATTCTTCGAGTAGAACAGGTAAGAGTAAAATTAATTTAAACTTTGTTTGTCGGTTCTAACAACGATCTGTTTAGCATATTTTTAGGTAAACAGAAATTGGACAACACAACCCGCAGCTAATGCACGGGGTACAGTCAAAGACACTTATCAGAAGTGGCTCAGTGACTGTATCACTGTCCGTTGCATTATGCTTGCTACGATGAACGATGAGTTCAGTCGCAAGTTCGAGAATGCACAACCAGAAGAAATTGTTCAAGTGTTGAATGAATCTTTTGGCATTTCCGACGACGTTGACAGGCACAAAACTAGTTGTGCCATTTTCAGCGCCCGAATGAAGGATGGGGCGTCGGTAACTGATCATGTATTGTACATGATCGAGTTGATAGAGCGCCTGAGCACTCTTGGATTTTTTCTACATGATCAATTGGAGAAAGATGCAATACTGAATTTCCTACCAGGATCATACCGGCCATTCTTTACTCACTTTCATATAACAAAACCTATAGTAAATTATCACCAATTGTTAGGTTTACTACAGACATTTGAGAAGGATCACCATTTCTTAAAAGGATCGGTGAATTTAGTGGGAGGTTCTTCTGGAGGGCGTTGTCCCTTTAAGAAAGGAAAGAAAAATAAGAATCAAAAGAAAAAGGTGCAGCGTGCTAAGCCAAGTCAGACCAAGAAGATGAAGACTGATCAAAATAAGGTAGAGTGCTTCTACTGTAAGAAGCAAGGGCATTGGAAGAGAAACTGTTCTCAGTATATTGCTTCTCTTGATCCAAACAGGCAAAAGAGAAAGATGCCATTAGTTGCTGATCAAGGTATTTATATGATAACACCTTGTAATTTTTTAATTTGTGATAATTCAGCCTAGGTATTGGATACTGGAAGCCCATTTAATATTTGCAATTCGTTGTAAGGACTTCAGGTCAATGAGAGATTTGGAGAAAGCGAAAGATTCCTGAATGTTAGAGATAGAAAATTAGTTCCAGTTCTAGCTTTAGAAATTTTGAAACTTGTATTCAATTCTCATAAAATTGTCTTAAATGATTGTCATTTTTGTCCTTCTTTTCTATTAAATATAATTTTTGTAGGCCTTTTGGCCATGAACGGTTATGAGATTTCAATAAAAAAATATTATGATATTATTATGAATGGTGTTACTGTAATGCATAGACAATTGAGTAATCAAATTTACATATTGTCACAGCCTGTTAATGTAATGTACAAGTCAAGTAAGGGCCCTAGAATAGATAATATCACAAATGTCTACCTTTGTCATCATAGACTAGGTCATATTAACAAGAACAAGATGAATAAGTTAAGTAAAGAGAGAATCCTCAATGTTAATGATTGTGAATCATTGACAATATGTGAGTCATATCTTCTTAGAAAGATGACCAAATCACCTTTTACCGAAAAAGATGAACGAGCCAGTAATCTATTGACCCTTGTACATACTGATGTATGTGGGCCAATGAGCACAAAAGCTATAGATGGATACGTATTTCATTACGTTTGCAATGTTCAAACTATTCTGTAATGAAGTAGAGAATCGTTTGCAATGTTCAAACTATTCTGTAATGAAGTAGAGAAACAAACTAGAAAGAGTATTAAAACACTTCGACCAGATCGAGGAGGTGAATACCTCACCAGTAAGTTTATGACTTATCTAGAAGAGAATGAGATCCTCTCTCTGTGGACTCCTCCTGGTATACCACAATATAATGGTGTGTCAAAAAGGAGAAATCGAACTCTATTAGACATGGTTCGATCCATGATGGGCTATGCAAGTCTACCGATATCCTTCTGGGGATATGCATTCGAGTCAGCCTGTTACATTCTTAATAAGCTTCCTAGTAAGTCTGTGAATAAAACACCACATGAGATGTGGACAGGACGTAAACCGGTGCTCACTCACCTTAGGGTGTGGGGGTGTCCGGCCTATGTCAAACGTTTGAAAGCGGATAAACTTGAAGCTAGATCTGACAAATATTTCTATGTCGATTATCCTAAAGAGATTAAAGGATATTACTGTTGGGAACCCGCCCATGCCGCTGATATTTCAAAAATTTTTCAGATGGCAGCGGAATCGGCATGCACGGGTTGGACGTTCATCGCATGAACGCTTGTTTCGAGACCTTTCGTAATTAGGTAAGAATTAAAGCTTTTAAAACAATAGGAAGATCAAATCTTCACCTTGCGCGGGTAGACGATCACCGCGAATCTGAATTCGTGGTTATGGGAGAGGGTTCGCTTGAAGCCGTTCAAACGTCCGGCCTCTACGGGTATCCACACGAAGTAGAGAACCGATCAAAGCTTTCTTGTCTTCCCGGGGTGCTAGCTCCCTTGCAAAGACTCCTTTGATGGCTGATCTCTTCTCTTTCTTTCAACTCTTGAAAGTGCTTGAGAGGAGGAAGAAGAAGGTTGAAGAAGAGGAAGAAGAAGAATCCCCACGCAGCCTTCTTTCTTTTCCTGCGTTGGAAGGAAGAAGGGAGGAAGAGGATGCCGCCAACCTTTGGCCTTGGTCTTCCTTGCTTGCGGCTGATCACAAGAAGAGAGGAGAGGGAGGCTCACGGCAAGGAGAAGGAGGAGTTCTTCTATGCTTAGGGCGCCGGCCTCACACCTCCTTTTATAGCCATCTAGGGTTCCTACTAAGTAGGAGCCCTAGACATCTTTCCAAAGAGGGGGCGCCGGCCCCTTCTCTTGTGCCGTACCAATGGATCAAGGGGGAGGGGCTTGCGCCCCTCCCTCTTGGTAAACCCTAGTCCACATTAGGGTTTGCATTGCCCTAATGTGGTCAAGCCCTAATCCTATTAGGTTTAGCCCAAGGGTGAACCAATGGATCCAATCTAGGTAAGTCCTAATCCAATTAGAACTTGAATCAATTTTGACTCAATTGAACTCTTCAATCCTAATCCAATTAGGAGTCTTATTGATTCATTAGATTAATAATTAATTGTGACTTAAGAAACCCTAATCCATATTAGGATGTATTTAGTCCTAATCCAATTAGGATTAGATTTGAATCCGAAGTCCTAATCCAATTAGGATTCCTAGGAATCCTACTCCAAGTAGGAATCCGATTTAGATTCAAAATTCCTAATCTTATTAGGATTGAGGAATCCTATTCCAAGTAGGAATCCCAGTCCTAATCCAATTAGAACTCTAGGTATCCTACCCGAAGTAGGATTCTTGTTTCAAGTCCAATTAATTAATTCCTTTTTTCTTCTTCAACCTTTTATCAATCAAATTGATTTCTTGTGATTTCTAATCACGATTTCAACCATCGGATCGGTCAATACTTCTAGTGTGTGTGACCCCATAGGTTCTATTCTGACTGGTAGTGAGATATATTGTGATCTCTATCACTATATCATTGAAAACTCCTTTCAATGGGTTGGAACGATTCCAACTCAACTCATTGGGGTTTATCGATCATCAAGATAATCCCTATGAGTCCCACCATCCACCAGTGACACCTAGCAGCATGTAGTGGCTACCCAGCAGAATGGAATGATGAATCTCTAGGTGCAGTTAACATGTGATACAGTCCTACTATTGTGGATCCCTACAGGACGGAGGTCATGGACAACTCGTCAAACCCCATCGTCTGTCATATGTCAAGATTTATTCGACTCGAGTTCGATAGTGAAAAACTCTTTCTCCACTGTGCATACTGCCCCGGCCGAGGTCTTACGAACTCAGTCTTATAAATCACATAGGATCTCTCCTTATCTATCAAGGTCGATAGATTCCATATAGGTGCATACCCTACTCCTACAGTGAACTTACTGCAGCCAATCTACACTGCATGGACCCATATGGCTAGAGACCATGTATGTGTGCAGTCAAACTACAATAACCTCACTGTGAGTAGCCGAAGCACTGCAGGTCAAAGGACCAGTCACACTACTGCAACATCAAGCAAGTCACTGACGAGTGGATAGACATCCAAGTGACTTCTTGTATTGGTCACGCTCAGTACCCTTGTTCTCTAACAAGCACCTGCACTATCACTTCAGTGTCCCTACACTGTGGACTCAAGTCTCGTCCATCCAGAAGGAGAGTGATCTGTGCACTGATCGGATCGATCACCGTCCTCGTGATGATCCTTTGATCAGGAGCATTTAGAAATTAATCACCAATGATACATGGCTCAAATTCTCAACTCTTGAGAATATGTATCATCATCTTATTAATTTCTTGGACGATTCATAGACACATAAACAATATGAATGAAAAAGATGCCTTTTATTTATTCAATAATAAATAGTCAAGTACAAAATTATGTCTCTAGAATCAACAATGTGTCAGCCAAATTGGCTTCTAGGGCATACATCTAACAATCTCCCACTTGCACTAAAGCCAATTGGTCATATATCTTAGGCCCATCTTCTCAAGGTGGGCTTCAGTCTTTTGCTGACTCAGCTGCTTAGTGAAAGGGTCTGCCACGTTATCCGCGGAGTCTACTCTCTGCACCTCTACATATTTCTTCTCCACATAGTCGCGTATGAGGTGAAAGCGCCGCTCTATATGCTTAGACTTCTGATGAGACCTTGGCTCCTTAGCAAGGGCTATGGCGCCATTGTTATCGCAGTAGAGTGTTATGGCATCTGATGTCATCACATCCAGCTCTGCAATGAATTTCTTGAACCAGAAGCCTTCCTTAGCAGCTTCAGAGGCGGCGATGTATTCGGCTTCCATAGTCGAATCAGCAATGATCGGTTGTTTAGAACTCTTCCAATTCACCGTACCACCATTGCACAAGAACACGTATCCAGATGTTGACTTCCTGTCATCGACATCAGTCATGAAGTCTGAATCTGTGTACCCTTCTACCTTTAACTCTGATGATCCTCCAAAAACCAAGAATAAATCTTTAGTTCTTCTCAAGTACTTAAGAATATTCTTCACAGCTGTCCAGTGTTCTTCACCTGGATTTGACTGATATCTGCTTGTGACACTCACAGCAAGAGCTATATCAGGTCGTGTACATAGCATGGCATACATGAGGCTTCCTATTGCCGATGCATAAGGAATCTTGCTCATGCGTTGAATCTCCTCAGGTGTGTTGGGGCACATCTTCTTGGAGAGATGAATTCCATGCCTTAGGGGTAAAAGACCCCTCTTGGAGTTTTCCATGCTGAACCTCTTCAGTACCTCCTCTATGTACATTTTCTGTGACAGGCCAAGCATCCTTTTAGATCTATCTCTATAGACCTTTATTCCCAAAATATAGGATGCTTCCCCAAGGTCTTTCATGGAGAATTCTTTTGACAACCAGACCTTGACCGAGGTTAGCATGGGAATATCATTCCCAATCAGGAGAATGTCATCTACGTACAGTACGAGAAAAACGACAGCACTCCCACTAACCTTTTTATAAACACATGGTTCCTCCTCGTTTTTGATGAAATCAAACGTTTTGATTGTATCATCGAAACGAGTGTTCCAACTCCGAGATGCTTGCTTTAGTCCATAGATGGACCTTTGCAGCTTGCAGACCTTGTGATCTCCATCACTGGAAGTAAAACCCAAAGGCTGTTCCATATAGATATCTTCATCAAGATATCCATTCAGGAAAGCAGTTTTCACATCCATCTGCCAGATTTCATAATCATGAAATGCTGCAATGGCAAGCAATGTTCGGATGGATTTTAGCATGGCTACAGGTGAAAAGGTCTCCTGATAGTCAATGCCTTCGCGCTGACTATACCCTTTCGCCACAAGCCTTGCCTTATAGGTCTCTACCTCTCCATCCGAACCTATTTTCCTTTTGTAGATCCATTTGCATCCAATAGGTACAATACCTTCTGGTGGATCTACTAAGGTCCAGACTTGGTTGGAATGCATGGAGTCTATCTCTGACTTCATAGCTTCCAGCCATTTCTCGGAATCGATATCAGATATCGCCTCGTTGTAGGTTTTGGGATCCTGTATGTGATCCCTATCCCCCACTAGGAACATTTCCTCTGTATCCTCTTCTAGTATACCTAAGTATCTATCGGGAGGATGGGAGACCCTACTAGATCTACGAGGTGGTTGAGGGACATCGTGTACTGGCTCCTTATGAATAGGTTCTATAGGATCCATGACTCGTTGCTTTTCAGAGACTTTCTCTTCAAGCTCAATTTTCCTCCCACTGCCTCTATCAAGGATAAACTGATTTTCCAAGAAGATGGCATGACGGCTCACAAACACATTGTGATCCTCTGAGACGTAAAAATTGTATCCTAATGACTCTTTAGGATATCCAATAAAACGAGCACTTATGGTCCTAGCCTCTAACTTGTTTGTCTGTAGTCGCTTGACGTGGGCCGGACATCCCCAAATCTTGAGATGACCCAGACTTGGTTTCTTACCATGCCATATCTCATACGGTGTGGTAGGAACGGATTTAGAGGGAACTCTATTCAATAAATAAATCGCTGTGAGTAAGGCATCTCCCCAAAGGAACATAGGTAAATCAGTGAAGCTCATCATGGACCTGACCATATCCAATAGGGTCCGATTTCTCCTCTCTGACACCCCGTTGAGTTGAGGTGTACCCGGAGGTGTCCATTGTGAGACTATGCCGTTTTCTTTGAGATAGTCTCGGAATTCCCCACTAAGGTATTCTCCTCCCCGATCTGATCGAAGAGCCTTAAGAGGTTTTCCAGTTTGTTTTTCTACTTCATTTTTGAACTCTTTGAACTTTTCAAAGGATTCAGACTTGTGTCTCATAAGATACACATACCCATACCGTGAATAATCATCGGTAAAGGTAATGAAGTAAGAATAACGTCTCCTGGCTAGCACATCGAATGGGCCACATACATCTGTATGTACTAGGGTAAGTATTTCAGTGGTCCTCTCCCCATGTCCTACAAAGGGCAGTCTAGCCATTTTTCCTTGAAGACAGGACTCGCAAACTGGATATGACTCGGAAGTCAATGAGCCTAAGAGCCCATCTTTATCCATTTTGTTCATTCTATCTTCTCCAATATGGCCAAGTCTGAGGTGCCACAAATATCTTTGGTTTATCTCATCTCTGGATCTTTTGGATCCTTTGGCACTCACATCTTGCTCGGTAACATTCACAGATACATCCATATGTAAATGGTAGAGACTGTCAATCATAAAACCACGTGCGACTATTTTATTTCTCAAATAAATAGAACAGCAGTCTTTGTCAAATGTAAAAACATGACCTTCCTGTGCTAGACATGAAACAGAAATCAAATTTCTGCTAGCAACAGGTACATAATAGCAGTCTCTAAGTATTAAACTAAATCCAGACGGTAGTCGCAGATGGTAGGTGCCCACAGCCACAGCAGCAACTTTTGCCCCGTTGCCAACCCGAAGGGTTACCGCACCTTCCGCCAGCCTTCTACTTTCCTTTAGACCCTGCATGGTAGTGCACAAATGAGCACTAGAACCAGAATCTATAACCCAACTAGAAGTAGAAGAAACCGTTAGATTAGTTTCAGTAATGAGCAAGTCTATACCTTCTGAAGGTGTGTCACCTTTCTTGTTTTTCAGGCTCTCGAGGTATGAAGGACAGTTTCTCTTCCAGTGGCCTTCGACATTGCAGTGGAAACATTTTCCTTTGTCGTTAGCCCTTTTCTTTTGAACTTCCTTCTTTGGCTTCTTGTCTTTCTTCTGCTTCTTTGCAGGCTTCTTTTTCTTCCAAGTAGACTTTCTCTTGGAACCAGAAGTCAACTCAGCAGCGAGGACATTGCCCCTTGAACCTTTCAAGGCTCCCTCAGCAGTTACCAACATGTTGATTAGTTCAGTCTTAGTGCATTCAATCTTATTCATGTGGTAGTTTACTATAAACTGATCAAATGAATCAGGAAGTGACTGTAGGATCAAATCCACTTGCAATTCCTTGTGCATGTCCATACCGAGCTTCTCAAGCTCCTCTAGGTCCTTGATCATGGTCAGACCGTGATCATGAACAGACTGCCCTTCGCGCATCTTCGCTTTGAAAAGCCTCTTGGACACTTCAAAACGAGCTGTGCGACTCTGCTCACCATACAACTCTTGTAGGTGTGCCAGTATGTCCCTAGCAGTCTTTATATTTTCATGCTGGCATTGGAGTTCATTAGACATAGATGCCATCATATAGCATTTTACTCTAATGTCATCGTCCAACCACTTTTTATGCATCTCACGCTGAACATCAGTGGGACGTGCTGGTAATGTGGGGATATCTGAATCGAGTATATAACCTATCTTCTCACAGTCCAAAACTATTTTGAGATTTCTAAGCCAGTCCTTGTAATTGGTTCCGGTCAGTCGGTTGGTCTCAAGAATACGGGTCAAAGGGTTTGAAGCCGACATTGTATCTGCAGAGAGTAAAGATTCTAGTTAGACTTTTGTACTTGATCCTAATCTGTCCTAAGGTCTTTTAGAACAAATGTGACTCCCACTATTTTCTCGAATTCCTCACACTCCCCTGGTAGGAAAACGGAAATCCCACACGACTAGGATTTCTAGTGGGTACTGCGGTCCCACCAATTTACATGCCACCTCACCTATCAGTTATTGGTGACACATAGATGGATGAGTGTACAACTCTTGTACAATGCTTCTCAAGCATGTTGCAGTGCAACTTGGTCTCTAAGCCATGAAGACCTCACCTAACAGTTATTGGTCCCATTTCTTAGTTAAGTCAGACCCACTGTATAACCGTAGGAATAAAGTCGTCATTGGGTCCTCACCTAACAGTTATTGGTGCCCAACCGCACCTTTACCCTACAACATCTCATGTCTATAGAGAGGTCCAGCCCCCCAATGCAACTTGACCACTGTATCCAGCCGAGACAAGTCAACATCAGAAAGGCCTTAGCAGCTCTACTACAGTGGAAGACCTATTGACTTAATATTGGTTAATCAGGTCTTAGTGTTTGCAACTTGAGCCTTTCATAAGAGGTAATCGAACAATTGGCCAGGTAAGCAGGTGGGAGGCTCCCCTTACTCAGAGAGTAAGGTCCTAATTAAGTAACCACCTTTCATGCTTTCCTAGACACCAATTAGATCAATTAATCTAATATGACTTGCTCATGTCGGTTCACTCTCGACTTGATTGAGGAGGTTTTGATTTAGGTCTCAATTGGGTTTGCTACATCACATGTAGACCTATCTACCCGACTCTCATTCACATCACATGCAAACGGCGCATTGCAGGCAGTTATAATCGCGGCAATAATTAAAGCTAAACTTTAACTAGGTGATGATCATGGATTCTAATTAGGTCGTATTACAAGCACATGCACATCAATTGATCAAGTGGTCTTCAACTCTTGAATTGGTTCCAAGCCTCCTTGATTCGATTCTTGATCAACCCTTGATCCCATCGCCATCAACCGCTTGGATCACCTTTCATCTCATGCCTTTGCTTCAACTTGATTGTTGATGTACATCACATCACAGAAATACAACCAGATGTAAAATAAAAATAAAAATAATTTACATCTCCTTTTAGGAGGCACGCAGGCCTCTCAAAACATCAAATAAGATGCATGCAAGCATCTGAAAAATTACATGACATCGCAGATCACATCGCAGGTCATTACATTTGATACCAAAAGGGATTGAATCCTATGATCATCACTGTATGCTACAATTATAATTTTCAGATCTGAAACTTAACTGATTATATCATGACATAGGTCGCTGATCATGCTAATCAGGATTCTAAACTTTGTAATCCCATTAACAATGCAATTAGAATCATCTTTTTATCACATAAAAATCAGCATGTAAAAAAAAATCAGCACCCCTGAAAAATCTGCATGCAGAATTTTTCAGCATGCATGATCAATCAATTTTCAGATCTAATAAGCCTTTAGTTATTTAATTCTTACCTTAATCTACGAAGCCTAGGCTCTGATACCACTGTTGGGAACCCGCCCATGCCGCTGATATTTCAAAAATTTTTCAGATGGCAGCGGAATCGGCATGCACGGGTTGGACGTTCATCGCATGAACGCTTGTTTCGAGACCTTTCGTAATTAGGTAAGAATTAAAGCTTTTAAAACAATAGGAAGATCAAATCTTCACCTTGCGCGGGTAGACGATCACCGCGAATCTGAATTCGTGGTTATGGGAGAGGGTTCGCTTGAAGCCGTTCAAACGTCCGGCCTCTACGGGTATCCACACGAAGTAGAGAACCGATCAAAGCTTTCTTGTCTTCCCGGGGTGCTAGCTCCCTTGCAAAGACTCCTTTGATGGCTGATCTCTTCTCTTTCTTTCAACTCTTGAAAGTGCTTGAGAGGAGGAAGAAGAAGGTTGAAGAAGAGGAAGAAGAAGAATCCCCATGCAGCCTTCTTTCTTTTCCTGCGTTGGAAGGAAGAAGGGAGGAAGAGGATGCCGCCAACCTTTGGCCTTGGTCTTCCTTGCTTGCGGCTGATCACAAGAAGAGAGGAGAGGGAGGCTCACGGCAAGGAGAAGGAGGAGTTCTTCTATGCTTAGGGCGCCGGCCTCACACCTCCTTTTATAGCCATCTAGGGTTCCTACTAAGTAGGAGCCCTAGACATCTTTCCAAAGAGGGGGCGCCGGCCCCTTCTCTTGTGCCGTACCAATGGATCAAGGGGGAGGGGCTTGCGCCCCTCCCTCTTGGTAAACCCTAGTCCACATCAGGGTTTGCATTGCCCTAATGTGGTCAAGCCCTAATCCTATTAGGTTTAGCCCAAGGGTGAACCAATGGATCCAATCTAGGTAAGTCCTAATCCAATTAGAACTTGAATCAATTTTGACTCAATTGAACTCTTCAATCCTAATCCAATTAGGAGTCTTATTGATTCATTAGATTAATAATTAATTGTGACTTAAGAAACCCTAATCCATATTAGGATGTATTTAGTCCTAATCCAATTAGGATTAGATTTGAATCCGAAGTCCTAATCCAATTATACTCCAAGTAGGAATTCGATTTAGATTCAAAATTCCTAATCTTATTAGGATTGAGGAATCCTATTCCAAGTAGGAATCCCAGTCCTAATCCAATTAGAACTCTAGGTATCCTACCCGAAGTAGGATTCTTGTTTCAAGTCCAATTAATTAATTCCTTTTTCCTTCTTCAACCTTTTATCAATCAAATTGATTTCTTGTGATTTCTAATCACGATTTCAACCATCGGATCGGTCAATACTTCTAGTGTGTGTGACCCCATAGGTTCTATTCTGACTGGTAGTGAGATATATTGTGATCTCTATCACTATATCATTGAAAACTCCTTTCAATGGGTTGGAACGATTCCAACTCAACTCATTGGGGTTTATCGATCATCAAGATAATCCCTATGAGTCCCACCATCCACCAGTGACACCTAGCAGCATGTAGTGGCTACCCAGCAGAATGGAATGATGAACCTCTAGGTGCAGTTAACATGTGATACAGTCCTACTATCGTGGATCCCTACAGGACGGAGGTCATGGACAACTCGTCAAACCCCATCGACTGTCATATGTCAAGATTTATTCGACTCGAGTTCGATAGTGAAAAACTCTTTCTCCACTGTGCATACTGCCCCGGCCGAGGTCTTACGAACTCAGTCTTATAAATCACATAGGATCTCTCCTTATCTATCAAGGTCGATAGATTCCATATAGGTGCATACCCTACTCCTACAGTGAACTTACTGCAGCCAATCTACACTGCATGGACCCATATGGCTAGAGACCATGTATGTGTGCAGTCAAACTACAATAACCTCACTGTGAGTAGCCGAAGCACTGCAGGTCAAAGGACCAGTCACACTACTGCAACATCAAGCAAGTCACTGACGAGTGGATAGACATCCAAGTGACTTCTTGTATTGGTCACGCTCAGTACCCTTGTTCTCTAACAAGCACCTGCACTATCACTTCAGTGTCCCTACACTGTGGACTCAAGTCTCGTCCATCCAGAAGGAGAGTGATCTGTGCACTGATCGGATCGATCACCGTCCTCGTGATGATCCTTTGATCAGGAGCATTTAGAAATTAATCACCAATGATACATGGCTCAAATTCTCAACTCTTGAGAATATGTATCATCATCTTATTAATTTCTTGGACGATTCATAGACACATAAACAATATGAATGAAAAAGATGCCTTTTATTTATTCAATAATAAATAGTCAAGTACAAAATTATGTCCCTAGAATCAACAATGTGTCAGCCAAATTGGCTTCTAGGGCATACATCTAACAATTACTTCTATCTTGCTGAATAACAAAAGTTGTTCGTTAGCAATAGAGCTGTCTTCTTAGAGAAGGAATTTCTTGGAGAAGGAATTAATAGTTTTAATGTTGAACTTAAGAAAATTCAACATGTAGAAGAACCGACACCAACTACTGAACGTTTAGAATCTGAGTTGATTAGATCAAAATCAGATACTATTAAGGTGATCAGGAAGAGTACCACGTCAACTGGACAGATACTACGGTTTCTTGGTCTGGGATGGGGATCCTATCAAACTTGATGCAAACGATAAGGATCCAGTCACCTACATGGATGCAATGCAGAGGCATGACTATGATAAATGGCTTGGAGCCATGCAATTCTAAATGGAATCCATGAAGGTCAATGATGTATGGACATTAGTTGACCCACCCGAAAGAATAAAACTCATAGGGTGTAAGTAGATTTTCAAAAGGAAAAAGGGCGCAGATGGAAAGGTGGAAACCTACAAAGCCCGTTCGATTGCCAAGGAATATCATCAGTGTTATGGTATTGACTATGACGAGATGTTTTCTCTCGTAGCAATACTCAAGTCCATTCGGATTGTACTTGCGATAGTAGCATATTTAGATTATGAGATCTGGCAGATGGATGTAAAAACTGCATTTCTAAATTGAGATTTAGATGAAAAGATGTATATGATACAACTGAAGATTTTACATCTACAGATGAATTTAAAGTGTGCAAGCTTCAGAAATCCATTTATGGATTAAAATAAGCTTCTCGGAGTTGGAACATATGTTTCGATAAGGTGATCAGAACGTATACCTTCATTAAGAATGAAGAAGAACCTTGCATTTATAAATGGGCAAATGGTTCAGTTATTGTATTTCTTGTTTTGTATGTAGATGATATTTTATTAATCGAAAATGACATCCCTGCATACAGGAAATAAAAGTTTGGCTTTTATCTCAATTTGCCATGAAGAATTTGGGAGAAGCATCTTACATCCTAGGAATAAAGATATCTAGAGATAGATCTAAAAGGTTGCTTGGATTGTCCCAATTCACGTACATTGATACTGTGCTGAAAAAGTTCAACATAATTAATTCCAAGAAAGACTATCTTCCGATGGGCCATGGAATTAACCTCTCTGTTGCGTCCGAAAAAATGCTCTCTCAAGTGCAGGAGAGTCGCACAAGTAGTATAATTCGAAAGTCCGAGGTCGATTTCTTAGGAAACGATCTATGGATTATTAACGTAATTTTTAGATGTAATTTTCAGTTGATTTTCATAAATTAAAAGTAGAGAATAATAGGTAAATAAACAAAGTTCAATAAAATAGAGATGGTTAGGGATCTGGAATCCCCTTTGATAATATTGCATTCAAGAAACAAATTCTTCGGTTCTTGATTAAAGATGTAAAAGTAGAATAGATCAAAACATGGGATATATTTTTTTAGACATATGAACTCTATTTCTAAACATTCATCATGCCTATTACATCAATGACAAATCAAATACTAAAGCAGTCCATGTGTCAATAAACATAAAACATTAAAGAACTATCTACAAAATAGTTATGCAAGATTCTATAACACATAAAAAATATAAATCAATAAGAGCAAAGGTTCAGAATTTACTTTAAAGAAAGCAATACATCAAAGGTTCCTCCATCAGCCTTCACCTAAGAAATTAGCCTCCCATTACAAGCGTCAACATCTCTCTTTCTTACTTTTTTTCTTTTCTTCTTTTTGGAAACAGGGCATCCCCTGTTTCTCTCTTCTTTCTTTTTTTTTTCAATGGCTCTCGCTCCTCCCCCCCAGATCAGAGATCCCCCCTCATATATATCGCCCCAGCCTTCCAGCTAGCGATGGATATCCAGAGAAGAGAATGGGTGCGGACTCCGGATGCATCGCCGAGGATCGTGTGCGGAAGGATGAGAATGCGGGCGGGACGGTTGCATCGTGAGCTTCTTCAAATGGCCGCACGGGATGAGACGAGAAGAAAGCTAGACATGCTCCTAATTTCTTTCTTTATTTTGAATTCCAATGCAGAATTCCAATGCACTCAAGGGACTGTGGCAAGTAGACAAGTGTTGCTCGGGTGCAAGTGTGCTTGACCAGGTTAAATTCCGCTCCAGTGTAATCAGGCTTGAAGTCATGAATCATCCCAAACTGTACCAAATGCACATTTAAACTCTGATTTACGATAATCTGTGCCAAATAAAAATATAAAATTAATACAACACTTTTATCATTATTTGTTAGCAATAATATTAATTTAAGCAGCGTGTAGATCGCACTTTTGTGCTCTCATCACACCCCCCAACTAGCTTATTGCTAGTCTCTAGCAATTAAAGAGCAAACGATAATGAGAGCACAAAAGATGTGGTCTATCCTATTACTTTTTATTGAAGCTAAAGATATAAAACTAAGATACGTACCCACTTTCGTAGGGCATCATGATTGCATTTAGCACGTGCAACAAGCCGTTAAACCCCTAGGTTACCTTAGTGGACGAGTGTTGTCTCGTGAGGGTTTGCAGTGATTTTACCCACAAACATCATTCATAAAATGATATATAATGAAATCTAAGTCAATACACACGTGATATATATATATATATATATATATTTATTTATTTATTTTCTCAAGCATGGCAACTATCAAAGCAAGGAGAATACTAAAGTGTAATATGCATAAACAGAATGACTTTCTTAGAGCACTAATACCTCCACCACAACATGGTACCGCTTGAATTTTTGGTGCATTAAAGTTCTTAAGTGTTTACTACAATTTATTAGAGCCTGATCCATCAAATTTTCAGAATATCTCATGTTGTCTAAATTTGTCAAGAATGGTTTGCATATAAAGAATGAGCTATCAATCCCAACTAAACATCCAAAGTACACAGAGTTCCAAATTAATGAAGTCAAACCAGTCATTACCACATGTCACTGGGTTCAGTCCGACCTACCCTATTCATGCTTATTTTTATTTTTAAACACATATGACGATTACAATAGTCCAATCCCCTTGGGCTCTAGTAAGGTTCATGTACTGAGTTTTCGGCTAATGACTCCTGATCCAGTTGGCTCAAAGCATTAGGTGAAACACCCCTCGGGCTTAATTACTCGAACCAGACTATGCCACGAGGTCAGACTTGTCATCTCTTTTTTTTTAATGCAATAAAAAGAGAAGGTAAACTGAACCATATAATGTGACTGCATCGTGACTATAGGTCAACCAAGATCAGAACATAAGGCACTTAGATGATCTAGCTGGGGTATTCAACCTCTATCTTTCTATGAAAACTAAATCATGAACCTTATAGTACGGACAAGGATACTCCATAAAAATTAGAACATTCACTCGGATTCAAAATCGACTTTTGAGTGATGGAAGAAAAACATTATTTTGAGGATGTTGATGGATTCTCTAGTCTACCGGAGAATGTTTTTTTATTGAAATTAACTAAAAGACAGATATTTAAATTCAAAAAGCATTTATTTAATTAATCAAAGAAGAGTTTTGGCATAAATTAAAATGGATAAAATAAGAAGATTGAAGCGAACACAAATTGCATGAAGGAAGATTTAATTGTATTGCATAACAAAGAAGAAAGATTACAGAATTTAGAGAACGAAAATTAAAAATAATAGAAATTAAAAACTTTAGCATAAATATCTCTCTATTAAACTAAAACTAAAAAACCCCAAGACAACATGCTCTCAAAATAAAACTCTTACTAAAAACATTGCTCTCAATCAAAATAAAAATAAATAAATAAGAACAACATGACACCCAAAACAGAACGATTAAACACCAATTAAAAATATAACCTTTAAAAGAAAAACAACTAAAACAATTAAAAAAAAAACAAAAGAAATGTA
Source organism: Phoenix dactylifera (assembly GCF_051530095.1). Lineage (NCBI taxonomy): Eukaryota > Viridiplantae > Streptophyta > Magnoliopsida > Arecales > Arecaceae > Phoenix > Phoenix dactylifera. The sequence continues at coordinate 8,972,286 of NC_143201.1, forward strand.
ATGCTCTGTTTTCAAATCTGAAAACAGAGCACTACTGCCGATCCTTTCTTCTTCCTCTCGCTCGACTTCTCCTCCCTCCTCTGTTCTTTGGAACTGATCCCCAACCGAGCACAACCTGTTCTTTGGCCTTCACCCCGCACACCGAGCTCTCCACTGCCGAGCGCCCCCTGGTGTTTCTTTGCTTCCTTCTTCTTATAGGCCTGGGAGGAACGGTGATCGCAGAGCTCGGATGCGGCGTCGGAGGCTGCGGGATCGTCGGGAGGAGCTGGCAGCGACGCAGATGGAAGGCGCATGATCTTTGGGATGCATGCGGAAGGTGGGGATGCGGACTTCCTTCTTCGGGTGCTGCAGGGAGCTGAAGCGGAAGGTGGCGACGCGGATCCGGGCGCTGGAAGGAGCGTGTGGATTATGGGATGCCGTGGATCCATGGGTGCAGAGGCGGGATGAGCTGGGATTCGGATCGTGGAAGGAGTGGATCACGGCTGGGATTCCGATGCGGAGGAAGGGCTGAAGCCGGAAGAGCTGATGACGCGCTGAAGAGGAAGGAGCTGATCATGGGATGTTCACCGCGTCAAGAACGCGGGCTGAGGACGCGGAGGATGCGGACGGCCTGGCACGGTGAGGACGCGGAGGATGCGGACGGCCTGGCACGGTGAGGACTTCCTTCTTTGGTTGCTGGGAAGGAGGAGGACATGGATGGTCGGGATGCGGCTACGATCCGGGAAGAGCTGGGATGCTACGATTGCGGAGGATCTTCTCTGCTTCGGCTGGGCGATGCTGGGATGGAAGTTTGGAAAGATGTGGCCGTGGGATGGTGCTCTGATTGCTGAGATGGGGGAAACGTGCCATGCTTGGGTCAAGTTGGTGCTATACCAGAATCAATGATACTCTGATGCGCGCGATTGGGAGCTGGAATCAAAGTTGGGCTGAGACAACGGTGGGTGGCAGCCGGTAGTGACTCGACTCCATCAGGGTGATGCCCATGGGAATTAAGATAAGTCAGATGCAGTTAAGCTCGGTTGAACCTGGACATGGAATGTGGGATGCTTGCACAAATAAAACATTAATTAGTTAATTTTATTTTAAATGATTAGCTAAAATACTAATTAAAATGGCCTGACGATTGCACTTTTGTGCTCTCATCACACCCTCCCACCAGCTTATTGCTAGTCTCTAGCAATTTAGTGTGACAATGATAAAATGAGAGTGCAAAAGTGTTATTTATTATATAAATATACTAAGATAAATACTCACTTTCGTAGAGCATTACGATTGCACTTAGCACGTGCAACAAGCCTTTAAACCCCTAGGTTATCCTAGTGGACGAGTGTTGTCTTGTGAGGGTTTGCAGTGAAGTTACCCACAAACTTCAATCCCAAAATAAAATTTGGTTTGTGAAATGAAAGTCTTATTTCAAGTACATAACTGATAAGAATTTCAAAAGCACACAAGGTTTTAATTACTAAGTAGCCCAATTTCTAGGTTAGTATGCAATTTAAGTTGAAGTTATTAAATTTTCCGTTAGGAAGTTGTAAGACTTATTTATACTTGAGTGCTCAGTAAAGTTTGGACCATACACAAGCTAAGGTTTTGGATCTCCAAAATATCGCTAATATTAGTAGTTTCCAAGAATTGGTCGGACAAGACCTATTTGCTGATTCAAAATCATCTTTTCTGCAGGATTTCGAGAGCTGTGGATGTTTACTTTAATACCTCATGGGCTTTATCTGTAATATTCCAGTTTACTCGAATTTTTACAACGACGGCTTTCACACTATTGTCTTTCTTAAGGTCAATATACATTTTTTTTCATTTTTTTTAATATATATATATATTTTTGGCATAAATGAGAAATGATAATGTATATATTGTGCACTTTTACTCCTGTGATGATTCCTCCATGTAGTGAGCAATTAGTCGACAATTCTCACACCAGTTGGCATGAGGTGTCGGGCATCAAGACTCCCCTACGGACCTATACTCGGGTTCCTCATCACAAGCCCGCTGACCTTTGACAATAGGTAGCCCTTTTCGATGTACCTGACTAAATCCACCAAATTGTTTCTTTTTTTTCTTTTTTTTTTTTGGATCAGAAAAAGATGGTTCATCAGGATTCGATGTTGCTACCATATTCTCAACACAATGTCGACCCTATACCTTAGAAAATGCAGGCCAGATGTGTTGTGAAATTCAAAGCACTAATTAGCTTACAACTCACTAAAAGAAACTTAATAAAAAGAACTCACTTTGCACTACTTCCGACTAGTCATTGGGCTCTTAGGTTTTATTTACCTTGTGTGTTGTAATAAATTTTTTTTTAAAAATTTTAACTAAAAACTTTTTTTTTTATTTTTATAAAATTCCAAATGCTTAAAAATACCCCCAAACCTAAATCTAACATTGTCCTCAATGTTAAAGAAAATTTAAAGCAGTAAGAGGACAGAGGAGAGGTTAGCTGATATGGGTGGGTAAATTAAAAATTGGGGCAAAATCCCCCAAACCTGCATGTTAGTAATTTTTTTTTTTTAGAAGATATTTATATGTTGGGTTGCCTCCCAAAAGCGCTAAGTTTTATGTCTTCAGCCAGACAAAATGTAAATCTCCCTTTTTTTTCAACCATTATCTAAGAATGGTTTTGGAAGAGTCCGATGAAGAACAGTCGGCTGATGACGATCTATGCTCATAAGGGGAACAGAACTAAGAGGCGCATGCTTGACCCCTTCCTCGGAATGGGCAAGGTAAGCTTCTAAAGGGTCCTTATTATAAGTTTGTAAGAAAGTCTCCTGAACCAGACTTTCAATCATGTCAACTTCATTGATTTCTTTATCGTTTGGTGGTTGTTTACTTATGTTGAAGACATTAAGCTCGACTTTCATGTTGCCAAAAGATAACTTCAGCATTCCATTTCGACAGTTGATCACAGCATTTGCTGTGGCTAAGAAAGGTCTACCTAAAATTATAGGTGTGTGACTGTCTGGATGTATTGCAAGTTCAGTCTCAAGGATAACGAAGTCCACAGGATAGTAAAACTCATTTACTTTCACTATTACATCCTCTACAATCCCCTTGGGGTACTTCACTGTCCTATCTGCTAAGGAAAGGATAATATTTGTAGGCTTTAATTCCCCCAAACCTAATTTTTGGTACACATAGTAGGGAAGTAGGTTTACACTGGCTCCTAAATCTAATAGAGCTCTTTGGATGATCGTCTCTCCTATTTTTATTTCAATAATTGGGCAACCAGGGTCTTTGAATTTCGGGGCAATCTGTTGTTGAATGAGAGATGAGGCTTGTGCAGCCATAACAGCTTGCCTAGGAATACTTATTTTTCTTTTGACCGTGGTGAGGTCTTTCAAGAATTTTGTATAGGAGGAAATTTGTCTTATGGCATCGAAAAAAGGTATATTTATTTGAACAGTTTTAAAGACTTCCATGATTTCATCAAAGTTAGATTGTTTCTTGGAGTCCTGAAGTCTACTGGGAAAGGGAACCTTGGGTTTGTATGTTTCTATGGGTTCTTCCCTTTTTTCCGGTTTGTCTTGTTCTTGACCCCTCTTCTGAATAGGGTTCTTATCGGATTCAGTTTTATTTTCTTTTTCATTTTCAGGAAGTTGGACTTTATTGTCCACTTGCTTGCCAGACCTTAAAGTGGTAATTGCCTGGACTTCATAGGTCGGATTTCCATTAGAATTGATTTGATACTGACCTATCTGACCTTGATTTTGTTGTCTACTAGGGTTAGGCACTGGTTGACTAGGTAGTTCACCTTTCTTCCTATCCCCTAGAGAGTTAGCTATTTCGCTCAGACTAACCTCAAGTTTTGCAA